>NC_051198.1:29653842-30253842 GCF_015220075.1 Falco rusticolus
TCAGAAGGACGGAGGACCTTCTCCATGAAGGTGAACACCAGGAAGATCCCGATGGCTGATACCACCATCAGACCTCCAAAGAGCACAAGATTCAGCATCTGAGGGTCATAGACATCCATCCTGCCTTATTCTTCTGTGCCTGCAAGACACCACAACAACAGTTAGTGGGGAAAACAAAGAGGCGCAACAGCCTCTCTGTGAGCAGCGAGTTTCCCATGTCCATCTGTGTTGTGTGGGCAACCTGCTGACACCCCCCGCCCCCTCCCAGGTTTGCGCTCCTCCGCTGCGCTGCCTGCGCACGGTGCTCCAGCCACACCGCAGGGGCTGCTTGCGCTGGCTGCAGCAATCTCCAGAACAACCAAAGAGGGGGAAGAAAAAAGCAGGGGTGCAACCAGAGAGAGCCATGAGCACAGTGCCCATGACATGTCCAATGGGACGCTTTTGCACGACCCTGGGCGATACCTGCAGCCCTGCGGCAGTAAGAGAGCCCGTTTTCAGACTGCCTGGTGCAGTCTGGCCAAGACCTGGGCTCTCCCTGGGGCACCTGGCCTTTTCTCTGCACCCAGGTGCAGGTGGAAGTGCATCCAGGGTCTCAGCTTTGGAATAAAACACCCCCCTGGCAGGGGAAAGCATGCACGGGAGAGCTTTCCCCAGCTTTGCAACAGCCCTGGCCGCCTCCCTTTGCCACCCGCGCCCTGCGGCACTGCTGGCCTCTGCCCAGCCTGGCAGGGAGGATGCGCGGTGACCGCATCCCACTGGGTAGCTGCTCCCAGCGGCCAGTGATGAGAACCAGCCCAGCAATGATGCTACAGACAGCACACAGAGAACCAAGATGCTACCACCTCCTTGAGATGCAAACACCAAGAAAAGGCCTAAGTTCAAGCCAAAGAAAAGCAGAGCATGGCCATTAACCGTCTCATCTCCCCGGCAGATGCCCGCAGGAAGAAACGAGACTTGCAAAGGGAGTGCTGGATGTGGCACTTCTCTTTCCACCTCTGCCATTAACTGGCGGGCAAACCGGGCACAGGGTCCTTTCCCACCCTCCTCTCCACGCTCAGGTTCTTCACCCATGACACACGGAGCAGCAACGGAGACCGTACTGCCTGGTCTGAGACCTGGCAGGCGGGGTGCAGCCCCACGCGGAGGAAGATGCTGCTGCCTCCACTCTTCTTAACCGCTAACCGAAGCCCGTCCCGAGTCTGGAAGCCAGTCTCTTCCGCGCTGTCCCACTCGCGCGTTTCCCCCGTGGGGGCATCACCTCCACGTGGCTCACAACCCCCCAGATGCTGCAGTCAGGCAGTTCATCGGCGCAGGGGCACTTCCCAGGAGGTGCCCGGCTGCGCTTTCTCGTGACCAACGCATCAAGCCCTCGGCTATCAGAAGTTCCCACCCCGCACCTAACTGAAAACATTTTCAAATTTCCTCTTGAAGAGACTGCAGGTTGAGGAGGGAGGGAGGGGCTGCAAAGGGAGGAGGCAAAATTAAGGCTATAACTAAGGAGATCAGCACCTTTTCAAAACCTCGGTGCTCGCAGGGAGAGACCTCAGAGCCTTTCCCTTTCTAACAGCCGACAGCGGCAAACTCACTCCCAGCCGAATCCGCACCGGTGCAGCCAGGGGGACACAGTGCAAGGAAAGTGTCACCTGCAGCCCCCAGGGGGGTTGTTGAGGGATGTTTCAACCAGCAGCCCAGCTCTCCCTGCCCGCCTCTCCAAGCACCCCAGCCGAAGCAGCAGAGAGCTGGCAGGCGGGCACGCTGCCAACGCCAGCTGGAACCAGCCTCCCCCGGCAGGGCCACCTTCCTACCCCAGGGCACCGCTCGAGATCCCAGCTGATACTACAGGCATCGCTACCCCAGGTCCGCCCAGGCCGTTTCGATTTCAACGGCCTCAGCCGGCTCCATCCCAGCACAGCTGGTGCCAGCTCCCTCCCTCCTGACAACGCAGCATCACTTTGGGATGGTCCCCATCGGGCAGAGGGATTATTCCTAACCTGCAGGGTGAAAAGGGCTGCGTTTCCTCTTCCTGGCAGGAAATAGAAGCGAGGGTCCAGAGAACATGTACCCACGTCCTTCTGCTGGCTTTAGGGCCAGACCAATGCTCCCCGGAGCTGTTCCGGGGCGGAACTGAGCGCCCTGCATTCCTCACCTGGCAACCCCAATGTGCCGGTACCAACAGAGCTGCTGACCTCACAATGCCATCGCCAACAGAGCTGCTGACCTGCTGCTGCCACCGCCAACAGAGCTGCTGACCTCACACTGCCACCACCAGTAGAACTCCTGACCTCCCAATGCCACCGTGGCAGACTTAGGCCAAAATTTGCAGCTCCAGCTTAGGGCAAGGGCATCGCTGACTGATGGCAAACGCCCTCCAACCCCACCAGCTGCTCCCGCCACCTCCCAAAGCAGCTGGATGCTGGTTTGGGCTTTGGGTTTTGGTTGGGGTTTCTTTTGGGATACTAGTGAGAGATGAGAACTTCGCAAGTGAAATGCCCTGTGACGGAGCTCAGATGAGCTCTGGCTAAAACTTACAAGGTGTGACTGAATTTTGGAGGCAGTAGAACTGTGCTCAGGACAAGAGCAGGTTTTGCAATGTCTGTGACACCATAGCTGTGCCATGCAGAGCAGCACATCTGCACCACACAGGCTGGAAACCGTTAGATTCCTTCCAGAGCTGCTGCTGTGGCAGAGGACGTTCAGCCCCGTGTCTGTTGAAAGACACGATCTCAAACATACTGTGCAATGGTAGTAATTAGCAATGCGCTTGATTTAGAGGTGTGGTTGTGATTTCTCATTTGAAAAGGCACTGCGTCTCCACGTGGAGAAGCAAAGTTCTAGTCAGCCTGTCAGACACCGCTAACCAAGGAGTCAACACCTTGCTGCAGCATTCAGAAATGTCACGCTAAGCCGGCCTGGCTTGTAGCCAGAGAGCGCTGCCCCCCCCTCGCTTCCTCCTGCTGCACTGGGCCACAATCTTGCAGCCTGCAAGACAGACAGCATCGTTGTGCAGCAGTGCCAGCCTTCACAGGACAGCTGGCCAGTGGACTGGAACTACCCAGGGAGGCTGTGCTGCACATGCGGAAGTTAAAGAAAGAACTCCTGACAAAATGCAGCTTCTCTCCGCATCAGACAGGCTTGGGTTGGGCTCCCCGCCCTCCAAGAAAAGAATCCATTGTTGGTGCCTTGGAGCAGCAAAGCCTTTCTGGTCTCTACAGCCCAGATTCTCACTCTGATTCTTTCACCCACCTCTCCAGAGCCAGCGGGAGCAGAGTCAGCCATTGGAGCCTGCTTGCGTGTAGCCTCCTCACCCGCCGTATCCAGGGTAGCCCTAGAAAGGAGAGATCCGCTCCTGAGAGAGCCTGCGGTGACAAGGGGACGGTCTGAGCACGCATGTAGTGAAAACGTTCTCCCTGGTGTTTCTACATTGCTACTTGGCGTGTAGCCAGATGTCTCCTCTGACACCCGTCGGGGAAAACCATCCAAATGCCTAAGCTAAGGCAGGACTTACCTGCTTGGGTGACCCGATTGCCTCTTCTAATGTTACTACCAAGTGTGTTTGATTGATTACTAGCATGTTGGAATGCCGCATTATTGTGCGTTTTGCCTCTTTTTTTAGGCAGAAAGCATGAATGCCAAGCAAACGGGCCAGAGGACCTGACCGAGCTTGCATGGCTGAGAAGCCAGGAGGCTCCCTGGTCGTAGCTCTTGAAGCAAGTCCCGTGTAGATGTCATGGAGTGCCACAACTCTACAGGCATTCCATGTTTCAATAGATCAGTCATGTAAAGCAACCATTCTAGGCAAGGGTTTCCCTAACTGTAGGGAAGCTGTCTGGTAGAGTAGGTTTTGGAGATGTAGCTCGTATGTACAAATGACCCTCAATAAATCCCATCTAAGGATTTCTCTTGGTGTATTAATATTTGCATGGGTTGCCCGGCAGCCCAACACTGTCCCCGATGGATTAACGCTAAAGGTCTCCCAAAATTGTTGGTCCAGTGCTGCAACGTGTCAGTGTATCACGGGATGAAAGGGCGGTGGGTGGGTGGGTGGGTGGGTGGGGTGAGAACAATCTGGTTCCTGCTCTTAATTTTCTAAACTGTAAAAAGCAAAATTCAGTCAGTCTTTTGGAGGCTACTGGTCAAATTGCCAAGCTCAGAACCCGTTTCCCCTGTAACCATTAAATACAAAAGTGAAAACCTCTAGTGAAAGTTAGGCTAAAACGACCTGTTTTAGGCACAAAAACTGGGTTAAATTCTTCGTGCTTGCAGTTGCAGAGCAGTACTTATAAAGGCTAATTCTGAAGCGAAATAGCGATAAAATAGACACACTTTTCTGGAGAAATCGTCCTAATCCACTCTTGTAAACTCGCGGTGCAGGAAACAAGAGTTAAAGGTTCACTCGTTCTAGAGGGTCAGTGTTCTTGTTGTGAAGTGCCTTGAGTTCCCTTTCAGCCTGAGGGATTCTATAAAAACGGCTTTTTGTTGGCATAGTTGAATTTAGAACTACCTTCGTTTCTCTCATACGCACTTACTAGCGGGTCAGATGCTTCTGCGAGACAGAAGCGGCACTGTCCCCGCCGCTCCCGGCACAGCAGCAGGCTGCGCTGGCTCAGCCGCAGGGCCAGGGAAATGGTGGTCCATGACCTCACGCAGCATGTGCCCTCTCTGGCCACGCTGCGCGGTTCAAACCTTGAATTCAAAGGCAGGCGGTGACGGACTGCTCTGACCTGGCGCCCGTGCGGGTCACCGCGCTGGGAGCACAAGGGTTTCCGATGCAAAGAGATCCACCGGAGCGAAGCTTTGTGACTTTTGAGAAAAGCAAAGCGGCCTGGTTTGTGCTGGGGCTTTTCGCCTGTGTTTCAGTCAGCTCTGAGCTCACCCAAAAGCGGCTCGTCATCGTCCTCATCCAGGGCTCGTCCTTGCCGAGGTGTCTGTAGGTGTCTAGTAAAACACCTAAAAGCCGACAGGCAGCAGTTGCACAGCTGACAGGAACCACCGAGAGGCAGGCAGGAGCCTCAGTGGCTGCGAGAGAAGGCCTGGGGCTCGGCCCGCTCAGCTCTTCAGAAGGGACAGTCAGTACTGGTGCAGAGGAGCTAGCTCCACAAGAAGGGCAATCGGTAGCCTTCTGACAGGGATGTGCTAATTGCTGAAAGGAAAACTACTCAAGAGTCAAGGACAACACTAGGATAAAATAATTGTGGCAGTGGGAGATCACGACCTTCTACTCAGATGGCCCCCCTGAAGACAGTGAATCCCCCGCTCGGGGAGCATGCCCAGTAAATTTAAAATGAACTGTACCTTTGAATTGAAGTGAGAAAGCAGCTGACCAATACTTAGTAGGTGTAGACTTTGTGCAGAACTAAACAACTTCACTGTATAAATACGTATTGTGAGTACAAGTAGGTGTGCAAGTTAGGAGGAGCAATCCCCTTTGCACCCGGCACTGCAATAAACATACCTGCGTTGTAACTTACCCGGAATTATAGTTTAATTCCTCATGTCATGGGTGTCAGGAACCTAGGGCTGCAGCTCGGTCTGGGACACAGGGGAGGGAAAGGTGCTGCTTTACTTTTGCCTATGTTTCTCACCATCCCAATCTCTTTAAACAGGCAGTAAATTAGATTCATTTTCCCCAAGTCGGGTCCTGTTTTGCCCACATGGTAACTGGTATGCGATCTCCCTGTCTTTAGCTCAGCCCGTGAGCTTTTTTCCATCCAATCTCCTCCCATCCTGTCCCACTGAGGAGGGGGAGCAGCTAGGTGGGTGTCTGGCAGCCTGCCAGCATCAGCCCACCCCAGGGGACATTGCTGCATCTGCACTGCAGTGGCAAGAGATGAAAAACATAGGATCTCCATGTAAGCTCCAAGAGAAACGTGGGGGGACCAGACTCCACAAATACCACTCTAATTGCTGCAAGATAACTCGGATACAAAGGCAAGAAGTACCAGCATAAAACACTACAAGTCCTAGAGGCCTCCTTTGGCAAGGTCTGGAAAGGAAGGGAAGATACCTGCAGCTGTTTTAAGGCTTCTTGTTGCTTGCAGCTGTATTCATATTTCTAAAAGGAAATTACAGGCTTTCACTTGAGTTCTTCCCTCAAGGCTTGCATCAGAGTTGAACTTGCATAGTCACTCATTTTTGTTTCCCCCCAGCCTCTAATGAACCAGGAATTCTTGCACACAGATATACCTCCCTTCTGCTCTGTCAGCCTTTCCTCTCTTCATATACTGAGCTGGAATCGGTCCCCATGAAGTCATACTTCAAACCCTTGCAGACTACAGAAATGCAGAATGCTGCAGTTCAGATAGCTGGAGCAGATGAAGCTGTTCAAGATATTAGAGCACTATCATACAAAACAGCATTAAGTGCTGGGGGGTTGGGGGTTTTAAATGTCATCGTTTACTTGGCCCTGGCAAGTAAGAGGTGATAAGGAGTGACAGATGGAGGGATGCCATGAGGAACAAGAGCAGGCATTCTTCGGAAATGCTAATCCAGCAACCAAAAGCATCAAGCTAACTGGGGAGGTTAACAGGAGGAAGATTTGTACAGGAGAGTCTACTCTAACCTAATCCGATCTAATCCTTCAACAGCCATAATGCAGTGACACGTGGAGCACCACTCAGCCAGCCTTATTTTTGACGTTCAGGGCACTTCTTAGCAGATACAATTAAGGCTCTAATCTTAAATCTTCAGGAGAAAATAAATCTTTGGCCTTAAATTTAGAGGTATTGTCTAATCAGCCATTTCCTCTTCTGGGTGACACAGTGACATCGGCTCCTGTACTCGGCCTCAGAGTTGTATGCTGAACTCCCTCCAGCAGTTCACTAGGTCTCAACAGCCTCAGCAGATGGCACCTACAGCTCTCCTAGGCCTCCAGGACCTCAGCTGCTCTCTCCACCAGTTTCTTCTCTCCTTCTAGCACACATCAGTGACATCTCAGTATCAGACCCTCTCAAAAGGGCAGCCTCTGCAATGTATTTAACCACATACTTCAGTCTAGAGCAGAAGTTTCAACTGTGACAAGTGCCACACTGCCTTCAACAGATTTGTGGAGAGATCGAGGAGGGAATATGGCCTTTAAAGAGGAACTGATGGAGGCATTTATTTAAAACAGTCTTTCTGCAGTCACCCTCTGAGGAACATATCAGCATCCCAGAAATATGGCTAACCCTGCCCCAACCTCTGTGTTTTGCTCTGATCCCCTCCCCTTTTCACACTAGCCCCTATCAGCAGCAAAAGGACTAAGTGTGGACAGCAAAGGAACACCAGCTGGCAAAGAGCAAGGACTTGCTGTTTCAGACCATCTGCATGCTCAGCCTGTTCACCAATAAATTAGGCTTGGCTCTCTTGGGAGGTGCTTTTTGAAGCCACAGGAGCTAGAAGTACACTTAAAAATCAAAGAACGCTGAGCTTCTGTGCACACTAGCAAAGCTTCATGCACCAGAGGAACACACTGTGCAAATTAATTTGGACACACAGACCATGCTTATTTAACAAACTTTTCTACAGATATCTTCTCAGAAGGACTGGATTGGCATTCTTTATGGTCACTGAGCACACTTAAGTTCTGCATATTTCCAAAAGCGCTATCACTGCTTTACTTAAAAAGTGATCAAGTTCTGTCTTTTTTTCTGTCATTCCAACATTTTAAAAACATTGCTACAGCCTTCCCAACAAAGACAAGACTGATGCCATGTGAGACAAAGAGCCAAAAAGGCACATTTGAAGCCCCTCAAAGGCCTGGGGACAGACCACAGGCAGCACAGGTGGAAGCAGAGTACTGCAGTGGTTGTGTGTTAGCTGCATTTTCCCCACCATTCTGCAAACCAGTAACAGCCTGGAGCTGCGGACTGAAAGCCAAGCAGAAAAACCTGCCTTGATGATTATTTTGTCTCTTCCAATCCCCAGAAACTGTATTACCCCTTCTATGGGTAATTTAGGTGTTTCACCGCCTGGCCCAGCAACAGAAGCAATCCGACATTTGGTTGCCTTTCCAAAACAGTTTGGATTACAGCACCATTATCAACACATCCACTTTCAAATGCTGGACTACGACATGTCCCAGGAACACCACTGCTTCCCAGAGCACTTCTGAACACCACAAAGAACTGAGAGCATCTCGCACCTGGTAAGAGGCTCTGGAGCGGGATTTCACTTGCACTGCTGCCCACTGTACTAGCCCTCAGCAGCTCTCCTCTCTAGGACCAAGCGGGAAACAAAATTTTCAGGTTGAAATCTGAATTCAAGATGGATGAATTCAATGGACTTGAATTTAAAAACAAAATCAATCAACCAATAAAACAACAAAAAATCCATACAAAACCCCCAAAGCTGACATAATTGGGGCCTGTTTTATGCATACCTGAAGGAGATTAAATGAAAATATTGAAGTCAGTTTAAAACCAATCAATTAAAAAAAAACAGTAGCTCTGTTTGAATACTAAAATAAAATGCTTCAGCCTCTCCCCAATAAAAACAGCCGAAAACCTTCAACATTTCTTTTCCATTTTTCCCTCCCTTGTCATTCACTTCACCACCTCCCTTTTTTGTGCATCAAACTATTAGTCTGCTGAAAATTCATTTTCTTCTTCTGCAAAATGCACCATTTCCAAGTTGGATTGGAATCTCACTTCTAACTTCAAGTTTCTAGAAAAGCAAAATATTAAAATATTAAAATAAAAATTAAAATACCACTTCAGAGCTAAGAGCAACTTTACATCAATAACAAGATACACTTCTAAAAGACAGTCAGACTAAAATCAATGCAAAGCAGTGAGGACCCCAGTTCTGACCTGTACAAGAGGAGGATATTAATCAGCCCACCAGCATGTGTCATTTCCTACTTGCAAGATTTTGCAAGCACCAAGAAGGACGTGGATGCCACCTAGTGCTGTTCCACTCAGGCTTTATTTGTGTAGAAACGCAAACACTAATTTTTCTCATCTTTCAAAGGTTCAGCACATTGTCCATCAGGCTGGCCTACCATTCCTCCAGCAGGTGCCTTTGGAAGATCCAGGGATGTGCAGCGAAAGCCCCCTGCGCATTCATAAACATGCTGGGTGCTGAGCAGACAGCTGCGGTTCTGCCTACAGTTTCTAGCAGTGGCCATTCATGGCATTAATACACATCAGAAGAGAATCATCTAGAATAAGCAAAGATTGGCAAACTTAATCAGAATTTGTGGAACTTGGGGGGGGGGGGGGGGGAGGGTAGTGGGGGTGACAACCCCTGGAAGCACCTACAAAGCTCCAAAATTGTTATCAGACCCCTTCAGGAAGCAGCAGCAAGCATAGGTTTCAGTGCCTTCCAAAGGGAGTCTTCTATGGAATTACCTTAGTTAGAGAGCAATTTATTTACAGGTAAAGGGGAAACCTCTTCATATAAACACGAAAATATTTCACTGGAAATTAGAGGACTAGAAAAGGAATTGACACTGTGAAACTCCCTTTATTTAAAGGTAAAGTCATTCAGTTTGAAGCATCCAGAGTTCATGTTTTCCAGAACAGCCTTCCCTGCATCCTATGAGTTTCCTTTGCTAAATGTACCCATTTTCCAAACCTTTCCTTGTATCTACAAATTCTATTTCAGCTATACACCTTGCTTTGAGGAGCCCAACTACATGATAAAGCTTCAGGGAACCACAGGTTTGGAGAGGACCCAAGCTTCTTCCAACCTACAAGTGCTGGAAGCCAGTCAGCTGAAACAGCACTACAAATACGTGTGTTCCTACATTCCCCAAGTTCTCACCATGAGATTTTTTGCATTACAGAAGTCACGGTGCAACTCCAGCAAAAGCAGATTCTACCAACCTTTACAATCAACTCCCCTTCCCAGAAAATCCATTTTCAACCGAGGACAGAAAACATTTCTTTGATCTGATTACAGGAACTTCCCACCCGAGGCAGCTGAAAGGGTCTGTACCAGACAGTCAGGGTGGTATCATTTCAACCTGACTTACCTCTACACCACCTTTTTGGGAAGTGTTGCAAATGGTCTCCCCTGATTCAGAGTGGGAAGATTTTTAATACTTTCATTGATGTGGACATGAAAAAGATTCTTGATGCCAGTTTCCCCCGGCAACTGTTGCCATGGTTATAAATCCTTTATTGCCCCCCATCGCCCTACAGCTGAATATAAAGAATGAGTTTACTATGTGCAAGAGCATGACAAATACACAAGCCCTCTCCTTCCGAAACGTGCCATCAGGCACCGAAATACTGTTGACTGTTTTATTGCAGGGGCTTTGGGAAACCACTAAAATAACCAACAAACAAGTGCTCTCTAGTGTTGAAAGCAAAGTCCTCCAGTTCACAGATGCAGAGATCAAAGGAGTCCTAAGCTTGTGTGTGCAAGTCACCACTACGGGAGGGAGGAACCTACAGACAACGCTCTCCTTCCAAGCCCCCATGCAGCTTAAGGGAAATACTTCCAAGGACAAAATGCACCATTAATTCCTTAAGTTATTCCTAAATAACTTAAGAGTGCTCATTACTAAGAAAAGGTATTTGAAATAACCTAGTTAACCCTATCTCCATGATTAGAACAGCTTTGGATAGGCTCCAGGTCTGACCATGACTTCACTTCCCCTCATAGATAACATCAGATTCACTCACACAAATCTGATTTATCTCTCATACCTCCTTGCTGAGCAATTTTGTGTCTTGCTCCCAAAACAGAAGCAGAGATGAAGACACTTATACACAATTTTCCTTGTGCAGAGGCCCAGGCTCTCTTCCAAGCAGGATTTTCTTTATGATCTTCTTGATTTTGCAAAGGCCAGGGATAAGGTAGTTTGGGAGAAAAGAGCCAAAAGAGAGATTATGTTTTAGGCAGCAGCTGAGTCAAAAACAATCATGCTGGCAAAACCAAAACACGTTTTGGCAAGTTATTGCCCTCTGCTCAAGTGCCGTGACTTCCCACACATTATTTCTGCAACTCCAACAGGAAGTGGATCACTCTCCAGTTCAAAACAAGCCTTTATAAATGTTTAAATGAACTGGAAAACACCACAGCTGTTAGAACGTAAGAGCTGAGGCATCCAGACACTGTAACTGAATATTATGCATTACCTGCTTCACAAGATCACCTCCAAACTACAGCTCCAGCAGCCCTCCCAGTGACTCCAGATGCTCTGCACACCCACTTAGGCAGCTTAGGGACCTCTATGCCAGAAGGGAGATGGCAAGACTGATCCCAAACCCAATCCCGACTGGAAGGGTACAGCCACCTAGCAACCAGCTGAAGCAGCAGTCGTCCACTTTTAGCAGACAGGAAATGTAAGAGCAGTTTTTCCTTCCAGGGTCAACCATACTGCTCTCAAAAGCAAAATTGGAAGTTTTCAGCTGCCCACCATAAATTAACTTGCAAAATATTTGTCTTCCCTGGAGAGTCTCCTGGGTGGTTCACCAAGGTCCCACAGCGGTGAATCTGTACACACCTGCAAGGAAACAGACTGTCTGCCACAATCACCTCTCTCCAGGCCCCTCCTTCCAGGCAGCAGGGAACCAACATCCCAAACGCCACAGGTTATAGTTTCTAGGAGACTTAATCTTGGTTTAGGCACAGGTTAAAGGGGCGAAGGGCAAAACTGTGCACAGCATAATTTTCCTTAGCACCGAACAGTTGCTTCCCATGCAAAGAAGGGTGAATACAGTACCAAGCCCTTGTTTTATCACAAGACAGTGAAAACTACAACTTGGCTGTCAAGCTGTGTGCCATCTCTGTAGTTTTCATGTGCAGTTTCCAAATGCCTACATGCTGACCTTCCCAGTAATGAGGAATTTTCTAAGAACTAGTTGCACATCCTAAATCTTTCCTTCTTTTCTCCCTTTCCATGCCCTCCTCCCTCCATTCTGTCTCCAACAGCATGTTTTGCTTTTGTTTGCTTGACCAAGGTCATTGAGATATTTTGGGACAGAGAAGCCATTAGCAAAAGTAATTTGAAGGATGAACAAAAAAGTTTTGTTATTTTAAAACCAATTGAATCACTTCCCATAGCACGCAGGGAGACCAAAAGCAAAACATCCATACTCCAAGTCCTTAGGCAGCAGAAGCAGAACCTCTAACAGACAAAGATCCACATCCCACATGGACAGCTCTTATTCCCCTACCAGTCTTCCAAGAAGCAGACGAAATACTGAAACGTTTAGCAAAAGACACAAGAAGCACTTCTCGCGCCAAGTCCTGGTACTAAACCCCTTTGGAAGTAGGACAATAAGGAGAGAACGGGAGCTGCCCTTGCAGCGGGATGCAATTCGGACGGGGAAGGACTTTTTGTGGCGCTGGGACACGCGCTGGCCACCTGTGGTATTGCTCCTTATCACAGCGTAATCCGTCACCTGGAAATAGGGCCACCACCAGACGAAAAGCGGCAAAAATGCCTTCCGCTACGCAGTGGTGCCAGGACGAACGTTAAAACACACACGTGTAAATAGGGCACAATAGGAGTTAGGCAAATAAAAGCAAACCTCAGAGTTTCCACCCCACTGATTTGTTGACTGCTCAGTCAACAGAGGTTTGCTCTGGACACACTTTGGACTCTTTACACAAACCCTCATCCAACCTCCCCTGCTTCAGATAAGCAGCTGGTCTGTCCTCCTTACACTCTTCATTGCTCCAGAACTACCAGGATTAGGGCTGCAAGAGAGGACCTACCCCATTTCCAGCCTCTTTCTCCACACGATGCCGCACGAAAAACAAAGACAGCAACAGTTTAGTTGTCAGCTGGCTGAGACCTTGGCTTTGCAGATAAATAGTTCCAAGGATTAGGAAGTGCACAGAATTGCCAGTTATCAGTGCTATGGCGACAGATATTCTTGGAACAGCCAGCCCAATTTCTTGCAGCTGCCACACCCAGTTTCACACAGAACAGCTGCCTGAAGACGATGCAGGCAGAGGGCTGAGAGGACAGTGTGACCCAGCTGTCGTAACGCCAGAGGAGGAGACCAGAACTCACACCCCTGCTACCAGCTTGCTGTCTGATGCTGAAACAGATTCACTGGATCTCAATGTCGACAAGACCGAAGAATGAACAAAACATTCTTGAAAGCCCCCTCCTCTTCCTGCTGCCAGGCTCTCCCACAGCTCCACTCCTGGAACAGGTTTCTGGTGCGCTGCAACAAAGGACATGGGTAATGCCAACTTTACAAGTGCAATGGGGAGCAGTGGCGCTTCCAGTGCCACCACTCTCCAGACCCAAAAAGTGCCAACAAGACACTCAGGCTGCTCTCTGACCCCAACCCAGGTCGCCTGCTTCAACTTCTGTTAAGCCTGGGACACAGATACATGCAGGACCTTGCACGACGAAACACTGCTGCTCCTTTAGTTACTCCACACCCCAACAGCTCAGCAGACCAGCACTCACCTGAGATGCAACAGACCTTCACTCACAACCCTCCTTTGCCTGATTTTAAGACTGTCTGCATATAGTAACACAAGTACTGGTTAAAAACTTAGGTGTCAGTCCAGCGTGATTTGGTGGGTTGTGTGAGTACAGTGCACAAGTGTTGGCATTTATTTTCACAGCATCTCAGAAATGGGGAAAAAAAAAAAAAGAAAAAAAAAAGTCCAACTTTACAAATTAAGACACTGATTTACTATCAGTTAAAAACCCTCCAACTAGAAGCCTCCAAGTGCTGCCCTTCTACCTCCAGCTCTCCAAAGACAGACCATGTCTACTCCAGCTTTGTCAATGATGCAGTTCAGTCCCCAGCATCTCCAGACAATACTGCAACCCCAACACAATGGATAGGACCAAAATGCAGGGAGCCAAGAAATGAGTAACAATAGGTGCTTTGCAGAGTATCTTAACCTTTTAGGTTGGCTTTTTCATCCACCAGAAATCTGCTTTCTACAAACAGCATTTCATCCTTAACCACCACCTGTAGCTACCTAAGGTCTCTCTCAACAAACACCACAGGACAGGTATTTGGTAAAGGAGATGTATATTTATTCACTTTACAAAGAGGGTGGTATTTAGTTGCAACAGGTCCATTTATAGACAAATAGATTATTGTACATTATAGTGGTGAATGGCTCAAATCTTTACCTTGTTTTGCTCTTAAAAATGTGTTTGCACCACTTCAGCTTCCATTAGCTGAGCAAATAGCTGTCCTTGTTCTGCCACTGAGAGATTAAAAAACCATAATAAAGGTATAGCTGTGCGCTACGTATTCACAAGCATTCACCTTCTCATTTCCCTGTGTTACTCCCCTCTCCCCAACCCAACACAGTCTATCCTCTGGGTTAGCATTAAACTTATATACAGCCTCCATTAAAACAGAATTAGGAGCCAGTGACAGTTCTAACGTCCTTTTGAAGCACAAGAAAAGTCATTGATTTTGTACATATAAAAGTCTTGAGTTCAAATTTGTTAAAAAAAAGAAAAAGCCATTTTTAAGTCAGGTTGGCATTTAGACATTGCCAAGGCATGGCGAAACCAATGGAGGAGGGGGGGGGAAGAACAGAATTTCAGTAGAGAATTTAAATATTACAAAAATATCTTTTTTTTTTTTCCTGTTTTCTGTTTCCTTTTTTTAAAATGCAGCAGGATGCCCACTTGCTATTGCTAACTGAAGCATGGAAAGAAGGTAGAGACCAGTTGTCTTTGATCCTTGGATATTTGAAACAAATTCAGTGTAAAGCTGAACCAAGTTTACCACACGAACAGCGGTGGCAGATTTATTTCACTTGAGATACAAATGCATGTCCACATGACAAGCATAATCTGACCATGAGGTGGAAGAAATGTTTGTATAAGTAAGCGCAGGGAAATAGGGAGAGAGAAGGCTGGCATGGTTAAACATTCTGGATTCAGAAATGCAGTGCCCCACATGTGCCTCTGCACACAGGCCGTGCATGAGTCTGCACTCCCCATATGCAAATATGGCACCTTTCAGCAAGATGATCCAGAATTAAGAGTTTGGTGGCCCACTTGTTTAAACTGTTAAGATTACTCTTTCGTGCTGTTATTCTTCTTCACTTTCATTTCCCAGTTCCAAATCAGAATCACCATTCATTTCCTTTTCAACAGTCATGTCTTGTTCATCAGATTGCTCCTCTTTTTCCTCATCTTCATCCCAGTTTTCCTGGGGAAAAAATAAACAGGAATGTTTCAACCTTTGACAGTCACACAATTTGTGTTACAAGCAAACAGAAGAACTGATCCATCTCCACTTACATCAGAGTCTTTATCTGCAATCATCTCATCATCTGAGCCTTCCTCCTCCGAGGACTCTGCAAAGAGAAAACCCCTCAGTTTGGAGAACTGACTTTAAAACATCACTGTACAAACAAAGCCCAACCCCACATGCTGCTAAGTCTCCAAATTGTGCTATTTCAATTCCAAAACTAATTATACCTGAAGATTAGGCTGATCAACATGAATTAGGAACAAATCACTTCCGTTATGATTATACAGTATGAAGCTGCAGTAGGAAAACAAGGTCAAATTGGAAGTGTACATGCGCATACACTGACACACGTAGGCTACCTTGATGTCCTGCTGACTCAAACACAAAACTGCCTCGGTTATATCTACCATAGCAAAGTAGCAAGAAAGGTGAGATTGCCAGTTAAGCAGTGTACTGAAATTCCAATTAACAGATTCCTTAATTTGGAAGCAGAGAAAGAAGGAAGGACCAACCAACTACAAGACATCTGCATCACTAACCACTGACTTTCCTGCCATGGACTTCCCACAAAAACTCCCTACTTGTGATTGTACACTAATAGGTAAGCACAGGAGTATGATGAACAGCCATCAAGTATCAACTGTCACGGGAATTCAGGAGCTGAGCTACACCCAACATATAACACTTACCATCTTCATATACCAACTTTGCAGTCTGATTAACCTCGGATACATCCTGAACTGTTTCTGATGCTGCAACCTGAATGGAATTTGCAGGTTAGCTTTAGATGCAATCACATATTCCAACCTTAAAAGGCAATAAAACTCATAACAATGTAAATGAAATCTACATCAAATTTAGCACACATTAATTCATTTATAGTAGTAGTTTAACAGCCAAAAAAAGTACAAAGCGAAATTTTAGAGGCATCTGTTCTGAAGTGGCCCAGTACTTCCTATTTTTTCCACTTTAAAACTCTATGAGTTAGTATACACATTTGGCAGGAAAAAACATGTCACGCTTCCAGTGAGCACAGACTGACTAGACAGACAGTTAAGTGTACCGCTCTGAGCATTATCAGCGTAGCTGTACAGCAGCTGCATTAAGTTCCCAATGATAGGTCCCATCAGATGTAATCACAACAGGAGGTTAAGTCTGCAACCCATACTTCTGCACATCCATGTTACTTGGTTGGAACTGGAACTCACCTGGGTGACAAGAATGAAGAGTCTTCCATGCAGACGGGAAAGCTTTTGCAAAGTTTTTACTCTGCTCTCCATTAACTGGTACAGCATCCCCAGCTGAGGAATAAGGTCTGGCAACTTGAGAGAAAAGAAGGATGAGGAAAAATGAAGCTGTTAATCAACACATCACAGATGTCTTATTTTTAAATTTTTAAACTATCTTTGTATGTCTGGGACAAAAAAACCCTTGTCACGTTACTCTGACAGAAGGCAGAGCTGAGGGCTCACAGAAACCACCCGCAGCCTGACCGGTTAACACTTAGCCATGTTTAGAAACACCTTCTACGTTCAAAACATGGCAATTCTTACACTACTTTTGCTTTCCACAGTCACTGCCAAAAGCAGGTGTCAAAAGCACTAGTCGGAAAGCAGTGTAAATGGGAACTGCACATACACCAGTGTACAGAGGCAGCTTCAGCAACATGTGCAAGTTCTGACACACGGCAATCCTATAATAAATGGGAGAAAGGACTAACAGTGCCAAAATGCTGGTTTCTTAACTGAGCAAGAGTGCTTTATCCATCACTTGTAAGGCAAGGCTAGACTTCAGTCCAGAAGCTATGACTTTGCTTACTACCCTGCCAGCTTTGGCACATCTTTACCCTATAAATCTGGCCATGCCCAAGACAGTCTCAAGATGAGCATTAAAACAGCAAGGCAAATTTAGTTCTGTAAGATTCAGCGACACAGGCTAGATTACTTTTGACAATAATTTTGTTCCCTAACTCTCACAGGTATGACATAACTTATCTTGGTTTGACTTTGGGATGACTATAATTATATCACAAATGACTAAAACAATTTATAACCAATATGCAGCTATTTGGCAAAAGTAGCAGAAATATAGCCCTCTATGCATTGATTTGGGCACTGCCATATGTGGAGAGCAGAAGACAGTTTCCTGAAGGCAGAACATACATATATTTAAACATTTAGATCTACATTTAGTTACGTGCGTTAGCAGTAATGCAAAATACTTACCGTGGAAAGGTAGGATGCATGTAGAGTAAAAACAGATTTCAGCCATCGAACCATTAGTGAGGCACTGGAAAAGAAAAATTAATTTTGTCAGAGATACTGGCTGAGAAGCACCCATTTTGCATTCTAGATGCTAAGTAGGTTCTATAGAAAATGCTCCTCTTTCATTACATAGAAAGATAAATGCAGATGGAAATACAACAGTCTGGCTATCCAGATGAGACACCTACATAAGATATTTGTTAGGAAACAGACGTCTAAGTGAGGGATTAAAGTAGGCATGTTCAGGGGTCTGTGTTTCTGACATCTTTTAGGGGAGGCTTCAGTGAATAAAAGATCAAAGCATGCTACTTTTTTCTCCACCCACCATGAGGGAAATTTTATTTAAAAACACACATCACGACTGAAGGACAGCTAGTCTCAGCAAAGCTATCCTTATAGCAATATACCGAGATGGGAGAGGGGGAGACAAGAGCTGTTTTTGTTATTAAACACAACATCAGGAGATCTCTAAATATATTTGATAATATATTTGATAATTAAACCACACAAGCTATATATCTGATAGTTATTTTACACATTGATCAGGTCCACAGTGTTGATATTCTGGGACCCAAGATACATTCTCAGGGTTATACACTTACTGCAAGTATCCTTTTCCCTTTGTAATTTCACTTCAGCCATCCTGGCAAAGTACTGCCTTGATAAAAGCTCCTTTTTGCACCCACAATCAGCTGAGATTTTTTACTTTAAGATACTGTAGTTTAATTACAGTTCCTATGGAGATCAATCACATAAGTGGAGGGAGGGACCATAATGCACAAGCTAGAAAAGTTTCAGGTGAATTAAACTGTAGTTGAGTTCTCTCTTACCTGTATGGGTTGCCCTGCAATCTCTTCGTTAGCTAAAAGGACAAAAATAGTCAGCAATGAATAGCAAACATAATGAACTTTAAAAAGCAACATAACATCCATGTGACAGTCCCAATACTGGGGCAGAAAGATCTCCAGACATTTGAAGTTTGAGAGGATTAACCATTGCCAGGCTCCAGAACATTACATTGCTGGCTCTATTCACAGGCTGATAACCTGCAGAGGCTGTTTCATTATTAAAATAAAACTGGAACTCTTAACAGGCAATGTATCTAGTGAAACTTAAAGCTGGCAGGAATAAATAGAAGGAAATCCCTTTATTTATGTCTCTGTGTATCTGCTTAGTAGAGCAGCCATTACAGGGTGAATGAGCTGGGGAACAAGGTAAAGGCTATTTCACAGAATAAATATCGAGCTCTGGAGAAGACAAGTTACATGTAGATCTGTCCATCCACTGAGATTACACAGTCAAACACTTGCACGTAGACCCTCTGAAAAATGTCCCAAAGAAACACTGCACCTCATTAACTAAGTCTAAGGAGGCGTCACAACACATGCTTCAGGGAAGTCAAAATATTCAAAACCAGACCATCTGCATAATTCAGTTAAGACTGGTACCACAAGTAAAAATTCAATCTTACTTGTGGCCAGCACATCAAAACACAAGTTAATAGTTAGATTCTTCTTATGTTACAGAATGTCATACACATAAGAGCAGCTAATCAAAGTTCAATTAATAAAAGTAATGTCTGATTAAAATATTTCTGCCCGAATACAGGTTTTATTTAATATCACTGAACAAGCAGTTCAGAAGCCAAATCTCTTTTAAAGTTATTACTAAGTGATGTCATACAGCTTAAATATAGTAACTGGGCTTCTGAGCTATCTTCAAAAGAGGAAAGAAATTGCCACTCAATTTCCAAGTGCTATCTAAAATCACTGCTCTAAGTGCATACTCTAATGTTCTTGCTCTCATGCGAGTATCTAGCATATTTATGCTCATATAACTTCTCTAGCTAGCACTGATATTTTTTAAAAAAAAGATGTAATTGGAATTGCCATGGACTAAACAAGCTTTAGCTTAACCTCTTTCAGTTCTTTTTCCCACATAATCACTTAAGAAAATATTACATGATCAAATGCTCTTCCTAGCTTTGAGAGTGGCGTTTTGTCCTTTGGCTAAGTTTCAGCCAGAGAAGATGTGAGTGTAGCAGAGATAAATTAAGAGCAACCTCTGTCCTGTAAAACTACCAAATTTCAATGGTAAAAATAAAGAGGCTACCCTGGATTTTCCCCAGCTAGAACAGAAACCAAACGTGGCTTGTATGACAGTAAAAGAAATACAGTCTCTCCTACCTCATGCAGCAGTGGAATGACAGCATGTATAGGCATTCTGGCTACTGTGTTCTTTATTACATTTTCTTTTCTTGTGTTAAGCACTCTCTGTTAAAATGAAAAAATATGATCAGAGAATCAATCAGTTTTAATATGTGTATGAACAATAAGCACAATCCAAAATTGCTGGCTTTAAAATCTTTTTTCTACTCCACTACTGTTGTACACTAAAAGATTTACCATGAAAAGGAGTTAGGAGTTTTCAAGTCAGCTACCATTAACAAAATAAGACACTTAATTAACCCACTTAAAACAATCTAGCATTGCCTCTAGTCCACCCAGGCCACGTTAGAAATGAAGCATCACAGGCACATTAAAACCTCCCTCACTATCTTGTGTGCTTGACTTCTGTGAATAAATGCTCTTCTCCACTATTTGTGACAAGTAATTTCTAATCAGCATCAAATTCTTAAGATTTCATTTCCCTGCCCCAGAAATATTATTTCCTCCTAGTCCAAGTGCAACAGTAAGCTTTTCAAGTGAAACTGTTGTCATCATGCATTTTTCAAGCAGTATTTCCAGGTTTTCCAAACCTGGAAATGGTACACTCAGGAGACCAAGCACAGATTATGCTCCTGCTCAAGCTAAAGGCAAGTTGGCTGCATTAGTAGCATCCCTTGTAAAACATCTGAACTGTGACATAACAAATTTATCGTAAGCAGAAGTGCCTCAAAGTTTATGGACTGACACAGAAAGCTAATACTGCTCCTATCATTTATAATACTGCTGCCTTGAGCAGCAAATCAGCAAAAAGCTGGGGAAGAAGCAACAGGTTCTTGATTGTTGAGCCTCCCCAGCTTTCAGGAAGGCTCCCCACAAGCCTCAGTGAACAGATTAAACAGCGTACAATGATCGTGTAACACTTACATTTAAGATTTCTGCATCGTTGCTTTCCAAGCCCTGAACCAAAAGTACTGCGAAGCTATCTGTTTGTGGAAGGCCACCTGGAGTTTTTACTTTGCTCACATCAATATCCAGTGCCTCTAGGCGCTCTTCAATGCTCTCCTGCAGACGGTAAACAAGGGCAGTGCTGTTTCAGTGCAGTTTCTCAGAAACATCAGCTGAAAGCCAAGTACCTAACCTACAGCATTCCCCCTTGATTCTGCTGGAAAACAACATAAATCTTGCATATTCTTTTAAATGCAATGAAAAAGAACGGCCTGAGCACAGAAGAGAAGTTTTGACTAAAAAGCAGTAATCCAGCTTATACAGAGAGACAGACATACGCTTGTGACAAAGTTCTGCAGGAACATGGCAAAACTACAGGTAAGGCACACAGAGCCTGAAAGAGGGGAAGGTTTTGAGCAGAGGGAAGCCTCTTTGATACAAAAAGATGGTATCATTAACCTTGCTTCCATGCCAAACAAAGCAAGTTCAAGTTCACCTAAAGAAGTTTTAACAATGATTTATGAGTCTAGTTTCTCCATTATTGATGTGTTTAAAAGAGGAAGAACTTTACCGCTGCCTCTCCCGGTTTCCTCTTCTTTTTCTTCTTCTCCTTTCCCGAGGATGGAGTTTTGACAGCTGTACTATGTCCTGGAATGCCAGGCACTAGAACTTTGGTGTCTGAGTTCACAACAGGTGTCTTTACCTAGTGAAAGAGATAACCACATTTGCCTGAATTAATAATATCTCAAGCTTTCTTCCAATTTAAAATACTGATTTTATTCCAAGACTCTCACGTACAAGGTAAAACAAGCCAGCCACAACCCATTTTCTAGACGTATGTATTAGGAAAGTCACACATTTTTAAAAGCAATTAATAACCTCAAGCAACAGTCAGCTAATTTTCATAATTAACTAAAGAAATGGTCTCTTTGGAATCACTTGTGATTAATTTTTCTTAGAAGTTTGTTCCATAGCACTCATCAAACTAAGTGATTGTATCCAGCAACAACTATTTGGATGTTTGCTAGCAATAGACATGACGTGTAGGAAGTCAGGCCCATAAACCGCATGCAGATTAATTCAGCTTCCACGGGCAGGTAAGGACTGATCGTGAACAGAGGCACAATGTTACAGTAAAAGGTAGTTACTATTCACTTTGATCCCACCAATTTTCTTCCAGAGATTGCTCAGACTCAGAATTCAGTAGTCTGAATTACGCTATGATCAGGACACCAACACAAGCTATGGTATCCATCCTCAATGAACACACGAAGGAGATAAAATTTTGAAGGGAATATAACTAAGCGCTCCCTTGCCCCACAGAGGATGTCAGGGAGTATGCCAGAATGCTACCTCCAGAACACTTCTTAAACAACAGTGCTTCTTTTTTAAAAAAAATGCAGGCCTTTTTTTAAAGTACCTTCCCAAACTTCCATACTTGTAGGAGCCCTGCTGGGTGCCCACTGAAGTGATACAATCTACTACAGTAAGCAAAGCAACTTCCATGTGCTGTGTGTAAAAGTAAAAAAACCCTTGCTTTTGTAGCTGAAAATTTTTACTGTCAAACAGCAGCAGTGTTAAAATGCTACCCCCTTTGCCCACAACACTAATCACTGACCTGCTCCCCACAAGGCATGCTCAGACAGCCAAGAGAAATGAGTCTTCACTGGAATTCAGCAAAAAGCGAAACCAAAATGGGTATCATCACTGCATGCCAGGGAGCTCCTACACCTCTCACTGCACTTCAGCTCTGTTGCCCACCAGCTCCAAGACTGAGGAATCAGCACAAAACCCCGCCTGGCTGATGAACAGCAGATCCAGTAGGTAACTTGAGGGTTAGAAAAACAACGCTGTCTGCTCACTTCACTGATACTGCATTTCAAATCTTCAAGGCCTTGAATATACACACTGATTAAGAACTTCACAGCCCATCTCTAAACGCCCAAAGGATCCTGCATGACAAAGTGGTGGCAAGTGGCCTCAGTGGACCCTGTTGCCATACAAGTCTCGGGCTCACATTCCCAGGTTCCCCTGTGAGTAGGAACGCATGAAGGCCACCTCAAGAAAGAACGCAAAGGATGCCCTCTAAGGCTCCATTACACCTTATTTAGACTCTAAAACAAAACCATCCCAACCTCACCCCAAACCATGAGGGCCAAAGAGGCTGTGCAAACTGAGAGACCCCCGGGGAAGGGCTGATCTCAAGCAGAAACACCATCCGCCAGCCCTGTCTACCAAGCAGACCTGCTGAGAACAGGACCTGCTATGAGCTACAGGAGGGTAACTCTGGGTGAGAGCATACCAGGACACGCAGCAGCCATGAAGCACACTTTACCCACACCTGCCCAAGTGCTGTGGACATTTGTAACTACCACTGCAGCTCTGAGCAGGTCCACCTAGCAAACCAACCTCATTTTAAACAGCAGCAGCAAATTCTACCATTTCCGAAGTAAAACAAGCGGAGCAACAAAATCGCATTCCATGCAAAGCTCACCTTTGTTAGAGCAACATCTGTTTTAAGTGACAACACTTTCTGGATGTCCCTTATCAAACATACATGAGATTCAGCGGTGTTCAAAGACTAGAAGGACAGGAACAAAACTAGTTAATACAATTGAGACTCACCCCTGTGATTCATTATGCTACTGAAGAGAACAAATTCCAAAGGTATAAAGTAGAAAGAACTTTCTTCCACTCTAGAACAGCAGCTGCTTTGCACATCTGCCTTTTGGTACCAGATCTGTACGCTCTCCAAAGATGCTCACAAAGCTAAACTGAAGTTGTATTAAAAAGTTTCAATGGCCTAACTCAGTAACAGCTGAAATGGCAAGAAACAGACAGCAATAATGTCAAGTCATATTTTAACTGAAAGAATGGAAGAACAGAAATTGCCTTTCAAAACAGCTCAGGGGCAATAGCTATAGCTCCCAGGAAAGGGGGAAGGGATAAGCTTTGTCTTGTTATACAAAAAAGAAAAAAAAAATAAATCCCTCCAGCTGAGTGCAGTATGCAGTCCTTATTACAAAATCCAAAACCTACTCATTAAGTTTTACATACCACTTTCTCTATGATGGGCTGTAAGATGTTTCCATACACGAGCAGCAGAGACTGTTTGTCTGTGCAAAATGCAGCTGCTAGAATAGGGACTGGTTTTGGTGTGGAGTCCCCATCATTTCCAGGCGTCGCTATCTGGATAGTACAGTTTGATGTTAAGGGTTTTTTGCAATAACTGAAAAAAAAAGGGAATGAAAAAATTCCAAGACATTTAGCTTAAACACGTCAATATCTTGCATATCCAAGCACCTTTCATTAGCAGCTCCCCAGCAAACTCAGCCAGTTTACACCTTTTACAGATGGCTAAGATGAGGTACTGACACACAAAATGTTGCTTAAAGCCACAAAATGCCAAATACAGCACAGTCCCCAACAATTAAGTTCTCCAAAAATATGTCCAGGAGCTCAAGACAAAGAATCAGCTAGAAGCTGGTCTGCGAACAGATACAAGAGCTTAAAAGGCAACAGCATGACAAGACTGCGTTTTGCCTTACAGTAATCCCAGACCTTTCCCAAAGACAGCCTCAAGATGAATACTAACTTACCCATTTAAGATATGTTCAAATAAATGCAACTGCCCATCTCTGCACACAACTGCTAACTTCACAGGCTGAAAGAAGGCACAATAAAAGATTTTAATTAGATCAAAGGACAAATATCCCGTAAGTACAGGATATCAAGAGACAGTTGGCAAGGCTATGATTTGACTTTTTTCAGTAACTAAACACATTAAAGATGTGTCTTTGATCTTCCTTACAGATTTACTTACATCTCAGGAACATTTAGTACAACTATCAAGAGACAAAAAAACAACTCTTAACTGTACTTCACTGTATCTCTACTGATATATCCAAATTCGAACATTTTGCACAGCAGCAGACATATGTCACTACAAACAGCAAAGCTCCAGAAATATGGTACCCAACATGTCTAGAAGCACAGGTCTACAAAGGCGCTGACATAGTAAATATGCTTAGAGGAAAAAACTGAGATGAGTCCTTTGAGCAATGAAATGCCAGATGTACATTACAGAATACTCTTATCTCCAGTACACACAGTAAGAGGGAATAACTGGAAACACTAGAAAATATAGCATGAAACACTGTTTGTAGAAAAGGCATGGAAACAGTTTCTGAGCATGTTTTACATGCAGACATTTTCCACAAGACTACTTTGAAAGACTCTTACTTGTACTTGCGGAAACTGAGAGACCTGGGGAATGCTCACTGCTACTCTGAATTAACTAGCCTTCAATGAATTAAAAATGCAGTTACATCACCAAAGCCACTCAAGATCAGAAGAAAAAGGACCATACCTAAACTGGACTTTTAGAAAGAATTTTTTTTGTGCTTTTTGCTGCCAAGTTCTAACAACTATTTTGATTACTAACTTGTTCTAAATAGGGCACAACTGACATTTCCATTATCACAAGCAAAATTTCTGAAGAAAACACTGAATTTGCACTTAGCTTTGAAAATTACTATTTCAAATTATCAGCTTGAAAAATGCACCTGTAATAAATATCCTTACAGCCATGAACTGGCATTCAGATCTCATCTCTGCGTAACAGAACCCAAATGCAAACGAAGCTTTTTTCCTTACACCCTTAAAAGGAAACTGATGTGACAACTGAGAAGTGTTAATGTATTTCATAACAGACTCTTGCTCCTACCTCCTCTTTGACTTCTGATACAGACAGGTCAATAAAAGTTGGTTCTTCTGTTACTGTGAAAGACATCACAGCATTATTTTCTTTCCTAACTGATCTGATCTGCCTGGAAGACACAAACAGTGCACATTATTTACCATAGTACAAGCGGCACCCTTTGAAGCTGAAAAGCATTATAAAGCCTAGAAATGACCAGCAACTGTGGTAGTATCTACCCTACCCAACATTACTCATGCTGTAATTTCATCTTTCGGCTTAGAAAGTACTCTAAATTCCAAATGCAAAGTAAATCCCAAGTGAAATTCAGCAAGAAAGAAAACTTAGCATAAACCTTACATTAAGTACAAAGAACAAGGAAGCCTATTACACAGTGTGTTCTTGGCGTACATTAGTGATTCAAATGGCAACTGGAAGCAGCTCAGACACAGCCAAGGAAATTCAAGTCTTCATTCAACAATCAGCGAGTTGAAACCACCATTTAAGAGATCACCACTGCATTCCTCCAGAGTGCCCCCTGTGCTTAACCTTCTGTTTAATCAGAGCTCAGAAAACACTTGTTGAATCTATCTTCCACACTGATCATAATTAAAGGTACAAATGAGGAAAAGCTTACATACCATACACTCAGTAATCGGTCATGTATAGCTCCAGACAAGAAATAAAGCCCTGTAATTCCATCAAAGGGCTTATTGTCATTCGTAGGTTTCACTGCGGTAAACATTAATGATGACACTGATGTAGCATGGCCTGTGAAATGCTAAGAGGAAAAAGAAGAATCTTCCAGTGATTGCCATAAACAGTCATAGGGTAAAAAATTAAAACATTCGTTAACAAAGTACACTTCAGTCTTTCCTAATATTATCAACTCAACAAGGACATTTCAGTGATTATTTTCTTTTTTTAACTAGTGATCAGCTTCCTTGCATTTCTGTATTTCAAGGAAACAGATCTTTTCTAACAAGTTCTTCTAACTCTCTAGATATTTATCAGAATTTTAAAAATTAAACAGGGAATCAAAGGCAAATTCACTGGAACTAAGCTCATGCAAAACAAATCACATCCACCTGTACTGCTGTTATTGTCAGAAAGCATTTCTACACATACACAATTTTACACTTCAACTTCTACAATGAAACTAGATTCCCAGTTTTATTCTCAACTGTAAGATGAACGCACAGGTCTGCTGATACACAAAGGCTGTTCAATACCCTCCCCACCCCCAGAAAAACCAGTTTTTCAATCTACTTTCATAAATAATGGTTTTGGTCAGCATAGGATGCAGACATACATGGTAGCTGACACATGCCAGCAGCACGTCCACAGTAACAGCACAGTGTACACACTTACCTGATAGTCATTACTAGAGGATTCAGAGGCTAGCTGTGTCCTATCTGCTAGCAGACAAGAGAACACCGCTGCACTCACGGAACCGCTAAAACATGGTAATTAGCTCGGGTCTGAGCCCTGCTCAGTGAACACCAAGGGGTTTACTCCTATGCCTTCCAACTGTTCCAACAGCAAAATGGATAATGCCACCAGGCACATGAAGTTTAGCAAAGAAACCTGAAGGCTTGAAGGAGGGACTCATGCTGAAAGTCAGGGAGCTCACACACAAACCTGTGCCAGCAGTAACTAAGACTGCGGTGAATGGAGTTGTCCTGCTAGAAGGGTATGAGAAAAAGACCCAATGAAAAAGATCAGCAGCCAGCTTTCTGCTACAGGTTTGAGAAAAGGTGCTGGTAGCATGCTCAGACACAGCCAAGGAATTTAACGTCTTCATTCAACTCTCAGCAAGTTGAAACCACAGTTGAGGGTATCATCACAGCAACAGCTTCCAGCAATCCCAAAACTGCCAATTGTCTCAAGCCCAGTGAAATTTCCAGATGTCCTGTCAGGACACACAAGGTACCTACTGTCACCAACCAAGAAGGGTATTTTTTGGCATCTAATTTAACGAAGTTACTTACTCTGTAGACTTCTTTGGTCTCCAGGTCCCACAGTTTTATAGTTCTACCGGCTGACAGCAGCATTTTCCCATCTGGACTGATGCATAGAGAGGTGACACTCCTATTGTCACCTTTCCACTTGCTAGAATTCAGGTGGAGAGGGTTTGTACAAAGGGAGAAAGATGGAGAAATAGAAAAACCAGTATTAATTAGCATAATCAGGACACACATCAATATGCTGGAAAATTTAAGGTAAAAATTATTTTTAAAAAGAGAATTTAAGTAGTCAAAGATGACACCGAAGCTATTCTGCTTCTGCTCCTCTCCTTCAAATTAGTTTACACAAAATACAGCAACTCAGAAACATAAAGCTATTGAACACTGAACTGTTTACTTTTTTTTTTTAAATATTTGCTTATTCTGTTCTGAATTCCTCTCTCAAAGTTCTCCACTACTCAAAACAGGGTAAGAGAAGCCATACCATTTGAAGATTTCTCTTTGTACCACAATCCAAAAAGCTGACACCAACCCATTCAGAAAGGCCTTCTCAACACTAAAATTCAGAGTTTCAAGGCCCATTCAGTTCCTGGCCCATCTCTCAGGTCTGTCAATGACACTGATAATAATCAACTTCACCTTAAAGGTCTATGGTTCAAAGCAGTATTAAAAAAAAAAAAAAAAAATAAAAAAAATGCTGTCATGAAAAGCTTGCATCCCTCACAGACAAAACTGCAAGGTAAGCATTAACACAAACCCTTTACATTAGGAAGTGGGCCGCAAGCCACCACATTCTGATTGTAAACAGCTGCTCTGGAAATAGTTCCAAGTCACTTTCACAAGTCCAAGCAGTTCCTCTCCCATCTCCCAAAACAGAGCTCATTTACTGTATCACTTCTGATTACATTTCATAGAAGCAGGAAGTTTTACTGCCTACAAACTTGACAAACAATATTACACCTTATGGACAGTGTGACAAGGTTTTATATTCTCTTCCAGAGAAAAGGTCAGGACTAAGAATTTCAAACCATTTCATAACGTAAGCCAAGAAGGTATTATTAAAAGTACTAAAAAGACTAGTCTAAACTATACTGCAGAATATAAAAAAAGGCAAAAAATTCATTAGTTTTTACTTTGGATACTCTTATTACAGTAAAGTTTTAAACAGGGTATCACAAAACAAGAAGCTGCATAAGAAGATGTACAGAATGCCTCTGAGTATTCAGAGTATTTAAGACATGAAAAAGCTACAACCAGAGAAACAAGAAGTCACCCTGACTGTTTTAAACTACCTCTCTCCAACACCTCATCTTGCTTCTTCAGAAACTCTTCCCCAGCAGCCTGTCCCTCTTCCAGAGGTTTCAATGTGTGCTGCACACACCTCCTGAAGTGGTTCTATGGACTTCCACGTCATTAAGAAATTCAAGCCTAAAGCCATGTGGTTTCAGTTCCCTATCTAGCAGTCCATACCTCTATACTAACATGTCCAGAAGCCTGCAAATCAAACCCAGGAGCAACCATTCTGAACTCTGTGGGGTATGTAAGGATTCATTTCCAGGTCCTGTCAAGTGTTAAAGACTGCAGGCAATTTCACATGTACGTATCGGGCACGAGCAATTATTTAGGATGATTTTTTCCATCTAGTCTCATTGATTTAGGTAAAATTTTAGAGAACTGTTTTCCTTGACTCTTTCCAATTTAATTTACCTTGGGTATGACTTGTAATAGCACCAGAGACAAATTTCAGGTAAAAAGCATATTATATTCCTGGTGTACTTTTAATGTATACACTCCAGGAATGATTTTTTTTGTTGCCATCTTTAAAGAATACAACGCCTCTAACTAACTTTTATAACCAGAGCCCCCTAAAAAACAGCAGTATGGGATGGGGGGCAGAGGGAAACACCCAAGATGAAGCTTGACAGGAAAAGTTCCCACATTTCCTGAGGAAGCAGCATGACTGGGACCTATCTCAAGTATTTGTACATGAACATATGTGCTATGGGATACAAACAGGATGAATTAGATGCACACAGGCAGCTTCAGAGCTTTGATCATGCTGGGATCACAGAAAAACAGTGGGTAACTTGCAAGACAGGAATGCTGCAATAAATGGACCTTTAGGAAGGCAAAAAGGAGAGAGGTTTCTCCACACAAAAGGGTAGCTTGAATGCATGGAATTTTCCTTTCACACAGGCAAAGGGCCAGTGGAGAACTTACAGTTAAGTATGAGAGGAGACCAACAAGGGCGATGTGGTGGGCATCTGCTACAGATTGTCCAGTTAAAATAAATAAATAGGTAAGTTTTCATAATTCCATGCCCTGGTTCTTCTAAGGGGCCTTAACCACCCCAGCAACTGCTGGAAAAGCAGCATAGAAGGGCACAAGCAGTCCCAGAGATTCCTGGCAAGTGCTGAAGACCTTTTCTTGATGCACGTGTTTTACAATCATACTATGAAAAGTGGTTTACTGGATCAGGTACTCAAAGAAAAAAAAAAAAAAAAGAAGGAAAAAAAAGAAGAAACAAAAGGGAAGAATTAATCAGGAATGTGATGGTTGCTGACAATCTCCAGCTATAGCAACCACACGACAATGGAATTTAAGACCCTAAGAAAAACAATAGCAGTATAAACAGCAGAATTACAACCCTGGCCTTTTAAAAGGGCGGACTGCAACTTGTTCAGAGAACTGATTGGCAGAATCTCACCGGAGGCTGCCCTCCAGGAAAGCTGCTTGCTCTCCTAGGATAACTTCCTCAAAGCAAAAAATGGTCCATTCCAAAGGCCAGAAAATCACCAGCTATTGCAGAAGGCTAAGTGGGTAACTCCAGGCTCAACTCAAAAACACAAAAAAGAAACACAGAGAAGGTGAAAGTGGAGATAGGTTACACAGAGGAATATAAAAATATTGTCCAGGTATGCAGGGACAGAATAAGCCAAAGCTTAGCTGGTGTTCCAAGCCAGCAGGGCATATGAAGGCCAACGAAAGGACATCTGGATACAGCACATCAGGAACAGTAAGATGATGACCAAGTAAAGTGTGGGCCTGCTGCTGGTTGTTGTAGGGACCCATTCAGTACACAGAAAAGGCTAAAGCACTAAAGAGCAATACCTCTGAGGCCTCCCATGATCCAGAACCTAATGCCAGAGTCAGAGGGAGCACAGCACTCCCCATAGCAAATGGAGATCAAATTAGGGATCACAACAGCAAATCCAAGATATGCAGCTCCTTCAGACTGAATGGGATGTATCCAGAACTGCTAAGGCCAGTGTTATTACAAGATCACACTATCATTGTAGGCAGCTACATAGCTCAGAAAAAAATTCTGATGACACGAGGTGGGGGGGTGGAAGACAGAGACAAAATATATCCACAAGGAGAATCCAGGAAACAGGGAAGATTATACAACAAATCCACCTGGAAGCCACCTCCAAGCACACAAAGATCAAAAAAGTGACTGGGAACATCCAGCATAGATGTACAAACGGCAAATCGTGCCTAACCAACCTTCTTGATGAGAGAAGTCTCTCAGCAGATGAAAGGAGAGCCACATATGCCACTTAACTTTACTTTGGCAACACTTGTGACAATGTCTCACATAGTATCCTTGCAGCCAAACTGAAGATATACAGACTGAACCGACGGACTCTAGGGAGGGATAAGATCTGGCTGCATCACTGAATTCAAACAGTTGTGATCACTGGTATGATCCAGGTGGTGGCCAGTTACTGGCATCACTCCCAAAGGACATCCCAGTATTGTTTAATATCCCCAGTAATTGCCCAGGTCTTCATTAATGACCTCAAAACAGGACAGAATGCACACATAACAAGTTCACATTCATACCAAATTAAGGAGAGCAGTTGACATGCTGGAGGGCAGGGCTGCTACTCAGGGGCATCTCAGCAGACTTGAGAAGCAGGCTGTCAGAATTCCAAAGCTAAAAGAAAAATGTAAAGTCCTGCACATGGGATGGAAAAATCCCAATACAGACTGGGGACAAACGGCTAGAAAGTAGCTCCACAGAAAGCAGCTTGCAGTCCTCATGGTCAAGTTGAACATGAGTAAGCAGGGAGTCCTTGTGGCAAGGAGGTCAACTGCCTAGTGATCTGCATTAGCTACAGCGCAGTCAGCAAGCCAAGGAAAAGTGATTCCTGTCCTCTGTGCAACACTTTTGAAACTGCATCTGAGCACTGTGTCCAGTTTGGGACAGTACAAGTCAGTCATGGACATAAGCAGAGTAAACCCAGTGGAGGGCCACGAAGGCAGCTTAGGGACTAGAGCACGTAATTTAAGTGGAACAGGTGAGGGTAGATGCGTTCAATCCGAAGAAGAGAAGGCTAGAGGGAGATTTTACAGCCATCTTCTGCTACTTGGCATCAGGGTCTCAATGTAATACAACCTAAGGATGCACCTCTTTTCTAGGGAAATCAAAGAGGCTATTTGACAATGGGCTGTCTGCAGTGCCCATGCCAACTTTAACAAAACCAACAGAGTTGCAGGAAGGATAACACAGCAGTGGGAAATGTTACGAAAACCAAACAACAGCATAAGAGGAAGGTGAAGGTGCCATCACACGTTAGGCTTTTACTGAAGTAATATAACCGCGGTCATTAATAGAAATCTCTGTTTCTTGAAGTTTAAAAACAGTTTGACTTTATTATGAAAGAAAATAAATGCCTACACCAGGTATCTTGTTACTCTGCACTCGGCTCTATTTTGCACAACAGTACTTTAAATAGTAGTAGCCTGCTCAGACAGCCAAGTGGAATGTCCGCACTGCACATCAGCAGTTAGCGAAACCAAGTGGGTTACCATCACAGCAAGGCCCTTTGAGCAAAGTCAGGAACCGATTTAATTGGGATGAGGTGTTCCAGTACCTGCTCCCCATATTTTCAAGGACATTTTCTAGAATTTAGATTTTTCAGTGTCACAAAAGGGACTGGAAGCCCAAGTCCCACTAAGTGTTAGCATGGAGGGACCCAAATCCCTCTCAGTGCAGTCACTACTTTCATCCAATCTTTTCAATACACTGAGGAAGAAACCAAACTATGAGAATTACTCTCTTACCCCTTAATAAAACCACTTCCAATCTCAGAAAAGTAATACCCAACAGTCAGCTTTGTACAGTGGGCATGTAAGCCTGGATAGCAGAGTGCAGCATTTCCAACAAGGCCTCACTAAAACCTGTGAGGGATGAAAATACACAAAAGCAAGCGCAAACAAATTTGGCTGAAAACAGACGTCACTTACCACTTTACTTTGCAGGTCTGTGTGTTCCATTCCACGATGTGTTTGTCCTCTGAACAGCTATATAAGCAGCAGTTGTCCTGATGCCATTTCACACAGTTTACTCTATTGTCATGACCACCATCCTACAAAAGGTAAGAGAGGGTCAACTCATTAATAAATGAAGTCTTGACTACTGAGTCTTCCCCACACCAACGAGAACAAGCTACTCTCTTGAGAGTTTAATTCAACACTGGTAACTTGAAGAGAGTGTGGTTTTAAAGCTCAGTGTAGATACACAATTACATAAGCAAAAGATATTTCCTATTTTGATAGGTACACATAAGTATTTTAATTAATTCTTGTTCCAGCACTTCAGAGTAAACAAAAAAAATGGTCTTGCCCGCTATGTTTATACACACAGCCAAACAAGGCTGTGTAACAGCATGAAATTTGCTCACAGGAAAGCCTAGCACAGATGTCTTGCTGACAGCCACCCAAGTGCCTGCTTGCTCAAGTACATTCAGAGATGAGTTGCCTTCCTTTTACGCTCAGTATTCAAGGGCGTGCTATCAGTAGACCAGAAGACCCTACCAAAGGGGCATCATTCACCCCTCAACAACCAAAATTTCGGCAGCTCAAATACACCCTCTTTAACTGTTTATGAAAATATTTCCTGAGGTTTATAAAATGTCACTATTTGAATCAGCACCAGCCAGTTCAGACTACTCTGTAAAGTGTCACTGCAAATCAGCTTTGAGCAAAACAAAATACATCACAGCAAGACATTCTGTTCAATAAGAACAGCTAAAAGTGACAGCTCTTACTCTAGCAGGAATATCTTTTCATTCAACCTGTCTGTAAAAGCAAAGTGCTCACCAAATAACATCTGCTACCCCACTCATAAAGAAGAGCGGCCAGTGTTTTCAAACTGACTGAAACTGTAAATTTTAACCTTAAAGTCCTTTATTTTGTTCAGTTTTCAAGCATAAATACAGCTTTTCCATAAAACAGAGGTGAGATTTGTTAGCTAGTGTGACTTGCATGTATCATGATTATAAGAAGTCACTGCTTTCTCTAAATTCATGTACATTTATCATCCTACATACAATTAACATTTTAGAAGCAAAAGTATGCCCAAGTATCTCAAAGCAATGCAGTCATTCATACAGATTTATTTTGCCTGTTATGTAACTCAAGACTAAAACCAAAGTCAGGAGTAACAGGCAAGTTACAAATAAGAAAGGCAAAACGAAAATCAGCATCTCTTATTCGATAAAGACCATGTGCTGAAAGAGCTCAAAAGCTTCCACAAGGGAGGTAAGTTTACAGAAGAGTCCACCAACACAACACCTTCCCAAGAGTCAATGACTACTTCAGTCCTGTCCTCCCCTCCCACAATACTGTGCAGGCACCAAGGCTGCAACACTCCCACAGAGGACTTAACTCTCCAGTTAGGCACTTCATCATTACTGTTATTTTTCATGTAAAACAACAAACCCATGCATAATGTTAAGGTATTGCATTAACTCTGAAACCAAGATTTCTTAGTGTATACATACCGCCCCCAATACAAAAACTATATATAAAATATATATAAAACTATATAAAATACATATAACATATATATAACAATACAAAGATTCCCAAGCACCTGAATTATTGCACCTCTATCCATATACACAGCTATTAAGAAAAAAATATATCTGAATAATTAGTTTATTTGTCAGCAGCAGAAAGAACAGCATAAACTGACTGAAACCACGAGTGTTTAGTAGCATGTGATGAAGAGTGCGTTACTTACTAGCTTGCTCTGTAACTCTCCCTTTACTGTGCTGTACAACAAAATGCTACCAACTGCTGTACCAATGGCCAGGATATCTAACTGCTTGTCCACTTCTGCAACTTCCGACTTCCGTTTTTTCCTCTGCGGGCCATCCTGGAAAATTGAAAAAGAGAAAACATCAAATAAATCATTCTCACCAGATAATCTCAGCGTTAAAGAAGAGGGGGAAAAAACTTCTGTAAGTTTGAGACCCAGTCAGCCAGCACAGACTCTGCTAAGATGTAAGATGAAGACACTGAAGTGCACAGCAAGCTAGAAATTCATCTTGTACCTCCATGTACGAGGTAACTAAGTTGCTATGAGTCACCTGGAAACATTTGGTGGAGGCCATTTTGCTAGCCTAATGACCACATACAAGAGGGGAAAAAAATGACGTTTTCATTCACGGTTTTTGTCCCAGAGGCACAGGTAAAGATTAACACGATCAGAATACTTCACAAAATAGAACAGATTGTCCAAGAACTGACATGTATTTTCTTCTCAAAAGCTGTTCAGAAGAGTCTTGCAAATATGAAGTATTCATAATGTCTCTTAAAAAGAAAGTGCTACCCCACTTTGCAGAGGGTAACAACCAGGACTGGAAGCTGAGTGCTCCGTCCAAGCCCTGTTGGCAGTACCAGAGGTCCTCGTAGGATCAGGCAATTCTTAAGTCTTCGCTCTCTTGCTTTGCAAGTGCTATCAACCACTTCAAGGAGGGATTTCACTTCATCTCTCAACCAAAAACAGGTGAGTGTGGCACATCACTGGGAAGGGGAGAAGGAATAAAACTGGCTCTTGAGCATGTCAAACTAAAATAAAAGAGGGCAAAACAGCCACTACATTTATTCTCATTGGGTTAATCCCACATAACTCATTACACATACACAAAAGGAAAAAAAAAAACTTTTCAAGGACTTTCAAAGGAAAAAAGTACCCATACCTAATGATACTGATTAGTTTTTAAATTGGACTTTGGTAAGGCTCTTTACATTGTTATGTCGCAGCAAAGCATTCTCTCCAATTCAAAAAAGACCAAAATTATACAAAAGCTAATGCTTCCTCTACCTAACAGATATATCTGCACTGACGAGCAGCCAGAAGCCAAAGGAGACTCTGATAAAATGTGAGCAATAAGCTCTGTGCAAGCTCCATGTGGTGAAGCTAATCTCTCATACAATCGACACCACCCAGCAGATGTAAATAATTTTTAATCAGGTCCAGAGATACAATGACAATCAGAATTTGATAGTTTTCATCACAACTAAGATTTAAAGGTTTAACAGTGCAGGATAAGTACTTTGGTTCTTTGTGTGTATTAACAAAGACAACACCTTCCACAAGAAAAAGGGTTTAGGTTTAGGCTAGTAAATACCAAAATGCTATATAGATACTTTTACATATTTTAACAAAAGAGATCACATTGGGTTTTTTGCAAGCATTCATTTAGACTTCATCTCTCCTCGTAAAGAAAAGTGCTTACAAAATATTATGAAAACATAGGTGCTGAGAAACCATCACAGTGACAACGCACTATCAAGTAAATCAAGCAGGTTTTAAGACAATATATGAGAAAATACTCAAATGGTTAAATTTGTGGCAGCTATGCCAACTAAGCCATCTTGAAACTGCTGTCTGACATGCAAAGACAAGGACCACATAGCCAGTGGAGATGCAAGTACAGTTGATGTGTTTTCTGGTACGTTCTGATCTCTCTGTAGTTTTACAAATTACCCCCCCCACTCCCATGGCAAAGCAAAACTACAATTAAGAACAGATTTTATTCTCTTTCCTTGCATAAATCTTCTAACTAAAATTTGTTCACCCTCCATTTCAGTTTGTTATGGGAGATTTCCTGTGAAACAACCCAACAGCACAACAAAATCCCCCACCAACGTCCACAGTTACTTCCAGAGTCAAGAAGAAAGCTAAAGGCAGTGAAGGTTTTTCCAATTACTTTTTCACATTTATTTCTTTAGGGACCACTCTTTATCAGCATTATCATTGGGGTATTTTGTCTGAATTTTTTGCAAGAAATACCAATGGAAAATTCAGACACCAGTTAATGTTGGAGATTATTTGAGAGAACATTCCAAGAGCTAAAAAAAAGTTTTTAAAAAAAATAATCAAACCTCTCTAGCCTGCATTAGATTAATGCATATTATTAGGGCATATTGTACGCATTAGTGCATACAGACTGTCAACTGCAGTAGAGATCCATGTGGGATTCACTTGTGGATCAGGGTCTTAAATATAAGAGCAGCCAGTTTTCATGGATAAGACAGGACAGGGCAGGGCAGCTGAACTACACCAAACACCAGTTTCTTTCCCCCCGCGCAGGTTTATGGAAACTCAATCCTATTTAGAAATCCTCCAACTCTGCCTGAAAAAGCACAATGGCTTAATTGGCAGAAACAGTTAAAAGAACTTATCTGAAAAGCAACTGCATACCTATTTTCCCATAACACTCTTACTTGAGTCAGCCACCACCTTTTTTTTTTTCTTAATAAGAAAACCAAAACAAAACAGAAATCCAATTTCTGCTGCTCATGTGTGAACTAAGGCACTTCAAACACTGAAATGAGGGGAAGCCTGAAGAGTCTTGAGAGCTGAAGATGACAGAGTAGTTGCAGCTTATTAGGAAGAAAGTGGAAGAAAGTATTTTAGAAGTCGGTGGCCCACATACTCTTGCACAAGGCACCGCTTCACGGTGGAGGAGGAGATCAACACCACAAGCAGGAAGCACTAACACTGTAAAAGCACGTGTGCAGGCGACATCCCAATAAGCCACCACTGCATCAGCAGTTCCAGGGCCTGCATTTCCAAACTTCATTTCTAATATTCCCCTGTAACACATGGCCTTCATTAACATGGCAGGAGTCCAAAATATACTTAGTTTAGGCGTAACTTGGCCAAACACGATTTATAGATACCTGCTGGCACAGTTTTACTCCTGAACCTCAGATACTAGCACTACCTACAGAGATGTCAACTCTTCAGGAATTAAAAGACTAAATAATGTCAGAAACCCCACATTCAGTAAAATATATTTGGCAGAACCTTCACAGCTTTAGTTCTTCAGTTCAGTCTAAGGACAAACCAATGAATTACAAAAGTTTATGGCATAACTATTCTGAGAAACAGCATGTTTTCCAGCTCCACTTGAAAACATACCAACTTTCAAGCAGGGGAAAGCATTTGAACTACTGCAATAATTAGAAAGCGCTGAGAGGTAACCAAATGCTGTCTGATTAAGTCCATTTTCCATACAACCCTAAACCAGGTTAAACTGAGGCATCTGTGGGTTTTAGAGTCTCTAGAAAAGGGCTAATTTTAAAAGCCACTCAAAAACCTCCTGTGCTTAGATTTATTTCACACAGGTTAGAGTAAACCCGTTTTCACATGCCAGTTTCAATTTATTTAAGAGTGAAGAAGGACCTACACAGCTCTGCAATTGTAACAAATGAACAGGTTAAGGACAACCTAAACTAACCCTTTCTGCCGCATTCCTCAGATGTTCTGGGAGTTTTCATAGTTCACACACTAAGCCGCTCAACTGAAAAAATGTGACAGTATCATCTTCCTTTGGATTGATAATGCATGTATTAAGTGTTTTGAAACACCTCTTAAGGCATTTCAAACATGTTAAATTATTTATGTACTAAAACGCATTTTAAAATGCCCCCTCCCTACTTCTTATAATAAAGGGGGTGGATTTCACATACTTTATCGAAGGGATACATTTTTTTCCTCACAAAATGCTATGTTCTAGCTAAAGAAAATAGGATTACTTCAACATGAAGAGGCTGAATAGGTACCTTACTGTATATACTCCAGATATTTTCAGATCGAGTGTTCACCATGGTGAAGTTAAATAAAACAAATTCAAGATGGAGAACATCCGAGCCCTCAGATCTACGCTCTGGATAAAACTAGTGAACACCTTCTTTCAGGATTGCCGAGAAGACATGTCACAGCACAGCAGCTTGCACGGCATGGAACTGCTTCCAAGCCAAGGGGAAGGAAGTGTGGAGAGATACGGCCTTTACCGGGATGTGAACCGTACGCAAGCTATGTGGGTGCACAGCAGCCAACCTGCGCTGTAGCATCACTTTTTCCCTACGGTGAGATGTGCCATCAAGTAACGTACCTTGCTCCTTCACGAAAAGCTTCTTCCATGCAGGTTATAAGAAAGACAAATGATTTTATACGATCAGCGCTTCTCTTGATAGCCCCCCGTTGCTTTTTTTTTTTAATAAAACCCAACGATAAAAGCTCCAGCGCCGCTTCCACCACCACCACGTTAAAGCTTGCCTGGCGATGCTCCTCTGAGAGGCGCGGATCCCCCCACCCCGCGGCAGGGGCACGGCCCGAATACCGCGGGGAGGACGGTAGCTAAAGCCGGCGACGCTGCGGGCCCCCCCCGCCCGCGGCTGCTCCCGCTCCCCGGCCCGCCCGGCCACGCCGACCCCCGCCACATGGCGCCGGGAGGGCGGGGTGAAGCCAAGCGGGCCGCGGCCACGCGTCGGAGCTGCTGGGGGCGCCGGGGCCGCCATCCCACCCCTTCCACCCTTCCGGTGCCCCCCTCCCCCCGGCCCCTTCCCTCACACACCGCCTGTACCTTGCTGGGGGGCGGCCTACCCCCCGGCGGGGCCCAGGCCAGGCAAGTACAGGCAGCGCTGAGGTGAGCTGAGGGCACGTACTCGTGCTGCAAGCGGCTATTCGCCGTCTCCCACACCCGCAGGCGCCCATCGGAACCGGAGATGGCGAAATAACGCCGGTCGCAGGGGGAGAAAGCGCACAGGGCCCCCGCCGCTGCCGCCGCCATGGCGCTGCCTGCCCGGCCCTCCGCGCCGGCGCATGCACGGGCCGCGTGCTCACCCCGCGCGCCTGCGCCGCGCGGCCCGAGCACGCCACAGGGTGCGTCATTGAGGCGCGCGGCGCAGGCGCGCGGGGCGACGGCTGATCTCGTTTTCCCGCCTTGTCCCTCATGAGGGCCTGGCGCGGGATGAGGCGGGCCGCCTCCTCCGCCTTCTCCTCCGGGAATGGGGCGGTCCCCGGCGGCAGGCCTCGGAGGCGGGCGTGGGAGACGTCGCTGTCGCCGCTGGAGCGGGTGAGGCGGCTGCTGCCGCCAGAGGAAGCGGCGTCTGTGGGGCGGTGTGCGGCCGCCCCTCAGGAGATGAGGACGGACGGCCCTCAGGAGATGATGGAGGCGGCCGGCCCCGAAGCGGCAGGAGCGCGTCCCAGCCCTTTCCGCGCTGGGGAGCTGGCGCTGGCGGAGATGTGGAGGAAGCACAACACGACGGTGAAGCTGATGTGCCGGCTGGCGGCGGGGGCGGTGTTGGCTAGCTCCGGTGGCCTCCTGCCCCATCGCCACATCATCGGGCAGCTCCCCGGGCAGCTGCTGCGCACGTCGGCTGGCCGGCAGCTGCTGCTGAGGCGGCCCTCGCTGGAGGAGTACGTGCTGCTGATGCCGCGGGGGCCCACCATCGCTTACCCCAAGGTGCTACTTGTTTGACTGTGGCCGGGAGGTGGCAGGTCAAATCTGACTCTTAGTTTCCGAGGCTGATAAAGGGCCATGGTTTTGTCACCCACAGGATATCAGCGCTATGTTGATGATGATGGATATCCACCCGGGAGACACTGTTTTGGAAAGTGGCAGCGGGTCTGGCGCTATGAGCTTGTTTCTGTCAAGAGCAGGTGAGAACCTGGTTTTGGGAAATGTCAAGGCAGTGCAATTCCCTTGTCACACGTTGCCTTTCTTTTGACCAAATACTTATGACCGGTTCTTAAAAGTGTTGCTGTATTTCAGATGTTCACATATATATATAGTTTGTTGACTTAAAGGAATGTTACATCAGTGCCAAAGCCAGTGCAGGGGCTGCAAACTGTTTTAGCTGTATTTCAAGGGCTGTAGCACCAAGGTTTACCAAAGGCCCTGCAGAAAGCTGAGTTTCAGTCATTGTTACTGGCTTTGCCTTAACTGTACTAGACTCTTTCTCCAATCTCTTGTCTTTCTCAGTTTCCTTTTCCTCATTTTGATGGATCGCATGAGTAATCAGATTGCTGGGTACCAGTGAAAAAGCTTATGTGAACACATGCTGTTATTTTTTTCATGTTACAGCTAGCCTGGTTTGATCTAGGTCTCCATGCTCAGAAAGGTAGAGAGCCTTTGCACTCAGCAGCGTGAGACCAAAACCTCACCCATAAACTTAATGTTATCTGTAGGCATCCTGTTAGCGGACCCCATTTCAGAGTAATTTGATTTATGGGCTCCTGATAGAACAACTTCCTTGAGGAAAGCAAACAAAAAGAAACAAAACCCCCATAGTTTGCTGTAATTGCTTCACACACCTGAAAAACAAAGGGCCATTTCAATTTGCTTTCCAAATTTTTAAGTGTGTTTCTGCTATTGCAGAATACTTCCCTTCTCTGCAATGTTAAAAGACTTTTGAGGGTAAAGACAGGAACTTCATCATGGATCACCTTGACCTGATACAGCAGAAAAATACGAGTTCGTATCCTGAAGGCTTATGTTCTAAGTCAGCATTTTTAACTGCGTACCTGAGGGTGCCAGCAGCGGTCACTAAACCTGAGAAACACCCATGTATCCTGAGCTGCTGTGAAACCCCAGCATTTCTTTTTCACTATTTCCCAATGGTGGTTAAAGAGCAGTATTATAGACTTTGTTGTCTTTGTAAAATGTTTACAGTTTGAGCTGCCTTTGCAGTTATGTTCCATATCATTCAACAGTTGAAGACACAAAACATTTCAATCCTGCTTAGAGGCAGCCCATATCAGTGGTAGGTGATGTGAGGGAGGCAAACTGAACAAATCTGCTGCTCTCTTGTTTCAAGACCATTAAATAACCTCAGAACTAGCAAATCTGTTTTCTTTTTCTCTCCACATAACTGCACTGTCTTATCTGCTGTCCCTTGGCATCTATGTCAGGGTAACAGGGCTTTTTAGAAGCATGAGTTTTTCTGAGGAGCTTTAGTATTCCGCAAGTATGTTACCAGTGCCATCGATCCAGCCCTGTGCTGGGATGCGAGGTCACACTGCTGAGATCACGAGGACCTAAGAGTGGTTACGCAGGGAATGGTACAGACTGGAGTGCATCAGGAGCTTAAAACAGGCAAAGGCATGTAAGCAGCACCAAAGGGAATCTGGAGGGTCCCCTACTGAGACAAACAGAGCAGTTTGTTCTTCTTAGTTCTTTGTTTAGCCACAGTAGTCTCCATCTGACACACTAGTTCAGTTGAAAATGCTCAATTTAATGATCAGCCATTAAATGCTGCCCTAAGACCCCTCAGCTGCAGATGGTCTTGATACACAGTGGGCTCAGGTTTTGAGGTCAGTGGTTGTATCTCTGCTCCCCCCCTTTCTGCCTCCTGCTGCTATTCTTTAGTTCCTTCCGATCATTCTACAATCAACCAGGTTTCTTTGTAGTGCCATGACAGGATTTTGAAGACAGTATGCAAAATCAAAGCAACCATTGCTGCTGCGGAAGCTGACAAAAGAGATGAAACTCTGAGCTTCCCATTCCAGAGATGCATTTGGAGAGAGGGAAAGTAAGGGTCCCTAGCTTTCCTCATCCCCCTGCGCAAGCAGACCTTCAACCTGAAGAAAGGTTGAATACCTGATGTTGGCTAAGGCAAAAGTTAGCTTTTGCTAAATACAGCAAATTATTTTCTGCCTTGGGTATTTAGTCCACTGTGGCAGTTTCATACAAACGCACCTGAACTTACTGATCATTCCTATTCTCTTTCAATCTTGTCCAATGGTTTCTTTCTGATTAATTTAGCTGTAACTACCAAGTCAGCAAAATCCTTGGCATGGCCTGAGTATCCTGGTAGCACTTCTGTTATGAAGAACACTGTGTATTGGACTCATGGTAAATTTCAGGATAGTAAATTTATACTTAAAACAAGTAATACAATTATTTATTAGTTACAAACAAGAACAGGAGACTAACACAAGCCTGTGTCAATCGAAGAGTACACTTTAAAACTTGTCTGTGGGGCTGAGATCAGTGAGCATGTCTGGGGATTTCCTAAGCCCAACCCCAAGAAGAATTTGGATTTCCCCAACCCCAAGAAGAACAAGTGAAGAAAGAACTACACAAGGAAAACAACAAACTCTTGTAAAAAACCAGTACTGTCAAAAACACTCAAACCCAACAGTTTCAAATCTTACAACAGAAGCAGTCACAGTCTGTCAGCTTTATAGCACCTGTGAGTAGTGACCAGTGTTGCAGCTTTCTCAGCTGGTAGCTTTAGCAGGAGAATCGTAGGTGGACAGGGCCACGGATGCTCAGGTCCTCCCTTGCTGCAGGAGTTACTTCAGGAGGATGCTAGGAACAGTTTGTACTACTATAAACATGCTTAGTTTCATCTGTGGATTGATGAATTTCAGTCTGTAAAAGAACTAACTCTGCCCTTTTATCTGAATATGTTTATTTTAAAGGTAAAAGGAAAAAAAATGGCAATTGATTAGATCATATGGGATTATATCCTGAAGTGAAGTTGAGACTTAAAGGTGTACTTCTGTTATTTACTACACCACTTTTTTAAAAATTGTTTATTGCAGGGGGAAAAGCGGTAAGTCTAGTGTCTTTTGTTTGTTTTCAGTTGGGCCCAAAGGACATGTTATAAGTTATGAAATCAGAGATGATCATCATAATTTAGCTAAGAAGAATTATAACCACTGGCGTGCTGCATGGAAAATAGGGCATATGGAAGAGTGGCCAGATAATGTAGAATTCATTCTTAAAGACATTTCAACAGCTGCTGCGGATATGAAATCTGTAACACTTGATGCAGTAAGTCAAAAAAATCATCCCATTTGACATTTACCTTTTCGGCATATATTAAAGCCTCTAGCGCTCACACACACAATAGGATTCCCATATCTAGTTTAACATGAAAAAAAAAGTTAGACCTTCATCAATGAAAAACATTGTGATTTTTTTGGTCAGATTACAAGTATTTTCAAGGTTTTCATTACAGGTTCCCAAATGAAAGGTGATACACTGTAGTACAGAAACATTACACTTAAGCACTGCTGTCTTGCAGGAAAGGCAAACTTACTTTCTTGTATTTTGGAAAAAGGGATATATTTGCATCTAAGGCATGTACTTCAAACATTAAACTTAAGAAAAATACGTAAGCTTATTGAAAATACAAATAGATAAACACTTTGCTATCAGCTATACAGAATGCACCATGTAACTAAGGCCTAAGTCAGAGTAAGGAATGCTATTGCTTGCTCTCCTGGCCTGCTTTTTGTAGCCAGATTTTTGTAAAGGGAGCTGTGCTGGGGAAGAGAGCTAGATGGTAATCACTCTTCCACGTAAAGCAAACTACTTGCATTAACACTTTAAACAGTTTTCTAAATCTTGTAACAAACAGCAAGCTAAGACATTGAGACTGTAGTAGGATCTTTTCATGATAAAGATGCACTTCAACGTTTGTGGGTTTTTTTACATTTGAAAACTAGATACCCAAAGGTGTTAGTAAAAGTAGTTGTCTAAAAGTTTTTATTAACATCAACATTATGGAATATAATTAGTAGGAGGTTTAATGTTAATACAAGACTACTTTATTTGTGAAACGCTACTCGCTGTTTTAATAGAAATTCATCTAGAAGTAGCAAGGACTGGGTTTTGTAAATGTAAAAACCTTGGGTTTCTCTAAGACTTTGAGAGGCAGTAACAAAACTGGCTTGTGATTACAAAATGCTGTTGTATGCATTTGTTTTCCATAGATAAACCTTGTTTTTTCAAGCATTGTTGCTATAGGAAACAAATCATATATATTAATATTTACTGGGAGAACATATATATATCTTTGTCTTGCAGGTAGTTCTGGATATGCTTAACCCTCAGTCTGCTCTGCCTGTTGTACACCCAAGACTGAAACAGGGTGGGGTGTGTGCTGTCTATTTAGCAAAGTAAGTATTTACTTCTGGTACTCAGGCATTCACACAGGTATCATCAACATCATTACGAAACCAAACATCTTTTAAAATACACATCCACCATTAATGAAATGTTTAATGAAATTATTTTTTTTCCCTCATGTAATTTTTTGGGGGGAGTTGCATGCAGTATAAATTAAAGTTGGCCAAATACCTTCGCCTTTAGTTTGGGAATGTTCTCATTATGCACAGCAGAAGTTTCTACTTAATGACATCCTCAGAATAACTGTACTGTTTCCCAATTCAGTAGTCAGGCTGTTAGCTCATTTACCCTAAACCTGAAGGACCTCAAAGGTAAAGAATGTGACAAAGGCAGTAGAATTGAGACTAACAGTGTAGGATTTGAGTTTTCAAAATACTACTTTATCCTTTGCATTTCTTCAAAAGCATCACACAGGTTATTGACCTTTTAGACAGAATACGGACCTGCAAAATCCCTTTTTTGTGTGAAAGGATCATTGAGGTAACTCATAGAAATTGGTTGGTACTCCCTGCTAAAATCAAGAATTGCAAATCAAGCCAAACAGTTGAAATGCAGGAAAATTCTGAAGAACCACCTCAAAAGGAATATGAAGAAATCCACACTCAGGATCAAGTAGTTCTTAAAGAACGTGAAGACTATGGTAAGAATTATTGCTGATGAGATATCCTGTTACTGCAATTTGATAATCCAAGGATATAATGAAGGCAAAGTTTGTAGGAAGAGGCACTTTTTTTTTTTTTTCTTAGATCAGCTGAGATAGTTATGAAGAACAGACAAGCTGTTAGGACAGCCTAGACCTTGGCAGGTTTGAAAAAGGATATATTAAAGATTTAAGTTTAAGTATCTTTTTGGAAATCTAGACTAACTAGAAAATAAATTGCAGTCTTCAAACGTAAAGAATGACTGCCCTTGTACTACTGCTTTCAAATTTTTACTTTTTAATAAAATTCAGTCCTTTATACTAGTCCTGTAGCTGCTTTAAAGGACCCTCATGGGCTTAAGGATTCTGTAGAAGAAACGTTACCAGTGTGCTCTGTTTTTCAGTCATGCTGTTCTGGCAAATCCAAAAAAGATGCCTCATGCTGGTATAGATTTGCAAAATCCATAGTAAAGCAAAGAGGTCTGAATATACTGATAGGTGACAGCAGAGCACTTTAACAGAACCAAAAAGAAAGTAAAAATATGTCAAGGAAAAATAATCAATGTGCATTGGCAACTCTGGTCTGTGTGTATGTCTTAAAATTGTGGGAAAGAATTAAAAGAAATTATTTCTCACAGAATCACTTTCTGACAATGCTGAAACATACTGCTCTGTGCCTTATGTTGCTAGACCATCTTATTGGCAGGATGCTCACTCAGGTAAGACACCTGGAAAATGTTCTTTTACCTTAAATGTTTAGTAGTGTTTTATTTTCAAAAATACCATTTTTTTTACTAGCATTTGGCATGTTACTATATCATGAAATCATACAACTTGTAATAATAAAATAACTATTGCATATTGAAATACTAAAGTAATACCTTGTTTTGTTTTTTTTAATTAGCATTCCTTACCAAGCTGAGAAAGATTCAACCACTGCTTTCTTGATGCTACTGAGATGTTAGCTGCTAATTTGAGTATGGGTATCACAATAAAATAAAATGTTACAAAGTAGCTGCCACATTTTGCAAGTTGTGTAACTTTTAAGTAAGGACTGCTTTGATTTCTTCTGCATATAAAATTTGAAATCCCACCTACTATTTGAAGGGAAAATCCTTAACAGAATCATTGGGTGTGGTGGTGTGATGCATCACAGACTGGTCCGCAAAGCACAGTATCTGCTTCTGTCTCATGGGGTGTATTTCATTCTTCATTGCTGGTAAACCAGTCCATGGATTTGTCTTGGTTCAAGGTGCCATCTGGTCTCCTATTGCTGGACAGGGTCTGACAGTCTACCAGAAATAAAGAGGAAAAAAATATAGTAAGAAAATAATGGATTGATGTCTGCCCTTCCAAATGCAAGTGCAGCAGCTTCTGACTTCACTGACTACCAACAGGTGGCTATCGCTTTATCTTACAGTTGTGCTTTAAGAATACTGTTCTTAAAGAAACTGAAATTCACTGAATTTGTTCTCTTGATAAAGAAAAAGACCAGTTGCTGACATGTATAGCTTAGGTTCATTTTTAGCACCCATGCTGAAAGTTGCCTGTGGAGTTTGCTGTATATAAAGTGTTCTCAAAAGGTCAGAATAACCAGAGTTTTTTCTGACCTGTCCGATCTGACAGTCAGATATGAAAAGGAAGACCTCTCAAGTAAAAATAGATTTAGAATTAAGTCTTTTTGGGTCTCATTTAAGGTTTACACATAAGCATGTGGTGATGTTTAACACATTCAATTTTAATAAATGACATATTGTAGACACCTGATTTGTTCTGTATCTCAAGGAAGATTCAATTGCCAAATTTTTCAAAGTTATGGGATCCTTTGAGAATCACAGTTGTTCTGAAGTTGTCAAAAGGAGTAATATAATCCTGCTATAATAGTGAAATTTTGGATATTAGTGAGAACATATGCAAATAAAAAACAGAGCTATAATAACTCTAAATTTAAAGTATACTAAAAACTGCAGTGGTTGAGCACATGAAGGTGTCTTTGTGGAACAGGCCTTACACAGTTCCCCCAGGCAGTCTGCATCTCAAGTGTGTTCCACTCGGTACATTAAATGATAAGCCTTTGCCCCTTAACTGCTGTAATGCAGGCTTCTCATACAAAGGCTCAGGACACTGTTTTGAGTAGATTATCGTGCAAAGGTTCAATTACATAAAACAATTTTCACAGCAGACTCATGTATTGTTTTCTACTTGTATCCCAAAGGAAATTTTTTATAAATTCTGTCAACAATTGAGATACACTTAAAGGAAAATGTGAATTGTGCTTTAATGTATGTCCAAACTGATGACAGCAGCTGAGCAGTCTGTCCTTTCTAAAAACAGTGCTCTCAACAGGAACACTTTTAACTCTTAAACGCTTTTAGTGTAACACACACTCTTTTTAACTGACATGACACACACCAGTGTTTTTAATTGTTTCTTCTAACCAATCCCAAGTGTTTAAAATTGGATTCTCAATTTAATTTATAATGCCAGAATAGTAATAAATGCCTAAGTAGACTGAAACACAGCCCAAAATCTACTGTAGTAGCAATCTGAAGAGACTCCAAATAAAGCAGTTGGTCGTTCCAGGAAGTCAAGAGACAAGATGGGAAAACGAAAATGAAACCATGGTTCATTTTCACACTGGAAGCAGAGTGCTGCCAAGTTCTGTATTTGTAATGGGGATGTCTGCCCACACAGAGGAAGTCGTCTCTTGCCAGACCAAGAAGGACACAGTAGTCCCCACAGCAGTCCAAAGGGCAAATATGGCCCTAACTGAAAATTATTTGCAATATTGAACCATACCTTGAGCATCATAAAAAGGAGAGTCAACAAGCATTTCTTCATTTGGAAAGCTGTCCTTTGAACTCTGCGATGAATGTAATTCCATCATCTCCAAAGTGCTGGTAGATGAGGAAGAAGATGATGACAATCCTAGTCGTACAGATCTTCCTTTCTTACCACAAAGCAGGCAGTCTGTAGGAGTAGCATTAGGTCCTCGGGGGAGCTGTACTTCGTCATCATTGTAGCTTCTCAAAGCTCCGCTGTGGTGCGGCGAACGTTCTCGCTGCCATATGTAATGTGTTGGAGCAATAGCCATCACCTGTCAAACAGCCATTAGATCAGAAACTGTAAAAATAACGGGAAGACATGCAGCTGAAAACAAGGGATCCAATTCATGTACAGCAGAAAATTAATACTACGTAGGTGGAACGGGCATCACCTGTGATTCATCTGCTGCTCACTAGGAAGTTTGCTGCCTTAGGAATGAGTAAGTAAATCAGTTATGAATCAGATGTGGAAACAACAGTTTAAGCTTAGTATATTCACGTCAATCATCACAAATACCAGCTTATGCTTCGTATGTTGGACATTTACCAACTACTGAAGATCAAGTAGATGGATAGTCTTGGTTCACACCATGACTGAACTAATGATCGTTGGAAGCTGGGAAAACCAGTATACATTTGCCTTGCTTCTTGTACTTTTCCCGTAAGTATCTAATCCCATCCTCAGAGATGGGATTCTAGAATAAATGAGATTTTCTTTTCCACCAGCTGTAGTAAACATGTTCTTAGAAGATGACAGGGCTTTTTCCAGATACATTCCACCTGAAAAGTGAGGAATGTCTGTTTTCCCTCTTAGTATATGTTTGAAAAATGTAGGTTGTAACACTGCATTAATAGTAGAGAATGTTAAAAGTGTGTCCTTTGGAGATTTTTTTTTTAAATGCAGTGAAAAACCGTTAACTGAAAAAGTCAACTGAAGTTATATTATTAATTTTGAAGGGATTAAAATTTCACCTGAGGTGCTCAATTTTATTTAAAGGTTTTTCTTGTGTAGAAACTTATAATCTGTAAAGCAAACACAAAAAAATATTTCTAAGGTAAATGAAGTGCACAACCAATGTGGTAAATTTTAAAGAAAAGTATCTGCATAAAGCAGAAAGATTTGTGTCAATAAAAACTTCACTTTTAACAGTAGTGCAGTGTAAAATATTCTAGTCTACCTTAAAAGCATAGTTTCAAAGAATGTATTTAGAATGCAGAAGAAAAAAATAATCACGGAGGGCAAATGAACCATTACATTTTAGCTGCATCTTTTCTTTGCTATGGCTTGCCTATGTACTTCAGGGAAGAAATCGCTAGCTGGTATTAATTGCCGTTTTCAGCTAGTTTCAGCATCTACAATAATAAAACCCTCCCTACCTCTTCACAGCAGCGTCTGCTTACAATAGCCCTGTAGTCAATTCTGCTCCACAGTTGATCTCTTAATTTTAAGAAATCAGGGAAGAGCTTTCTCCAGGCTTTTCCCAAAGCCCATGGGAAAATGTCATACTTTGATTCTTCATCGTCTTCTTCCACTGTATTTGCCAGATACCTTCAAACATACATATGCTCGTGTTCGTAAGTATTATTCAAACTTAAATCACTGTATTAGTATTATTTCTAATGTTAAAAGGCATAATACTGAAGTAGGGTTTTTTCCTAGTATTGTGAGAAAAATTAGCCAAATACAGCCTGGAGCACAGCATTTTCTTAATCAGAAATTTCCATATGCATCATTTGGGTAAATAAAAATTTAACTTCAGCTCTTATAAAAACTGCTTTAACCTAGAGTCTCCTAAATGAGTTGATAACGCAAGACGTAACATATCCTGATAGCCTTCTCCAAACTGGCAAGATAGCCTTGCACTAAAATGAACAGTTTCTGAGTGGCATCTCTAAATAAAGGTTAAAACCTATCTTACGAAATCTTAAACTTCACATTTTCTACTTTATGGATTTTAGCTATTCTTGGAAAATTATGTTGCTCACATTAAATTAGTAGCAAACAACTAAATACAGGTCTACTTTCATATATAAATGAAAACCTTAATTTTTCATGTCCATATTTCTCCCTTCCCTCACCATGTGCTACTTTGGCTTCTGGGTTGTCTTTTCACACAGCAGGAAAATACTTCCTCTGGATCCACCTAAACTCCTGTAAATCATACCTGAAAATGCTATGACTTTTAAGTCTCCTCCCCAGTTTTCTCACTTGCTCCTAACTCACCAGTATTCCCTCTAGTCCCAGTCACACCAGACCCTTTGTCCCCTTCTAATCCTCTCACTCTTCTGGCCTGGCTTCCTCCTCTGTGCTCTTATGGATGCTACCCAGAATACCATTTAGAGCAGAACAGCCATCTTTCTCCCCGCACTAATGGGTAAATCAGAGTATCTGAGAAGCGCTATTACGGAGAACGGTGACCTGGGCACCGTAACACTATGAAAGAAAACACTCTGTTGTTATAGCCAAATACTGAGAAAGTATACAGGCTTGGTAAAAACAGACTACCGATTGCACCTCTGTTTCAAGGTACAGAAATCTCAGAACTGCTCAAAAAAGTTCTCAAAAATTCTCTAGCTACATTTTTACTGTTGACTTAAATCATCATAAAAACTTACTCCTGAGGTGCGTATCATGATGAAACATTTCAGTACAAATTACTTAAATGCTGACAAAGATATAAAATAGGGTCTTAAAACAAGGAGTGTAAGCCACGTATATGTTGCCATGTATTGTCCTGCACATATTTCTTGTAACACTAAAAAAAGTTCACAGATTTAGTTGGGTAGGCAGAATGCCACACTATGGATCACTACACCAATACAAACGTACCCTCACTGCTGCTCAAGCTTGTTCCGCACAAGCGGTCATCAGGGGAGGAATGCCAAATTTGCACTATTTGTACATAGTATGTAGATTATGTTTCTATACTTCAGATAGAACCCAAACCACTACACAGAGAGTAAAAGAAGTCTCATCATATATCATAATTATCAGTGGCATGAACCAAGGAATAAAATAATACAATGTTTATGCTAATAAAACCAGATGATTTAAAAGTACTTACAAAGCGACAAAGAAATTGATTCTGGTATGCTCATTTATCGTGAGGTTAGCCCTCTTGAAATAAACGAAAGTCATTGCCAAGAGATACTGTTTTAAAACATAAAATGAAGTATCAATGTATTGTCTCAGTATATAATTTCAAAAAATGCACATTAATCTTGTATCAAGATATTTGGATCACTTTTATCAATGAAGAAAGCATGAATTGGGTTTCTCGAAGCTTCTAATATAAACACATTAGAAAGAAATTATGGTCTGTATTTGCATTACAGTATCAAGTGATTATGAGCAGACTTTCCACTCAACTGATACGCCGTTAACTAAGATGGAAATACTCTTACCTTGTCTGCGATTTTGCAACAACTGTCCATCCAAAGGAAGTCTTGGATTAGATCATCATCTGCAACAAAAGCAAGCTATAGCATTTCAAAGGCCAAAATTGGTTTTGTTAGAAACTATTTGTAAATAAATAACAAGTAGTCCTTTTATTAAACCAAACAGAAGGAAAGAAACAAGACCCACCAGCAGAGAACAGAAAAACTGAGGGGAGAAAGAGATTAGGTGTGAAAAGTGACAAAAGAAGACAAACTACCAGAAAGGCAAGGTGGAAAATCTGGTGACTGCATTTCACTCTCAGGAATAACAACTGAAGATGAAAAATCACCACTATTTTTTCTATTTATGTAACTTCTTCCTGCGTTAAGTTGTTCCATCTAATAGCACACTATTACTTCTAGTGAACTGCAGAACGTTAAGATCTCTGCACCTTGATTACCTGACAGCCTTTATAAGGCAATACTTTATTTTGTGGTTGGTATTTCAGTCTCTGTGAACATGTACTACAATAGGACTACTGCAGACTCTGATTCACTTCTGTATTCAAGGTTCAAATAAAAACAATGTGTAATCTTCTACTATTACTTACTCTCTTCACTAAAATAAATACAAAACCTTATACAAAAGAGACGCAGATGCAAAAGATACGCTACAACTCCTCTGATTCTCTTCACATTCCACTTCTCACCCTAAATGTTTATTCCCATAGTAAGTAACATGTTTATAAGACTGGGATTCCAGCCTTTTTTAAGCTTTATGTAAAAAGAAGTACATTGTTTTACAAGTATTTGTTGAAATATAAGAGCAAATAGAAAGGAAAGAGAAATAATCATAAAAGGAAGTATCATACCACCTTGGTTTCATTTGTAATTTAAAAATACACTTTTCATCAGTTTGGTAGCCCTTCTTGTATTTTTAGTTTATCCATTAAACATTTATACACTAAAACATAACACCAAAATACATTTAGACAAAGACATGGCCATCAGTATCAATATAAAAAGCACTCCCAAAATTACAGAGTTTAGAAAATATACTTGCTTAAATAGTTTTCTGTTGTTCGGTCAATACATTGATATCTGTCATTATTAACCTACCAAATAATTTAAAGAAAGCTGTCATTTCCTGACGCTGAATAACTAGACATGGTCCCTTTGGACATTTATATTTATGTCTAGAAGTCTTGTTTTCACAGTTTTCTTCATGGTCTTTAAAAGTAGGCCGCTTTAGTCTAATTAGCTTTTTTTGCTGATATGATCTGGATGCACTGGATTTTACATGAACAGTGACAGTGGCAGGTGTCTGACACACCGGATTATGTCTCATTTTGGTAAGTAAAGATTCCTGTTAAAAAAGAAGAAATCAATTACAAAAATAGTCAATTTCAGCAGCAGCCCTCTGTATTTCTTTTGTTTAAATGAAGCATTTCAGTAGAGCTTGTATGTCAGGTGGTAAAAAAAATTCTCTCAGTACCAGTGTCCTAAGCCGTGTGCCCTAAGATAGCTATGTAAACTTAATTTAGTTCTAATTTGATAATTTGATCAATCTCTTGTTTTCAGTGGAAGGAGCCTTCAGCCCTCCTTTTTCCATTCAGAATTTTGAAAAATGGGGGAAAAATCCTCTCCGGAAAAAGCCATTTGTCAGATCCTCATAGTCCTACATACTTTACTTAGATTTACCAAAAAATCTTCATTCCTCCCCTCCAATTTGTGATTGTGTATTTTTAAAAAGATCATTAAGAAGCACAGAACCATAATTAAGGCACATAAGATGAAAATTAAAATCATCAAGCTCTTAATTTTTCTAACGCTTGATTATAGCCATTGGGAATAAAACTTATCCCTCAAGTAGGACATACCCTGAAGGTATAACCAAGGAAACAAACCTGAGGTGTTTGTAACTGTAAAAATCAAGAGATACCAAATGGAGCACGAGGAAAGGTATTTTTAGACAGGAGCAAATGCACTTACTTCACCAGTAGGTCCCTCCACAGAGCACGGGGCTGCCGGAGACCAGCTCACCGCAGCCTCCCTAACTCTCCAGCTTTTAGCCTGCTGCCATACAAACAACAAAACAGCCCTTCCCTGGTGGGTACGGTTCCGCTGTGTTGGCCCCCCGCAGGTAAGCCGGCAGGGCCGCGGTGGCCCGCCGCGGTGACCCAGCACGGCGCAGCACCGCCCCGCACTCTCCTCAGCAGCCTCTCCCTCACGCCTCAGCCCTTGCCGCGCAGGGCGACATGGCGCCCCTCGCAGCCAATCAGAGCGCGAGGTAGCCACACCAGCCAATCAGGCGGCAGGACCCTCTTACCTCCCCTACCCTCCCGACGGGCGGCCAATCAGAGGCGGGCGGGGCTGCGGAGGAAGGGCCTGTGGCCTAGTCCGCCTGTCCCAGCGCCCCGCTCTCCCGCGCTAGGCGACGCGCGGCGAGCCCCGCAGCCGGCACTGAGGGCGGCGCTTCCCCGCGCGGCCCGGCCCTCCTGCCGCCGCTTGGCTGGAACCTCTCTGCTGCCCGACCAGCAGCTTCCTTAGGCGGCTAAGCGGCTCCCCAGAGCCCCAGGATGTGAGGGAGAAGGCATACCTTTCAAAAGCCGTTACAAACACAGGCACGCCATACCCTGCTACTGCTTCCCACAGAAGCAATTAATACGTGCAGGATTATGCAGTTACTCTAAGGCTACTGGAATGTAAAAAGAATGAGAACCTCCCTTCACTAGCGAGATTTGGTATAAAATCTTACTGTCTCTTGTTACAAGAGCTAAAGAAGTATCCTAGGAAGATGGCAAGAAATGCTCCAATTTCGTTGTTCCTCCTGTACAGGTCAATTAAAGTGTAACTGCCCTCATTTGCTATGAGAGCAGAGGCCTTTTTACTCCTTCCTCATCTTTCATTAATAATTTGCTAGATGTTTTTATTTAGGCGCACAGGGTTAGCGAGCATGTTCAGGGAAAGGTCATACCCAGTTTCTGGCTGCATGCTCCAGAGAGAGGAAAAACCTATCAGACAGTAAATGTGCTAACTAACAACATCTGTGTGGGATGGGCCGAAATTGGGAAACAGCAGAGCAGAGATAATAGCAAGCACATCAGAGGGGCAAAAGTCTGTTTTTTGAAGGTCCTTCTCCATATACACATATGCAAGGTAATTCCACCTGAACTAAATTGGTATTTAATTTTGCATAATACTTTTTGTCTAAGGAACTCAAAGCACTCTTCAATTAGTTACCATTCATTTGAAAACTGTGGAAAACAAAGTAAGGGCAAGTTACAGAAACTTCCCCATAACCACCTCAACCGCTCAGACTAGGGAATAAGCTTCTGTCATTTTTTTGCCCTACTGTAAAACATAAAACTGCAATGATAATTGTGAAGCACATGCTTTCTTGCTCTTCACACCTTCACATTTTTATTCCTTGGCTCATTAATAAAAAGTGGCTTACAATGCAGATCTTCACCCACACAGAGCTTTTCAGGGTTTGTATGGGTTTTTTTCCTGTAGCTCTCCCCTTTCTAAAATACTTAATTTTTGAGCTGGTGGTTCGGCAACAAAATACTAGAAGATTTTTATTTTTCATTCATTTTCACTCCCAAAAATCTGTTACAATCAAGTTATTCAACAGGTACTGTGACTGTTAACCCCTGCGGTACTGTCCCTCACCTCACAGAACCCAGGGCTCTGCTCTGATATGGACAAGCTGCCTCACCTTGACTCAGGCTGAGGAAACTGCAGCCGGGAGGAAAAGCTGCAAGGAAGTTTGCAACTTCACCTTTCCTTCCTTGCAGGACTCTGCAGCCTGAGGTAGGATGGTTGAGATAGGAGTGACTCAAGGATTCAACTTGGAAACGTCATGGAAAAACATCAGCATGGAAAGGTTGCTGCCTGAACCCAGTGACAATAAGGAAATAGATGTTTACCTGACTCTAAATTGTCTGCATGATATAGCAGACTTAATTGGCTCTCAACTTTGCATATTATTAACTATAGTTTATGGAAGGTTGTTGATCAGTTCATCCCAGAATATGGAATGTAGCTTTCTGATTTCCAAGTCAGCTTGCCGGACATCAGGGGGCACTGTTTCACCACCAGCAATTCAAACTGGCCTAACGCAGCATTTGTCTAGTGTAGTACAATGGATTTCACCTTTTATTTACTTCCTAGTTCTTCCTACAGGTGAACATTTGTCCTGGTTTCGGCTGGGATAGAGTTAATTTTCTTCCTAGTAGCTGGTATAGTGTTGTGTTTTGGATTTATTGGGCACCAAAGCCAGCTCAGTTCAGGTTACTACCACAACAACAACATAAAATCCATTTAGCTACTTTTCATCTTTGTAAGTTACCACAGTTTGAACAGATTTTCTCTTAGAGAGAGATAATGAATACAACCTGGGTCTGAAAGACCTGGGATTCTTACAAAATCTTATTTTTTGTGGAAAAAAAAATATTTCCATAAATGCACTGGCACTCAATTACACGAGACACATAGTTACATAGCTATCCAGTAGCTGGTCCAAAGAGGCAGCTGCAGAGCAGTCTGCTTCGTTTAAATGAAAAACAAACTTTACAATTTTTCAGTGACTGAGTTCTTCACGGATAGATTAAGAAGCATCACTGAAGAAAAACACAGGGTTAGTATTTTAATAAATTACATTTAGGATATACATTTTGTAAAAATCGTTTTAAGATTTGTGAGGTAGCAAAGCACATCTCTTTGGCCTCTGATATCCTTTCCAGTGAACATTTTTTTTGTTAAAGACTACAAAGTACCATAGGAAGAACACCTGGTATTTCTTTTCAAACAAAGTCATGAAGAAGAACCACTGGTGCTTTTAAATACAGATCATTGTTCATAATAAAGGATCTGTTTTTCAATTATAGACTTCTACTTATTGCAGAGTGTGAAACAGAAGGGGGGGGAGGTAAGTCTCTCTTCCCTGTAGAGATGACTCATGACCTTGTTGGGGGGAACCCAGCCTCTCAATCAAGTATGTTCTAGATGAAACGCACACAGGCTGAGCTCGATTACTAAAGACCATAATGAAACTAAACATTCACCTAAAAAGCAAACTCTGGACATGTGGTTAACTCTTTCAGAGTAAAGGGTGTAAAAAGTCACACAAGTTTCAGTAAATTAAAAAGGAACAGATAAACCACCTCAACCCACATCTATCACCACAAACCTGTTTTTTTACGTGGGAAGAGAGTAAGGATTTAGATGAGTTGTGTGAAACAAATCATTACGGCATCCTGGTGCCTGGGCTAGGACTAAGCATAACAGACTGAATATGGCTTACCTGTTTGCTACTTGAGATAGCAAGTAAGTACTGGAAAGGGGCCTTACAGCTAAATCCTTGCTTTTGACAAATGTTACAGTATGATTAGAACTATAAATGGTCCAGTGCCACTCAAGCGTATGTCACTGATGGATGAATGGACAGGAAAACTGGTTTTGGCTTTGTTTACTTGAAAAGAACTTCTAAGCATACAGCAGGGTTTTCTAATGCTTTAGTCCAAGAGCAGCTGTAGTTATGCTCAGGTACTGAGAAATTCAGGAACTGGAAGAAAAAAACCCACCAGGAAATTACACAGTGAATGAGAAATGTACTGACTAGACTAACACAGCAAATGGTAAAAGAATGTGAAGGCTGCCAGAAAAGACAGTGCATGTTTAAACTTGTTTAAACTTCTGCATACTTCAAAACAGCCAAGTACTCTGCAGCAGCAAATCTAAGTACTGGGGACATAAGTTTGAACTTGCTGTTCATTTCTGCTGTAAATAGACTGATATATCCTGTATGAACTTAAATAATTCAAAGCAGACAGTGGAAGCCTTTAGGATTTATTTTTAAGGATTGGTACTTCTGTGCTGGTTGTAAATGAAATGAAGTAGCCTTATCTGAAGAGTTCAAATTACTTTGTCAAAATAAATAGATGAAATAGACTACACTAGGTTTTCCACCATTGTGTCACAGAATGGCAAGTGATGAATTATGTATCTCTCAACATCAGTAACTCAAAACTCTGAGTGCATTATTTTACATTAAAGGGAAAGGAGATGAACTGTACAGAACTCCTTTATAAGGTTTTTTTGAACCTTCAGACATCATCCACCATATTCTAACTTTTTAAAGCCACTAGAAATTGTATTTTGCATTAGCAAGTATTTAATAACCATGGTTATTTGTTACCCAGTTGTGCCCAGGCTCTTTCTTCATGCTGCATTGTGCAAAGAGCACTAATAAACAGGACTCCTCTACACCACCACAATCCTGGAGCCATTTGTTCCAGCTGCCAAGAGCACCAGGCTTCCTGAGACACAGGTGCAGAGCAAGGAGCAGGTGTGCATCAGCCATGCCCAGGGCACTGCTGGTGTACTTGCGCATGTGCAGTCACTGGGTTGCCTACATTCGCATGGAAAAATGCAAACTCTTCAGCTTCTGTTTTTCTCCTCTTTCCCCTCAGAATGACCTAGCAACCCCGAGACTTCAAAAACCTTCTTGATGAAAATGTAGCTAAACCAATAAAACATCAAGAATTTTGCTTAAACATTCTTATAAAAATCACATTAGCTCAAAATATTCCATTCACATCTAGTGAAAACACAAATACATAGCCTCACTGGCATGTCTGTGTACACATTAGTACGCAAAACCACAAAAGATCTAAGTAACTGACTATCCAGGAAATACAGCTATCTCTTCATCTAGGGACATCAAAAGTAAGAAAACTTTGGTGCTTTCAAAATAATGTCCTAATCCTTTTCCTGAAGGCAAGTTCAGCATTTCTTAAATAATAGCTGTTTGAGTGTATTAAGAACAGCTGGGAGCCTTCAAACTCTAGCTGGCTTACAATCCTGTAAGTGGGCAAAATGCATAAATTGCAACAAATCTTCCTCATCTCATTTTCCAATTCCAAACTTTACTCCTCAAGTAATTCAGATCACAGACCCTTTCAAACACAGGGTATCTATTGATTCTCTGTTTTTACACTGTTGAACACAATTGAACCTTTGTCCCTGACCACAGCCCCTATAATACAAAACAACAGTAGTAATTTAAGACAGGACAATTTCTCTATTGTCAAGAGCCTTATTTTCATGGCGTGGCATTCAGAAGACCTGCCCCAGGAAAGGATTAATCAAAAGTAATGTAGCTATAATTTCTGAAATAAGGGGAAATTATTTTCATATGCAAATGGCTTGGCTCAAATCCCCTCATGCTGCTAAGGAAGGAACAGCTCCAAGTTCAGTAGTGGGAAGGCAGGACTTCAAGAACAGCCCTTTGGAGACTAAAACAGCCAAGTTAAAATGAGAGCTAGAAAGATTCTGGAGTCTTTTTTTTTTTTTTCCCCACTCCCATCCAATGGTCCAGGTTCCACATGGTTAAATTAGAGTTGACACAGTTTGTTAAACATTGAAAGCCCCTCCCAAGAAGCAACGGGGTCTGTAATTACTCCCAGGCAGGTCAAAAAGCTTTCTTGTTTCTCCGAGTTCAGTAATCACAAGTTGTAAAAGTTCTCTCACTCAGAGATTGAAGCAATAAAATGACTAGTACAAAAGCTATAAATTAAAGTGCAAAAAGAAACAGATGAACTTTGGTAACAGCTATTGCTAACCGAAAAAATAAGGGAAATTCACGAACTAGGAAAGTAGTCGAAACACAAGCAATTCATTTCAGCAAGAAAAAAAAAACTTTCTGTGAGCTATGGAACACCTAGCTCTCTTAACCTCACTCTTTGCTGGCCATTGCGTTACACTACATGGTGTTTGTGGGATGAGATTTTTCTGCTCAGCTCATGGGTGTATTTATTCACTTTTGCTTGGGGTATGGCTACACACACAAGTTAGTGAGGCAAGAATGGGTGGGGATTTAGAGCACGTTAGCTACTCTGCGGAAACTGCCTGTGTGCATGCTATGACCCTGTTTTTGTTGAGGAGTAAATGTCTTCTGCTTAGTGCTAGGTACAGCTGTGTCCATAGGTTGCTACTGTGGGTCATCTGACATACTGTAAATCCACATCCTAGCTAGTCTTGTAGGGACCTGTACATATACATAAGGCTGACACAAGCAAATTTAATGGCAGACACCTTCAGGTTGTGAGAAAAGTACTTAATGTGCCTTCTGATAACAGCATACTGAGAGACGGGACAACTATCTGTCTGTAAAACCATCTGCTTTGGTTCTGCCTACAGCACAGAGATGTTGTCATGCAATAAAACATGTTAAAAACTACTTAAGACTCTCTCAAACAGTTTTTAACAAGTGTTTTGACAAAATTCCATCTGTATCTTCTTTCACAGAGAATGGCTAAAAGGGGGGAAAGAAAGAAAAAAAAAAGTATCTTGGATGCCAGAACTGAAACAATTTTAGTGTAAATGGAGCTTCTCTTACTACAGCTTGTGATCTCGTGTTTTCCTCCAAGCCCTTTCCAAACCCTACTAAACCAGTGAGTGTTCTGAGGGGTTGGGCACAGCGTGACATTAATAGGCTTGCCTCTCTACTATGAAGTAGTCTGCATTAAGAGTTATTAAGGTGTTTTTTTATATCTAATGCTGCACATTTTAATCAGGTTTGAATGCTGACAATAAATGTTCTGAAGATGCTGTCAGTACAAGAGCTATGGAGATGTATTTTCAGGTAAGTAAAGACAAGGATGACAAGCCTGTTACTGACCCCACCCACTGGGGTTAAGACTAAGCCCTGGCAAAGAGGTGAGGATGCCACAACGTGTATCAGACAGGTTGGTTTCTATAATCCTCAAAGACGTAAATAGAACATACATTAATTGCATGAGCATTTCTCTCCTGTGGCTACACCCTGTCTAGTTTTATGAACCTCTGAACCAACAGCCCTTTACCTCCTAGCAGATACTCTTACTTTCAGTCCAAGGTCTCCAGCTTGATAGAGAATCAAGCTGTGGGCTTCTGGTGCTGAGGACAGCTTTGTGAGTGTTGCCACTACCTCTGAAGCAATTTCCATCTCCAGTGTGCATGACAATTTTGGCAAAATACATAGTTAAGTTTATAAACTGTGTTATTATTCAAAGGAAAAAAAGTCCTGATCTAGAAACAGGCCAAAACCAAACAACATGTGTAAGCTAGCTTTCCCCTCCCCCCCCCCCCAGCGTTCAGAAGTATTTAACCAGCTCCATATGGCCAAAACATTTAAGTTCTCCATGGCTCTAAATGTTCTCATTATTCAAATCAATGTAACAATACTTACCTCTTATAAGGTGGTTTTCAAACCTGCAGGAAAATAAATATGCAGAAGCACTGGTTTTATTACACTTCTTTGAGCAGCGGCATATACCAATTTGTGAAGGCATGGAATCTTCAGAAACACACAATGGACAAAATATAGTATATAGTTTCTTAATATTGTCCTCTTCCTACATTCCTTTCAAGGCTTCATTCTATGCAGATAGTGCAGTCTGGAAAAAAAAGTTGAACACAAACATTCTAAAATTGTCCTAATAAAAAGTTCCTGAGCAAGTCTATAGTACAGATAATATATATAGAAACATCTACAGTCCAAAAAAACTGTTCGCGCTTTTGAGCATAACATTGTTTCTGGTAGTTTCTAACTTTGTAAGCCTTAACCAGTTACAAGTCATGATGAATTTTCAAAAGTCATTAATTTTGTTGGGAAAAGATTAGTAAGACTATGTTTTGCAATTTAATATAATACATGGCCTATTTTCTAGGGACAAGACTTTGGTTATCTTTAGAAGGGTACACCCAAACCCGATCAGGTTTGCAGCTTCTGAAGAATCTCAGCCAGAGCTAGATTGCCACACACTCCAATGGCACTGATCATGCTCTCTCCACTCATCTCTCCGATCTGCTGACCCACAGTGCATGTCACAGCCCCACCTTGCATCGTTTCCTGATACTTCAGGAGTGATTCATACACCCCTGCAACTTTCCCTGAAAGCAGATTTTGTCTCTTTCCTGTGCCTGGGGAGTATCACAAAACCCACTTACCCAATTTCTAGGGAAGACCCAAAAATGACCTCATAAAGACCCAGGCCAGATCCCAGAATTGCACTGATTCTTATTCACTTCAGAAAGAGCTGGATTTACCTCCTTGGATCTGATTCACACGTCACCGAAGTGAATAGAACATCTCCCACTGGCGTCAGCAGCTCTTGAGTGCTTCAGTGAAATGAACTTTATTCTCCAAACAGATCTGGCACAGATGAAAGTTACAGAGCAAAAGCTGAAAAACACAGGTCATGTAAGTTTTCCTCATGTAAGTTTACATACTCTCTAGGGCCTGGTGATCAAAACAAAATATTTTCTTTTTGCTCTATGATACAGTCATGTGCTTGTAACATTTAAATTATAATTTGTCTGAGCTGTAATTATGCTTTAGTAAGTGTAAACCACAACTAGCCTACACTGCACTGCCTAATCAGCAATCAGCTATTTGATAAGGAGGTACCTCCAACAGTTGATAAAATTATCCTGTTTATAAGCAATACGCAAGGCCTTACCCTTAGAACTATACACTGAGGAAAAATAATACAGAACAGCCACTGAATAAGGTCACGTATTCCAGCACAAAGAGTTACATATTGCCACAAAAAGCACAAAAATGACACTGCCTTCCAACCCTCTGGACACCAAGCTATCTGTGTAATGAAGCTACTTTGTTCTTAACTTTTTAACCACATGCCTGCTCTGTTGGCTTTGATTCTACAGAGAAGCTTCCCTCACAATAACCTGGAAATCGGGTAAGATTAATGCCATTGTGAATGGTCCTTCCATTGCTTTGCTGGGGAATTACATCATGTGGAACAACTCCCTCTACTTCTAAAATACTGAGCAATGTTTAAACAATAACTTCTTCAGATTTGGAAACCTAGGGAAATTATAAGTAACTAGCTCTTCATTAGCCCCTGCAAATTAAAACCAAATTAAATGCTGTATTACAAAAAGCAACACAACGCACCTATCTTTGCACCACAGTTATGGTATGGCTTTCTATACCTGAATTAACAGTTCAGGGAAAAAACATGATGTGCCACACCAAAGAGCCAAAACACACTGTAAGAGGCTTCTTTGGTCCAAACAAACACCTAAGACCATTCAACCCTTAGGCACTAAAGGTTATGGCAATTTTTTCCATACACTGACAACAAAGATCTGTCTGGTATTTGAAAGTGATTGAAAAAGCAGCACACTTTCTGTAGCAGTCACTGTCTCAAGACTGCAGACTCAGGCTGGGATTTTCAATACTAGGCACAGAGCTTTACCCACACTGACCAAGGGCCAGGAGAACAACGAGGATTAACATGTACCCAGCCTATTCTGTGCTTCTATATTTACATATAAAAAAAAAAAAAGGCTGCCTATCATAAAATGTATTGTTCTTCATTATGAAGGGTCATAGTTCAGCTTGGCAATTCGATAATAACAGGGTAACTCTTCCCATCTTGAGCAAACCAGTACATTTACATAGAAAATTAGTTTTACAGTAAAGCAGGCATTTCTGAGCCTATTGTTCCCTCTCACCTTTCCGATGAATGCCATCATTTGACAGCAGCAATGCGAGAAGTTCATATCCTAGACTTCATAGTCTTCCAAAATTTTCACATTGTTCTTATATGAATCCTTGACAAGTGTAACAGAAGAGTATTAAGAAGCCACACAAAACTACAAGGATAATCAAGAATCAATTAAACCCCGCAAAACTCTAATTGGGGCTATACCAGGAGCAGACGCAAAGCACAGCCATTTAACTCGGACCCAGGCGAGTCAGCACCCACCCGATTTCAGCAGGACACTGCAGACAACAGTAAATGCAAAACCAGAGATACAATACAAATACAGCTGCACACAGAGACAAAACCTCAAAGATAGTTAACCTTCACTTACATATCTGCATGTGCAAAAGTTTAACACAGTTTCATTAACTGAGGTCTGCATGTACAAAAGCAGCAATGTTATAGTGAATGTGAACACTAGTGAGAGGAAAGTTCAAGTCTTTGTAAAAGTTGGTCTCTCATAAATGCGGGAAGAGACTTAAGAGGGGTGTCATTCTGGTTTTCTCCTCTACTAAAATAACTTGTTTTCCTATGACACTAACACATCTTCCAGAAAGATCTACGTATATGCTTTAACTGAACTAATAAACTCAAAAAAAAAAAAAAGCTTCAGAAAATACGTGTTCAATGTACCATACCCATCTTCCACCTTCCGTTCTGGCATTGCTTCGACACTCTGGAAAGCCATTTTAAAACCCGCAGCAGGCCTTCCTGCGTCCCTCCCGCGCAGCCTCGCAGGGCTGTGCCACTACCACCATTCTGTCAGCTCCCAGCGCGCCATGCCGCTGCCAAAACGCCCAGGGCTGCGCTGCTGAACAGAGACGGCAGCACCAGGAGCCACTCTGCAGAGCAGTCCGAAAACACACACCCATACAAAAAACCCCCACTCTACACCAAAAAAATTCCACACACACCCCCCCCCCCAGACAACCCACAACCAGCCAGAAGATCCTCAAGAAACGGTTTATTCTACACGAATAGGCATTCTAGTTTTTTGTAACTGAGGGATCATCAGGATTTAAACAGCAAGTCCTCACGGTATAGTTCAAAAGGCACCACTGGACACGAACAAAGCCAGCCGTCGAGGGCGGGTATCTATTACCGGCTCAGCGGGCCCGGCGCAGGCTGCGGGAGCGGCCCGTGGCCGCCTGCCCACGGAGGGGAGCCCTGAGCCCGCCGCTCCCCTCAGGAGAGGGAGGCGCGGGGCCCGGCGCCGGGGCAGAGCCCTCACGCTCGACTGCCGCCGGGGGCCTTCTCGCACCCCAGGCCCGCCAAAGGTCAGTAGCAGAGGCGGGGAGCCCCGAGCCGGGAGCGGAACCGGCTTGGCCCGTGTGTCATCGTGTGGGGCAGAGAAGCAAACACGCCCGGGAGCTTCCCCCTATGACTTAACAGTTTCTCCTCGACGGTGGAGGCGACCGGGCCCCCGCTCCATTAACGACGCCCCCTCATCCTCCACGACAGTAGGGCGGCTTCACAGACCCTTCACCAGGGCCGACCAACACCTCAGGCTACCCCCCTCCCCAGACCAGCCCTACGGAAACGGCAGGGAGCAGGGACCAGCCCTACCCCAGCCAGTTTCGCCCAGGTGTGGGGGGAGAGGCTTAACAGCGCGCCCGGAGGAGGAGCCGCCGCCGCCGCCCCCTGCGCGTCCCAGGTGTAACCGGAGCCGGGAGGGCGCGGCGCAGCCACCACCACCTGCAGAACCTGTCGGACCGCTCACATCGCCTCGCCGCTGCGCACGCTGCGCTCCTTCTCCTTCGCCCGCGTCTCGCAGGATTTTTTTCCCCCAGTCTCTGCGCCCCGCCGCCGGCCTTGAGCCATGAAGCCGCTCTGTGGGGCTGCGCTCCTGCTGCTGCTTTGCGCCGCTACCTGTGCCCAGCAGGACTGTAAGTACCCGCGTCCCTCTGCTCGCCCCGCACTCCCGCTGTTAACTGGGCTCCGCCGCTCTGGGACCCCCCTCCTGCGGCCCCTCCGCGACCCCTAGGGCCACCGCACCGGGCGCCCTGCGCTGTGCGGCACCACAAAATGGCGCCCCCTCTGCGCTGGGGCGGCGGGCGGGCGGGGAGGGGCCGCCCCGCGGCCGGGAAGGTGAGGAGGGGCAGGGACGGCCGGCCTCGGCGCCCCTTTGTCGGCGGCCGGAGGGGCCCGGCAGCCCGCGGGGGCGCTGCGGGGGAAGCTCTCGCCTCTCTCTCTCTAGGGGAGGGCGGGAAGCGGGGGGCGCGGGTAGCTCACCCCCGGCCGCTGAGGGGCGGGGGCGGTGGCCGGCTGCCTCCCCGCGGGACCCGCGCTCACAGCCCCGCTTCTCTTCCAGCCTGCATTTGCGAGAAGAACAAGCGTGTCACCAACTGCAAGTTGTCCAGCGGCGTCTGCTGGTGCGAGTCGGTGGGCTCCGGCACGCCTGTGAACTGCGACACGCGTGAGTGAGGCACGCGTGTCGGCTGTGGGACGGGGCGGCGGGGGAGGGTGCCAGCTGGACTCGAGGGAATGCGTGAAAATGGCCTTTGAGTTCCCGGCAAATAGTGGTAGCAAGGAAAGAAAGCTGCTTCCTGGTCTTCCAGCTCTACTGGTGATGGAAGATAAGTGTTTAGGATTCCTGCCGTGTAACTTGTGTGGATGTGGGTACACCTATGCTACGGCAGGCTCCCCCCGTCCTCCTTTGCATTTGGGCTCTAGTGGCAAGGGTTTCTCAAAGATTAATTTTTAGCTTTCTTGGGAGCACGTATCATGACTTTCCCTCCAACCCTAGAGGTGAAAGAGCTTTGTCTCAGGACCCTACTCTTGGTTTGAGCTCAGCTAGGTTGTAAACGAGCCTCTTGCTGTAAGAAATGAAAGGTGGCTGGGCTTTCTGTGCCTTTGCTTTGAGAGGGTGACCTGCCCCAGTGGCGTCGACTTTATGCACCACCTACACATGCAGGGGTGTTTTAACCCACTCTTCCTTCTAATGGCTTCAGACCTGGTTGTGTCTGACGCAACCTTGTGTTTTTACAGGCTAAGAGCTCTGTTTCGAACGTGCATGGTCTGATGCTGCATAACACGACTTTCTGGTTATTTTTAGTGACTTCAAAATGCCTGTTGATGAAAGCGGAAATGACGGGCTCAAAATCAGGTCGTCGTGAGAAACCAAAAGATGCGTTTGAAGATACTGATGGTCTTTATGATCCCGAGTGTGAAAGTGGTGGTGGTTTCAAGGCGAAGCAGTGCAGTGGAAACACCTGTTGGTGTGTGAATACAGCCGGTGTTAGAAGAACTGACAAACATGATGCCGATTTGAAGTGCAATAAATTAGTCAGAACAACGTAAGTCTTTCAACGTGGTGTGCTGTGACATGAAGATATTCCTGTCTTAGGTTACCTATTGGAAAGGGTTTGACTGTATGAATGATGTGCTGGGGCTGAATGAAGATGGAGCACTAAATACTTAATAACTGTTAGGGTTTTTTTTCTTCAGAAACAAGGAGACATTGAAGTGTTCTGGAGGGGGCTTGCTTTGTTTTTTCTCTCATTGCTCTGTTTTTTTCCCTGGGGTTAGTTTTTTAGTATGTGCACATATGCATGTGCTCGTAAGTATTTTCATTGTACTTGCCTATTACTTCAGGTGGATCATCGTTGAAATGAAACATGCTGAGAGAAATGCTCCTCTGAACACTGAATCTTTAAAGAAGTAAGTGATGCTAGTAGTGCATGCAGACATTGCCTAGATACCTAGTGTATTTCTAAACAATTGTTTAGAAGCATTTTCAAACCTGTGAACTCATTTGTAAAAACATCTTAGAAGTAACCTACAGATCCCTCATAGAATTGCTTCAGTTTTCATTGGAAGTAAATTAACTAATGAGCTAATGAGATTTAGTTCTGTTTAAAACTGATAACTACTTTTTTTTATCAAGTCAATATACTGAGGGAAACTGCAGGTAGTACAGTGAAACTGCCCAAAAAATAAACTGACAGGTGGTGGAGGGACTGCATAGAAGCAGCAGGAGAAATACAACAGTTTGGCTATTTTTTGGCTAAAATAAAGTCCTACTTCTCTCTGTCAGAGGTTATATAATAAGAAAAGTGTGCATTTAGCTATTAGATTTGACCCCCCACCCTGTCACTGAAACAAAAGCTGCTACTACAGCTCCTCTTCTGAGCTCTCGGAACCATTCAAACTCTTCTCTCTGACGTGCATCTTCCCTGTTAGGATTTAACAGCGCTGTAGTATAATTTAGTAATGAGAGTGTATGGGTTTTGGTTGGGATGGAGCTGATTTTCTTGGTAGTAGTTGCGACAGTGCTGTGTTTTAGACTGGTGATCGAAACGGGGTTGATAATGACCATTGTTCAAGCTGTTGGTGAGCAGTGCTTACATAGTGTTGAGGCTGCCTTAGATGCTCGCTCTGCTGCCCCAGTGAGTAGGTTGTAGTAGGGCAAGAAGAGTTTGGGAAGAGGGACACAGTAGAGACAGCTGACCCAAACTGACCAAAGACACATCCCATATTGTACAATGTCATGCTCAGCAATAAATCTAGGGTGGAGTTTTTCCCAAGTAGCCATTGCTTAGGGATTGCCTGGGTATCGATGTGCTAATGGCAAGTGATTGCTTTTGCATTATTTAGAGATTTGTATTTCTGCCACCCAGCCCTTTCACTTACTAGGCTGTCTTTATGTTGACCCATGAGGGGTTTTTTCTTGCTTTTGGTATTCTGATTCTCTTCCCAACCCTGCTGGGGGAAGTGAGTGAGAGACTAGGTGAGGATTTACCTGCCAGCTGGGGTCAGCCTACCACAGAGAGACTGCAGGGAAAAAAACCAGAGCAATTATACTAGTCTTCCATGCTTCTGAAAATAGACGTGTAAAATAGTACTGTCTTTTACAGCTATGGCTTTTAATATCCTTACAGGTTCTTCAAGGAAACAATTACCAATCGTTACCTGCTGGATGGGCGCTATATAAGCGTTCTGGTAAGAGACACATCATTTTTACTAAAATAATCAGAATTTTATTTTGCTGTAAATAACTTTGAAAACTCTTTTTGACTAATGCAGTACAGCATGATTTACTGTAAGCTCTCAAAATAGTGCCACTGAGCAGCTAGCTAATAGCTGTAGCTAAACTGAAATAGAGAGAAATTACATATTGCTCTCCTTGGTCTGTAGATGAATTCTTACTTTGCTTCATTAAAAAGTGGGATTTGAATTGTACTCTAAACAGTTGGCTCAAGAACAAGTGCCACAAACTTGGTTCAGGTTGTGTGTTCACAAGTCGTAGCGTAATATTTTGCTGTGTATTTGATAGTTGGATTTAAATTAGCCCATTGTTAATATCATACAATATTTTTTACAGTATGAAAAACCTTACATAACTATTGATTTGAAGCAAAATGCCTCGGACAAATCTTCTAGAGATGTGGATATAGCCGATGTGGCCTACTACTTGGAAAAAGATGTAAGTGTGTCATGGATAATAAGTCTGCCAAAGACTGGGTGTGTATATTGTATTTCATTCACTAGTCTTACTATGTATTGGCTAAAGAAAGATGAGTTGTTGGAGTGCCTAGATGAATGCCTATTACAATGTGAACTAGTCAGTCTCTTTTTTCCTATACGTCCTTAGGTAAAAGGTGACTCCATCTTTCATAGCAACAGAGTAAACTTCAACATTGATAACGAAACGCTGCATTTTGAGGAGACCGCGGTCTACTACGTTGATGAAGTGGCACCAGAGTTTTCCATGAAGTCTCTGACTGCTGGCCTCATTGCTGTCATTGTAGTAGTAATAATAGCAATAGTTGCTGGAATTGTTGTTCTGGTAAGTTCTAGCAAAGCTGCCAAGCAGAACAGGTAACAGTGAATAACATACCATGATAATTGGACTGTTGAGAGAAACTTTCTCTGTAAACTGGCTTCTTCTTTTTGGGATTTGTGAGGTGGGAAAGAGGCGATAGACGTACCATTACTGTTTCAGGTTATGACTGAAGGGTGTTGCATGGAAAATAAAAGTATTAGGGAAAATCTGAGGTGAAGAAGGTACTTGTTCTGCCTCCTGGTTTAAAGTAGTTGAAAGTGACAGCCAGCCTCTCACATACCTCAGTTTGGAAGAATGGGAAAGGGAAGCTTCAAGTTTGGCGTTATAAAGTCACAACCAGATAGATCAAGTTACATGCATGTAAGTCAAGACTTAAAGAAAACTTCAAAATTCTTCTGTCCTCTTACAGGTCTTCACAAGGAGGAGGAAAGGGAAGTACGTGAAAGCAGAGGTAATTATTTTCTGTTTATGGTGTATGTGCGGGGAGGAGGTTGGCCAGAATCCAGAAACTCTTAAGTTTGCTGTAGGTTAAAAGCTTGCTTTGAGTGCTTCAGATGCTTTCAAGGAGACTGAAAGTATTCAAATTCTGTAACAAGTTTTTGTATCTATATTGTTTGTTCTGCACTAGTTTAAAAGGCAACTGGTGATCTGCTGCCCTTCTGAGGGGTGGGGGGTAGTGCTGACAAGTACTATTTTTACATATCTATAGCAAGGGTATATACAATCCACAGGAAATACTGATAGTCTTGTTCTGTCTGGAAGACCTTCACTTGAGGTGTTTGCATTGAGCTTGCGGCTTCTATTGAAGAGCTGCTTGTCAATGGGCTACTAACAAAAGGTACCAGTGCCTGGTGCTTCAGGCCAGGTGTAGGGCCTTTTGTAAAGGAATCCAAAGGATATAGCTAAATAGGCAAGTCTGCATCCTGCACACACCTTAGAGTGCTGGTTTTATTTAAAAAAACAAACAAACAAAAAAAAACCAACAAACCCCCCCCCAAACTTGTGTTACAGTGGTCTTGGCACTTTTGATTCTTTTAGCGTTACCTCAAATCCCTTTGCTCATGAAAATCTGGGCTGTTAAGTCCCATTGACGACTTGGGTCGTAGATTGAGACGTAGCACAAATGTTGATCTCCCTCTGCCTCCTCCCCTCCAGATAAAGGAAATGAATGAAATGCATAGAGGACTGAACGCGTAACTAAATCAGCTGAAGATGGAGTAAGATTCAAACAGAAGACAACAGAAAAATTGGAGGCACGGATCTTAACTCTTAAAAGATTCCTCCTGAAAAAGAGCCAATTGTGCTCACTTAATGATTGTTTTAACAGCCAAGACTGGTAACCACACTACTGCTTTTACTGTTTGTTGAGAGTTAAATCTTAAACGCCCCATCTTACTCAAGTGAAACTAAACTTTTGCTCCCTGATTTTATTTTTTTTTATGATGTTGAAATGAGTTGACAACTGCTGTTACTAGGGTTTTGGAGCATACATGCTTAAATGGTTATTTTACCCTTGTGGGAGATTTGTTGAGAAAGGTGGGTTTTGTAGACACATTTTAGCAAGACTTATCTCCTGTATAACTGAACATGATGTTTTTATGGCTGTGTGTACATATTTGAAGTTGCTGTAACTTTTTTATGACTTGAATTAATAAAACTTTGAAACAGGCTTCTAATTCTTACATGTTGAAATGATGATCATCTGTGAAGTTACCATGCTTACAAATTCAGCAGTGTAATATTTCCTTAAAGCAAGTAACCTCAGCATAGGTCAAAATACTCTAAACTCCAATTAACAAAGTTTGTATTAATAGTCATTAGCATTATTTTTTTCTTAAAGCTGTGAAAAGTGTGCTTTATTTTCCACTCAATGTGCAACAGGAGTAAAATGATAAGACATGGATTGTTCATATAAAAAAATAAATGCTGTGAATGTAGCAATTTCAGGAATGCATAGACTGCTCTTTCAAATGCCATGTAAGTATTTATAATAAAACAAGCGTCTGATCTAGAAGATCTCTGGTGTAGGGTTGGGGGTGGGTAGCCTTGGCGGCTGCCAGTGGAGCTGGGGAAGAGCTATTACACCATTAATACGGTTTGCATAGCTATCCCTTGCACAGCTAGAATCTGTTTCTACTCTTACTACTGTTCACTGTCATGGAGACTGAGCAGACTTAACACAGGCTACCTACCTCTCAGCTTTGGGTAAAAGCTTGCTTTGGCAGTCGGTAATCTAGGTGATGTATGTTGGCTAGCAAGTAAGCACCTATAGTCTATCCAGCATATCTGATTTATAAAGGAAATGCTGCAACTCCTGTTGCCAAAGAAATAATGAGATACAAGATAAGGAACTGAATGACAAATCTTATTACTAATGCGATGTTTGTTTTGACACACACACACACACTGCCTAAACCAGGAAAATTAGGGTAAGCTACAGAGAGTGTGCTCTATGTGTTCATAACATGAAATGTGAAACACCCCATTAGAGAGCTGGTGTGTGTCTGCAAAATACAGGGGGGAGTTACTGGGCTGCATTGAATGTACTTCTGATGGAACAGGTCACCAGTATACATTCTGCCGTTGAACAAGGTAGTAGCTGACAGGAATGAGTTGCTGTGTTGGATGTTGAAATGGTGGCAGTGACCCTTCCTGGGGTCTTCCGCCACCTGGTGCTGTGAGCTTGGGTATGTGCGCTGAGCTGCTCCAGCCCTCAGGTGGTACCAGATTTCTCTTGAGTCTACAGTGTGTTCTGGGAAGAGGAGAACACATGCTCATTTGCTCTGTCACATTGTTGCTCCTGCTAAGTACAAAAATTCTCATAGAAGGAATTAACCGGAGTGCTTCGCAGCCTTCTCGGGCAGCCTTGTCCCTTACCACTTCTGTAAGGCAGTCTCTCCCTCTGCCAATGCATGCCACTCCCTTTCTCCCCAGGTATGCTGAGGGATGGTGGATTTCATACAATTCTGTAAGCTGTTAAATGAAGCCTAGTTTGCAGTAAGCATGTCCTTTGCTGAGTCGTGTATTATTGCCTTCCCCAATTCTTCACTCTCCATATCCTGTACTTTTTAAAATGCCTACTGGTATCCTTGCCATTCCTTTCTTTTCCCCGAGACTGTAATGCTATCGTATGCTCCTCTTCCTCCCCTCCTCATCCCCATTTCGTACCTTATTTTTGGCCTGTGGGATGGAAAGAGGTGATGTATGCTGCGGCAGGGCTGCAGCTACACACGTACTGACTTGACTGGTGGTATGTGCCTGCTGTGTGGCCTGGACCTTTTCCCAATCGGTTTGTTTGAGCATAGTTTTCTCCCTACTTTTCCCACAGTAAAGGAGCCATTTAGATACTTTCCAATTTTTTTTTTACCTAATGGAGCTCTTCACGTTAGATACATGCACAAGCTCACTGTCTCTAGTATGGTCTTTTTCCTTGTCATGTTTGACTGAAACTAGCCAAGGGGTTGGAAAACCACAAAGTGTACAGAAACCAATTTAAAAATAGAAGACAGTTTAACTGAATCCACAAACGAAGGGATTATACTATATCTTTCTAAACTCGGTGACTACGGTAGAAACATGCTGTTGCTCAGCCCTCAGAATGGTGGTCAGTAATAGGTTTTCCCTTTCTAAAGGTTTTACGGACCTTTCTATTGGCTTTTGTCTTGTTCTGTTTGGTTTACTAAATGCTGCACTTGTGCAACAGTCCAGCTGCATAAAAGTGTGTTTCTATAGGGGAATGGAAAAGAATGAGGGGAAAAGAGAAACTAATATATCGGCATCCTGCAGCTTTATTGTGTTTTATAGTTTTTTATAGCTAGACGAGACTAATGTGCTGAAATAAATAATAAAAAAAAAGCAAGCCGCTAACAGATAGTGTCAACTCTCCACACATGCATGCGATGTTTCTTCTCATATATAGAGAAGTTTTGAACTGCTGGCAAAAATGATTGATTGCTGTTGAAATATAATAAGGTATTAAATAGCAAAATACTACGTGTTCTCCATTTTAATACTTGGAAAGTACTCAGCTAAGATAAAATGCAAGTTTCCTGTAAAGAAACAAACCAGTAGAACTTAATAAAAGTGTATTAGTCACTGCATAAATTTTTGACAAGGTAAATATTTTGATGCTTCATTTGCCTAATTCATTAACTTCCATGAAGGAGCATGTTTTTTAAATCTAAAGTTCTATGCAAAGTTGTGATACCATGTTCCCTCTCTTTTAATGTAATGTCATTTGTGATAAAGGTTGTGAAGGGCAGACTAAAGAGCTATTAAATAATTTGAAACTGAATAAATGAGATCTTTTGTTACACAAGGGGATGACACAAACTGTACAAGAAATCCTGGTAATAACATTCATCTTAGTGCCTATGTACAGTGTGGGAAAGGAGCATTTGTATAGGCAAGTGCAAATCTAATACTTACGAATTGTTACACTTGTACATATATTTTATTCTTACTGCTGAGCAAAATAAAAGAAATGTTTATGCAAAGACAATGAGAGACTTTTTAGAAGAGGGCATGAAAATAATGTGTTTGAGAAAGCATGACCAATAAAGGCTACACAACTTTCTTCCAAAGACCTAAGTAATCCCTAAGCTTATTTTCCACAACTACAAAATGAAAGGTCAGTGTTGCGTGTGTAGGTCTGTTGACAGTAGCATGTTCATTACCCTTCTGAACAATCACAGTAAACTTGGTAAGGGAAATAACATTGTTTGTGAACGATGTTTATTTATATCCTTACCTGCTGGACTTTGATTGCTATAATATGCAGTGACTTGGGACTACAGATGGCTGAAAATATTATAGGAAACTAAAAATGCTAGCAGCTCTGCTGCCCCAACTTTGTAACTGCTAGTTACTGAATTCTAGCAGCTCCCGGGAGAGGCTGCAGTCTGGTGTTACAAAGGTCCATTGCTGGGCATACAGGCAGGCAGGCGCACTGTAGGGGTGCCTCCTATGTTGGGAGTTTTATGAACTTTGCTAAAATCTGTCCTTTTTGTCTTAGTGGTGACATGCAACAGCAGATATATGCAAGGGAGAGGGTGGTAGATAAAAAGGAGTGGCGTGTAACATTAGAGGCAACACTTAACAGGTTACAACATGTAAAAACTTCATACATGTGAGAAATAGTTTTTTCTTTCTATTAACCCCTAAATGCACTGCAGAACTCTTACACGTTCAGGTGCCTGGGAAGCAGAGCATGGCTGTGCCAAATGGGTCTGAGTGAGAAAAGTGCATACAAGAAAGTTAAAAGGTTCTTTAAAAGGCAACAGCCACATTTTCTGTTTTCAAACTTACATTAACTTACTATCATCATCTTGTTAATATTATCTTAAAAGTCTCTGCTACATTATACGTGTGCACACATAAATACACATGGGTCTAATACAAAATTTTCTGGTGATGTTCCCACCAGCTTGAAAGCATTAGAGCTGCCACTGATCACACTCTTGTATAGTGTTATCGGTTGTATAGAAGAAAGTTGTATAGACTTTATTGGTTTGCTTTCCCAAATATGTTATTTGCATATCCTCTTCTAAGAAGTCTCTCCTTGTCTTTGCATAAATATTTAATTTTGCTCAGCAGTAATAATAATGAATATACCTTTGGTGAAATAACCATTGGTGAAAAAGATTTTTTTTTTCTGTACAGTGGTTAAATGACATCCATTTTCCTAACTGAAAAGCATTGCAACTTTTCTATGCTAGTTACACATAAGAAGGCAATAAAATTAAGGTCTGGATTAGCATCCATTTTCCATCTGCTGTGTGCTAACAATTACAGCCATCTTCTTGTTCCTGTTGCTGCTGGTAGCAAGGGAGAACACAGGAAGAGCTCTGTTAGCAACAGCACAGTGAAGCAACCAAGCCTGGCAAGAGGGAGGTGTCTGCCGTTCAGTTACACCTGTCCAGATCTGCTGGGGCACCGAGCCGCCCTGGAAGAACAGACAGGGCAAAGAAAATGGCAGAAGCTCAGAGAAAAGGTGATCAATCTGGTGATGTTTTAGGCAGAAGATATCACAACGCAAACGTTTTTCACAGACCATGGTCTGTGAAAATGCAGGAAGAGCGTTAGCAGCCCATTTGGGTGGTGGCTTTCTGTACATGGGAGCCTGTAGCTCAGCAGAGGTGCCTTGAGGAAACTGCTGTATGAAGAGGTGTAACCAGCCCAGGGGAGAGAAGGAAGCACTGCAACACGCAGCAATTACAGCTTAGCAGACATTATTCTATCTCTTCTGAAGATGGTAATGAGGTCCCTGGAGCCCACCTCCTGTCCAGATGTTTGTACAGAACACTTTTTTCCTTCTTGTTATATATTCTGCCTTATCTGTAGCCATCGGTATGTACAAAGACAAGCACTCCCAGATATTCATAACATATATTTTGGGCTGACCTGGTATTATCACCTCTTGGCAAAGTTGCCTGACGTTATGAGTACCTTCAGAAGGTTATGTATTTGCTAAATGACAATTATTTAGACTGAATTTTCCTACGTGAGTACTGCTGCAAGCAAATACTTTTGCTGGAGGGAAGTGTCAGTTTAGCTAAATAGTTTAGCTGCTTCTGAAAATAGGGTTAGGAAAAGTACACTTATTTGTACTGAAAACAAATTCAACTGCCCTGGCTAGAGCAATGTTGTTTTTACAACTGTTATGGAGATAAGAGGAAGATTTTGGACAACTACAAAGCTGTCAAAGCTCTAGTGACCTTGTGCTTTGCTTCTTCCTTCCTATGTCAAATGAAGACAGATTGGACTTGCTCTTCTCCACAAGAACCGCCTGTGGTCCTTCAGCAAGTGTGTGTGCAAAAGGGCTTTGAATGCCTTTTCTGGAAGAGCTGTGTTACCTCAGGGGTACAGGGCTGGAGTTGGAAGGCTGAGGCAGGGACAGGCAGCCCAGGGTGACACAGGGCAGGAACAGGGCAGAGGTGGAGACACCAAAGTGTTCCCTGTGGAGGGTCAGCTAGCATACGGCAACACCTTCAGACTGATGTATGAGGGTGGCCACAGTGGTAAAAGGATAGTTTAGTGTGAAAACCTGTAGTCCTTGTGTGAGCATCTGAGGGCCTTTTGGAAAGCACCTATTGACACCAAGAAATATGAAAGATGAGCACATTAATTCACCATGTGGAAAGAGAAGTCAGGGGAGAAATCTAGAGAAAGAAGTCCCCAAAGCATTCCGTAGCTGGGACCAGGAGTGGGCTGGGATGAAGAAAGGAAGGGTGGGAGATGAGGTTGGAGAAGTTGAGGCAACATGCAGTAGAAAGGAGAAAGCAATGGGACACAGATAAGGGGACGTTCTGAAGCAGCAAGGTGCACAGAGCAGAAGAAGGGGTAAGCATTTATGCAATAAATGTGGAGGCATGTAAAACTTAAGGTGTTTTGTCTGTAGGTAATAGTATGCAGGCAGCTGAATTAGGGTACAAGAATCATGATTTAGAACTGACTGGAAAAAAGAAAAGCAGCGTGAGACAGGAGAAGTGTCCAAGACGACTTGATTTAGCTGATGAAACCTGGGATTTTTCATTACTCTTAATCCCTAAACCAAAGATTGTCAGCTATACTGTTTCTATTTCTTTGTGTCTTTACAGCAGAAGGAAAACAAAAAGCCTGAAAAATGCTTAGGACAGTGCAAGGAAAAGATCACAAAAAATAGTAAAACTGAAGCACTCTGGGCTCTGGATCCCTCTGAACACCACAGGGCAGCCAGTGCCCTTTCTATGCCAGAGCTGGGTGACTCGTGTGTAAATGAGGCCAGGTCTTGGTTTTTTTGGCCATTTGCCACGTTGTTCCCTGTGCTGCCTGGGAGGAGTGAGCCCTGCTCTGTAGGATGGGTGAGAGTTGCTTTCTCTTTGCCTGAGGGGGGACGCGGGGCCTCTGGCCACCATTCCCCCGGCACACAGATGAGGGCCCAGTCTTCTGCCTCCTGGCAGCCTGAGCAAGGCCTGTATGCTGGCTGTTAACAGCATCTGCCTCCTGGCAGCCTATGAAGCTCCACGTCACGCTGAGCCCTGCGGGCCTCCATGCTCCCTGTCCACAAGACACTTTTCCTCACGGAGTAAGCGGAGCCACAGCCTCAGCGCGGCTGCCTGGGGCTCCCTCCCGCCTCTGGGAAGACCTTTGAATGGCGGCGCGCCTGCGCCAGTGAGGCCGGCGTACTTCAGCTTTGTCGTGAGGTTGTACACACACACAAACTCCTGTCAGCGTAGGGGGCCCGGCGCTGAGGCAGCACCGACCACGGGCACCGTGCGGCCGGCCCGGCCCGGCCCGGGCGCCCCCTCCAGCGCCCACCGGCGGGGCGCCAACAGCCCCGCGGCGTTACCATGGCAGCGCGCGGCGCGCGGAAAGCCCCGCCCCTCCCCGCTCCCTCAACGCCGGCGGCCGGGCGCCGCGTAGGGGCGGGGCGGATGTGACGCGCTTACGCGAGGCCCGCGTTGATTGGAGCGCCGGTGAGCGCGCGCGCGCCAGGCGGCTCGTTGGCGGGAGGCGGCAACATGGCGGCGGAGCCGCCGCGAGAGGCCGTGTGGCCGGAGGGCGCGGGGGTCGAGGCGGGCTTCGTGCGCGCCGTGCTCTCGCTGCCCGAAAAGCCCGACACCACCGTACGCTTCTTCGAGCGCGGCGATTACTACACGGCGCACGGCGCGGACGCGCGGCTGGCTGCGCGCGAGCTCTTCCGCACCCGAGCCGTCATCCGCCAGCTGGCGGGGGCCCCGGGTGGGTGCAGCGCGGGCCCCGGGCGGGCGCGGCGGGGCGGGGGCGGCTGGGGGGCGGACCGGGGGCGGCTGGGGCTCGCCGCGGGGGGCGGCCGGGGCGGCCGGAGGGGCGCCGGGCGGCGGGGGCAGCCGCAGGTGGCGGGGGGGGGGGGGGGTCACTGGGGTGCTGCGTGGTGTCGCGGTCGGTCGCTGTATGTCGCGGCGGCCGTGGGCTGACGTCGTGCGTGGCGTCATTTGTCAGGGAGAGGGACCTTGGGGCGCGGCCGCGTGCCCGCTGCGGGGGGTGCAGTGGCCCGGGTGGGAGCCGAGGTGCCAAGAGGGTTTAATACCCGCTGGGATTCACCGCGGCCTGCAAGCGGGGTGACTGGGGGTGAATCTTTCTATTTCAGCCTCCTGCGGATTTGCGATAGGTAGTAGGGTTACTGTGAGTAGGCTGCGCGGCAGAGCAGTAGGTGGTAGGGTTACCGTGAGGGGGGTGCGCGGCAGGTGTAGGTGCCCAGGCGTGGGAGGGCACGCGGCGGGTGCTCCTCGCTGTGCTGCAGGTGGCACATGCGGCGAGCTGAGCGCAGCGTGTCGCGTAGCCCCGCAGCTGTTAATAACGCATTTCCCAGCACGTTGGTGGCGATTTCCATTTGTGAAAATGATTGTGTGATATTTTCTGTGATAACCGATGAGGCTCCAGTTCTATAGCGCAGGTGATGGGTAAATGTTGGTAACGTCACGCTTGACTAATGATGGCCTGCAGAACTAACAAACAAACAAACATTTAATTATGTATTGCACAAGATTTTTCTCTTTCATCTGTTCCTCTTTGCTTTTTTATTCCTTGGTATATGACAGTGGGGCTTGCAGATGTTGGGTGGAAGAGCATCGAGATGACTTTATCTCATCAGAAAAGTCAAACTTTACTATTATCCTTAATCTCAGGGAACAGAAAGTTGAGAAGTTATTGGCTCATACTTCACAAAACAAACCTGTTAGTTATGAGTGATTTTGTGTGTGTGTGCGCACACAATGGCATTAAAACCAGAATGACATTCCCGTATGCTTTTCACTTTCTATTGCAAGTGATGAGCTGATATGTAAAAACAGAAAAAAAAACCCCTATCTCCTCCCCGGAACCACAAAAAAACCAAACTGTGGCAAAGTTGTAGAGCTTGATAGTTTCAAATGTAGAATTTAGTGTGTCTTCCAGGCTAGAAAGATATGCATCAGTATTATTTTTGTATTCCATTTAAAAATGAACATTTCACAGATGTAAGCCTATTGACAATGACTATTGACTCCAGTTTTAAAACATTTAAAACCTTATCTAGCATATCCAAATAAAAGTCAACATAAAACTACATGGTTTTTTTCTTTCAGGATGATTACAAAGCACACATCAGCTTCAGCAGCCCCCTGCTAGCATGTTATGTAGACTCAGCTGAAAAAAAGAAAAATTATGTGTTGTTGGACAGTTCTGTACTGGGAAAGAGAACATAATTATGTGCGATTTTTTACTTGCTTCCAAAAAGAGCAGTTTTTTACCTGCTTCCGAAAAAAGTCTTAATAGACACTTGAGGAAAGAAAATTTAAAAAATCCTATGTAAAATAAACCCATCAATTCCTACAGGTGTGGAAATTTTCTGTTTTATCATCTTTCACATAAAGGAAGAGCCTCACATGTGATGAAGGCATGCTACTGAAAAGAAGGATGTGATCATCCGTATCTTGCTTGTGCTTACTTATATGTCACCTAGCTCTCATTTATCTGACGCCAGTCTGAGTTAATTCCATTTGTTGAGCTGGCAGAAAATTTAGTATATGCACCCAAACCCCCAGTTTGTTTAGTAGCGGAATTACCTTACTCTGTGAGTAGGCTGGTGCCAGAGGTGGTGAGGGAGGTGGGGAGGTAGAAGTAGTATTGCACTTCTTGGCAGCTGTACAGAATAAAATTTGTTCAACTGTATTATCTGCCTGTACCCTTATAGGAACAGAAGCAAGAATTTTGTCAATTAGGCACTTTCTGAGTCAGGTTTTAATGTCAACTATTATACTTTTTTTGAGAATATTTTTTTTTACAGTATATATTGTGATAAAAAGGAAGTTCTTGGCACTTGTGCCTTACCATCTTTTGGGTGTGAATAGGGTGACAGTCTGTTCTGTCAACAAAGGTGGCTTATCCGGGAAGGAGAAGATGTTACCCAAGAAGGAAAACCTGTAACAGGTTTCCACCGCTCGTTAGATTAAAATGTGCGAAACATTAACTAGAAAATGAAATCAATAATATTGCTAGGAGAGGGGAAAGGTGAGAAGAAACAGATCTCTTTGTATATATGTTTAGGTTTAGTGACATTTGGAAATGAACATAGATTTTATTTGGATATGGAGTATGCTTTCCTCATTCTTAATATTAACCAGTTGAATCTTGTGGTTTTGTGTTGTTTCATGGATTTTACGTGTTTGCTGCTTTGATATTAGAATAGTATCCTTCCTGAAGGCTGTTTTTGGGGATTTTGATTACAGAAAATAAACATTATGAACAAATGCAGGTATCTCACGATTTCATTTTTTTTTTCTGTTTTTGTAGGAGCTCAGAAGCTTGAGAGTGTAGTGCTTAGTAAAATGAACTTTGAATCGTTTGTGAGAGATCTGCTTCTGGTTCGTCATTACAGAGTTGAAGTTTACAAGAACAAAGCAGGCAGTAAATCTGTTAAAGAAAATGACTGGTATTTAGCATACAAGGTACAATTTTCAACCTTTCTTTATAATTGTAAGATGAAGGAAAAATAAAACAAACGTGTAACTGTTTCTTGAGCCCCTCAGCTTAGAGTTTTGGGATTTTCAGGGACTGATGTTGGTGGTACGATGGCAAATCATGTGGTCTGTTACATATTGCAGTATTTTCTACTGCTGTAAGGTTGGAAGAGCTTGTTCTGTATCTTTGCTGTAGGTTGGGAAATAAAGGAAACCTGAACTAGTTCACTTTTTGTAGGTGATATGTAAAATTTTAATGGTTAAAAAAATAGAACAGCTGTATTCCTTATATTATATTGAACTATTCAGTACTTTTATCAGTTGTCCTTTGTAAAGAAAAAAAGTGTGTATATGCACAGTTTTTAAAAATGTATTTCTTTTCTGAATAGGGTTCTCCAGGAAATCTTGCCCAGTTTGAGGAAGTTCTCTTTGCCAACAATGATATGTCAACGGCCATTGGGGTTGTGGGGGTTAAGCTGTCAACTACTGATGGACAAAGAGTAGTAGGAGTGGGGTATGTCGACACTACGCTGAGAAAATTGAGTGTCTGTGAGTTTCCAGATAATGATCAGTTCTCAAACCTTGAAGCTCTACTGGTTCAACTGGGACCGAAGGAGTGTGTGCTACCAGGAGGAGAGACTACAGGAGAGATGGGAAAACTACGACAAGTAAGGGAACCATTATGGATTACAGTTAGACGAAACTTTTATCTAAAAATCTGTATTCTAGCTTATTAGCTAGGCTCCATGATTTATGAAAAAACTAAGGAGCAATGTGTTAAGTCGAAGAAGTTTTGATTTACGCATCCAAAATTTATTTGTCGACCATTGGCATTTTAATCAACAAAGGTTGTACTAAGGGTAAAATCTTCCTGTCATTCTTCTCTCTGCAACCTAGCAGGAAAGAAATACCTCTTCAGGGTTTGTTTCTATGTGATGAACATCTGTCCCCTGAATATTGAAAGTAATTGATAACTCTGCGTGTTTATGGACAACAGGTCATCCAGAGGGGAGGAATCCTGATTACAGACAGGAAAAAGGCGGATTTTACAACAAAAGATATTGTTCAGGATCTGAATCGCTTGTTAAAATCAAGAAAAGAAGAACAAATGAATAGTGCAGCACTGCCAGAGATGGAAAAGCAGGTGAGCACAGAGTGATATTTAATGTGCCCCTGTTTTTTAGAAGCAGAGTGGTCTGTGCACGTGTTGTGAACTGATCTCCTCTGCATTCTTGCTGAAGTGTTTTGACAGTTCTGCTCAGCTTGAGTCTTTGTTGAAGTTGAATTCCAGGGGTCCTGAAACAAAATGAGAAAACCCTTCACTTACTTTTTTAAAGCAGTAAATTCTGGTAAGGAAACAGACTGTGCATAAGAGGTCCTTCCTGTTCATAACCTATCTAGCCTAAGGACCAAAATAGAATACTTTGATTATTTTGCATGACAGGAAAATTGGAATTTGAAAACAAAGTAATGTTTATGATAATATTTCTGTTTTATAACATCTTATGGCTCAAGCATATGATTGAATGCCTGCATGTGAACTGAACATGTTTGTTCTTAGCTCCAAACAATAGGTGATTTGCTTGAGATAAACATGTTAAAATGCCCTTTGCTACTGATGCTCACTGCAGGTATAAAGTACAGATTATTCTCCCTTAACGTGTGATTTCATAACAGGTTAAAATTGTTTGAAGTGTGTTGCAGCTGAATAAGTCAGTCACGCTGCCACCTCCCTTTTGTGCTGGCACTAGCGTTTGTAATGCCGTGCATTGAGTCAGATCTGATCCTTGTTCTGGCTGAAAACTAACCCTGAAACCATGTCCTGAGATGATCCATGACATCTCATTTATCTGCAATAACTTGTTTGTTTTCCTGAGCAAGAAACATCCTGATAACAGCTTTGGAAAGCTGGCAAGATGTGCACTTCACACTTTGTTTATCAGGTTATGCAAATACGTAGTTGTTCTTGCACCTACCTAGAAAGACACTGCAGTGCCATAGAATGTCCCTATGAAAATGAAGTCTTGTCAAACAGGACGGCTGTCATAGCCATGCTGGAACTGACATGGCTCAGTCTTCCCTGATTGTAATTTTCTAGGGGCATTTATCAATCAATACTCTCCAGTTCAGGAGTGTTTCTAACTAGAATGTGGTGTCTTTTATGTGTTGGTTTGTGTGGTTTTTTTTAAACTGCAGGTTGCTGTTTCTTCTTTGTCGGCTATTATCAAGTTTTTGGAGTTGCTGTCAGATGAGTCTAATTTTGGACAATTTGAACTGACTACTTTTGATCTTAGTCAGTATATGGTTCTAGATAATGCAGCAGTTCAAGCCCTCAACCTTTTTCAGGTAAGAAATGCACGCTTGAATTGGTAAGTGGTTTGCAATATACTTACATAGCTGCTTCATAAGTAGCCTGACTGCTGAATCGTAGCTACCTAGATACTTATTAATGTCAACTTACACATTTTAGCTTTGTGTTCAGCTACTCCTGTGCAGTGTGTGTTTTAAACAGCTGCTGTCGCTGCCTTTTATTTTGTTAGCTTACTTTGAATGAAGAGAAGATCAGTAAGGAGGTAGGAACAGGCCATAAACAAGTGTCTGTGTTTTGTGTTTCCTTGGTTTTAGTTGGAGAAGTTCTCTTCTCCAGTGTCAGGACCAGACTTGGGTTGTGGGAGAGGAGGAGGGTTCTGTAGTTTTGTGGTATAATAGGGGTCTCCAAAGAATAGCTATACAGTAGTACTGTTTTGGGGAAAGAGAATAGAAATGTGAATTAGATAGTATTAGAGGAAACGGGAAGCATGTGGCAGGCAGGAGCACTGCTGGTGGTGATGGAAAGGGAGAGGTGGCTGCAGCAGGCAGGGCAATGAACAGGACAGTACTTAAGAACGTTCTGAAAGCACCATGGCATGCTAACTGGCCAGTGTCAGTTTTACTTTTTACACATGTTTTCTACAAATCCAGGGAGACTGCATGTCTGTTTTTCTGCTTCACCCCTTTATGTAGCTGTAGGAAAACGTGGACTCAAAGTGGTGTTTCTCTTTTATTTTCATGTTAGTAGACCCTGCTTAGTGATCTTTGCTTGGAGCCAATCTGCTTGAGCTTTGAATGTATAGGAGGAAATGACAAATAGGGTCCCCGGTTTACCTTGGAGGGATTTCTGAAGGAAAAAAAGAGCATATATTCAGCATCTGAGCTGATTACCTTGGAGAGAGATGTTCTAATATTTTTTTTCTTTATTTCTTGATTCTGTACCACTGTAGCAAAAATTGTATCTCTTTTCAAGCTTTATGGAGGTGTTCTAGGAAGTTCAGCACTGTCTTAGCTACATCCCTTTATAAATCCTTGCAGGTGTTGTGTGTTATGATAGGAAATACACTGTCGTGTCTGTTGTGAGCTTTGAAACAAGGGGTTTGCCATGTAACAGAGATCTGTGTTGTTGCCTGTTTGGCAAGCTGTGCGGAGGTTTTTGGGCAGGCACCTAAAGCCAAGTATTTTGTAATTTGAGTTGCTCTGTGGAGTAGGCTGGTAAAGTTCTCGTGGCACAGCAGTTGCGGTTGATTATATGAAACTGCAGCCTTCCAAATTGGATGTGCTGAAGTAGGTTATTTGTGTGCAATAGATCTATGTACTCTGTGACACTTCTTTGGATTCGGAAGTTTTTCATATGCAATACTGTCCAGAACACTGAAAATAGGTACATCCACTTTAGATACTAGATTTTCTAGGGATTAAATGTGTCAGTATACCTTCTCACTGCATTCTTTTCCTCTTGTGGTGATGCTAGTTCTGCATCCCAGTTGTTGACAGGCATCCAGGCCTGCCCCTTGGTGAATGCTTGCCTGCTGTTTTAATTGTAGGTGTTCTAGGGTAGAGAGGGTTGAGATTTTAATTTCAAAGTTAAGAGCTGAAACAAGCTTATTTGCTGTTCTTCAGTGTTAACCAAAATTTTTGCTGCTTCGCTGTTTGTGCAAAGAACAAAGAAAACCCCAAGAAAAATGCCTAAAAGGCTGTCTTGAGTCCAGTTGATATTAAGCATAAATTATAGATGATAAACTATAATCTGAACAGGGTAAGCTTAGAGATGTTTATAGTACTCCAGAGGTGATCTAGGGAAGCTTGAGAGAATTTGGATAACTGTTTTTTCCCATTGCCTCATTGTGTCCCTGCCCCACCCCTCAAAGATCTCCAAGCAAAACCCTTGAACCCAAGTCCTGTTTCTTGCTTTTTTTTTTTGATGGACAGGACCTCTATTTTTCGACCTTATAAAGGGCAAACGAGCAAATATCTAGGTATATTTCCACTTTTCCTATTCAAAGGACAAACTTCCCAGTGACTAGGTATGTTTCTAACTGTCCTGTGCAGTCAGGCTGAATTTCAAAATAGACAAACCTATGTCTTGCTTGCCATATTCCAGGGACCAGAGTGTAAGTGCTTTGATGCCATGCTGTTTCGTTTGCCTTTTTTGATGGGTGCCAAGTTGAATACAAAAAAAATACTGAACTGTTCCTAGGTAGCAAAGTTAAGTGCCATTCAGTGTCAGTAAACTTCACTAACTTTGTTTTTTTCTTTTGCTTCCTTTCCAGAGTTCTGTGGAAAATGCTAATACTGCACAGTCTCTAGCAGGTTTACTAAATAAATGCAGAACCCCCCAAGGACAAAGACTAGTTAATCAGTGGATCAAACAACCACTTATGGACAAGAATAGAATTGAAGAAAGGTAACAGTATTATGCATTTGATAAACTTGCACAACTTCGTAAATATTTTGCAGAAGGCTCTTTTGTTTTAAGCGCAAAATACTACAATCAAGAAATAACGTGGTTGGAGGTTTTTGTGTGCTATCCTGTAACACATTGTAGTTAAACAGAGCAGAAGATGTTTTTCCCTGAGACGCAGATTGACGGGTTACTATTAGATTAAATTTTTTTTGCAGTTACAACATTTGAAACAGGAGGTATGATATGTTTAGATGGTCAAATGATTCATGCTACAGGCTAAAGCAGTGTAGCAGCCACTTCCTAACCGTTGGTCGTACTGCAAATGCTCAGTCTGTATAATAATATTTTGATGTCACTTCCATTTCACCCATTAAAAAAAAAGAAATCCACAGAACAATTAAGCAGTAGCGACCTCTTCCTATTTCCAGGAAAAAAACCTACCTTTGGTTTCATTGGGTCACTATTATCATATCTTGTCTAGAGATTGTGGCCCTAACAGGAGTGGTCTTTTTCTTCCTTCTGCTTTCATACTGCTGCCTGTCACCATGCAGATAGCAGTATCTGTCAGTATGAAACCTTAGAGAATCTGGCAAATCTCTGCTGAGAATGTGCAGATAAACCTCAGTCTTTCAGAAAGGAAAACTGCAAAGGCCATATTCCTGCTGCGTGTATTTATCTCGTGTTCACCATGCAAACAGAAGTTAACACTTTTTTTTTTTAAACTTGTGCTAAATATAGCTGTATTCTTATAATCTAAAACCAGACTTCATGCAAGTCAAATGGTTATCAGGTTAATGCATTGCAAGATGTATATTAATGTGTATCTTGACAAAGCAGGAGAGGCCAGAAAACTGAATTTAACTTTGGTACCTTCTCTAAGGCTTGTATTTCAGATGAGGCATTACAGGTGTGTCTGTATACGTTGTTGGGCTTTAGCACAGATAGTTATTACCAAAAAAGACATTCTGGCTTGGCATGCTGATATTTAAGTTATGCAAAGAGTAGTTTTCTCTCTAGATTTCTGGAGACTGTTAATCTGCTTCTTGCAATAAATCTTTCTGCTTTTTGTAATCATTTGCAGAATGGTGTGTAGTAACTTGATCAGAGCCCACTTAGAAATGTTATTAATGTGACACTGAAATATTTGTCCCCAAGTTTATTGAATGCTGTATCTTACTCTTGTGTTACAAGAGCTTTTGCCATTAGTTCTTAATTACCTACCCAGGTTCTTCTACTTAGGTCAGTTTTGGATCCTAAGATCTGAGCCAAGTTTAATTTTACAGTTATGTTGGTGTTAAGATTTTGAAAGTTCCTACTCCCGTTGGTAGTTTTCTTATGTCAAAAAGTGAACACTGGAAATTTAAACTTCTTTGTCAGACTTGTTTGCTCCTTGCTGTACATCGCAAGTCCTGCAAGTTTGGGAGAGAGACAGTGTTTTCTTTGTAAAACTGTGGTTAAAATAGAGGCAGAAAATGTAACTTGTCATGTTTGTTAGAGTTGTGATCATCTTTGCATTTTGTGTTGTGATTCTGTGTGGCTAATGTTGACTGCATTTATGAAAAGCTATATTTAAAGGAGGAGTAATTAAATGGAGTTAAGCTCTTAGTGAAGCTTGTGGAGGTTGGTGTATCCACGTGTTACAAGGTTGAAAGGGGTCTATTGATAACCTCCTTTATCTTGCCCAACCACAGAATCGTTGGGGCTGCAATTTGTTAGAAGTAGTTTGTACTTGCAGACACTGAAATACTATAGTCATACTCTTTTCAGGTTATTCTGCAACATAGCCAAGCCTGTCTGAATGCATCTTGCCTTCAAGTACTGCTTGGATAAATTTAGTTCTTTGGGATAAAAGCAATGTATTTTACTCATAAGCTGTTGGTGTGCCATCCTCAGTCTTAATGCTTTTCAAAGCGTGTAGGTCTGGTTTTTTTTTAGTCCAAAGGAACAAGCATAATAAGAGAAGCTGTTAGTGAGACTGAGATGTATTGACAGATTCAAGTATCTTTTGGAAGATATGCAGTTGCTAAGTTGTTTTCTATAAGCTTTACATTATATTGTGGCTGTTTTAAGAATTACAAACTATAATTGAGAACACATAGGTGGTTTGGGAAGGAAATACCTGGACTGCTGTTCCTTTACATGTCGTATGTTGTCAAGGGGAGTTACTGATTATTTATTGCTTGAAGTGTGCCACCTTTAAAGGACCCCATTTAACACTAACCTAACCAGTGCAAAACTGTTTGCAAAACTAGATCAGTGCAGTTTAGGCTGATGTTAGGTGACATGTGTTTTGAAGTAAGCCTCTTGTTTTGCTTATACAGGAGCTATTTTGACTTAACTTGTATTTTAGTAGGGTAGAATTGGATGTGCAAAAGTTCATGTAGAAAAGGGAGACTCTTGTAACCCTCTGCTGAGACCTGTAGGTGGTGCAAGTAATCTTTTGGATCTAAATGGATCAACTTCTTTCAGTAGTTTGTAACCTGCAATGTGGTGTTAACCTTTATGGATAAATAGAACACAGAGCTACATCACTAGGCTATATTAACCATTGATACAGTAAGAATGCAAATTAATGTACAAGTGCACATGCTTCAGATAAAATGTTTGTCTGCTGGAACAGCTCCTAGTGAGAACTAAGAAAACAGGGGTTCTTGATACTTGTGTGCCTTGAAGGGCTTGGGATCTTGCCCATGTCTGGCTGATTTTCCATGATTAGAAAAATAATTAGCAGTCATAAGGATACAAGATGCAGCCCTGCTTCTCAGACACACGTGTGTTCAGAAGGCAAGTGCATGAGGTTCTTGTGCCTTGCCTTATAGTCAGCATGTTTCTGAAATTAAAATGTAGTCGCAGAGACAGGAAGTGGAAATAAATATTTTAATTGCATAACATGTTCGACTGTAATACAGCAAGCAACTTCAGTATGTAACCTTTATTGTTCAGATATGGGAAAGTCTGAGAAATATGTCACAGTGTAAAAACAGTGCTTTTGTTGTGCCCTGAGAAGAGAGCTCATGCTGAATATATTTAATTTTTTTCTGTCTTTGGGGGAAGCTCTATCTGACATCTATACACAGCACAATCATAAGATTCCAGCTTACCTTTTTAGCCCTCTATACGTACTGTGGCTGAACCTCTTGCATATCTATGTACCGCGATACAAGAGATGCAGGGATCTTGGAGTAGTTAAAGGCTGTCCTCAAACATCGCTTGTTTTGAGCTTTTCTCCTGTGTGCCTAGATATCATGCTGCATGGGGGCCACATTGTAGAAACGAGTCCTATCTCTAGCAGAGTGAGAAAGTAAGAGATTTAGGAAGCTTGAGGTGAATAAGTGGCTAGCATGGTAAAATTTCCAAGTTTGTAGAACATTCTTATGAATCAATCTTGAATGACAACTAATGTAGCAGCTTGTTTAAAAATGAAAAAAAATCCCAACTTGTTGCTAGTAGTGTAGGCAGGCTTGAATGCCTTTACAGTGCTTCATTTAGCAGTAAGTTAACTAACATATGCTTTTCCTAGCAGATAAGTGGAGCGACAGAGTGGGTAATGCATATGGGATAGCTCAGAAGCCACGTGGTTGGGGGCTCGTCTCAGGTGCACAGGAATAGAGCATGGATGGGAAGCAGCCAGGTGAAGTGAGAAGTTGGTGCGTTGCAGGCCTGTGATCTCCCTTGGGTCACCGGAATGTGCTCAGGTAGCTGGGGTGCTGGAGGGTGTGTTCATCATGAAGGCCAGGCAGGGAAGATGGGAGGGGTTGTGTTTCTGCAAAGGTATGGCTTGGATGTGAATGCACAGAGCTCTGCTGCAGAGCGGGCCACGTGCGTGGGTCAGGATTAGAGGGGGGCGGCAGGGCGGGGGATGTTACAGTGAGCATCTGCAGCACACCTGCCCCATCGAGGTGAGGAAGTGGACAAAGCTGCCTTGAGACAACAAGAAGAAACATTAATCATAGGCCCTGGCTCTCTTGAAGGTCCCGAGCCACCCTGGCACCTGCTGGAGCGAAGCGTGATGCTTGCATCTTTGCATGCGCTGGCAGAAGAGTCGGCCAGGCGAGTCAGCAGCGTGCCCTCACAGTGGTGAAGGGTGTCTGGGCACTGGGCTCCACTACTAAGGGCACGTTGAGGAACATGGTTGTTCACATCTGCTTGGTAGCTGTGAGGCTGCACCTAGAGTGCAGTATCCAGTGTGGGGCTTTGCAGTCCTGGTAGATGGACAAGCAGGACCCAGTCCAGCTGGAGGCCGCTGGTGAGGATCGTGGGCTGCAGCGTGTGGTGGTTGAGGCGATGCTGAGGGAGCTGTTTGTAGCCTGGAGAAGAGAAGGCTAAGGGACAGAGCTCACTGCTGCTTTCGCCTGCCTAGTGGGTGGGAATTGTAGAGAAGGTGAATCCTGGTGCTTCTTGCAAGGGACAGCAAAAGTAGAACGCAAAACAGACACCCACCAAAAGACCCTCCAGCTAGATAGAAAGAAAAAAAATCTTCACTGCGAGGATGGCCAGACTCTGGAATGTGTGCTCAGAGAGATGGAGGGATTTCTGTACTTGTTCACAGAAATTAGCCTTGTTTTGAGCAGGAGGTGGAACTAGAGGCCTTGAGTTTCCTTCTAATGTAGATTGCTCTGCATTAGGTTTTCACTACTTCTGCGTTCTTTTCTAACCTGCAGCTGTCCCTGCAAGGATTGGAGATGGGCATTGTTGCTTCTGCCATTGTGGCTAGCAGCTCTGGAAAGGCCGTCAGTACTTTTCTGACTACGGGTCAGTAGTTCTGCACAGCAACAGACTGATTTCAGGCAGTTAAATTAGTAGGCGGTAGCCTGTGTCTTCAGTAAGGGAGGGGAGAATGTGACTGACTTGAAGCTTTGCCTAAATAGATTAAGATGGGCTTTAAATGCTGGGAGTGCCCCTAAATACTGGTAAAGAAGCTTCTGAGGTACAGGCTGAATCCAAAGGATTGGAAGACAGAAATGTGATATTTTTTTGTTGTTGTCATGTAGACTGTGATGCAATAAATACTTCATGTGATAGAAGTTGTTATTCCAGTGACATGAAAATGGTCGCTTCCCAGCAAGCCTCTAGAAATGTTAAGAGAAATGTCCCCTTTGTCATTCTAGAAGTTATCATCTCTTAAGTCCCCTAGAGCAATGTCTGGAGCTTGGAAACTCTCAGTGCTGCTTCTTTAACCCCCTCACCTCCCTTCACTTATGTTTACTTTTATAAAAACTACTAGATCACCTGTATATTAATTTTGGTTTGCTTGTAAAACTGAGGTTGCCGGTTAGTGCTGCCTAGAAGCATTGAACAAAAGCTCTACTTCTGTAGAGTCAAGCACGTGTCAGGCCATGTCTCTAGGAAGGAATTTCTATCAAAATCCCAGACACTTGAAACACATTAAAAAGCTTAGATTCTTGTGTTGCAAGAGACGTATTTTTAGTTTTCTTGTTTGAGGAGGGAAGAGGGGGATCTAAATAAAAGCTGAAAAGACTTTTCATGACACCGTCAGGTGTGGGAAAGACAGTGTTGCTGTTTGAGGCACTGGAGATGTGCCTAAAAGCTGTTTGTATTCTGCATGTTATCCCAATCATTTGTGTTCTAGGTCAAGGATCAGCAATCAGCGTTGCAAATCTGTAAACTATGGGTGGCATTCAGTGGTGCAGCACTGGAGCAAGTAGTCATAGTATCTCCTAGTTGATACTTCCAGCTCACCCACTTCATCCTGACAAGTCCTCACTTGGTGCAAAATAAATAGAAGGATTAAGCTTTTGTTCAGTTTCTTCTGCATCTGAATTTTGAGGCTCAAGGGATATGAAAATTAGGCTAAAATTTTGTTAAAACATCAAATTGGTTTTCAGATTTTAAGAAATAATCAAATTGCTATTTATTTAGGGAAATGTGCATCTGTAACTGTCATCCTGTTCTTTTGCTCTCAGCCTGCCAAAAGGAGGTGGATGGTAATTACTGCAGTAGTTAAATTTTACTTAGAATCTGTGTTTAATTATTCAGTTTTTGGGTGTTTTTTCCTAAAATCACAGCCATAAGTTAATGAAACTTCCAGTTGAAGAGTGTGACCATATGAAAATTTTTTCAATGAAAACTTGTGCAAAGCTCTCTGGTTTGTCATGGTATCTTTGGTGGTCATTATTTTGAACATTGTATTCAGGAATACAGTAAATTCTCCGTGAAAGAACAGTGAACATAGTATTGTTTCTGCTCTGTTTAATTTATATCCACAAACATTGGAAAGGTGGCATGTTAGGAAACTGCAACAGAAACTCTTGGCGAGAGGCTTTTGTCTTGACTTGCAATTTAATTTATCATGTATAAGGGTATTAAAAGTCTTTCATGTTTTGTTTATATAGAGTTTTGAGTTTCTCTTCTGTACAGAATGAATGCAAATGAGGAAATACTTGTTTTTACCAGCAAAGTATGTCTTTAGTCTACACAAATTTTAAGGAAGTGCACAGGTTGGCAATTTAAGAGCATTAGTGTTGATGGAGTAGTGTAATAAACTTAACCTCTTAATTTTAATAATGTATCGAAACTTGCAAAGAATGAAACAAACACTTAGAAAAAAATAATAATGGAAATATCTTTCCTTGGCTGTCTCTAGTCTTTGAAGACTATGCAGTAATACTGTTTTACCACTGGATCCCAAACTGCTGTATTTAATTAAAAAGGAAGACTGGCACAAAACCTCAGCAGTGTAAGGCGTTATCCCGAGAGGCAGCTGTAGCTGCTTTCCATCTGTGGTTTCTCTGGGAGGTTTTGGGTGGGGCAGTTTCACTATTTGGAGTTTACCAACTTGCCCATGACTGGATAGTACTTGGTGAGTTCCTGCTCTGTCATCTTCATTGTTCTTTGTTACTATATAAGAAATGGGGGTTTACTGGTAATTCTTAAAAGATGGGCATTTATTTTCCAGAAGCTTAAGTACTATGTTGATGGAATGGCAATGTTCAACAAAGGTATTGTGAAACTTATTCTTTATTCAAATTAAAATATTTTTGCCTTCACGTCCTTGACACTTCCTCACGCTAGCTCTTCGTTCTATGTGTAGGATTTCCTTGGTCTTCAGTGGTCAGAATTCAATGTGAAGCTGTTTTGCTTGGTTTTGACTCTTACGCATCATACAGCGACCTGTGGCACTGAGTTGGCTGACAAGTGCTGTGCTTCCCTGACTGGGGATTGTCACCAGTTCCCATGTTATTGGCGCTAGCAGTAGTGTTCATGTAGCTGCTCGGTTCGTCTTTTGATGGGGAATTTAGTGTGCTGAAATAATCAAAGGTATAATGTCATATAGCATCTGATCCAGTAAAACACGAGGCAGCTAGCAAAAGGGGCAATCCTAGTTCCCCTTTCTGGCCTTCAGCTCCTGTTGCTCCCTTTCTTTGGTCTCATAGCTACAGAATAATTTGGTTTGGCTTGTTCACCTGACGAAAACTAGTCCATGAAAAAGTGAGGGAAGTTGGCATCTAAAATTAATCCATTCGCTCTTCTGCAGCTGGTCCATGACCTGCTGTCATCATAAATAAGACAAGATTAGCATAATCTTAAATGCAGATCAAGCAATATCAAAAGCCTGGTCTTCAGATTTAATAATCTGGCTTGTGTTTGCTTTCTCCTGCCATCTTGACTTTTTACAGTTTACGCTAATTAATTTATATTGCATGTTGAATTACCAAACTTGCTACGGGAGGATGAGTTGCATATTTGCCTATCCTTGAGTGGGAAAAGTGTCTGAATCTGGAATGGAGCTGTTCACTACCATCATTGCTCCGTAAACCTGCTGCCTTTCTCACAAATTCACTATAAAGATTCTACTTGAATATTTTAACTCCTATAGAAGACTACAAAAATAATATGAAAGATAATGTATGCATGGAAACTAATAAGTCTTCTGTAATGTTGGGAGGGCAGAAGACATGTCTCTGACAAAATGTTTGGAGGTACTTAGAGAATCCTGTTTTATGAAATACCTTCTTACCACTCTGGTCTGTACAGTTCCTTGAGGGTAAGAGACTGTTTAGTCCAGCAAGATTTTGCTGTGTTTTTGAAGTGGGAGAGGATTTGCTATGTAAAACATGCAAAATTCAACTTTGCTGATGAATCTTGTGTGTGTTTTTTCTTACATAAGCATGCATGTTTAAAAGTTGGGAACGGCATTTATTATTTCGTGAAGGAGCAGGCTGATAGAAGATGAGAATTTTCCCTTTTTATCCCAGCTCCTCTTCTGTGGAGCTGTTTAATTTGTTAAGGGTAATAATTTTGTTATTTCTTAACCGAGAATGAGGAGGAGTGGTGAATGAAATCTAAATAGTGCTGTTACATAAAACTCTAGTCTGAATGCCAGTTCTCAGTAATAACTAAAAAAATAAACTTTACTTATTTGGCCAACAACTTTTGAGAAACATAAGTGAAAGTTTATTTCCCTTTTCTGTGACTTGGCCTGGGCTGTGGAATGGGAAAGAAAAGACACTTTGTTTTGGTTTTAACTGTGATGGGGGTGATCACGTAGGTTGCATGCCCAGGTACATGAAAGTTTCTTTAGTATATAGACAGGAACAATACTTTTTTTCTAGTTGTTTTATTCTAGTATTTTCAGGACCCAAGTCTTGCAGAGCAGGGCTGGTCTGCCGTGGGGGCATGGAGTAGCCCCAGCTGCAGAGTGAACCATCAGCAGGAGCTGATGAGGGGGAGATGCTGGCAAGGCCTTTCTGGGTCCCTGCCGCAGGGCGTAGGTGGCCTTCTGGCCTCTGGAGAGAAACCGTGGGACCCTTGACAGGCTCTGGCCACTGCTTGCCTGTGGGAAACGTTCCTGAAGATCCCTCGTTCTGTTGCTCTGAAACACAGCTTGCAGCGTGCAGCTCTTGGCCATGTGAAGAGAGAGGTGTGTGACAGTACCATCAGGAGTGCTGCCAGCCTTGCCTTATAAATGAAGAAAAAACTGTTTCTGCTTTTCTTTCTTTTTGTTGTAGGAATTTGTGCGTGTGCCTCAGAGCCCTGCAGTTCTTCGCTTTGACATGCTTTCTGGCTAGAGGAGGCAAAGCATAGCTTTGCTTGTGTGCTTCTGCTTTATTTGCATATGCTTCAGAGTGATGCCAAGCATTCCCTTCCCTCAGGGTCTAAAAATACTGCTGTTGCAGCAGTCTGCTTCAGGAGCAAGATCTTAATTGCATCAAGTGGTACCTTGCTGGCAAGGATAAGAACCAAGATTTTATTTTTCTGCTGAAGAATTGTTTTCTTCTTTACCTTGCCTTATCTGCTGGGGTTGGAAAATGTTCAAACACTTATGCAAAAATAATGAATCATTGGTAACCTATTTCAGAATACGTAAGACTGCAGTAAGTATCTTTGGAGGAAAAATCCATTATGTGGAGTTAACAATATTTTTCTGATAATCCTGCTTGTGTTTTTTTTTTATTCTGAGCTCATTAGCTTGCAGTCTCACAGTCAATACATACAGCTTCCAAAGCTTTGCTTGATTGTTATAGAAAATAGTTATTTTTGCCTGGTACCCCTGATATAATCTCAGGGGTTTAATTTACTATCCTTAGGTTTTGACAGAATACTCACGTGGTATATGTAGGAATTAGGGTGGGAAAAGAATCTTGCTTCCCTGATACATAGTAGTTTTATGTTATATACATTTAACTGATGTAAAGGAGTGAACTTTGATTATTTGGAAGAATGCATTTATTGAATTTAATATCTGTAAGTCGCCTGTACTGAAGTTACAAATACCCAGTATTGTCTTCATGGTAGCATGGTTTGGGGGCTGGTTAGGAAAATTAGAAAAGGCAGGAGACTGATGTTTGGATGCATCTTTCTCTTACGTTGCTTGATGTTTCAGGTTAAATAACAGGGAGCCTGAGGTAGAGCACTTTCGTCCAGCTGCTCAGTAGCATTTTGTGTACCCAGCACCCTAGAAGTGTGCGCAGTGTGATTTCTGTGGCTCTCCTAGGGTCCAAAGCTGCCCTTGGACTCTATAATAAAAATGCAGTACTTCAACAGAGCTGCAAAAAATATAGTCAGCATATTCATGGTTGCTTCAAGTTATACATTTGAGATTAAAAGCCAGTAGTAGCAACTTCAATCCAAAGACCTGTCCTGTAGTAGTGGAATGAAGGCCGATTCCTAGTACTAAATCCATCTTGAGGGTTTTGGATACTTGCCTGGAGATACTTTGATTTAGTTCACTTCTGTCTTGAGGGCGAAGGTATGGGAGCAGCAGGCAGCAATACTACCTCACGCTTGTTGTGGTGACAGTGCTGGTTTCTGCCAGTTTGGAAATATTTGTAGGACTGTGGCTTGAGGGCATAATTCCCTAGCCAGCTTAAACCAGCATCAGGATACAACTGGGCTTGTCCACAGCTGATAGGGCCACCCCAGTGTGAGGTAGTTCAGGGGAGCCTCACCGGTGGAAAGCTAACACAGCCACAGCAACCAAAAATGTGTGTTTAGTGAGGGGAGCATCACCATCAGCCTCAGCCCAAGGTGCCTGCAGCTGCTTTAGCCAGTTTTTCTTCATCTGTGCTGTGTGGCTTGCCTGTGTAAACAGCAGGACCACTGAGCCAGGTCATGCTTGGGCTCTATGACTTCTTTGTTTCTGCAGAGGAGTTTTGAAACTCTCTGGGTCTAGACCTGTGAATCATTGCGGAGTCTTTTAGGAGGGTAGGAAGATAATCAGAGTACAGGGATCGCTGTGATCTTACTGGGATGACACCATTGTCTTTGTAAGAATACAGACAGTACAGGTAAACTAAGGTGCATCACTGTGGGGCTCTTTGTTCCTGGTTTGCTGTATCTGTGATTACTCTATTACACATCTTTTCATTGCTAGAAGCCTGGAATTTCACATTCCCCACGTAAAACACTAATGCACTTTAAATTCTGAAAATCGTGATTTGAGGATGTATGTACTGTTGTACTCCATCACTGTTGTCTTGAAAAGTTTTGTTGTTTAGGCAAGCTGTGTCTTTTAGCTCTTTTTTTTTTTTCTCCTTTTTTTTTTTTTTTTCTTTTAGGTTGTAATGGTGATTTCCAGGGAGGGAAACTGTCAAGTCATTTGATGCTACAGAAGCATTTATAGCATGTTTCTTAACTGAGGAAACAAAACCAACTTTGTGCTAGCATGCTAAGAAGAAATGATAACGGGTCACAGGGTTTGGGGAGGAGCAGGCAGGAGACAGAAGAACTTGAGCTGTTTAGTGTGGAGGGGAATAAGTGTGAAGGTGCAGCGTGCTTTTTTGGAAGAAGCCTTTCTTACCTGGGCATGAGCCTCTCGCACGGACCTGTTAAAGTTGTTGGGTTGCCTGCTGCTGAACTACAGACGCTTGTGCATGCACATGTATTTGGGAAAGCTGAAAGAGAGCTCAAATGAACAACTTGTGACGCTCATTCAGACATAAGATTTTGCACCCTAATGATATTGTAGGACCAAATTGTACCCATTTCATTAAATTAACAGAAAGATTTTGACCCCTTGGTTGGGGGTATTCTCCCTTATATGTAAGGTGTGCTAGAGGGGTATATATACAACTCACAGTGGTTTGAGTTGTTGATGAAACAAAACCCTGGATTCAAATCTTTGTGTCTTAAAGTACTGGAAGAACTGGTGCTTGTGGCAGGTCCCCCTGCAAGGCTGCTCCTGCTGCTTGGGTAAATATTGCCACCAGCTGGAGGTTCGCTGCCGGAGACCGGGGCAGCTTTTGCCTGCGCACTAAATTTGGAATGTTATTTTTGTAAATGCATGTAACAACTCTGATTGTATCGGGCAAAATGACAGGGGATAGTCAGTGTGATCTTTATGCTGCTCAAATGTCTGCTGGAGTAAAGTAATTCTCAATATTAGGCTTCAGATAGCAGATTTCTGCTCCTGTGTGCCCATCTTAGGTGTCTGTCTTGATACTTCAGAGGTTGTAAAGCATACTGGGATTCTATATCATGAAAAGAGCTTTGCAAATTTAAGGTGATAGTTACTGCTTACATGAGGTGGTGATGACTGGTCTTGGGCTGATGTTTGTGAGAGATGTTTGCCTGGGGACCGTTTGGGTCACCAGGGAGTTTCTAAAGGAAGCTTAGGACAGTGCCTTGCCTATTTCTGGCTGGAAAACACAAATGCAGGTATTAATTGACTACAGCAACTTGCTGTAGTAGGCTTCCTTCAGGATGTTAAAATCTTAAAATCCCAGGTGCTTTGTATGGAAAAGAGAACCTGATTAGAACAAGTAAGATGGTGGCTTGGCTCCCCCCCCCCCCCCCCCCCCCCCCCCTTGAAGAGGCAGTACCTGAGGCTGTAGTTAATGATATTATTCTTGTAATTTCTATAGGATTAGAAAAGAAGAATTTATCAGTATTATTTAGTTAAGTGTGTCCAGGAGGGGTTTACCTCCGCTACATTGGATTAAGAAGAGATCTGAGTTTGAAAGAAACCTGAGGGAAACTGAAATTAATGGTACATGAGTGTTTTCCACTTTCCTTTGTATAAAGGAAATATGAAATTAAACTTACAACTGTGCATATTCTGAAACTTCTGTGGTGAGATTGAAGTCTTAGCTGTCTTAAAGCAGTCCTTAATATGCTGCTTTTGTACAGTGAGGTTTCTCTGATAAAATTCTCTATGAAGAGTTGGACAGGAAAGTTGATCTTAGTCTGCAGTTGTAGACAGCCTTTAGCAGGCAGAGAATACAAATGCATGCTCTTCAGAAGACTCGGCTGTTTTATAGCCAGGGGAGTTACAGCCTTTAAGATCATCTTTAAAAGTAAGTCAGCTTCTCATAAAAAAGGGCATTCTTAATTTGATTTCAGTCTTAACACTTTTTTCCTTGTGTCGTGTGGAATTTTTAGTTAGTATCATTTGTCCCTACAAAATTGTCTACCAGAATTCGGGATTTTAAGTTACTACTCTGTAGTAGTGACTAAATATATGTATTACTGACAATTAAATATATATGTTACTGATTACATATAGATCCACATTTCATAATATTAATAAAAAACCACAGTGCTTTTTCTGAGCAGCAGTGCTTGGAGGAAGCCTTTTCTTTCCTGCACGCACAGACAGACACAGAACTGTGCAGGGTTTTGCAGGTTGGTGGAGGAGAAATTAAAACCTGGGTGCTTTATAACTCAGCTTGTACCTCTCGCTGTTTTGTTAGTTTTTTGTGTGCTGGCTGACCCTGCTCAGGCATTAAAAATACTCTATTCATGCTAACTCTGGTCTTTTATTTTAATCTGTTAGTTTAGCTATTATTTCTACAGACAGAATTGTTTTCATTGTTCTAGGAAATCTGTATACATATCAGGCTTGATTTAATGTCTTCCCATTAACTTAAACTTCTCCATCTAGCTCCGTAAAAGCCTAGAAATATAACAAACCCTTCTGACAACATCTGTGTAGTGGCAGGACTTAGTGCAGTAACCTTAAAATTGTGGTGAAAAATGCGGTATAGGTGTAGCAAAGGAAGAAGCAGTCTTTTCTGATGTCAAATGAGATGTAAACATCAGTGGAATGGAAGCATTGTGATGAGACTTGGGGAAGTGTGTGCCGTTCATTAGATCAGAAACACATTTTTGTTGTCGTCTTTTGGTGTGGAGCTTTGGTCTTTTGTGTGTTAATGGTAGGTGTGAGAGACAGCTCTTATCAACAGTAAAATACGGGAAGAGATTAAATGCTTTCAGTTAGATTCCAGAATATTTAACAGAAACTTGGAGATAGGTGAGGTTTTTTTTCTTCTCCCTCCTTCTGTCTCTCAGAGCACACTAAACCTGATGTTACTTGTTACTGCGCAGAATTCAAAGCCAATAAATAACCATGGTTTTGAATAGCAGGGGGAAAAAAGGGGAGATTGTAATTTTCAAGTTGAAGAAAAGCACTTGTGTTGGTTTTCAGTTGTATTAACTGAAATTGTTTGATGTTCTTGTGGTTTAATTTGCAAGTTTAAATAACTGTCTTGAAACAAAGAGGTGTTTTATGTTCTAGTGTGGTTTCACTAGTTATTGTTTCTGTTCTCTTGACTGTGCTGCATTAGATCTGTGGTGGAAAGTGTTGCCTTATTTTCCTTTCACTTCTGGTTGTGTGGCAGAAACAAGTTATCCAATGTGGTCAGTTGTTGTTTGATTGCACTCTCTCGGATTTATTTTATTTGTTTCTTCTTGCATTTTCCTTTTTTGTTTCCTTAGTTGAGCTTTATATAAAACCCGACGTGTCATTTGATTTCATTATTACTTTTGAGCATTAGGCATGGCTTATAGTTGCATGATGTCAACGTAGCCCTGTGTATTCTTACTATACCATCACACCCTTACCATACCAACAGGAAACTTATGGAAAACCTGGCCTGAACGCAAACCTGTCAGCCTTGTATTTGTGGTCAGCAAATACGGGGCAGGGGAAAAAGGAAATAGAACAGTGCTAGGAAGGTCATGAGATGTTAGTCATTAGTATGGCCTTGGCAGAGGAAAATTGTGTCATGCTGAGCTGAGAACTCTTTGAACTTGTCGTTGTATACAAAGGAGAGAAAAAAAAAAAAAGAATAAATTAGAGCTTTTAAAAGACTTTTGAGGAGATCTTATCCAAGAGGTTGTTGAACAAGCTGAGGGAGTCTTGGGGTGAAAGTGAAAGGTTTGTTTGTGTAAAATGCACAAGGAAAAGAAAAAAAAAAAAAGTTTTAATCTTGGCAAAGGTAGGCTCAAGAGCCCAGAAGATGCACTTGAGATATTAGCTAGCCACTATCCTGATCATTAGAGAATAAGGTACTGATGCTTTTATAGGGTGACACAAATAAGGACCAAACTTTTAATAAAAACCAGGACAGGCTGACTGACTGGGCAGAACAAGGATGGGTTTGGATTTCAGTAAGTATAAAGCAATATGTACAGAAAGGAAGAATGTAACCTGCCTGCGTCTTACAGAGCTTTACATGTATTCAGAAAGGGTGTTAGGCATCTGTGTGTCAGGTTGAAGGCAAGTCTCTGCAGATGGATTGTTAAAGATAAGGTATGGTGGCTTTATATAAACTGTTGCTGCTAGTTTGTTCCAAGTGCAAAATTTAGTAAGTTTCAGGAAGTGATTCCATGTGTGTATGTCCATGTGCCAGGAGTATTGATTGTGTAAGAACCTCTTGGAAGAGAAACTAAATACTCTGCATTTAAACATAAGCTATCAGACAGCAAGATGCTATCTAATGTAGAGGAAAAACTTGAATTTTTCACATTCAGAGATTGGTCATCAAAATCAGGGAAATACTTTTCATACTGGAAGTTTTAATGTGGAAATCATGGAGTCTGTAGCTCCAGCAGTATGGATGAAACCACCATGCTCTGGTTTCCTAGCACAGGCAAGAGCAGTATTTTTCTACGTTAAAACTAACTTTCATAATTGGATAAATACTCCAAATGCGTCTTACTTTCTTTGTAGTACCTTTTTTAGGTGAAGAAAGGGTATTTTAAACCAAAACTTCTTGCAGTTTTGTAGGGGATAAAACTTGAAGGAATTTGTGACTACTGCCTCTCTGTGATTGGTGTGTGGTGATATTTTGATACTGGAGAAGTAATAAATGGGTTTACAAATCTTGTGTATCACCTGCAATGTGAGAGGACATAATATCAGAATAGTACAATTCCTCCTGTGTCTGCCTTGACCGTAACTGCTAAAGACCAAGCAAGGTGATAGTAGGAACACGTGTATGCTTTATGGAGAAGTTTTCAGTGAATCCTGTCTTGGTTTTGCCAAAGGAATTGTTTCATATTAAAGGACTAAAACCGACCAAGTTACTGGGTTCCTGTGAAGAGGAACAGGATGGCAGATACTGCCCCTAGTTTCAGTAAGCTCTGACAGAGGCAGAAGATACTTTGAAGGGAAGACCTTCAGATGGGATTTCTTCCTTCTGTAATCACCTGGGGAAGGTAGGCAGACATCTGGTTAGTGGCCTTGTATTTAGGCTGTTAAGCAGTGGTGTCAGGTGTCTTTAGTTTTGGTGTGGGTGCCTTTTTTTTTTTTTATATTAAGAAAAAAAATCTAGTCTTTACAAAGTGCTTTTGGTCACCAGTTGCTGGTGGTGCTTCTGAGAGGAGATTGTTTGATGTAAGTCTTAAGTCACATCGGCTAAGTAAATTGTAGGGATTTTTAATAAACACGGCAATGTATCTGCTTTGACCAGATCATGTAATTCTTGTTATTCCTCCAAAGTGTTTGACAGAAGCCTGAAACTTAGAAATTGTGCTCGGAAACCTCAACAGGGATCAGAATTGGAAATTATTTGGCTATTTTGATGTTTCTTATACAAATCTTGTGCGTTCTTGCAGCAGATACCTTAAGTATATTCCTGTCTACTTCTCACAAGCTCTGTACACATGCTGGAACTTAAATGTATCTTGTAGAGATTCCCCATGTTTTCTATCCTCTTTGGAAATAAAGCACCATTATAGGTCAGTAATGTCAATCTTTAAACTTATTTATCAAGGCAGTAGTTGAAGGGATAAACACAGAGGTAGGATTCTTCTGTTTTTCATTGATTTTGTTCAGTATAATACAGAAGGTTCACTGGAGTGGTGTGGGCAGAACACTTTCAGCAACAGAAGAATGTTCCCTTTGAATTTTTTTTATATGCAGAAATGTACTGCTACCTGTCCAGGGCGCTCTATCTCTTTGTTACCTTGGAGAAAGCCTTTGTTTCTTGAGTGGCTGTCTTTGCTAACTAGCTGAGGCAGTGTATCATGTTAACTGCTGTGTACTGTTTCCAGCATCTAGCGTGCTCTGCAGAACACCGCATGGCGTGATGTAGAGATTACTGCTTTCAAAATGACAAAAAAATATTGTCCTTTCCAATGCAGTTTGCAAATGCAAATGATCTTGTTATTGAAACTGATGCATTTTTGCCAGGAAACAAAACAGCAGAAATAATATGGTGAAAGTTGTCCTTTGCTGGCATGTCTCTAAATTAAATTAACATCCCTTCTGAAGCCAAGATGCTGATAGATGACATGTTAATGTGATTAACCAGAAATCAATGCAGTATATCATGTGAGGAGGTCTCTGAAGGGGTGGAGTTTGTCCTTATTCCTAGTGTGACCAAAGAACATTGACCTTTCTGGCATTCCAGAAGAACAGTATCTGACTTCTTGTTTAACTGCAAATGCAAAGTAATGTAAAATATGTAAAGATGACAGTGTTAACCAGTGCAAAAAATAAAGCGAGAAATGTATGAAAGTTCACTTACATTCTAGTGGGGAAAATATAAATTAATGCTCTGTCACTTCACATTGAGATTTATGCTTACTTTCAGCACTTAAAGAATATTTATTTCACTGTTTTTAAAAAAATCCAAAATGTTAGGGAGCAGCAACAAGGACAGACTGAAGGAAAAGCAAGCTGGAGGTCATGGTGACGAGGCAGGTAGAGACAGTACCCTCACAGATAAGGATGCAGTTCCTCAAAACCTGTGTGAGACACGTGGTTTATCTGGTGACAGTAACCAAGTTCAGCCAACAGTTGGTCTCCAGGCAAGTCTGTAGTAATGGTCAGACATGAAGCAAGGAAGTCAAGTCAGTGGGTCACATCTGGAGCAGTGGGGTGTGTGGGCAGCACAGGCATGGCTGCAGCATTGCTTGGGTAAGAACCAAGGACAAGTGCTTTAGTTTGAATGCAGCTCTTGAGCGAGGGTGAGGAGACCCCAGGACAAGGCTTCCCACACCTCTTCCTTACACAGCTCTTCGCAGTGGTCTTTGCTGGCACGATCTGCCTTCAGAGATCCCAAGCATCTGAAACCAGTGGCAGAGTCTGGAGCAAAGACGACGCAGCCTCATTAGAGGGTGGTTAGGTTGCCAGGTATATAAACAAATCCGACACATGCAAGTCTGTGGGACCCAAGGAATACACCCACAAGTGGTGAGTCACTGGGGGAACGAATCTTGGTTGTCTCAGGTCATGATTGTTTGAGGAGGCTTCCAAAGGTAGGAGTGATGTTTGCTTTCTTTCAGTCCTCAAGAAGGGCAAAAAGGACTGTCCAGGGAATGACAGGTTGGTCAACCTTATCTTCATCCTTGGGAAGGTGACTGAGCAAATAATCCTGTAAGCATTGCTAAATATACTAAGGGTAGGGCGGTGATTGGAAGTAGTTGGCAGGGAAAATCATACCTGACAAACCCGATAGCATTCTACAACAAATTGACTAGGTCGTTGCGTAAGGGGAGAACAGTTAACGTTGTTTTTCTTGACTTTAGCACCTCAGCAGGCTTTTATCACTGTATCCCACTGCATCTGGTGAAGTATGGACTAGATAAGTAGACACTGGTGGACTAAAAACTGGCTGAACTGGCAGGCTCAAAGGATTGTGATCAGGGAGGGGCATGAAGTCTAGCTGGGGGCCTGTCTGTCATGGTGTATGCCAGGGGTTGATGCTGGGGCCATCCTTAAGAGATGCCTAAAATGTGACTGCGTGCCATTCTGGGGAGCTGGCTCTAACTGACCCTACTTTGAGCAAAGGAGTTGGAGTAGTCAATGTCCAGAGGTGCTTTCCAACCTCAAGGATTCTGATTCTGTAATGCAGGGTTGCACAGCTGCCCAGTCACAATGTTGTCTTGACCACAGGCAACTAAACTCTGCCAAGAGTGGGAATTTTCCAACAGTGTAGGTTTTTCCGACTTAATACCTGTTCTTTCCTAGACTACTGGATGTTTTTTTTTTTTTTATGGTGCAGGGAAAGTATTAATCGCAAAGTAGATTCTGAGCTTTGACATACCTACAGAACAAATAATTGGTGTTTGTATTTGAAACTGTTTGGCTCCAATGCTGTTCTTGCCGTACCACAACTGTTAAAAACTACAGGAGCACGACATGGGCTATAAGTACCCTTGCCTTCTCAGCTCCTGAGTTATTCTAGTTTCATTTCTTCTTTCATCAGGAAACTTGGCCAATGGATACAGCCATAGAGAAAGGATAGATAGAAACTGCCGGATAAATGTTTTCATTCTAATTAGTGACATAAAAGAATTGCAGACAATGCCATACTAATCATTGTGATGAACTTCTTATTTAGGTTAAATTTGGTTGAAGCTTTTGTGGTGGATCCCGAACTACGTCAGTGCCTTCAAGAAGATCTCTTGCGTCGCTTCCCAGATCTTAACCGGCTGGCAAAAAAATTTCAGAGACAAGCAGCAAACTTACAGGACTGTTACCGAATGTACCAGGCTATTAAGCAACTGCCTAATGTTGTACAAGCACTAGAAAAACATGACGGTAATGCTACCTCCATCTATTTCAATGTTTTATAATTCACTGATGATGCAAATAAATAGTACCTAGATTTCCAAAGATTACTTTTTTCCTGTGTACATTTGTTGCAGGAATAAAGCTTAAAGGTGTCTGAATTTGAAGTGAGCAGAAATTCTGAAATGCCAGTCAGATACTTAAAAATTAACATACCCAAATCTTCACATGAAAAAAAGCCTTCCAATTAGCTGAAATACTTGGACTGTTGGGTGGTGGTCTGGTAATCTTTGACATCGACTTGTCTCAGATTTCTTGACCAGTTGTGTGTGTATTATGATCTTACAAACAAGATACCATTCATACAATATTGTTGTGTTCCTTTTGAAGACACTTTGCACTTGGGTTGTAATTAAACCACAAAAAAACCAGTATAAGCATTATAGGTATAATTTGAATGGCTTTTGTTGGTGTGTTTTTTTGGTTTTTTTTAATCTTGATGTTCCTGCATTTCATAAGAGTAATGTGGCAGAGTGTTGCTGCTTATCTTCATTAGTCGGAAGCTCAATGCTATGACAAACAAGTCTAGAAAATACAAAGCTTGCTATTTCTTTTTCTTTTCCTTTTCTATGTGTTACCAAGAAAATGCAGGATAAGATTGTGTCAGCATAATGGGGGTGACTCAATACAGCAATAGCAGTCCTAGCCTGTCAGAAAGCATATTTTTGTAAAAGCCCATAAATTTGTTTGAAAATCTCTTTGCATAAAACAAGCACCAAAACCTTAAAGAGAAATATTTTTTGAAATGGTAGTTACAAAAATTTTGTTCCTGTATTTGAGCAGGCAGTAATGTTGCCCAGTATGTTATGCTCTTCTGTACGATAGTTTTATGACTTCAAGGAATGCAACTTATCTTCTAAAATACTAACCTTAAAATACATTAATTTTTGGTTGCTGGCTGTATAATTTCCAAAAGCAGTTAAGATCCAAAACTGGGAAGGAACTGGCAGATAATTTTTTTAAGACCTCAGTCGTGTCCCTTTGGTTTTACAAACAGACTCTGCTTGTTTTTGCCTTGGCCTGGAGCTCTTGGATCTCCATCTTAAACAGAGGTGTATTAGTTCAAAATACTTGTTTCCTTTCTTTGCTTTTTTTTGTATTAGTTGTCATTTGGATCAACAGAATTTCTCTGTCATAATGTTGGGGTAGAAACAATTCCAATTTTTAGAAGTTTTGAAGGAGCAAGCTGTATCCGGCAACTGCTAAGCTCACCATATGGAAAAATAATAGACTGCAAAAGGTTCTTGCTGTTTTACACATGAATCAGTCAGCCTTTAGTAGGGCATTCATCAGCAGTATATCTAGGATAATTTAAAATGGGTGAAACGTGTTATTTTTCTTTTTCTTTATACTTGTACACCTTTGTTTAAGTACAAGAATGGTCTGGTAATTTTGTGTTATATGACTGATTCAGGCTGGATCTGATCATTTTCCTGTTTCAAGACTATAAAGTCTTTTAACTCATCAAGAGATGGAAAGTCAGAAACTTTTTTGACAATTCTGAGTATCTGCCAGTTTCAGAACTTTCTTTTTTTTTTGTGAATGGCTATGGGGAGATAGAGCAACTACACCATGAAGTGATCAGCAGTGATTGCCCTTCCCTTGGTATGAAGCGCTGCTTTGTTGAGATGCTTGTTTTTACGGATGGTGAAAGCTGAGGATAGGGATAATGCATGAAGATGACTTTTTTTGGTTTTCAGACATAAGAAACCTGCATAAGATGGGAAAGACTCTGAGTCATCAAATCATTTTGCTATTGCTGGCAAAAGCAAGCAGTTGTTCATTACTCAAATTGCTGGGGCATAAAATCTAGGTACTTACAAGATGTCTGTCTTCAAAAAGCTGCTGAAGCATCTTCCTTCCCATCTCAGACTGACACTCTTTATTTTAAGCCTGTAAATATGCAGGATACAGGAATTGTATGCTGGGTTCCAGCATATTTTTACTGTTCTGTATACCATACCCCCTTAATGCTTTTGAAAACACCTCTTATTGCATGTTCCAGTACTGGTCTTTCCATGATTGTTGTACTGGCGTGTTATAACCATGTTGTAACCAAACTAAGCTGTTACTCATCCTTTGTCATTTCCAGCTGATTATTTCCCTGCTCATACTGGAAATTTTTATAAATGTGTCATCTTACTGTTAAATTTACTTTGTTTCTATTAGCCCAGTTTTCAAGGTCAGGTAGTTATGTTCCTAATTCATTTTGCTTCAATTTCAGCTACTGATTCTTCACATTGTATATATTAGTGAATTTTATAAGCAGCCGCCTTTTGTGCATTAATATTATTAATTCACACATCTTAAAAGATAATGCTTGTATGAGCCCTGGAGGAATTGTATTGCTGATGCCTTCCAGCTCATTCATCTTTTGTCAAGTTGGTGATGTCCTCTTATTTGCATTCTGATCATTGTATTAATCAATCAATCTTGTGTCTTAGATCCCAAGTGATATGACTGCATGCTTTAGAAAAGCAGATTAGGTCTACCGATTTCTCTTTCTCTTAGGCAGTCTGTTATCTCAGGCAGACTGTTGCGCTATGTATGATCCACCTCTGCTAAACCCGTACTATAGTTTATCCCCATTTCGCTTTGTTCTTGTCTTTTCCTCCTCATTTTTTCTAAGACCTCTTGTACCATCAAAACGGCCTGGTTTAAGTGCATTAGTCATTGAGATTTCTCTGCTTTCCCTTGATAGAATAGTGTCAGTTCTCATACTTCTGTTTCCTGCCAAACTAACTGTAAATGTCTCAAGTTTGAAGATCGGTGTTTGATTTTAATTTCTGTACAACGCTTTAAACCATATCGATAGTAGTCTTTAATGCATGTAATAAACACTTGTCTGTGCTTCAGTAAGTAAATTATGGTTCAAGTTAAAAACTGTACCTGGGAAGAGATAAGCTTTGTTATCAGTGTGCATCTCTGCTTTTGGCAGGATAAAGGTCTATTATTCTTTCTCTCTGTGGTTCACTTACATGCTGATAATGTTAAGGAGGTGCAAACGTGTTTTCCTTTTTACCATGCATCTTTTATGTGAGTTTATGAATGCAGGTGCAAGACAAGCTGGAGTTTAATTTAGAATTTTTCAGTGGTGATCTTTGCCCATAGTCTCTTAATGCCAACTGTTAGGCTTTTAAGAAAAGCATACACATACAGCTTTCATAAATCCTCAGCAGTCACTGACTACCGCTATTTATCTTCAAGTGTTGGATTCTGAATAGAAGTTGGATTGAAAGCGTAATTTAATTTTGCAATGTATCACTTTGAACTGTATCACAAATATACATAAGTACATTAGTGCTTTATTTACAGAATAAATTAATATTTTCTAATTTTGAATGTGACATCTGTCTATTGTGTCTGAAGATGTACTCTTCAAACTGAAATAATGAAATGGTATAATGAAACTTTCCTACTACAACTTTCAAGAAAATAACTTAAAAGGTAGCAATTACAATTTAAGCACAATCATTTTTTGTTAATTCAGGCATACTGAAGATCATTTCATTGTGTGTGCCATGCACTGTCAGGTGGTGCACTGGGAGCTGCTAAGTTCACTCTGGTGAATGAACGTGAAACTTCTGTTTGCTTTCAGTCTCTTCTTTCTTGCTGTCTCCTTTTATTTTCTATGTTGGTTTAGATGTTGTCTTCTTACAGGAGGGGAAAAAAAGATGAGATTTGGAATAAAAAGCAACACTGCACTTATTCGGCTCTTAATTTTGAAAATTTTTAGTCAGCAGAAGACTCCATTTTTACAAGTTCAACAGTCCCTCAATGATGTGTAATTTTTTTTCTGTGATAGATACTAATCATTTAAGACCTTTAACTTTAAAAGTTTGGGGGGATGAGGAAGCAAAAAGGCATAGGAGAAAAGGGAAAACCTTCTTTCTACTTAAGTTACAATGAGGAGAGAGGAGAGACATTCCTTGGGTAATCATGTCCTCACTGTGTGACTTCTATAATTTGCGTGGAATTTTTCTTAAAAAAAGATTAGGACTCTTTCCCTAGTCTGGTAAGAAGTTGGGAGGCTGTGGAATGGCCAGACTTCATTCTGTGTTTCTCTTGTTAATGTGCAAAGCCTTGCATCGGAGCCAGATTTGTAATTCTGTGCATAATCCAACGATTTATAAGCTCATAGTATTGGATTCTTGTGGCATTTTGTGTAAATTGTATAGTCAATAATGCTAACCTTTCTGTGATTAAATCATAACTGAAGTGGCTGCAAAGATATTAACATTTGTTTATTGGCAGAACGTTTTCCTAGCTGGCTGCTGGGTAGAGCTTATTTTTGTAGGCCTGAAGAAAATACTACTTTCACAAATTTGGCAATAGCTGTGTACGCTGAGTTAACGGTGAACTGCGTTTTTCATTCGATGGTTCCAGTGTTCTATGGATTTCCAACCAGTATGTGTGTTACGCAGTTATACTTGGTGCTACAGAGTATCTGTGCTAACAAAATAGTTGGAAAAGACTAATCTATTTTGACTTCCTGATCAGTGACTATAAGATCTGGTTAAGAGTAGGTGGTCTTTTTTTAAGAAAAACAAACCCCAAAAACATAGGCCCTCAGTTTTTATTTGTGTCCATGTTGTAACCTACCAAATATCTCCAATTTCTTGTAATTTTGAATTAAGAAAAATTAAAAACTGAGTGTGCATCATGAGGCTTCCACTTTGTATTTTTAAAATTGTTTGCTGTAGAATAGACTTTTTTACTAAAGCGGTTTCAGCTTTTTATGTGCAAGAAAAGGTAATGTTCAGGCCTTGGCTCTGCTTTCAAACTGTTGTTTGTCTGTAGTTTTTACTCATAGTAGAAGGGACTTAATATACCAGATATAAAGTACAAGCTTAATCAGAATATAAACTGTATAATGCCAGTTTTAGAAGAAGATACGTGTGTGTCAGTGAAGTAATCACAACCAATCTTAACAAAAATGAATCAGCTATATAGTTGTGCTGTCTTATCTTGCCTAATTGAATTCTGGTAAAATTGTGGGGTTTGCAAATGATATTTTCTTGTTGTTCTTAACGGAGCTCACCAGATGTTGTTGTTGGCCAGTGTTTATAACACCTCTTAATGATATCTACTCTGACTTCTCAAGTTTCTGGAGATGATAGAAACAACATTGGCATGGATAAGGTATGAGCTGGTGTGTGGGGAGGGGGTTTGCTTAGCAATTAAAGTTTCTTATTGAACTTTGCAATCTGCTCCACACTCACTAAATTAATTGGTCATCTATATTAGTAGTTAGTGATAGTTCAGCTGTGGAATGTATGAAGACGGTTATTAGTATAGCAGTTGAATATCAGGAGGATATTCATCCCCTGTCTAAAATTATCTAGCCAATGACAAAAATGCTTTGGTACCCGAATGCTGTGATCTGAAAGAGTTTTTAAAAAACCTAATCAGTACTAAAAGTGGGGAAGTTATTGTCACTTTTCTGCTGCTTCATATTTTCAAGGTGACTGTGTATGGTCTCAAATCTAGAATGTAGTTAGAAGATGTTTCTCTGCTTTTGTAGAGTTCATTAGACTTGGTCTGTTTGGTGGAATTAAGTCTTCATAACTAACAGTTTGCCCTCTCTGAGAAATTATTGACTAGGTAATTAAGACTGACTTGACTTTACAGTTCCATTTCTCACTAGAGAGAAAGCTGCTACAATTATCTTAGCCTTGCACCTACACTTGCTTATAAAATATCTCTGATGATAGAACTATGCTTGCAAAGGAAAACTAGCATTTTTTTTCAGAGGAAAAATGGCCAAAGAAAGCTGGAAGGAAACATTGGTGTTCCTTAAACTTGTAACAGAAAGAAGAAGGGATGGGTATAAATGACTAATTATTGCTGTTTAACACTGAATGCTTAGGACCACAGGCAAAATACGTGAAATGTTGTTTAATGAGTGAAACCCCAGGGGTCTGGTGAGTTTTGTACATTTATTTCCCCATTGCATTTGTTGGAGAATTGATGAGATGCATTTTGACATGCACGTGCTTTCTAGAAACTTACTTAATGCTCCTTTCTCAATAAGATGCTTCAGTCATTTTGGAACACTTGGGAGTTTTTTAGGATTGTTGTGTCAGACTCAGCTGACTGTAGAAATAGAGATCTACCTAACCATGTGCCAGGCATGGTAGCAAGGGCAAAGGTGTGAGCTCCTGAAAACTGCAGTGGCTTTGAAAGATGCATTTTGTTCTCCAAAGGCAGAAGCGCTGCATTTTATCTCTTTGTATTGTGTATGCATTCATCCAACTGCATTTTGCTTTGTTTAAGGAAAGGCTGTTTGATTGGAATGTTGCTGTAATTTCTGATACATGCTAATGAAGAAATTTATAGCTTTATACTAGCTACAGACCATCTGTTGATGCAGTTTGTATGCTCTGGGACTCTGTTTCTTTAAAACTAACAGCTGTTCTAAGCCTTCACCCTTCATAGTCCAGCTCTTCAAATTTTCTTTCAGCTTTCTACTTTAAAAATGTTTTGTTGTCCTTCTAAACAGAATACAAGTCAGTTATTTTTCATCAAGTCCCATAGAAACTGGGGTGTGTTGGATTTTGTTTTTTTCCCCTTCAGGATGCTGGAAAATGGCTACAGATGAGCCAGCACTGGTTTTCACCAGAAGACTAACCCTTGTCCTTCTGAATGTTAAACTTGAACTTTGACTTGAAGTCCTCCTTAGATTTTTAGGGAGTTCAAACAATATACCTAGCTCTGCTCTGAGTGTAATCGAAGGACAAGTTGTCATAGCAACTAAACTATGTCAATAATCCTTCTAACATAAAAAGAAACATCTAGTTCAAAAAGCGTGGGATAGGATATTCATTTACCTAGCTATAATAGAAGTTGAGAAAACTGTCACTTCCATTCCTATCTTTCACAAAATCCGAGGGACCTTTGAAAAACTATATTCCAACCTCCTCCTCAAGTCAGGGTAACTTCAAAGTTTGTTGGTGCTTTTTGTATGTAGTATTTTGGTTTGAGTTTCAAGAGTACAGCCCTTTACAGAAGGACTTGTTTTTCAGATTAGCTGGTGAGCTCAGCATAGTCCCAGAGTCTGTTTCAGATCCAGGATCTGCCCTACAAAACCAGGAATTGTCTTTTCTACTGTATTCTTTGTCATAAATGTTCGTTGCTGTTCTTTTAGCAGAATTATTTAAGGGAACAGGAGGAGCAGGCCTATCAACAGGGTTGTAACAGGGAATGTATTTGTTCGTACCCCTTAAAGCCTCCAAGTTCAAGATGGTCCTCTAAAAATCTCGTAATCTGTTGTTTTGTGGAGTCCACATCTCTGGTTAAGCAACTGGAGAACTTTGCCACTGCAGCGTGTTCGCACACAACACAGCTGGAACCAGAACGACAGGCTGCCTGTAACGCCTTTGCAGTGCTGGTAATTGCACAGAGAAATAAGCATCACAGTTTCAGTTTTCCATGATGCAACTTCCAAGAGCAAATTATCTGTTGGAGAAGGTCATTCTCAGAATGAAGTAACAATACTTTAAATAGACAGTATGCTGTGCAGTTTCTTCGGTGATAATTTACTTGTTCCCCTGTTCCAAAGTCAAAATGTATAAGCCCTGTGGCTTTCATCTCCAGATTGCATTCTCACGTCTTGTTCCAAGTTGCTGCAAAATCTGGGAGCTTCAGGCTGATGCTTTTACAGTGTTTTTAATGCACGGTGGATTGAAGCACTTCTTGTGCTTAGCAGAACAAGATGTAGGTGGTGGTTCTGGCAGTTACAGTTCCTGTTGCTTGGTGCTTCTGGAGTGATACTTTATTGTCTGGGAAGGAGTAAAGGAACTGTGAACCTCCCTTTCTTCTCCTTTCTCCTCTTGCTAACATATACTCTGAGTAAAAGTCAAATTGTATTACCCCACCACCTTGTTTCAGGGTCTTTTGCAGAGTATTTGCAGTGCTTTGTGTACAACTTTGCAGGCAATTTGCAGCCAGGGGAAGCTTTGGGGAAGCATTCCTTTGGTTTTAACATAATTTGATTAAATACATTACTAATATGAAAGCCAGTGCTTGGTTTCCATGTTGGACAACAGTGCTAATATTTTGTTGATTGTAAAAGTTTATGTATTAAAAATCAAGTTTCTTTTATTTAGCACTTTTATGTTCTGCTTGTGGATTATACTTTAGGCTTGTAAGGTTTTCAGAAAACGGCATGACTTGGCTGTAGAGGCATGGGGAAGAGAGATGAAATACAACCTAGTTCACCTGTGCTTCTGATGGCTTGGAAGGAAGCGTGTATGCTTTTCAACTCCAAAATAACTGGGTTGAAATGGATAGGATTTTTGGTGATACTGTGTAGGCTCCTTCCATAACCTCTTGAGCGTGTGTTGGGCAAGAATTACTGTTTCAGAAACTTCTGTTTCCAAAAACTTGTTTTGAAACACCCCATCCTTTTATGCTCTGTCTTGAATAGCTGCAGCAAACCCAGGCTAACATACAGATTATGTACATAACAATTTCATTTCCTCTGACTTTCTTTTTTTCCTGCCTACTGCTCGGTTATTTGTATGCAAATAAATGTACGGATGACTATTTCAAAGGAGTCTATTAAATTGGTATATTTTGCTTGTATGAAGCGTTATTTGGGAAAGGAGGTGTTTGAGATGTATTGTTTTCTAGTTGAATCAGGCACCGATTATCACAGACAGCATAATTACAAATAACATATATAAACTGATAAATTACTAAGTAAAATAATTTCACAGTGTATGATCAGGGAGGTGATTTATTTTTTTTTTTGTTACTGCCTATGTTCATATGATTTTTTTTTCCAGGTGGAGAACCATGAATTCCTAGTCAAGGCTTCTTTTGATCCTAATTTGACAGAATTAAGAGAGAAGATGAATGAACTGGAAGAAAAAATGCAGTCCTTTCTAAAGAGTGCAGCCAAAGAACTAGGTAGGGTATGAAACTGCCTTTGATTTTTACCTCCTTTGTAGAATGTTTTGAGATCAAGTGATGAAAACTGTTGTAGAGGAGTTAAGGGATGTTTGTGTTGTTTATTATGGTTTGGGGTGACTTTAGTTGTCACAGTACAATCTGTTGATAACTGAGTGATTTTTGGTTTATAACTTGGCCTTTTTTTTAAAAAAAGGATAGCATTCGAGAATATTTCAGAAATTATCATGTATGTTGCAAGATACTGCCAAATTAATTTTATAGAACTGTAACTCAGCTTTTGGCTCAGCCTAGTTCTATTTTACATCCTTTGAGGACGTGCGTTGAAATGTGGGGCTTTTTTTTTCTGTTTTGGTTCCCCTCACCCCCACCCCACCCCCCACCCCGGCCCCGAGCGTTCTCTTGAGTGTGCATTCAGGATATGCAAGTTTTCTTTTGAAGTTCTTAGCAAAATGTAATTTGTCGGCAAATGAGACATTTAATGAGTTGATTATCCTGTGCAAAAAATTCCATGTGCAGGTGATGAGTTGGGCATTCAAAGAGCAACTTAAAAAAAAATCAATTTTTAATGCAAATATGGCAAGGAAAACTGGCAACACTATAGGTTTTTTTAGGTTACACCTTCAAGGGCTTGCATATATTTTGGTCTTGATTTTTATTTTTTTTTTATGTAAACAAGATACCTAGATGAAAAGAAGGAAAATCAAGATTGTACAGGGATCCCATCAGCAGAAGTAAGTGTTAGTAAAAGGATCATAAGACTACAGATTCTATGCTTACAGCAGCAATATAGAATGCCCTTGGAGTGTGCTATGAACGTTTTTCACAATTCTGGAGAATATGTAGCTATACAATAATTGTGAACCTGATTTGAATATGCAGTTTGAGAGCATACCACAGTAAGAGCAGAGAATGGGTTAGTAAATGTATGTTAGATCTGGGTATTTCTCATACCTGTACAGAATCAAAGCAATTATGTGGAATAGTGTATCTAAGAGGCTACATCCTATGTACTCGGGATTAGTCAGCAGAAATAGCACAGGCTGTAGGATTTTTGATAATACAGTTTTTTCTTTTTTACCTTCCTTCTGTCTAAAAGGTTTGGAAGCTGGCAAAAGTATCAAACTGGAGACAAATTCACAGTTTGGACATCACTTTCGAATAACTTGCAAGGAGGAAAAAGTTCTCCGTAACAATTCAAAATATGGAATAGTTGATACACAGAAGAATGGTGTGAAATTTACTAACAGGTATGAAATCATCTTGATAGTCTTCCAAGCCTGTTGTGAAAGAGCAGAATTGTTTCTTTCTTTACAGTTACGCTGATAAACTGGTTTCCCTACATCTTGAATGGCTGAATTTTCACCTTTTTGACTCACAGATTGAGCTCTTGAGCGAGACTGGCATGAAGGAGGAGTAGTCATACAGATTCTGTTAAAAAGCTGCATTCCCCATTTACTTTGCCAACTGTTAGCTATTTTTGGTCCTTTGACTTGGGCTAATTTCTCTGTTTTAGCTGCAGCTAGTAGCATAATTGCATTCACTGTGAGTGTTTATACAGACACTTTCACAAGCTGCAATAGGAAGAGAGCTATTTATGTTTATCACTAAATATGACATGCCGCAGTTTTGTTAGTGATTACTTTTTTGTGTGTGTTCCAAGTCATGCTGTAATTTCTGTTAGTCCTGTGTATTGGACTTTGACTCTGTGGCTCTATAGATTAAGCTATTTAAAAATTTTAGTCTTCAGGCTAATTGCATTAATGTTGTTTCAGCGCCGCCTTGTCTGGACAGCAGTTCTGTCACAGGACAGCGAAGCATGAAGTCTATACTTCTTGCTGAATTTTTAGCTCTTCTAGAGCATTTTAGAAGGAGCAAGGGCTACCTCAGTCATCAGATGTCTCCCTTTCTGTGCTTCGTTATTTTTACACAGAACAAAGCAGAAAGTTCCATATGCAGATTAACTTAGGTTGAAGACGATCTCTTGAGGTTAACTGGTCTAACCCCTTGCTCAAAGCAGAGCCACCTTGGAAATGAGATCCTGTCTCAAAGTTCGCTGAGGTGGCTCAGGGCCTTGCCTTAGGTGCCCATCCTCCAAGCATCCTTCACAACCTGGTGGGGCACAAGTTTGTGCTGAACCACTCTTTGTGTTAAGTTTTCCTAATCAGAACTAATGAGAATTTTCCTTGCAGAAGCTTGGGTTTTTAGTATTTCACTCTTGCTGTGCACCTCCAAAAAAAGTCTGGTGCCTCTCCAGGCTGGCTTTAGATTCTCTCAGCCTGGGCAAGCATCTCTCTCAGCCTGTCCTTGCATGCCATGTGCTTTGGCTCCAAATCTTCCTGGTGGCCATCTGCTCCAGGTCTGATGTCTGTTGTACATGGGGAAGACAAAACTGGAGACAGCACTGCAGATGTGGTGTCATGAGCACTGAAAAGAGGGAAAGAATCACTTCCTCCAACATGCTAGCTATGCTTTTCCTAGTGCAGACAGCGTGAGGTTGACCTGCCCTGGCTCGGGGACACACTGCTGGCACGTGTTCACGTCTTGCCCACTGGGTCCAACTCTTACGAATAGCTGTTTTTATAGCCATTTGGACCCCATTCTGTGCTGTTGCATAGTTACTTCATCCTAGGTGCAGGGCTTTGCCTGTGTTGAAATCCTCATCGACCTGTTTCTCTAGACTGTAGATGGCCCGATGAGTGGCAGCCCTGTCCTCCAGTGTGCTGGCAGCTCCCCTTGGTGTGGCATTGTTCACAGCCTTGCTGAGGGTGCATTTGAGAGTGCATTCAGTCCCATCATTCACATCATTAATGGAGGCATAAATAGGGTCAACCTTAAGAAATGCCGCTAACTGGACTTCAACTTTGTGACAAGTTCCTCCTTGTCTGTCAGCAGCAGGTCCAGGAGAAAACTCATCTTTAAGTCTCCTCCATGTGTTATATATGGAAAGGTAAAAATAGCAGACATTAGTACATTGTACAGCTTGTTTCAGACAAACCATGCTGCTGTTGCTTCATGTGTAACAGTTCCTGCTGGCATTAGCATCAGAGAAGTGAGTTTGTTGGGAGAGGTGTCTTGACTGACAGACGTGAGGAGCACTGCCTACAGGGCAAGGCTGGTTTCATGCCAGTGCTATTACTAATAGCAACTGTTACTGTTAATCACTCACTCTCATAGTAATAAATACTTTGCTTTGAAAAGGAGGGCAAACATACTGGTTCACGCCAACCAATATGTTGGTGTATTTTGCACCGATTTCCTTAAATGAACAAAGTGTAAACCTTAATTGCATTTTGTTTTAACATTGACTCAGAGGATATTTTTTCAAAACATCCCTGACATTTAAAACTGCTTTTTTTTTTTTTTTTTTTTTTTTTTTTAGTGAATCTGAACATAATGATGAAGTTAGGCTTTTCTGTAACTGAGAAGAGGGTACTTAGTACCTCTACTGTAAATGTCATTGGTTTCCCTTGGGGGAAAAAGCCCATGGGTCACTAATAAAACAGTGTTCTTTGCTTAGTTAGGTTGCTTCTGTAGATGGTACTAGAAGCACAAGACTGAATTCTGCTTATAGTGTGGGTGCACTTGCGTGCATCTCATATTCAGTCCTGCAGACTCTGTGTTTAGAGATGAGTCTCAGAAGAATGAACACCTGTTCAAACTCTCTCTTCATTTCAGCTTACCTTATCTTGAAGACTAGAACCTGTTCTTCGTGACAGCAGTTCACTGAGTTTTTTACTCAATGAAGCAACTCAGTGCCTTCAGCTCTGATAAGCCAGCCTAGTGTAGGACTCTGGGCTAATTACACAGTTGCTTAGCAGCAGTTCTCCTCTGCCAGTTGTAGAACATGCCACGTCTTGTTGCAAAATGGCCAGAAATACAGCTTTAAGTCCTTATCACATAGCTAACAAACAACTACTGTAAGATTTTTTAAGAGTGATTTGTTCAAAGGTGCTAGAATTGCTGGTTTGGCCTTTGTGGGTGATACTCGATACCCTGGTGTGGATGAATCATAGATGAGTTGCTTTGTGGTCCTCGTGCTGAACCTTGCTGTTAAAACAGATGGGGACAACTGGTAGTGACTTGCAGATGAGGAGGCCAGAAGTTTGGCATTGCAGCAGTGAAGACAGAAAGCTGCAGCTTCTAAATATTGTGATTTTCTTCACAGCAAACTGAGCTCCGTCAATGATGAATATATAAAGATCAGAGAAGAGTATGAAGAGGCTCAGGATGCGATTGTTAAGGAAATAATTAACATTGCTTCAGGTGAATATGTCAGTGTTGATGTGTGTCACAGTCTGGAATGCTGGGATGACTTACAGTTACTTTCAAGGTCCTTCTATAGAGAAGAACCATAATGTTCCCCAGACAGTGTGAAAAATGAGGTTTGGCTTTTTGACAGTTCTTCAAAGTTTGAAATACATTGTTTTGTGTGGTCAGACCCTTTCCTGGCATTGCTACGAGTGTGCAGTGAGGGAGTGTGTGCACATGCTAATCCCATAAAAGGAACAAAAATAGGCCCATAAAGGCCATCTATCCTCCACCTACCTCCCGGGCTCTGGGTATCTCCACCCAAACAGCAGACAAAGGAGAAGGCAGAAAATGTAAAAGACAACAGAGAACTGAGGGAGTGGGGCCTGAGGTACATAAAAGATGGTGAAGAAAGAATGCTAGTATGTAATATAAGATCAGGTTAGTTGTTTATATGTTACAATAAACATTGTTTTCCTAATTGATTTCCATATATTTGCTCTACTATTGCCTGCTTATGGGATGTTTACCGTCCTTCACCAAAAGGAGAAGGACATAGGGGAATTCGAGCTGGAGGACTCTGTAAATATTGCCTCTCCCAATGGCATTAGTTACAGCAAAACAAGTCTTAGTTCTTTGCAAGAGAGAAGTTGAAAGTGAAAACACTAATGAATATTAAGCTAAGGGTAAATATGTTAAAGATACAAACTCACTTTTTAAGCTGACATATTGAAATATTTGAGTGTGTATTTAGTTACAGTGGAAATCTTCATAAGCTTTGACCTGTTGTCATGATAAGGAATTTGCTAGTGTATTGCAAAATCAGTAGCTTGTTAGAATTATTTTTTTTTGTATCTTGGTAATTTTCAAATGGTGTTTTTCTGTGTGTAGTATGCTAAGGCTTGTATATTTCTGTGGAAAGTCAATTGGGCATTGTATAGCAGGATTAACTTCCATATAACATCTATAAATACCTAGGATGTTTAATAGTCTTTTGCTGTTGTTTAAACTTTCTGTGTGTGCAGTCATAGACTTACAAGTGTGTGTGTGTATTTTAAAAAGCATTTTTCTTCTCCAAGTGGAGACAATTTAACAAAAAAGCCTGGATTATGTGTGTAATTCTTGTATGAAAATGACTTAAAAGTCCTCTTAATGACCTGTACCTAGCCAGTTCAAGAGATGATGTTAGAACAGTAAATGTACTTTGTACAGGTAGGACTCTTTCTACAGGTCACTGCTCACCTCTTCTGACACATGTATCCCATTTGCAGGTGTTAGTTCACCTCTGTAGACTCCTGTCCTTCATCCCTTTCACTGAAAAAAAAAACCAAAACAAACCCCAAACCACCCAAACACCAAAACTTAAAAACTGGTGCTGGGGATGCTGGGCCATCTAGTCTAGTTGTCTGGTATCACAGGCACTGTATCTTCCAGACCTGGCCATACCATCATTCACATAAACAGAAATGGTTGCGGTGTCTGAGTTGTCCGTGCTGTGTCTCTGTTGACATTGATTTCACGAGGATCAAATGCAGTGTTTTATTGAGGAAGGAAACTTAACTGGAGTTCCAGCCATCTTGCCACCCAAGAGCATTTGTTGTCCCACAGTAAGATAAGCTGTTTCTTGTTGTCTAGTGTTAAGGCAAAACTATCAGCGTGGCCTCACCTCTTCCTTTTCTTGGTCTGAAGAAGTCCCCTTTGTAGTCAAAGCATGGGAACTTTTTTACTGCTATCTTGAACAGAATTAACTTTTAATGCAGTTGAATTCATTTTATGGGCTCAGTATAGGCTTTAAGATACCTTTTCAGCAAGAAGAACAAAAAAAAATACCTAATGGTATTGAATTTGTGTCTAATCAAAACCAGGTTATGCAGAACCTATACAGACGATGAATGACGTGGTAGCTCAATTGGATGCAATTGTCAGTTTTGCTCACGTGTCAAATGGAGCGCCAGTGCCGTATGTCCGTCCTGTCATCCTGGAAAAGGGACAAGGACGGGTTGTGCTGAAAGGTGCCAGGCATCCTTGCATTGAAGTGCAAGATGAAGTGGCCTTCATCCCCAATGATGTTACCTTTGAGAAGGGCAAGCAGATGTTCCACATTATCACCGGTAAATGCTTCTGTTCTCTTTTTCATTCGTTATTACATTTAAATGTCTCTAGTATTTCCAGTAATTACGCCTTTTAAAAACAACCCAATAAAACTCCGTCAAAACAGTTTCTGTCATCAACAAAGAGCAAGCAGCTAGCAAGTTGTTAATCTTTCTTTATGGGGGATAAGATTTAGCTCTGGAAAAGAAGGGAGGGTATTGGTAAGCTGTTGTTTATGACGTTAAAAAAAAGTCACAATGTTTTTGTGAAATGTTACATTTGATAGTGGGTATTTTACATGTTTATGCACAGACAGGTGTTATTTCTCGTTGTCCAAAGTAATATTCATGGAATTAGTTGTTATGTTGTAGTTACAGTGAACTGTTTGGGGAAGCTGATTACGAATTTAGCAATAGTTATTTGGGAAGGAGAGGCAGGCTGCTAGGACAGTAGGAAATAAGAAACGAGTCCTTCCTTACTATACGTGTTCTTTGCCTTGGTGAATGTAACTCCACAAGCCAGGCAACCTTGGAGCTGGCGAACCTGAACCTGCTTAAGTGATGCGGAAAATTCCACTAGACATCAGTTGTACTGTAGCCACGTAGGCAAGAAGTCAAGCAGCTGCTTTGTTAATGTTTTCTTTGTTTAGTATTAAAGTTGATTTTAAATGCAAAACATGTTTCAATGACTCTACCCTTCCCCCCCTTCCCCCCCCATTCTCTGGTGTAATTAAGATAATTTTCTTACACAGGAAAACATTTCTAGTGTTTAGTTTTAATTGAATTTTAATTTCCATCCAGATGTCCTTGACATACATTCTGAGTAGCAAAGGTCTGAAATTAGAGAACAATTAATGATCACTTCTAACATAATCAAAAAGAAAAACCTAAAAATCTGAATAAATGCATGGTAACGTGCTTGTCTTCCTGGTTAGCAAAAGCATAAAATCTGTTTTAATGGCCAGTTTTCTGGAAAATACTTACTGCATTTGTGCCTCGGTTAAAACGATCTTATTAATATCCATTTTTGCTGATTCAGAATCCCTTTAGATTGTAATTTAAATCACTGTTAGCTTGTACTCTGTAATTAAGCTATTGCACTTTTACAGAGAAACTTTTGTTTGAGGTGAAAGCAAATTGTTTTCATGCTTAAGCAGCAATACTGATGACTTCTCAATGCTTATTAATTTTAGGTACAGACATGTGTTTTAGACAATTGCTTATACTTCTGAAAAGTCGTAAAAGTTAGGAAGGGCCCCTAATGCTCTCTGATTACCCTTTGAAAAAGCAGCGTTTGGTACAAGCAAAGCGTCTTAGTGGTGGAGCTGCTGGTTACACCTGTTAGACAAGTCTGCTGCTCTTCCCTGGCGAGACAGTAGTAGGTGTAAATGTTCATTGTTTTAATTTAGAGCCTGTTCTCCTTTAAAGAATTGTTGAATTGTCAAAGATGGTTTGTGTGTTTTTAATTCATTTGCAACATTTCTTCTTTAGGCCCTAATATGGGGGGAAAATCAACGTACATCCGGCAGACGGGAGTGATTGTTCTTATGGCCCAAATTGGGTGTTTTGTACCGTGCGACTCTGCAGAAATAAGCATTGTGGATTGTATCCTGGCTCGGGTGGGAGCTGGGGACAGTCAGCTGAAAGGCGTGTCTACTTTCATGGCTGAGATGTTAGAAACTGCTTCAATCCTTAGGTGAGTCCTGTGCTTATTGGATTTTGTTGGTTGGGTTGATGGGAAAGGAGGAGCTAAGGAAGATACATTTAAGATTTCCTTTTGTATAGGATCTCAGGGGAGGATCTCAAGTCCTGTTAACTTCTTGAAGTAGCCTTCTCTTTATTTCAGTGGCCATATAGAGCTGCTAGCAGGAGGCCAAAGTCAAAATGGGACAGAGAAACTAATTTGGAGTGATCTATATGATGCTCTGTAGGCACTTTATTCGTATGCTGTTATGCAGATAGAAAAGGCCTTTTGCCTCTTTTATGCTATGCCTCTGCAACATAACTGTGGTACTCCCAATATCCAGAGTTCATGCTGTTCTTAAATGTTATAAAATGCTCTTGTTTTTTATAGGACAGCATCTGAAAACTCTCTGATAATCATTGATGAGCTGGGAAGAGGAACTTCTACCTATGACGGCTTTGGCTTAGCGTGGGCTATTTCAGAATACATTGCTAGCAAAATCTGTGCTTTCTGTATGTTTGCTACACATTTTCATGAACTGACAGCTCTTGCTGACCAAGTGCCAACAGTAAATAACCTGCATGTTACTGCTCTGACCACTGATGACACACTGACAATGCTTTATCGTGTCAAGGAAGGTAAGGCTGTGTAAATGGTGAACAGGGTAAACTATTCAGTCCTGCGAGAGGAAGAAATCTTAATGGAAAATACAATAAAAATTTGCACGTCCTATTCCAGGCTTAGTGTTTATAATAGACATGTTCTTCTCTGTCCATAAGGAAGTGTGTACAGCAGGAGCTCTGTCTATGTGTGAACACAGTTGGTGGTGATGTTGATGATTATTTGTTAAGACTTCTAGGTTATTTCTGCCACTCAAGTTGGTGCTTTTGAGGTTGGTCCCTTTCTCTTTTATTAAAGAGCAGAGGGAAGGGTTCCAAAAGGTTATTTTCTGTTTTCCTAAATCAGCCATTTTAACTTGCTGATAGAAAAGACTTAACATTCCTTGAAGCGTTCTTTTAAAAGAAGGGAGTGTGACCTTTATGTGCTGACAGTTTTGCTGACGGTTTTCAATAATACCTATTTCATTGTTATAAGGCTTATAAGATTCCTTATAATTCCTATAAGAAGGATGTTGCCCAGTTTATGCAGTAGTTTGAGATAGGAAAAATCGTATGTTTAGTTTTTAGCAAGTGGCATCATAGTGAAACAACAAGTAGCCTGTTTTGTTACTGTAAAATAAGCCCAGATATATTTAATTAAAATCTTTCAGTGGATCCAGTTATTCCTTTTGTTATTAAATTAGACAGTTTTTAATTGGGTGTAAATTTAATCTGTTAACTGCAATAAGCAGTTCCACCTGCTTCTCTATATCCCCAATCATTTGTTCTTGCTCCCTTCAGCAGGAGCCTATATTTATGTTAAATAAAGCAGGGCTGTGTAACTGGCTTGTAAGGTGTGGTCATTTATGGCCATCTAATTTATTTGTAAACTTTAAAGTGATTTTGTTGTTCCCTTAAGAGCATTTCAGTCAGGCTGCCAACCTCTGAACTGAGATTTTGATTTAAAATGTGGGCAGAGTACTGTTATGCTATGTTTTCACTTAAAAATACCTCTTGTTTTTCCTTTTCTGAGTTCCACAATGATGGAGTGAGTTAGGTGATACTCAGATGGATAGGACACGGTTACTGTAGAAGACTGTGGCTGGATCTGATCAACAGCTTAACTTGTGGAGTGGTTTTGTCTCAAATAAGGAATAACTATTTGAGGAGTTAGGCTATTATCTTTACTAAAACAATTACCAAGTATCATCCATCCGTGTCTCTGCTAAGGAGCTAGTCCTTGTCTCATTATCTCAAGTCCTGGAGACTGATGTTTACTTACCTTTCTGGTGTAGGATTCAATCTTACAGGTGCAATTGCTGAACTTCATTCCTCACTTTGAAAGCTGGTTTGTCATGCTGACACAATTCCGAATACTTGCTTTCACATGCCTAGTTCATCCTAATAACTCTTCTTTTCATGATCAGTGCATATTCAACTAGAACTCTCTCCAGTTTTTCCTGACTTCTTCAGCCAATTTAGGACTTTTCAGTTCATTCCTTCTGGCACGTATTGTTCTGAAATGTATCTGATATGCTGTCCAGTTATAAAATTTTACAGTTATGCTTTTAAAGATAATTTTTATAATCTTCACAGGCTATCACCATACTATTAAGTGTCTTTAGATAATTGGTAAATGTGTTTTTATTATATCCTGATCTGAGCCCTCACTCCAGTGGTGCCATGCTAGTTTAACTCCTGTGATGTTATTAATTGACTGTTTCTTACTCATGTCTTCTGGTTTTAAATCCATCAAATGACTTAATTTCTTGCCTTTTGATTACTTGCATAACCACTTCTAATTTTGTATTCCCCTGTGGCTATAGTCTTGCAATTAGATTTTGGGTACTTTTTTTGTAAAGCTAGGAGACTGCTCTGCACAAAGGGGATCAAAGCATGACCAGAAGCACTGCTCTCAGCTGGCTTTGCTGAGAGTCTGCTTAAAGCTGGTTAGAATATCTCTGTCTGGTTTCTTTTAACTCTGCTTCCTTGCATTTTGAGATCTTTATTCCTTAGAAATGGCCTCTCTTCTCCTCTCTGTTCGTGCACTTTTCATAGGCAATGCCCAGGGTTTGCTTCTGAGTTCCAGTGGTGCTGGTACCCAGCCTGTCCCAGTGCAGGGGCAGTGCCTCTGGTTCTTTCATAGTTTGCTGTTTCCCATCTTCTCCAGCACGTATCAAGCTCCTTCCACCAAGTGAACGTTTGGAGCCCTCTGAATGCCTGGCAGAAATCAGTGCTTAAAATGTGACTTAGTGTGGCCTGGGAACTGAAGATAAGTATAGTCATAAACTGCTGTGAGCATGCAGTGGAACTATGAGTGTTTTCAGTGCAGTTGGGAGCTGGTGAGGTACAGTGTCTTCAAACAATCTAACTCTACATTTAGGTGCATTATTTTGAGTACTTAGGTTGGAGAGGGAAGTAATATGGGCTAATTCTAAACCTTTTACTTTATAAATCCCTTGGAATAGGAAATCTTGTGATAAAACCCCCTAATATTCCCCACATGGTTGGGTGAATTATCTTTCTTCACACTCCCCATACCAACCCCCACCCCCCTTTATTTTTTTATTAACCTGTATTAACTCACTCATTCTGGTCCTGGTGAAAACTAGAAGCCCAGTTGCATATTTTTCTTCAATCAGCGTTGCTATTTTTAGTTGTACACTTCTTTGTACATGCAGCATCTTTTCATTCGGTCTGTTTTCTTGGAAGTGCTGTGGAGCATAGAGGCACAATAGTTTGTATCTATCAACTTAAACCTCTGTCAGATGAGGTAAAACATTATGAAATCTTCATGTTAAAATACCTGGTCTCAAATTTGACCTCTTTCATGTAAGTTGTTGCATTTAGTGTTGTGCCCTTTCCCTCTTGGAAGGATTACATTGTTCCGGCAAGAGTGTGAGTATAGGCAGCTCGGATACAGCTGTGTTTTGAAACAAGTAACAGGTTTCACCTTGTTGGAAATGTGTAACTTGATCTGAAATGCATGACAAGGAACTTTTACACAGTATTTGCATCCTTGTTTTCGTGTTTCAAGAGTGTGACAAAATCGTGGGAGAAGGAGACGTGGAAAGGGCTGTTCTCAGCAGAGACCTGAGTTAGCTTTGTGTCTGGGCAGGTGTGTGTTTTTAATGTAAAACAAGAAGACTAATTTTTGCTTAAAAATCTTAATTTCCTTTAAGAAACCTGAGAGATTACAAGGTTAATAACCCAAAAAATATTAAATGCTAAGTTTTCCTTTACCTATTCTTCAGTAACCCAGTATTTAAGAGATGATTAGTTAGGTATCATTTTATATGTGTAATTCACTTATTCATAACTCCTTTCTGGAGACCGGAATTAAAAGGATGTAGTAATATTTGTGGGTGGCCAGTTGGAATTACGGTGATGTAAACCAGTGGAGTTGACAGATTGTATCAGAGAGCTTTTAATATTGAAGCAAAAATTATGTAAATGTGTATAGATATATTTTTGAGCAATTATGAGAGCTTTTCTTTCCCAACCAAATGCTATAAACACTGTATTAATTGAAGTAGGTGTAAAGTTAAAGTTGGAAGGTTTTGATATAATTAAAGATGGCTCCTGGAGTCTGGGAAGTTATGTGTACTGAGGCAAAGGAGAAGGAGAATTGAGAATGCAACCCTTTAATATTATTATATATACATACACACACATTCACATATGTATTCATATAAGTATAGAAAAAGTGAGATATACACTAAAAATAATTATGGGTATTACTATATTCTAAAGACTGTGCTGAAGTACTTTATTAAAAAGCATCGCTCAATTTCATTCGAGTACTAGAGGGAAATTCTTTCTGCCTGAAGAGTTTTATTCCTGAAGCACTTTTGGAGCTATGCAATTACTGCTCTAAGAGAGCTTAATTAAGTAAGAGCATATTCTTTAGCCTGTGTTACCATGTGTATCCAAAAGGTGAATTGGAAAATGTTGGGAGAGCCAAATAAATGTCATGCACTTAATTCTTCGAAACAGAGAACTATTACAACTTTGCTCATATCATCTGTGTGTAGGCACATTATCTCTTGAGAATTCTTTCCTGTTTGTTTTTTTTCCCCCTCCCTCGACATCCAGGTGTTTGTGACCAGAGTTTTGGAATACATGTAGCAGAGCTGGCAGCTTTCCCAAAACATGTGATAGAAAGCGCAAGAGAGAAAGCATTGGAGCTGGAGGAGTTTCAAAACATTGGCAAGTCCAAGGAATCTGAAGGAGAACCACCAGCCAAGAAATTCTGCAAAGAAAGAGAGGTTTGCTATCAGGAATGCTTTTAAAATTTTGTTTAGCTGGAATAGACCAAGCAGAATAGTTCAAGGATTCAGGTTCCCCTGAAGCTTGGGGATAAGTAACTATGATGTCATTTTTCCATAGCAAGATGTTTTAGCTATGAAGTTCATTAGGAGTTGAAGATACGTTCAAGGTTAGTGGGTTTTGGTTTAGATTGATTTCAAGTTAACATAGGCAAGAATTTTATCAAAGAACATAGTATGAGAATGAAACTAATTTTTCTCTTAAAGAATAATGATTGGCAGTTGGTATGATTGGCATACAACTGGAGTCATACAAAAGGACCATGTCCCTAGCTGTCCCATGGGGTTTTCTTTATTGTTGAACTGAGCCAGAATTTTGTGTTCATCACTTTTGTTGGCTCCTTAGTTTGTATGAAGTGTTTCTTGGGACTTAAGTTACAGGTTTTGTTTTAATTGTCGTTTAGATTGTTCTTGGCTCTGCAGGTGGGTTGCCCTGGTTTTGCCCTCCCTTATTTGAGGGCTCATTTGTGCTCATTTCTTAAAGATCAATATGAACATGTTCAGGTTGGTTCACGTTAGAGAAAAGCTGAGCACACAGCCCTTCCACGTCCCATCAGTACCAACACTCCTCACAAGCTGATCCTGTTGAAGGACACGGCAGTCTGGACCTGGAATGTCTGATTTATAGATGTCATAAAGTTCTTCCCATTTCACACATGAGAATTTTAGCTTGGCTCTCTACTCAGCTGAGAGGTAAAAAATGCCCTTGGCTTTGCACAGGCTTCAGCAGAAGCTGAGGAAACCCCCATCTCCGCATAGATCTGATCGTGTCTGCGTTGCATAATACAGTTGTGTAAAGCCACTGGAGTGAACTGTTTTTTCCCTTCATTTTCTCTTAAAAGAAGCTTCATTAGCGGGTAGTGAAAAGGAAAGCAATAGCCTGCAGGAAGCTTTTTGAGACTAGCCTGTGTCGTCTTGTTGCTGGATTAAGAATTCTTACCATGACATCTGTTGCAGCCTCCTAGGAAATCCACGTGCTGTATGACTTGCATTGTTTTTTGCCAGTAGTCAGGTCCTCCTTGCTTCACACATGTAAATCAGCGTACGGATCTTAGTTCTGTATCCCAGCAGCTGGCCTGAAACTCAGCAGCTTTGTAACTCGTCTGTCTCCTGTACGTCCATGGCAATCCTGGTAATGCTCCATATTACCAGTACAGAAGCCCTGAAGTGTTGGTCCGTATCCTAAGCACTTCCTACATCTAAAAAGCCTTTGCTTTAGACAGAGGCTGTTACCTGTTACATTATTTTCAGTTTCAGAGGCTTACTGCATTTGTGCCTGGCTTAGTACGTGGATCTGATGTTGAGGATGAGTGATCTCCGATTTGTCCTACCTTTTAGTGCCAGGAGGTTCCCCCTCCAACTGCCTCAGTTGCTCCGCTATTACCTTTCCTTTATGGTGAAGTATTTTTCAGATTAGCTGAATCTGGCCGTGTAGTCTTAAGTTGGTTGAAATTAAATTGATTTGGCAAACACTTCCGACAAATACAGCATCATCTTTTATTCTTGGATATTTCAGTAATACATAATTTTTCATAAACTCTCGAGGCGATAGAATGGCATGGCTATAGATGTCTCGCCTGGGCAATTTGTCTGCCTTTGTTAACATCATGTTTAGAGGGAAAAGCGTGCTATTGCTTTGCCAAGTCCTTTGCAGACTTCTGCACTGAAAGCATACTGCATGAGTCTTAAATGAGAAAAAAAGAAAACTTTGTAGAAGAGTTCTAAAATGCAAGAGGCAGAGGACTAGACAAAATTCCATATTCTGGGCAAATTGTTTCTAATACAGGGAATTTGGAATACTCTTCATTGAAATGTTTGTTCTTGCTATTCAATTCGGATTGTTTAGAAGTTCCACTTTGCCTGTTTGTGTAAAAGCATATGCATAGAGCTTAATTATCATCTGTTCTCCTTGGTGACGGCCACTCTCCAGTTGCTTGGTTACAATTTGTTCTTTCCTTTTGCATATTGAAACATTGGCTTTGATTTACCGTTCCTTCAAAAAGTAACTAGTTTGGGTAATATTAACACATTGATGCTATTATTGCTAGTGATCCTCACCTAATGTGTTGCACGTTGGAATTAAATGTGGAACACATACAGGAGCTCTCAGTGTTAAATATTGTATTTCTGCTGATCAGCTGCTACATTTTGCTCATGGATTGAAAGGGGAAAGAACTTCTGATACCAGTATAACTGGATTGTTCTGGTATTGAGAACGTACTAGCAAGTCCGAAAACAACCATGGGTTTTGCTTGCAAAAAGTTTCTAGTGAATAATAATACTTTTTATCTTTAGGGAACTTGGAAAAATCCTGCTTGCGGTCTAAACATCCTTTCTGTCTTCTTTTCCTTCTCCTCTCCGTTTCAGGAAGGTGAAAAGATAATTCAGGATTTTCTTTGTCAAGTGAAAGCATTGCCCCTGACAGATATGTCAGAAGAAGACATCAAAGTCAAGCTGAAACAGCTGAGAAATGATGTGTTGGCAAAGAACAACAGTTTTGTGAATGAAATAATTTCCCGAACAAAAGTTACATCATGAAAGGTGTAAGAACAAGATACAGCTCTTGAAGCATGTCTACATTGGAAGAGCTATCATTTTCTTGTCACAGCTTTTATACTTGGATACTTGTACTGATTTATGTAGGCATTTTTCCTTGGATTGTAATTATTTTGTAAAAAATTCTGAGCACATTCTGTGCCAGATTCCTGATTTTGTTGTGATCATTGTGTCCTTATAGAAGTTTTCAATAAAATGTTTTTTTCAGTATTGGGAGAATTATTGACTGTGCAAACAAAATGTGTAATATTTTACCAGAGAAGTGTGCTGGAAAGTGGTAACAATTGGGATGGCATACAACTACCACAGCCTTGGAAAGCAGCGGTGCATACACAAGATCTTTGTCCTGTACCATGATACTTCTTTGTATGATGCAGTTACATTAATTCAGCCAAGTTTTAGTAACACTGTATTAGCACTCCATCAGAAAAAAGCATCTAATCTTAAGTGATTTGTTGTAATATTTTTGCATGTGTACCTGCACAGGGCTTGGGAGGGGGAGGATTTATTTGTTTGCTGTGTGGATGGTAATGCTCGAGTCAAATATGCTATGGGCCTGCTCTTCAAGCCTGGCTGGTGATAACTCTTGCATATCTTGGTGGTTTTGTAATGTGAGCAGGAGCTGGGGTGAAGTTACAATTTAACTGGAACTTCCGAGTTGGTTATAGTTTGTAAGGTCTGTGTACGAAGACAGAATGCATTCATTTTGATCTAATGAGCTTCTGGCACTGAGTTTGAAAGCATGCAGATGAAAAGTTTATATTCTCCTTGAAATTTAGCATTTTAAATAGTAGCTCAAGAACACTTTACCTATATTTAAAACTGTCAGTGCTGAAAGTTCAGTGGGAAAAGGTGGTTATTGCAGAGGAATGCTGAAGATGCCCTGCAAACTTGCTGTGTGCAGAGATTGCATCAGTGGGTGTGTGCTGAGGGCAGCAGTGCTGCTGTTAAAGCTGTGCTATAGGTCTGCATCAGGGATTAATGTTTTGCAGTGGTCTGCGTTTAAACGTTGCAACAATAGTCATAAAAAAGGTATGTTCAACTTGCTGTTGGGCAACGTTTTGTAGTTAGGCTAGAAGTTGAACATACTACATATACTTCTCAACAGAAGATAATAAAGGCTTGAGAGGCTTAGGTTCTGCATAACACCTTTCTGGTCTTTAAATTAGAATGCATTCTACTTACAAAGACAAAAATAGACTTGCATTTACAAACAGCACAGTTGATGCCTGTGTTCAGTAGCTGTGTCTGGAAAAGTGTGAATGGAAAACCTGTTACTTAATGGAAAAGATAGCTGTTTTTTTGCAAATGCAACGGGTTCAAGCACAAGCTCTCCAAAAATAGAGACTTATACATAAAATAGACAATGAGAATCAATTTAGAGGATTGAGTACTGCAGTGACACGATTTGTATTGTATCAAACTGCTTTAGCTGTTGCTAGAAGCAGGCAGTTCTAAGGGACTGGAATGGCTAGTACCTACAGCCTTCCTGTGTATGCTGAGATGTCTCTGGTCTGATCAGAGATGCCCCTTTCTCAGTCTCCTGTCCCTAACCGTGGGAACAGGCATAAAACCATCAGTGGTTTTCTCTTCCAGGAACTTCTCTGTTTTCCCCTTGAGCCTGTGTGAACTTCCAGTGCCTGCGGCGCTCTTAGCCAGGGCCTCACTGAGCTGCTGCCTGCAAGAGGAATCACTTCTTTGCTTTGAACCCAATTCCTAGTTTTATTCAGTGCCTCTCAGTTTTTATCCTTGAAGCATCCACTCTTTCTGCTCTGGATGTGGTGCCGCAGTACAGCATGTCTGCCGGCTGCTGAGGAAAGGCTGCCGTGATTTTTGTGTTGCTGACAGAAGCGCTCCCCTGTAACCAGATTTGCCCGTCTCTGAGGGTGAACGTAGTACTTGTCTGCGTTACTGGGAGTGATGGGGTGCGCTGACTGGGCCAGCTCCAGCCAGCTCCTCCATCTTTTTCTGAAAGGTCCTTCAGAAAGGGAGTTAACGCATCTGCCACAAAAAGGAGTTGGTTCTTCCCATGCCCTTCAGCACTCACAAGGAAGAAAGGTGCAAGTTAATGGCATTTTAGGACTTGTCTTTTCAGCTATTTTCTCTTCTGTGCTGTGCTTCCCCCCGCCCCCGAGGGCACTGCTGCTGCTGCATATAGGCTGGAGAGGATCAGGCAGAGTTTAGTCTCCATATGTCGGTGCTGCTTGCAAACTGGGTTACAGGTAGTGTGATTTCATGTGAGCAGGAGGAGGACTATTTTTGTTAGTTCCAATTTAGCCTTTCGTTCAGAAAGGTACCTATGAGACGGGAGCAGTTCCAGAACTTGTTTGGTTATTACAGAGCAGTGCCAAGGATGCAAAGATTATCAGAGCTTCAGAGCAAAATAACATGGCAATGGAGGAGCAGTGAGGCCAGCCTTGGATAAGGGTGCAGGTTTCTCTGTGCCCGTAGGCTTGGCACAGAGTGCTTATGGCAGGAGCGGTTGTCTCAGTCCGTGCTGTTACTGTGGAGGATGAACATCTGAAAACTGCGTTAGATGGGGGTAAAAGAGTGAATGCAATCAAACACTGAAGGAATTCTTTTCCTTTCATCTCTTTACTGCCCACCTCTTGGCCATCAGGAGTTCAGCCTGTTTGTGTGCAGGAGCACCTGGTAGCCAGCCTGATGAGAAACCGCCTGGTTTGCCTCTTGGGTTATGGCCAAGAACAGGTGAGGTGCTTGGCGATCAGCAGGCTCCAGTTAGGGCTGGGGGACGTGGGGACTGAGCTCACACATCCAGGGAAAGCATCCTGCTAGCCCCAGGACTCGGCTCTGCCTCTCCCTGCCTGCAGCTGCGCAGGTTCCTCTCACTTTATAATGCAATTGTGAAGTGGTTCCCTGTCTTTCCCTGTGCTGGAGCTGCTGTATTGGAATTAGAAGCGGCAGGAACACGACTGAGTCCTTGCCCACTGGCCTGAGGAGGCTTCCAAGCCTCCAAGAGAGCTCCAGGTAGCTGCTGGTGAGAAGCAGGCCAGCTACGGCCCCGGCTTCGTTGGGTGTGATGACTGTGTGAGCTGTCGGCTGTAGCTCTTCTGGGCTGATAATGGCTCTGAGTGACTGGGAGTGCTCGTAGTCTGATTTTTCCAGGTTTAGGGAAGCCTGTGCAGGAGCTCATGGCTTTACTGCAGGAGATGCTGCCGTGCGAGCGGGTTGATCCGATTTGGTGCAAGGTTAGGGTAACAAGTTAAACTGGTTTTCAAATACACCATTAGTCTAGAGGCTGAGAGATTTCTGTGGCTACTAAATGGTGTGACAGTTAGCCTTGCTATTCTGCAGTGTGACAGATATATTGGCAAAAATGAAGGGAGAGCAGCTGCTGCTCTGCAGCTGAAGCAGCATGAGCTCGTGCATCGAATGCTCTGCATCTCGCTGGCCTGGCAAGAGGGAAGACAAGTGGCTGTAGGAGCCCGAAGCCTTGAAGACAGCGGGAGGGGTGCTGTCATCTCGGCGAGGTGGCTGCAAGCCTTGCGGGTGGAACTTGCCTCTTGATGCTGCCTGTTTGCCGAAAAAGCCTTGTTTGCAGCTGTGTGTTGGATGTTGCTTTTCCCTCCCCAGCCCTGCAGCCACCTTTCACCTTTCCCTTCCCTACGGCCAGATGCCTGCACTGCTCCTGTACGCAGGGGAGCACCTGGCATGGCTAACGTATGCGCGTCTCGCTTAGCTACGGGCAATGCTTTTTATCCCTTGCGTGGGGTGGGAAGGAGAGAATTACATCCCTGCATGTGCTGCTTTGCCGGTCACATTGAGAGAGAGCGATGTCCGCTGTTGAAGGGAGAGTGACAGTTCCTAATCATTCCCAGTGGCAGGCAGGACTGGCCCAGTGTCCCCTGCCGCCCGGCCCAGCAGCACTGGTGTAGCTCAAGGGAGCGATACTGTAAAGCAGCCGGTCGGCTGTGTTTGCTCCGGCAGCTGGAGCGAGTAGCACTTTATTCTAGAGGTGAGAAATTTGCTTTTTCACTGTCATGGAAAACCCGGGTTGAGCTGCTGGCCGCCTGTGGCAGTTTCCACAAGGCTGTAATTGTCCTGTCCTTGTAGGGGTGGTTGGAAAGCTGAAAACAGCTGGGCTGAACCACGCCAGCGAGGGAAAAGCTGTGAGTAAATAGCCCGTGCTTATGAGAACATTACCCCTGCTGATCCACCTGGTCCTGCTGCATATTGCAAAGTCATTGCTTTTCAGGGCAATGTGCTCACGCAGGGGGTGGCTTCAGTGTGCTGGGTTTTTTGTGTGTGTGTGTTTGCTTTTTTTCTGAAAAGGAGACGACCGTACCTATGTGGGTCACTGTGGGCCCTGGCAGTGGGGCCGATGCTCTGGCAGGCTGCAGACCTTTAGCCTAAGCGGGGAGGGCTGCAGCAGAGCCCATGGGTGGCTTGGTCCTGTCTCCAGCCCACTGCTGGGCTGTGCAGCAGGGGGGGCAGGAACCCTGGCAGCACTCCTAAAGAGTGTGCCAGCCTGCCTGAAGTTGCTGCTTTACACCCTGTGGGACGTGGATTTTTATTTTTTTTTTTTTTCATACTGAGATTTTGAAATAACAACTTGTCTTCTATCCTGCATCTTTCTATTTGTGCACAGAAGCGGTATAAAACTTGAGGAAAATATCCACCACGGTAGGCTTCAGATTGGAGACTGTTGGTCCTTTCCGCACGCCTGCTGGTTCCCCTTGTGTTCCTGAACCACTGTGACACCTCTGTGCGCCCACCCGGTGCCAGGCGGAGCAGCGTGGGGACCCGCTGCAGTCTGGGCGCGGGTGCAGCCAATGCAGGTAGCTGAGCAGCACGGCAGCCCTGGCTGCACGCTGAACCTCCTCCCCAGGGCCCGGGCTGTCAGCAACGCTCTCCAAAGCATCAAAAATGTCACAACGCGGCCCCAAGCTTTGCAAACAGCAATGGCAAGGTGTGTTGCCGTAGTGCAAGCCTTGCAGGTTTTAAGTGTTGGTTGGAAATGCCCTTTAGAAGCAATTCCCGTCTCCCTGGATGTTTTTAGTAACTCTTCCTCGTGTCTTTCTGCTCTAGGTTGTTGCTGACTTAAACATCCCTTCCTTGGTTTTCAGGGTCCCAACATGATAGCGAGTGTGACGCTTCCATGTGCTAATGAAGAAGGTAAAAATCAAAATCAATGTATCAATGCCCAACACCAAAATTACCAGCAAGATGGTTCTGGTGCTGAATTCCAGTGCAGGTGCTCTGGGTGTACAAAGTCTTTTTTTCGCTGTGACCTGGGAAGGCAGCGTAGGTGTTTTGGTTTCTATACCTGCTGATTGCTTCTCTCCACCTTGGGCAGTAAGAGATTTTTTTCAAGCTCGTGCTCGCTTTCTGCTTTCAGTAGGTCATCCCTCATATCTTCGTTCTGCTGTGGCATTTATCGTTCAGGTGGGGGACAGTGGGATGCAGTGTGACAATTCACTTGCATGTTTGAAAGAAAAAAAAGCTTGCTTGCTTTGTGCCTGTGTGCTGTGTAAAAGGGTGTGTATTAAAGTGCAAACGGCTGGTAATCCAGGTGTGGGAGAACAAGGAGGTGCCCCTGAGCTGTGTGAGATGCTCCTTTCTGTGGCTGTACGTCCTGAAACCCAGGCAGCTCCCTAAGTTTAGAAACAAAATCAAAGCAGCTTCCTCACCCCCCAGCTGTGCATGAACCTGCTGCAGGTACTGTTTCCACACGAGGCCTAACGGTGGTGGCTCTGAGGCTTTACCACAAGGGCTGCCTGCCTCCCAGATGTTGCACACATCAGCAAGGGTGAGAGGGGTTCCAGGGTTTTTTTGCAGTAGGTACCTCGTTACTCTACCTCCAACCAGGAACCAAAGCACTTAGTTCCACCTCCCTCCGTGCGGAAAGCAGAGGAGGTGCCAGCGTGGTCACTCGGTTTCATGTTGGTTGCTGTGGCGGTACCCGGAGCGCCGCGAACCCAAACTCCTGGAATGCATCGCTCGCAGGGCTTGGCTGGCAGGCAGCTGCGCGCGTCTCTGGGCTGCTGCAGAAAGCCTGAGCCTGCAGGATTGACTGCAGCAGTGGGAGCAGCTGCCCGGGGTAGCTCTGGTAGTGCTGACTCCCTGACGTTGCCTCCAATTCCAAGTCCAAATGCACTCTATCGCTGCAGCAGCCCTGGTCCCTAGTTGTCCTTTCTCTCCAAGGGCTCTTGAAGATGCTATTTTGGTGGTCCTTCAGCCACTGATGTTTTGTTCTAGTTATTACTTTTAATTTAAACAATCATCTGAGACCAAAAAACACCTGTTTGAGGTTTCCCCAGAAAATGGGTAGCACTTATCAAGCAGGTGGTGGACTGCCAGCACTATAAACTACTTGCATGGCTGGGTGGCTTGCTGAAGGTATTCCCTCTTCTGAGGGGGAAGCATGACCTCCCCAAAACGCTGCTGATGCTGAAGGCACGGGGCGAGCGGTGCTCTGCGTTGCCCCTGGGACCCCAGCTTGGACCTGCCTGCCCCACAGCTACCACAGAGCTCAACTGGCGCTAGCAGTCCTGAGTCTGGTCCCTAGTCATCTGATGTATGTTCTGACCTATACTAGCATTTTAATATTTGGTTGGGGTTTTTTTCCCCCTCAGGAAAGAAGTAAATTTGCAGAAGGAAAATCCCACAGAAGCCCTTCTTTCGGTGCTGCCGGGGCTGGATTTCAGGCACAATTTATTGTGGTGCAACACTGGTTATGAGAGAAGCGCAGTGCTGTTTATCTTTCTGCTGTGGACAGATACGGGATTAGTTCTCTGTAATCTCTCTGGTAAAAGATGTGCTCATCCAGGGTGAATCGGAGGGGCTGCGTGAAGTGAATGGGCTTTTTCCCTGAGATGAGACTGGCTGTTGATTTGACCCGTGGATCCGTGCTAATGCTGTTGTGCTCTTAGGAGTTCTCGATGGTTTCATATCTATCTCTGAGGTGTAGTTTGTATGTAGAGAGAAGTGTACTTGTCTTAGAGGAGAACTTTGGAGGCTGATGAACATCTTACCCATTAGTATTATAAAGTTCAGTTTTGCTGATTCTTTTTTCTCTCTCTCTCTCTCTTTTTTTTTTTTTTTTTTTAAGGAATTCTAGCCGCGTGAGTGCATGAGAGAAAATAAAACCACCCAAGACTTTGCCGTGCCTCCCGTGCATCCTGAGGAATGCACTTCTTGGGATCTTGCTTTTCCTGTTTCCCCTGTCAGAGCAAAGCAGGTAAGGTGTCAGGCTGCTTGCGAATGTTTTATGTGAATGGGAGGTTTTTGGGGGGAGTACAGTAACCAGCACAGTAATCTGGCATTTGCAGATAATGCTGAAAAACTTGCTCTTTGGCCCTTCCCGGAGGACACGGTGGTATGTGATAGGTTCCTGCTCTGAACCCCGGAGCTCCTGGGCCTGCCCTGGGTGCTGAGGGCACAGCACCCAGCCAGCTGCCCTGCAGGGAAGGTTTTGGCCACCAAGATTTGGCATAGCGGCCGCGGTAGGGACTGCGGGCGCCCAGTGTGTCACAGGGAAGGAGCAAACCCACCCCCCCAGTAAACCCCCAAGTCACTGGTGCGGCTGCTGCCATGGGGAGCAGTAGGCTCTCTTGCTTTTATTCTTTTAAATTCAGCGCTTGGAGACAGTGTGTAGTACTGTCCTGGGAGTCAGCTGGCACAGAGCTGGTCTTCAACCTGTCGGAGGTTTGGGCAAGTCTTTAGGTTCAGGTGTGGTGGGGGGCTGTAGGTGTGGGACAGCAGAGATGTCCACATCAGGGCAGCTCGGAGGCTTCAGCCTGGACCATGTGTGCAAACAAGTGGGGTGCTCCAGGGCTGTGTGCAGAAATAGCTTAATTTCAGCCTTCACAACCATCACCCCCCAACGCTGAACTGCTGTGAACACGCAGGAGCCTGGCTCCTGCCTGTGCCTCGAAGGAGCCTTAATGGGAACTGCTGTTTGGTCCCGCTTTGTTCTTGCTCAGTTCATTAGACAAGACCTTCTTGGTTAATTGAGAAGAAGAAAGAAGGAAAGCAGTAATTAAGTGAACATGTGAAGCATGCACAGCTATGGGCATCTTGCCTTCTTAAAAAAATCCTCATTGTAATATCCTGTAAATGTGGCAGTATGACCAGGCGGGGTAGAGAGAGGGAGCTCCTGGTGCGGCGCTGGGAAGCAGATGTGCATGGAAAGCAGATGTGCATGGAAAGCAGGGTCTCAGCAGCTCCTGAACAGAGGTGATGCTGGCACAGAGAACCTGAAACCATCTATCTTAATTAAATTACATATTGATCTCCTATTGGAATGTAACAAATTCTACGGCTTCAGAGCTGTAAGAAGTGAACACCACATCAGTGGCTCTGACAAATGTATGGATGATCCATTGCCTGTCCCTTCCTGCTCTTCCCAGAGTCAGAGGAGGAGGCTGGTGCAGCAGTCACATAATTGAGTGCTTGGTTACGTGGAGATGAATAACCCTGTGTGTCCTGGGGCTGTGACGCTTCATCTAGACATGTCGTGCAAGAGGAACAGACCAGCTATGCATGCTGCAAGATGCACAGAACCCCCCCTCTTTTTGCATTTGTTTCCCCAGGCTGGAAGGAGCTGATTTTCACCCATCTACCACCTGTGGTGGGCTGCATTGCTGGTGGGGGATGATGAGCATGGTTTTCTGCTCCCCAGGCTCTGCTCTTCCCTCCACACCCAGGAGGCTCCACTGCAGCAGAGCTCTCTCACCAAGGAATTTGCCAATGCTGGCCATGTTTTCTGCTGAGTAGTTCCACAAATTTCCAGCTTGGCTTCATCTGCTGGCACAGGGTTGCTGTGCTGGGACTGAGCTGCCCAGGGCAAAATAAAGTTATGGCTGCCAGTCCAGCTCCAGCCCCTGGGCTCAGCACAGGCTCCTCATGCCTCTTCATACCAGCCCTGGATGCTCTCAGAAAGGCATATTTCCTTACGTGTGAGCATCTCTCTCCCCCTACCACCAAGCCAAGGATAACTGTTCCCTGTTCCCAATGGCTCGCCTGCTGATCAGGTCCTAGAGCAATGAACACTGCAAAAATAGAGATAGATAATGCTAAAAGTAGCTTTTGTCCTCTGCAAAGGGGAGGCTGGCTCTAGCACAGCTGTTAACCTGTGTGACTTCAGGGTGGCTGACAGCAAACAGCTGGGGCTCACCGCTGAGATGGTATAAATAGAGGTCGGCTGCTTGTGCCTTTGCCTGCAGAGTGACACACACCTTAGTCCAGGAGGTGGCTTCTAATCTTTTAAACAAGTAAAAATTTTTCAGTGGTCTTCAGGGTTGTGATGTTCAGTTTGTCAGCTGGGTTGGCTCTACCTGTGGTTCGTCATCCCCCACCTCTTCTAAAAGGCAGTGATCTCTCTTTATGAGGTCTGCCTGTGACCTTTATCCAAATGGGGACATTTAGTTTGGAAAACGGAACCAGCAACACATCTGGTCTATAGGGAACTGGTGACCATAAATGCATTTGATAGGGAGCTAAAAGAAATGTCCATAACTATCAGTCAGGATGGTTTTTGGGAAACCTTCCCATGGCTGTAGCAGTCAAGTGCTTTGTCTGCCTTTGAGATGGTACTTGCTGCCTTTGGTTGCTGGAGCAAGAGGTGCTCTTCTCTGCTGCTCCTGCAGTTAAGCATATCCCCAAACACAGTGTGCTGCTTTGTACTGTTTCAAGCATGTGTGCAAACGGACAACCTAAATTCCTGGTTTTAGCACCATGGAATTGGATAGAGGAACAGGGAGGAGAGGAGGAGCTCATCCAAGAGGAGCATGTGCTTAAACTGTGATGCTACGGATGGAAAACCACAGGGTTTTCACTTCGTATGCCACTGCCTGCTCAATTTTGCTGTTATGGGAGTTAGTGACAAAACTTGCATCGATTTGAATAGAGCAGGACGAGTTCACTGCGTGCCTGTGTGATGTTTTAATTCTCACTTCCTCGTGCACTGACAACACAAGCCCTGAAGCCTTTGAGGCTGAGTGGGCACCTAACTCCGAAGTCTGAGGTGTGGGGCTGCAGCATCCCTGCCCAGGCTCTTGTTGCAGAGGAGTGGCGGGTGGTCAGCACAGAGACCACCCTTGAAAGCATCTTGATTAGACATCAGTCTTTAATTAGGCACCAGGAGAGCTGCTGTATACCAGACCCCTTTATATACTGTATGCACATCTCCCTGTTTCCCCCTGACTTTGTGGCTATTGCCTGCCTTCTCCATCTCATTACTTGTCTCTCGTTCCCGTCCCTTCCCCTGTGTGGCAGTAGCGTAGGTGTTGGGTGGGAGGGAGGCACAGCCTGATCATACCAAGCTTTTGCCATCCAAGTCCCGGCGGTGTCCTGGCTGCACGCATTCAGGAGTATTGATCTTTGTAGCCACTTTCCTCGTTAGCTGGAATTGAAAGACTTTGCTAGCGTAGACATTTTTTTAAAAAGCAGAAATTGGGTTATTTCCAAGTGCAAACAGCCTTTTTTTTATTATTATTTGTTTGGTCTTTTTAGAACAGCAGGTAAAGGGCATCCAAAAATCACAGCCTGTCCCTCTGCCACCCCCCTGGAGCTGAAAAATTCCCCTTTCTAGAAAAGCAATCGGGAAATTTAGGCTTGAGGTAGTGGTTGGAGTAGGTGACCTTGAAGGCTGTGTTGATACAGAGGTAAGCCCATTCCTTGGATGCCTTCTTGTTCCTTCAGTGGGGGATTAGAAAGGAAAGCCAGCAGGAAACCTTTGGTATTTTAGGAGACTTGTGTGGTCTGTTAAAATCACTAATAATTACCCATTAAGACTTAATAGTAATATAACTATGGCAGTATGTTGGGTATTTATGTAAGCTTAGTATAAACTAAACATGAGGAGGCATTTATGTTGACACACTTGACCAGGAGTTAGAAAACACTTGGAAAAAATAATATATATTTATAAAATATATTAAATTCATGTTTCTAGGAATAGCTTTCTGAAAGTACTCTTTTTTTCCCACCGTTCTGCGTCCTCTGTCAGGCCATGTTAAACGTGCACAGGAGCAGACAAGCTGTGATGAACGAGGACATGAGTCCTCGTGGCAGAGCAGGAGCTCAGCTGCGTAAACCTGGCTCTGCTTGTAGCGGTTCAGAGGGACCAGCCAGACACCAGCCTAGCAGACGTAACAACTCGCAGCTTTGGTGTACCCCGAAAGTCAGTGGCTCCCATTTTAAAATGGACCGAGCAGCCAGAACTGGATGCCGGAAAAACTGTTTAGGAAGATGCTGGTCTTCATCCAGCTCATGGTGAAAAAGTATATGACTCTGGACAGGCATCCTCGTTGATGTCCTGAAGGGAGACGGGCTCTTTGCTTCTCCCTGAGGCAGGACCAGTCACGGCTGTGGGTAACAGCACCTCAAATGAAACCATCTGGGCATCACCCTCACCCCCTCTCGGGAGGAGCAGCAGTTATTCTAACCTGTATTTTTAGTAGCTCGCGTCTCTGTGCACTCTCCAGATACAAGTGCCCATCAATAACATATTAGGATTTGAATGACTAAATCTGTGGAGCAGCAGGGGAAGAAAAACCACGTGAGGAGCCGTCATTTTGCACTCCCCGGGCCATGCCGTTCCACTGCAGCAGGGAAAACCTTTGTGGTTTGAGTTAAACACTGCACTGCTCCAAAGGCAAATACTGCATACTCAGAGTCTCTGCTCACATCCTTGGCATCTGCCTTGCAGGCGCTTTAATAATGCGCACAACAAATTCCCTGCCCACAGGAGAAAGCACTGAACCAGGCGTGGACAAGCTCTCTGAAGGATGCTGCTGACTAGTAGCCCCCAGACTCCCAGAGCTGCAGATGTAGGGTATTAAACATTAATGGGGTACTAGAGAGATACTAGGTGGTGTAGGGTTGATGCTAATCATGCTCAGCTGCAGTTTCTGGAGTTCTAAAAGTCGTTAGTCAGCAAAGAGGGCTGAGAGTGCTGAATGGTGCACTGGCTGCATCCTCTCCTGACTATGGGGGGTGTGTGTGCTACTGGTGCTGCCTTGGGCACATCAAAACCAGCTCCAGCACTGGGAAACCTTCCCTCCCAGCCCTGGGCATGTGTGGGTACCAGCAGTGGCTTGGGATGGTTTGCTTTGTGGAAGTTGTTTTCCTCCCAGCAGGTCAGGGAGACCCTCCATGTCATGGCACCAGCTTTTCATCAGCAGTGGGAGATGTGGGGGTGGCGCCTGCTGCTGAGCCGAAGGGCTGGTGGGCAAAGAGCTGCTGTGAGCAGCAGTGTCACCCTTAGCACCAGGGTCCTGCCAACATACCAGCCCTCCTCGCCTCTTGGCGGGCAAAGACAATTTCTTTAAAACCCTTTAATCAAATTATGTTCTTAAAAAATGGCTCCCGAGTCTCCTCTGCTGAAGGCATTTATTTGCTTGAAGGGCATCCAGGAGCGCTTCTTTGGGCACCAGTGCCAAACCATTTTCTGCTTGCAAATGGGCTGAATGCTGCTGGTGCTCTGGATGCAGCCCCAGGGCTGGTGGTGGAGCTGAGCAGTGCTGCAGCTGCTCTGCAAAGCGCTTGGGCTTCTGCGAGCCGTGCTCGGGGCCCTGCGGCGGCGCAGGTGATGCAGGAGCCAGCTGGCGAGGGAGACCTGGGTATCGCAGTGGCACCTGCTCCCCTGCTCAGGGTTTGGGTCCTGAGGTGGCCTGCAGCTCTGGTCAAAGCAGGGGCAGGAAGGGGAGAGGTGGCTGAAACACCCACCGATGCGCGGAGACGCCCCCCAGCTCCCCTGTCCCTCTCTGCTGGGGCTGTGTGGGAGCAGCCCTGGGAGAAGTGGCTGCTGAGAGCGACCCCGGAGAGCCCCCAAATCCAGCCCAAATCCCCCTGGAGGCACCTGGGTCTCCTCACATTTGGCTTAAGGGGCTCTAAATATCAGGAGCTGCCCTGGCCTGAGCACGATGCTCAGGGATGCTTTGGGCACCTGCCCCTGGTGCGTCGCAGTGCCCCGTCAGCGTGTGCACCCCACGGCTGCGTTGGCCGTTACCCTGCCTGTGCTGAGCCCTGCTTTCTGCGGGGTGGGGGGGTGGGGGCACAGAGTGTGTATGAGCCCTCTCTGACAGCATTTGCTGGCTGCACCTGACTTCAGCATCTCTGTGGGAGCAAAAGCACTCATAAGGTGGAATTTTGCACCGGTGACTTTTCCAATTGCTTTGGAAAATAAACTGATGTGCTCTAGCAGGAAAGCGGTTACAATATTTCTGGGGACTTCCAGCAGTGTCTGCGTGGCCCCAGGTTTCTCTGTTGCCTCTGCTCTTTCATAGGTGAGACCAGCTGAAAAAGAGTGAACAATCCCTCACAGTTGTTTTCACGTGCGCTTTTGAAGTAATATTTTTACCGCAAAGCAGCGCAGATCAAAATGCATTCAGGTTGGGAGGTGATACCATAGAAAAAATTTCTAAAAAAGTTAGCTCATTGACTTTTCAATGCTGAGGTACAAAGCAAAAATAAAGTAATTCTTAGGATAGCTTTTAAAATTTCTGAGGGATGCAGCTGTCTTTCACTGGCCGTTTCAAAACCTAGAGCTATGCTTTTTTTAGACTATGGTAAATGGATGTTTTGTTAAAATCCCACTGAGCTGAGCTGCTTTCTGACTCCTGTTTCCTAATTCTGATACTTGCGCGATGGGAGGATTCATCCCTGTCAGCTTTATACCTGACAACAATTGCTTTCAGATCTTTCATTTGCCTTTAATAATACTCTCAAGTTTTCTGTGCCGTGGCCCGATGTCCGCTCCTGCCAGCTTTGTGTGCACAAGGGAGCTGGTCTGGTGAAAAATTCAGAATATGCGGAATACTCTCAGTTTCTGTTAGAGCTGGGGTGCTCAGGTTTGTAGAGTTGGGGCTCTCATCCTCATCATCTTCAGGAGAAAACACATAGAGAAATGTGTTGCCTCCAGCATTGGTCTGGGGCTCAAGGATCTGCTGTCAATTCCTGCGCAGATCTCCCGTGTTAGGATGGACAGGTCCTTGACTCTGGGGTGTCTGAGTTCTGCTTGTGGAATCATAGAATCATTGAAGTCAGAAAAGACCCTTAAGATCATCGAGTAACGTACATGAAATGAGGATGCCAAAAGCTTCTCGTTCAGAGGCTTGAGAATAAGCTTGCGGCTGGTCATGGGATGCTGGGGAATCATGGGCAGTAGAAGTACCAGCGAGAGAAGAGAGCAAAGCCCAAGTATCTAACTCATCTGTGGGCTCCTTGTTATTGATAATGCTCTGAGGAGCGTTTCTAAAGAAGGTGATTGCACTTCAGATGGAAACAGTCACCAGAAAATTACTCTTGCCTGTTCATTTTTTTCTCTAAATGGCTGTGGATACAGCCTGTAGCTGCCTATAACCCATTTTTAATATAAGGTAATTTCTGCTTAAACGATCTCACAGCTCTCAAGGATATGCTAACATTTACCATCATCTATTAAATCTACATAGGAATATTTCATTTCTTCTGTAATAGCACAGCTGACGCTCATGAGAGGTTGCTTAATTATGCCTACATTTTGGAAGATGAAAGCTAAAAATAAATATTGGTACAAATCAAGATTTTACTTGCAGCCATAAAGAGCCGAGAGCAAAGATTCAGCATCTTTAGATGAATATGAACAATCTCGTCCAATATTGGCTTGTTCCTTTCTAATTGCTGATGGGTTTTACCTGATTTGCAAAGATTTAAGAAACAAGGGTTTCTTTGCCTGTGTCATTCCGATGTATTGGTTGGATTTGGCATTGCTGATCTGGTTGATGTAGTGACACAGACTGTTGTGGCTCCTGGCAGGGACACGGCTCTGGTCGGGAGCGCAGGGGAAGACTTCAGACCCTGTCTGACCAGGCTGGGAGGGAGCTGGGAAGAGCCCAAAGCACGTGGATAGAGCAAAGCGACCCCTTCGTGGCACCTGGGAGGAGTCCTCCTGGGTTTGGTCCCTCCATTAATTTCATCACTTATTTTGTCATGTCATCAAGCTGCTGCAGCATGTTAGGCTAAACAGTTTTCCTCTCCTGGACATCACAGGTCACCAGAAATCCCTCATTTGCAAGACACTTACTGTCAAGTTCCTACATATTTCTTACTGAACCAGCAGAGACTCGGAATCACTTGTCCCACAGAGTTTCCCCAGAAAGGGGCAGGGAGGGCCACCGGTCCGTGGCTTGGCAGGGATGGAGGATCTGTCTCTGGAAGCCGGCAGAAGACCTGAGGAACAGCAGGAGGGACTGTGCTGGAGGGACTGGCACCCTTTTGCTGGTCTATCAGTATCTAAGTGCCTCTAGCACACGTACCTGCGCCTGGTGTAACGCGTGATAGGAGATCAAACCCTAGTGAAAGCAGAGATGCAGTTAGATGTTTCTCTTACCAAAGCAAACCCAGGCACATCAGTTACAGATGGGTTAAATCCACGCCACCAGGTATTTTGTTATTATTCTGGTTTACTGGGAGCATAAGAAGGTCAGAATCATTTCTTGGCCAAGAGAGATGTACACGCAGTATTTCGCCAATGGATCGACATTTAGGTGGTGATGGGCATACGGACACGAAACTGGAGAGCACACATCCACCCGCAGTACCTGCGGCCGGCGGGGTGAGGGAGGGAGCTGCCTCTCCCAGTTCTGCAAAAATGCCCAAAGGGAAAGTATCCCCAACCATCTGCCATTGCTCCAGGGCTGAATCACTCGGGAAGCCATCATCTCTCTTGGTGTTGACGTGATGTGTGGTGTTCGAGGCGATCGGAAGGTTTCACGCAAAAGATTGCTTAGGAAACAGGATTTCCTTGCAAGCACATCTGTCCCCCTGGGGCATGCAGATGTGTTGCTGCAGGTTCTGCTCCTCGGTTTACAATTAAAACAGAATAACACTATGGAGGAAGGCAGTTGGTGACTGAGGAGGTGAGACTTGTAGCCAAAGCTTCTCGATTTTGCTGGCACCTGCTATCTTTTTCATATGATGGCACCTAACATCTTCTTTATCTTTTTTCACATGTTCACTGGCCATTTGGGAATGCAGCAGATGGCAGCTATCCTGGAAAAGGACCTCATCTCTGTGCAAGGTCCTCATGGACTGCAGGAGGACCGGCAGCCTCCAGGTCAATGCAGTGGTATAGGTGTGATCACAGACACTCCAGTGTCAAAAAAACCCCCATCCAAAACCAAAATAATGGGTTTCATCCCAGCATTAAAAACTTCCCACATGAACTGTTTTGAATGACTGGAGGGTGGCAATCTAAATATAAACCTAACTTTTGTTAAAAAACTGATTTCAGGCATGTATGTACAGCTTCGGCTGACTTTCCAGAGGAGTCTGTGGGAACATCTGACAGCAAAATTAAGTTCTATGTTTCTTGTGGGAGTTCATTTCCTACAAAAGCCGTAAACGCCTTGTTTCCCTGGCACTCAGGGGTTTAAACCTGTAATCCCAACAGGACATGAACTGTTTTTAATTACCTCCAGCGATGGTATTTCGTCCTTTGAAGGAATCGCTTGGGGAGTGGAGGGGAACAGGGAGGTTTAGTGCAAACGTGAGAGTGTGATTTATTTTTAGAGCCGGTGTTGTGATCAGCTCAGCCACGGAGGTTTTGTCACTGATTTCAGCAGGTCACAAGTTCACACACCGCTTTTGAATTAGTTTGGGAGAACAAAGCAGTGGGAAGGAAACAGGAGGCCGGGGAGCCGGCAGAAAAATAAATGGGGTAAGAGACCAATTAAACTGGACAAAAGCAAAGAGACAAACAGGGAGCATGGTGAGAGCTTTAATGACTTCTGCAGCACAAGTCAAGGGTATTTCAGGTGTAACCTTCTTTGCTCTCTCATTTAAATAGCCTCATTTCTACCAAAATAACTGGTTACATGACTGGGGTGAGCTAGCTTTTAACCTTTATGTAATCTTCCTATATAAATATAATGTTTTTTCCAGATAGGGTATAGGCTTGCAAAGGAGGTGGCGGTGTGTGATCAGATGCCCACCGGAGGTGGAAGGAGAATGAAACTCAGACCCAGGAAAATGCAACAGCAGTCATCCTAATCCAATGAAGTTTGCAGTTCAGACACTGGAACCACTGCAAAAAGTAATAGGCCATTAAACCCCAAATCACACTGCACGAGGTCTAACGAATCATCTGCAACTGCCTCATCACATGCACGGCAGCCCTGGTGCAGGGTTTTATCCAGCACGCTCACTGCTCTCGAAATCAAGGCCACGTCTTCTGCCGTGTCTCGGTTTGCTGGGAGCAGGACAGGGTTGTCAGAGATGCCCATGTGCCTGTGGCGGGGGATGCTGGAAGGGAGGGCAGCCGCTGCGGCACACCGGTGACGTGCCAGCAGACAGCCCGAGCGCCGAGCTGGCACTGGTACGCATCTGTGGTAGGATCCCAGTGATGAACTTGGGAGCTTGAGGTGGCCCCATCATCCCTGTAATGTAAATGCCTTGTAGTGTAGCGTAACGGAAACTGCTACATAAATATATATATTTATTTATGTAATAGATAATAAATGCAGCCCTTAAGCGAGGGCTGGCTCCTGCTGCAGCGAATTGGATTGAGGTGGTTGTTACACTCCTGCCTCTGGGAAGGGTTTTAGGGGGCTGGAGGCAGATGGGTGCCCTGGCTGGGTGATGGCAGCCCTGTGTCTGCTCCCAGAGGTGCCACCGAGGGTCCAAGCGAGCCAGAGGGCAGCATGGATGAGCTTTCCACCAGCAGTAGAAACGAGGGAATCAGCTCCCGGCCAGCCGGCTCTCCTCCCACCTCCTGATACACACCAGGGGTGGATGCTGTCACAGTGGCCTTCCAGCTATGCCAGGATGAGCCACTTGGGAGATCTCGGGAGCAGCTGTGGGAGCTGCTGGTGCTGCCCATCCAGGTGGGTTTTCTCTTCCCCTCATTTGCTTTGCTGCCTTCTTGGAGAGAACAGCTTGGTGCCTTTGAGCTGAATAGCTGGTGGTTCCCCGGGAAGTGATCTATTTGCAAACCAGGAAGGTACCAGAACAGTCACATCAAAATGGAGTGGTGTAGAAAGTGTCACTGTTATTTAAAAAAAAAAAAAAGGTATTTTTTGTAAATATGAACATCAGATGAGTAGTTTTCCCTCTGTACTCTGTGATGGAGAACTCTATGGTTGGAATTCTGAAGAAATGGAAAAATTCTGAGAATTGTAACTTCTATGAAGCATGGAAGCCCCCCATTAGATCCCAGGGGAACTGGTACTTTCAGCATCAGCACCATTGAGGACACCTAGCATCAGTGGACTCAGTGCTAAAGAGCCAAGAGCTTCCCTCTCCCCTTTGCCGCCTGGCCCAGCAGAACTTTTGGTGGCTGCAGCTCTTCAGCCCCAACCCTTCTGCTGGGAAAATAATCCGTAGGCATTCCGGCAGCCAGCCCTCGCAGGTGGTGTGGCTGGCGGGGACACCGCAGCAGCAAGTGCCACCCAGAGCCATGCACCCAGCACCAGCTCCTGCCGGCATTTGTTTCAATGAGCTGAGGACACGGGGATGGCACAATGGCTTGTGGCTGGGTTCATAAGCCGGCGGCGTTTGCACTTAGGGTCCGTGGTATCTAACAAGATTAGCAAGCCTCCATGTTTGGTGCAGTGGCATTTCGCTGTTTGCAGTGGGATTGACTTTTTAAGCGCCTTTCTAGTCAATACTAAAATTTCCAGGATTTATCTCAATAATCTTGACAGATGGATCCTATTGATTTGAATGGTAGCTGGGGAGAGGGGGTATATAGGGAGCTCCTTATAGCTGTTTACAGAGCAAACAGCTTCCATCTGCTCTCTGTTTTACTGTAAACCAAAGGATCAGTCAGCTGCTGACTTTAATAGATGACCATTATTAGAAGCAAGTCGTGCTAATTACTATCCTCCCCAGCTCTGCTCAACTATCCACAGTTTAGTCAGCATCTGGGGGGTGTGGGGTCTCCCCTTACGGCTCTGTGGTCTCCAAGCCATACATTTCAGAGAGGATCTCTCAGCCAGGAGGTGCTTCTGCCTCACCTCCTGCTCCCTGTGCTCAGAAAAGAATACTTGCATACGCATCCCAGGCAACATTTTGTCTCCTGTTTATTTCAAAAGCCTTTGTAATAGCTGAATTGCAACAGTCCGAACATCACCTGGAATTCGACTTCCTCCCAGATGTACAGAATTCATACTCGGTTGTGTATCACAGCATTAAAAACACTCAGGAATGTTCCCCAAAGACCATCAGCAGGTTCTTCCACGGTCTCATTAACTACCAGCTCTGCTCACCCCCCACCAGCACCTGGGTGCAATGCAGCAGCGCGTCAGCCGTCTGTGCCTCCTCGGTCCACAGCCCTGCCTCTGTGAATGAAGGGGTGCCAAGCCCAAAATATCCATCCTTGTTTGCAAACTGTATATAACGTACCAGTAGAAATGTGATCTAAATTGAATTGGGTTTGTATATGGCTTTTAGTCCTCTTCATTCAAAGACCGTATAGCGGAAAAATCCTGAGCTGACACCACAAGCGGGATGGGTGCGTTAAAAGTGCTCACAGTTGTGGTGTGTGTTGGAGGCAAAGCGCCTGTCAACCCAGAACTGAAGCATTTGTCAAAAATTCCACTTGTTTAGATAGATTTCAGTCCTGACATTTATTCCAGTTCAATGTTCTGCTAGGAAGCATCATCTGAAAGAGAATAAAAAAATCTGTGTTTTCTAATCAACGGTTTGCAGGAACTTACGCTTCTTCATCTCAGCTCTTGACTGGGTAAACACAACTGAAATTGTGCTGGGGAAATACATGCAGCTCCTTTTGACTTCTAGCAGGCATTTAAAAGTCATTACATCTATTTAATTAGGCTGTTTACTACCTGCTATTCAACTAAGCCACTCCAGATTCAGGCAAGAGCAGCATTTGCTTCCTAGAACCTACTGGCTCTTTAGGTTATTTAGGTAATTTCTGTATTGTTCGGCTCTTTGGGAGTGCGTCGAGCGATGCCAGGCATGGGGACCTGCCGCAGCTGGTGCTGGCCAGAGGAATAGCATTTTTCCTGACCAGCACTGAGCTGAAATTCATCTGGGTTGTTACGGCAGTCCCTGGCTAACGCCCATATTCACTGGTGACAGTAAAAATCTTGTGTAAGACTTGCTGCCGTCCTCCCGTTCCAGCGCCGGTGATGAGAAATGTCCCTAGCGGGGTGGGAACGGCTGCAGGATCTGGTTTGGGAAGTGCCGGCTGTGGTGGTGCAGCTGTTCGCAGGGCAGTACCCGGCACCCCCACATCCAGCCGATGCTCTCCCGAACCCAGGCTTCTCCCGCAGCCGGGGGAGCAGCCGGCTGCTCCGGGCAGCAGTGGCTCTGCTCACAGCCTTTGCCTGTGAGACCGTTACTGCCTTGTTCAGAATTATTTTCCTTTTCTGATATGCCAGTATTGGAAGGGTGGTGGTGGTGTTTGGTTGCTTTTTTTTTGTCTCTCTCTTTTTTTTTTTTTTTTTTTTTTTTGAAAAACCATGACCATTTGAAGGTCGGCTGTCAAAATAGATTGAACGATCTGCGCAGGAAAATTGGAAATCCTGACATCTTGTGTGTAGGTTGTGAATAATGGGCAACACCCTTTGGATCATTAAAATAGAAAATGATCTATTTTCTGATGGGTTTAGCCCATCAAGAAGGCAGGGGTATGACCGCATTGCTGATGACTTGCACCGCTTTCCTGGCAGTACATTCGCTGGCTGCAGACCAGGGGCTGGTGCTGAGATGGATCCCACGCTGGGGGAGGCTTGGCCGGAGGAGGCAGCCGCAGGGTGCCACGACACTCAGCTCCTCTCCAAAGACCACAGACACCCCAAGGCAGGTCTGTTGTCTGCTGGGAAGTGGAGCAGTATTCATGGTCTCTGAACCATGGGCGTGCTGACACTTGGGGATGGAGGCAACTCCATCCCTGAGTGCTATTCAGACCAAGGCATGTCCTCAAATACAGTTTTCTTTCATTCATTCAGAAGAAAATACCAGCCTTGACTACCCCAGTGCTGTCAGAGCCTTTCCCTCGAAGTGCAGGTGCACTGAGCATTAGAAATGAAGGCTATGGTAATTTTGTGTTGTGTGCCTGAGCTTTGGGGCCCAATTGCATATTTTAGCACTTTCTCTTCAGAACACCACTTCTTTTGTTGCTTCCCTGTACTTGTTGGATAGCAAGACAATTTTTCCTTTTTTTTTTTTTTTTTTTTTTTAATTGATAAAGGTCTTTTAGCAAATATAACCAGACTTGTTAATTGATTCATCTTGCAATATTTGTATCTGCTGTCATCATACAGAAAGCCTAAACAAATTATCTTTTTTATGCGTAAAGTAATGATGAGGATGATGGGAGGGCTGGAGCCCCTCTCCTGTGCAGACAGGCTGAGAGAGTTGGGGTTGCTCAGCCTGGAGCAGAGAAGGTTCCAGGGAGACCTTGCAGCACCTGCCAGTGCCTAATGGAGCCGACAGGAAAGCTGGGGGGGCTTTTGACAAGGGCATGTAGTGATAGGGCAAGGGGGAATGGCTTTAGGCTGAGAGAGGGGAGATTTGGATTAGCTACAAGGAAGAAATTCTTTACCGTGAGGGCGGTGAGACACCAGCCCAGGCTGCCCAGAGACATGGATGCCCCATCCCTGGCAGTGCCCAAGGCCAGGCTGGACGGGGCTTTGGGCAACCTGGGCTGGTGGGAGGGGTCCCTGCCCGTGGCAGGGGGTTGGAACAAGATGATCTTTAAGATCCTTTCCAACCCAAACCATTCTATGATCCTGTGATTCCATGAAAGCAGGATCACAGTGTAACTGCTTTGCCAGTGCAGAGGATGAATGTAAAATGAGTTGGTAACTGCACCTGGGTCCCGAACATGCCAATTTTGGGAACAGACTGGGGTTCAAAGGTGGCCAGAAACAGTCTAGCGCAGGCTACAGCACCTCACCGTGCTTCTCGAGAGTGGCCCAGTATAACACCAGTCAGCTTTTTTTCTTTTTCTTTTGCCTTTCTCTGTTTTTTTTATCTTGATAACCCAAACAGCACAGTTGCCAGCCCTGACTGAAGAGCGGTGCCAGGCATGTATGACACCTAAAGGCAGGGACCGTCCTTAGGAACCATGGTGGGCTGGGGCGATGGCAAACGGTGTCCTGAGGCACAGCAGGGGGAACTGCCCAGTATCACCCATCCAAACTCTTCAACCACCCCTGTAAACTCCCAGCCACCAAACCAACCTGCACAATAGCATCTTTGTGCACCAAGAGCCCGTCAACTAAATTCTGGATGCTGTAGCCGTGTGCCAGTGGTCTTCTTGATAAAAGCGGTTAGTAGAGCTTTATTATTTAGGTTTCTTTGCCTGAATTAGAATTACATTGGCATGCCTTTAGTTTGCAATTGCCAAACAGGTAAAAATATTCAAGTTTTGAAGATCTGTATGTGCAATTGTGTTTGCAGTGATCGTGCAGTCTCTGTTTTAATCCCTTGAGAAGTTCTATTTATAGAAGTGAATGTGCAGTGTAGGGCATTTTCCGAATGGGGTTTCTATCTTTCTGATTTTCATTTAAAAATCTTAAACAAATCAGGTAAAATGGGCAAATAAAATAGGAAGGTCTCTTTACGTAAACCCAGATGTTTAGCATCTTTCACTGAGCTCATGTCAAGGATTTCTGTTGGTAGAAAAAAATATTCAGTCCGTTAATTCCAACCATGATATGTAATTTATACTCATAATTTAGATTTTACAAAACAATTTTAGAAAGAAAAATATTCAGAAAAGTGTCTGGGAACATTTGCTGGATAATTTTCTAGTATTGATATTTCAGCTGTTTGCAATCAATGCTAATGGGAAAGTGATACCAGCCAGAAACCAGCACTGAACTGGTCATTCCTTTTGTAACTCACAGTTAGCGAAGTACAGAAATAAGCAAACACCAAACCCAGTGGAATTAACTGCAGAAGGAAAATTCTTGATTTTTGTAATAGAAAATGATAATGCCAGCTCAGTTAAAGGTATCTACCAAGCTGTGCCCCTTTAAAAAAAAAACCAACCAAACAAACAGGAGTATTTTTGAGCAGATATATTGAAATTCACGTATTTTAAATTGGCTTGAGATTCAGAACTTATATTTTTGCAGAGAGTACACAAGGTGAGCTAAATTCTAGTGAGCTAAAAATGTGTGTATATGTAGAATGACATCACCTTTTATTTCTGTAGTGTCTACACCCCCCACCCTGCCCCAAACCCATTTTTCCGATGTTGTGCTTTCAGATACTGAGGTTTTACAATAATATTGGAACTGAACTCTTGCAGTCTGTACAGCCCATGGATATTACTAGAAGCGAAAATTTTACGGACGTAATTTTACTTGCAGGGGATAAAACTGATTCACAAAACTTAGGATTAGGTGAGCTAATTAGGTGACAGCGTTTGCCTCCCGAACGAAGCGCAGGTGGCCCCTCGCTCTGCCCCCCCTGTACCTCGCGAGATGCTTTATGTGCCTGACGAGGTGGCGGAGCCTGGAACGCAACGGGAGCTCCTTGGGGCTGTGCCAGCCTCCGTGCCCTGTGGCGGGGCAGAACGCACGTGTACGGAGAGCAAGGCAGGTCTGTGGTTTCCTGCGGGATCTGCTGGAGAACACTTGTGAGCCTCTCCTTCTCCCACACCTTTCGTTCCTGGGTAACGGTACACTTGCTGTACCTTGAGAAAAACCTGATTTGGGGTTGTCTCGTGCTAAATTTCCAAACCATTGGGTACTCCGCTATACGCTGTATCCATATTTACTGTCTCTTTCCTTTCCCAAGGAAAAGACTAAACACAGCAGATAGGAAAGCTGCAGGTTTGCAGCCCCACTTCAAAGTGAAATAACACCATTGTGGCTCCTGAGAGTTGAAAGCTTGGATTTGATCCTAGACCTCTTTTTGGCTATGCAGTATTTAGGGCAACTGCATTTTTTTTTCCTTTTTTTTTCCTCTTGTGGTTTAAAGGTCTATTCCAATTAAAGGGTGGATGTTACTCATTTAATAAACAAAAAGAGTAAGACAAAAGGCATGCATCTTTATTGGTAGCTCTATTCAGGCTGTGGCCATGTAAAACTGAAGTAGTCCTTCCTCTGTGCCATTGCTACACAACGTATTTATAACGCGTGATGAACCACTCACTGTGCATACACTAATATGCATAGCCTATGCATCAAATCTCAGTGGAACTGGTTGTATCTTCCTGCATTTTCTGCAATGTAATGCTTCTGTTTTCCTAGCAGGAGTATTCGTGAAAGCAAAACAGGATCTCAAATACGGGCGTATTCATAAAAAAGAAATTGCATACTGGTTATAGAATGTGCGACGCAGGCTTCATTAGTTATTTTGTGTGAGTCGAGTGTTAATATGCCCTAATTGAATTTATTATGTAACGTAACATTTATTGTATTATTTGAATATAACATTGAAAACGTGTGTTGGTTTGGAAAGGCACATTAGTAACCCAATTAGAGCAGAAGCCATAGCCATAGATTTGCCAGCAATCAGCAAAGTATGATTTTGTTTACATTAGCTCTGAACATTCACTGTAATAATTAGTCACTGAATATTTTTCAAGTTAAAGGTTAGAAAACACAAAAAAGTGAGAATGGTCTCATTGGTACACCTAATTTCCATATAATTATAAAGTCATCCCACACAGGCAATCAGGTTTATACCAAGCCCACATGCCTGGCCGTGTGACCTCCACTGCTGCTGAAGCCCTCCTCTCAGGAGCAAGTCAAGGAGATACAGGTCAATGGTCATTGTATACCCAGGTATTCAAGCGCAGAAAGGTGGGGAGGGTGAGAGACTAAGGGCACGGGCAGCATCGCGGCGCATCCCTGGGTACCTGAGCATGGCACGGGGCAATCACCGGCAGCTTTAGTGTGACTTGCATTTCTCCTGTCTTCCACCAACACTCTTTGCTGCAATTAGATCTGGCAACTGGGTTATCAATTAGCACGTTATGTGTCAAAGAGCACAAATATCCCTTATAACAGACCTTCTTTTTCCCATTTTCAGTTGTGCCTACTCCTGCACGGCCCCAGCCACCACCTAAAGAACCTGTGTACGCCTTGCTAGCGGTAGTGGGAGTTACTGTGCATTGCTGCTTCTGCAGGGAGGCCGGCAAACTGCAGCCTCGTCCTTCAGAAATTTCCATCTGCGGCTGAGGTCAACGAGATTGCTTCTCTGAACATCCGTATTGCCTGACGGGCATCCTTCACATTGCAAGTAAACAAAAAGCAACCTGACTTTTTTACACAAAGCGAGACGCGTGGCTGCAGATGGGCAGTAACCGAAGAGACTCAGGCGACATCTCAGCGTGACTCCAAACTTTGTCCAGGACACACACAGGGAAGACAAACCCCAAGAAGTAAATGTAGTGGCAAGTCGCACAAATGCTACAGGTTTCACCAGAAACTTCCTCGTAACTGCTCTGCTCTCAGCTCCAGGGGAGAGCAAAGACACCGCTTGAATTTGGTTATTGTCCCTTATTAATTTTCACTGACAATTTTTAATTCTCATCTGCCAAGGTGTTGGCACGCAGGCCAGGTGAATGTGGCACCTCCTCCCTTCTTGCTGGGGGTCCGGGCAGCTCACACCTTTGCAATCCTTGCTGTCCCCAGGGGCTGGCTCACAGGGGTCTTGCCGCCTTCTGCCACTCCTGAACGCCCCTCTCGGGCTCAGGCAGCTGAGGGCCACTTTGGGGCTGGGGGCTGAGCTCCCTGCCCGGCTGCTCAGCTGGGACACCTGGGTCTGGGCCAGCTGGGAGCCACCACTGCTGGTTTGCAGGGTGGTGCGAAGGGGGTTCTATCAGGGAAGATGAACTCTTAAATCCTAAATTAATTGCATTCTTTCCAGGCTGCCCAAAAATAAAACCTGGAAACATGCCCCCCCGCCCTTTAATAAATGTAATACAGCTCCGAAGTTACCTAAAAAGAAAGTGCAATCTAGTGCAGTGTGCTTTCACCGTCCTGCTCTATTCCTTCAGTTTCCTTCTGATTTCTTGTGCTTCAGCCCGTGGCTGGGTATGCAGGTATCTGCTTTACCTGCAAAAATGAAATACCAGGAGGAACCGCGCTTGGTGCAGCTGGTGCGTGTTTAGGGTTTAATTCACAGAAGGAGCAGGCTGCCCTGGGGGTGCAGGATTGGACCATGCACAATAAAAGGAAGGAGTTCGGTGCCCAAGCCTGTCAAGTTTAAGGAGTTGTCCTAAAGAAAAGATAAAGAAAGAGCAGGAAGGACTAGGAAGGGCTGCTCTCAAACCTCCTGTGTCCTCCTGGCTCGGTGCTCATGCAGGTGGGTGACGGGTGCCCAGGCAGTGCAAGCAGGCAGACGAGCAGAGGTTTGCAGCCTGGCTGCCATGCATCCTTGAAAAATGACTTCGGCTCCTGAATACGAGGGAACTGTAAAGCCAGCTCTTGGCAGATGCTCCCCAGTGAGACCCAGCTCAGTAACTGCTCTGAACCGTCACACACGGGCCTTACTGAGCCAGAGGGGTCTGGGGATTTTTAGGGGGCTGGTACAAGCCGAGGGTGTCCCCGTGGTCGAGCTGTGTCAGCTTCTGTGGACATGTGTGCTGCGAGAAAGAGGGGCACTGGCAGACAACTGGGCATGCACTTTATATGCCTCTGAGGCCAAGGAGCAGCAGAACGGAGTCTCTCAAGGATCTTGGGAGTAAAGAAACATTAGACCTAATTGCACAGAGAAGCCATCAGATACCCAAATCCCTTTAGGGAACCCAGCTCTAGGAGCTAACCCAGCTCCCTCCGGAGTCAACAGGTCCTGGCACTGGCACCACTGTGACCAGCACCACCAAAAAGGCTCGGAAATTTTTAAGCTGTTATTACAACAGACGGCGTGTCTGCCTGTGACTGGACTCAGAAGCTAAGTACAGAAAGAGCAGAGGAGGTATGTACCATTTCCTATGACTTCACTGTGTTTCCCAGGCAGGAACAGGTCGTTTGAAAATGATTTGCAAACATGTATATATAATTATAGGTGTAATATTTAATACCTATGATTATAATCATAGATATAATATTTATCCCTTAACTTACTGAAAAAAAAATATCCCTTAACTTCCAAATTTGTTACCATAAAAATATAGTTCTTGAGCTCACAGGACGTTAATGCATTTGAACACATTTTTATGAGTAAAGTAATAAACCTAAGTAATTCTGCCGTGGCTTGGGCTCCCATCTATTCAGACTCCAAAGTCCTTCGGGACAGAGCCCGTCTGCCTTGATTTATGCAGCACTTCACACAGCGGGGTCCATTCCAATGAGTAATATTCATGGCAATTTTTTGAAAAAAATTCTTGGCAAAACCCTAGTCATAGGGATGGCCAATGTACTGAGACACAACCCTAAGAGAGGTCTAGCTGCAAAAAGAGAGCAGTGCCCCACTCACCTTCAAGGAAACACATAAATCATCGCAGTTAGAATTACCCTCGGGAGTTATCCCAAGGGAAAAGAACAAATTTTCATTCTTTCGGTTCCTTGCCTTGGCTGTTTCTGAAGGTGCCCCCTGCGTCTCTGGAAGGTGCTTTCCCAAACTGGGTCTTTGCAGGCAACCTTTGAATCTTTCCCGGACCACCACCTGCCCCTACACATCCTGCTTCAATCTGTCCTTCAGTGGACTTCAGAATAGCATCCCCAAACACCGTGCCCTCCGCCTGCTTCTTTAGAGGGCTGCTCCAAGGTGGCAGCTGAGATGGAGCAGGTAGCAGACACACAGACCTTAGGGAGTCTCTGCCACCAAGGAAGCTCCTGCCAGATGAACGTCTCCTGAACACGGTCTCTGCCATACCACCTACTCTTAAGTATGAGTCTGTATCACCTAGAAACAACATAAACATCATTGCATGTTTTGGCTAAATGCATCACGATAAAAGCTGTGACTACGTGTATAGCATGATACAGATCCGTGTGTGATGGTTTATTTGCTGCCCTTATTCCTTCTCCTTCAGGCAAAAGATACCATCGCTGCCGTACTTCGGCTGGCAGGCTCAAGTGTGCCAATCAAAAGTTTGTTTTCCAAGGTTAAATTCCAAAATGTTTTGCACAACTACAACTCTAAAGGAAAGCAAAAATTATGGATGCCCCAAAACCATGCAAAACAAAGTAAAGTAAACAACAGAATAAAACAGCTATATGAAACTTCATGTAAATACTTTCAAACATTTCTAATATTCCAAGTTTGTTTTCATCAGCTTTTTCAATTTATTCAGCCATCAACCCTAGTACTCATGGTCTTGCCCTTAATTTCCCAAGCAGTTTTCAAGAGCAGGCCATTGTGGCTTCTCAGACTTTATGCTGAAGTTTTATTTCTTGCTGGGAACATCAGAAGCCTTTTTATTTACCTTCACATCATGAAAGGAATGGCACAGTATAGAGAATTTAGAGAAACCATCCAGAGCTGGGCATATATTTCTGAAAAGAGAGTTGCAGCAATTCCCCTGCACCCATTTATCATGCTAAACTAGACGCTTGGACCAGGTTTGCTTCTGGTTCTTTTGGGCTAGCACAGATTAAATATGACCTAAGGCAGCAGCAACAGCCGAAGGCCAATTTACGACTTAGTACCAGTGTTTTGGGGGAAGCCAGGTTTGGGGGGAGCTCCAAAGCAATGCTCCTCTTTATAACCTACACGATCAGATTTGTGGGAAACAAGTACCGGCTTGGGACCCCCAAAGAACTGCGAGGAAATCATTTGTGTGAATCTCTGCAACAAATCTGCAGAAGGAAAAGATGCAATTTTAGGACAACACAGAGGCTACATTCATTTCAGCTACTTATTTTCATCTAGAAGTAACGAAATCAGCATTTCAGTGGTGATGCAAACACCTGACACCAGAGGTGCTCACTGGCTTCTCTTGCATTAAATGAAGTCAGTACCAAAGTTGACAACTGCCTCTCTTCACTTACTCAGTAGATAGGAATAGTTTTGCATGTTTTCACACGGTTCTTGGTAATCCCCGGACTTTTAAGAGTTAGGCAGCGGGCAGCGTTTCAGACAAGACTGGCTAAAAAGCATCATTTGTAGGCAGGGGAATTCAGTCAGCCCTTTCGATCCTCTACCACTGAAGTCAGTAGGATTATTCATGTGAAGCACAATCACCCTAAAGCTGGTGTAACTGCGGTCACCTATGTGTATGTTATATACAGGCCTGCTATGAGGAATTGCTGAAGAGCACAGAGTTCAGATCCAGGCTTCAACAAGCTGTCAGGTACTCGTTTAGCCAAACCTAATCAACCCCAAGTTTGAATCTGGAGCTGAACTTGCTCGTTTTATGCATGTTAACACAGAGTTTGGGTTCAGGCTACGTTCTGAAGAAGAACATGTTGGTTTTAACACCATCCTAACCATGCACACCATCCTATAACTTCATCAGACTCTGCATCAAAGACATCCAAGTCTCTTCCAAAAACTCCTTTGGGGAAAACTGTAACATTATGGTAAAGATGTTACTGCATATGAGAGAAGACTTATAAAACCCCCAGAAAATAAATGCTGAATGCCCAATAAATACCAAGGCTGTCTCTGAATTGAAAACGTTCCAGTAGCTTACAGTGACAATTCCACTCTAACCACCACTTTATTTTTATTAAAGAAACAAAAGGAATTTCAAAAACTCTACCTAGAATCACTCGTTTCTGCCAAGCGGTTGTTCATGATGGCTAGAGCACCCACCCCAGCGGAGAAACCGTTTTGTCTCGTATTGATACAAACATTCCTGGGGTAGCCGTTGGCCGTCTCGGACAGCTGCTTTTGCAAAATGGCCAGGGAGACTTTATTGGATGCTGTAAGCTCCCGCATGGAGATCATCTCTCCGGAGAGCCTCCTCCCCTCGGTGTCGCTGTCGTACTGTCTGTCAGCATCCATCGAGATGTTATGTCGCCGCAGGCGGGCTCCTGGGGTGATGGCGTTGCGACGTCCGAGGCGGGCACTTGATTTATGGCACTTTGGGCAACATCTGCATTCGAATTTTTTCAACACCCAGTTCAAAACTTGCTTGATTACGATTGAGATGACATTAAAAAGAGAGTATATGCAACATACCCCCATTAATATAAATACGAAGTTTCCGAATCTGTATAATCCCTGATTTTGGTATGCAGCATTTTGACTGCTTACCAAATCTCCAAAGCCGATGGTGCTGAAGGTGACAAAGCAATAGTACAAGGAGTCAACGTAGTTCCATCCTTCCACGGCTGTATACATGGCGGAGGCGCAGCAGGAAAGGGTAATAGCAAAAATGCCCAGGATCAGCAGCACGTGGTAAACGGATGGCTTCCACCCCACCAGGCTGCCCACCCCAGACACAGCTGGCCCCCTTCGGAAGTTGGGAGGTAGGAGACCACTTCTTCGCAGCTGTCTCTCATGGCACGCCTTCATGATGAACGCCAGCAGAGAGATAATGCGCTCCAAGAAGAGGTTGAAGAAAAGGATCGTCCCGGCACACCCAAAAAGGCCATAAACGATGAGGAATACTTTGCCAGCCACGGTTGCTGGTGTGGTCATTCCAAAACCTAAGGCAGGGAGAGAAATGGGTGACATTAATGACACGGTTCTTCATGCATAAGCTCAGGACATACGTAACTTAAGAAAGGTCCCACCTCGCTGGATGAAAGGAGTGCTACCTCTAAGTCAGCTGAGGCCAACACGAAACCCAGTTTTGTGAAGAATGAAGATGACACCAGAAAGCTCAACGAGATGACTAAAACTCAAGAGCAAGCAAAAAAATCCTCACGGAGGTGAAAGGCAACAATTAACAGAGTAACACTGCTCTGTAGATGCAGGTGAAAGCATTCCTGAGCCCAAACCTCTCCGACGTGGGATGAGGTGAAGGCTCCACGCGTATGAGCCAACACAACCCGAGGGAAAGCTTAAGGGAACCCAGCGTAACGCTTCTGTTATCAGGTCTGATTATATATACCATTCATGCTGAGAAGATGGAATTTTCCAGGTCGTACAACAGGGAAAAACCCCTCACCTCCCCAATATTACACATTGTTTGGAAAACAACAGCACTTTAAAGCCTTAACCAAATGCCAGCTGCGCCGAGCCCACCTGGCATCATCACAGGAGGAGGGCAGAGCCATCGGCAGGACAGCCGCACCGCGGGCCGCCTGGCAGGCTGCAGCACTGGGACCTGCTAACTACAGCAGGGAAAACACTGCTGCGCCGTTCAATAGGAAAAGCAGAGTATACAAACCCTGGAAAGATCCAGCAGCAATATTAATTCACCTCCTCTTTACAATAATTGTGTTTTGACATTACACACACATATAATTTTAGAGGTAAGCAGTAATGCCGACGGATACTTAAATAACAGCAAAAGCGACCTTACATTTGCATGCAAATACATACAGTAAGTTTGCGCCACATTATTTCCTGATACGTTATTTTATCGGAAGGAATCACGTACATTTCACATACTATCTCAGGAAGATTCTGCTGAAACTCCGTTCTGTACATATCGCCTTTGTTCTGCTATTCTTCCCTGTAAAAACGCTTAGTGGTTCAGTCAAAAAGCATACTGATGGGATTGAGGTGCCTGCTCGTGCCCCATAAATAAATAACCACCTCTACTCTAAATTAATGGCTTGTGAAAAATCCACACGCTGGAATTTCTTTACCTTATTGTTCCATAAAAATGCTGATCAAGTAACACATCCAGGGAGGTAAATATAAACACCAGACCACATCACGGAAGTTTGCAAAGTTAAAGGAGCTACTTCTAGCATAGAGCATAATGAAATCATTAAATCCAGTTTATTATCATGATGCACCGTTAAGCACCAACAGGAAAATATTCCCTGTGTAAAATGAGTTGAGACAGCGGCTTGAAATCTATTGATTTATTTTTGTGACGGCTGTATTTTTCTGGGTAATTTACTTCTGCTCCCTTTGTGCTTCATTGATACAAAATTTTGCATTTGTTGACAAAAGAGTGTAAACGCTGGTGACAAGTAAACTTGGAAATAGCTTTTCAACGACATGAAGGTGCACAGGGGAAGAGGTGGTCCTGCTTTCAGAACTGATCTGGCACGCTTGGGAACAGCCGTGGGCCAGCAATTTGGACTACACTGCATCAGCAGCACCTTCACAGCAGAAATAGTCTTCTCTGTAAAAGACAGTGAAAAATGTGCACAGCATTATCAGAAAATAAAAAATTGCCAAAGAGGTCATGAGATTTTGTTCTGGACCCACGGTCTCTCCATTTTGTCGTGCTAAAAGGCCACCTTTGAGCAGACCTCGTGAGACCTGCCTTGGGGTCCCGGGCTTAGCGTGGGTGACTGGGCAGCTCTTCCCAGCGCCTCCTCTGTGGGGTGAAGCTGTTCCCTGGGCTGGGCTGGCTGCTGGCAGCAGCCTCCTCGTTTGATGATGAATACCCATCCACTGGAGCCTCATCCTCAGGAGGAGCCGGGGAGCCTGCCGCCGTTGCCAGCTAGGGATGCACAGCCAGCTAGTTACGGAGAAGGCATCTGTTCGCCCATGCCTTGTCAGCAAAGCATTTCAACATGTGCTTCACAGCAAGCATGTGAACGTCACCCTCAAAATAAATGGGTTTATTGTCACACATATGGCTAGACGCTTTTATTAATTGCAAAAAAAAAAAAAAAAAAAAAAGAGAGAGAGTAACAGTCTGGATCAAGCTGTAAATGCACTCACGCTTTTTAGTATTTTCTGATGATCATTCAAGAGGCGGGGAAGTTTTATAATTTTGATGCATCTTTTTTAAAGCAGGATTTTCTGAAGCATCATCACGTTACCAAAATTCAGTATGTAGCCATGCAAGGTGAAAGGACCCAGCACAGCACTGCGAGTGCTGAGAAATATGCCCGGCAGGCAAACACAGTAACTTCAGGTCGACAGCTGGCGGGCAGAAGTGCGGTCAGGTACTCGTCGTCCAGGGTCCTCCTTTGTGAGCTGTGTTTGTCCCTTCGGCATCACACGGACCACGAGGGGGTTATCCCTGGTATGTTCTGTACCACACCGCTGAGCTCAGCCCTTGCTCAAGGCTAAGTCATGACGCCTGGATGAAACAAATTCATCCAGAACTGCCTGTGCTTTTGAGACAACAAAAGGGAAGCAGCACAGCAGAGCTTTGCATTTTTCACGGCCCTGACACGTATTGTACAGGAACCTTGGGGTTGGTTCTGTGTGGCTCAGACACAAGTATTTCCACCCCCGCCATGCTAATTCTGACCCACTCTGAGCCACCGCTTCAGATACCAGCTCTGTGGCAGCATTAATTTCAGCTGATACTTCTCCCCCTACAAACAGAATTAGTACAGATGAGTTGATAAAACTTCTAAAATAACATTCATCCCTTGGCAGCCTCTCATAGGTAAGTGCTGGCACTTAATGAGTCCCTCATCCCGACTTGCACAACAGGTTTTGTGGTTGCCACTCTGATCACCTGGATTTTTAATTTACTGTAGCTGGTGATGGATTTAAGAGGTAGTGCAACTGGACAAACTTGTGATACGCTGCCTGTCGCTCTTGCTTTCTTTTCTTTTACCCATTTTCTTACGGGGAAAAGAGATGGGTGATGCCAGAATGCAAAAAGGAATATCATATCAATATGAGCTCTTCTCTCCGGCCGGCTGGGTTTGGCTACTACCTTGTCTCACCATATTTTGAGATTAAAGGGGGTGGCAGACAGAACACAGATAAACCAAGACCAACTAATTCTGTTTCATGTCTGTTCCACACTTGCTTTACTGTCATGGCTTTCCAATAGTCTTGGTCGGTCTATTATTGACTAACACATATACCATACCGTATCAAGGAACAATGAGCATGTATTTACCCAGAGATGGAGGAAAGTTTTGGTCACCTCAAAAACTGAACACAAGGAAGTCTTCCAGCCTTTTACCACGGCACAGTGTGTCCCTGCCTCTTTCAGCCAGCCTCTCTGCTCTTCCCATGCAGGCGTAGTGCCAGGGGACACGGCTCGCCCAGCAGCTCAGCACAAGCGGGCTGTCATTCCAAACCCTGGAGCGTGACAGCACTTCGGTCATGAAAGCAGCATCACCTCTGTATCACTACATAACTATAATGCAGGTATATTTAAAGGAACGAAAAGAAACTAAAATGGTTGAACCTAACTTTTAAAAATTTGGATTCTCAGAAATAAACAAAACCCCCTCTCTACAACCAGAACACTGCTTCTAGAGGGAATGAAGTTCTTGCAGCACAAAGATTAAGCTCTTACAGGGCTGGTCCCAAGAGATGGGCATTACAGAGCACTAAGAGCAACTAATTCTGTTTCGTGTCTGTTCCACACTTGCTTTACTTCATGGCTTTCCAATAGTCTTGGTTGGTCTTTACTGACTAACACATATACCATACCGTACCAAGGAACAAGACATCCTATTCTGAATTCCACGTTCGTGTTCTGGTGCTCCCCTCAATCTCTTCTCCACCTGTTAGCATTTCATCATTATTGCCCCTGGTCCAGTCATACCTGTGATTTTCACAACTACCTCTCATTTATTCTGCAGCTCCTTACCACCCAACATCCAGAAACAGTTGCCTTGGATACAGGGTCACAGCTCAGAGCCGACAAAACTGCCGCAGATGGAAACCTTCTGCTGCATCCAGTGCTTTTGCCCAAGGAGTGAGAATACTACAAAGGTGTTCTTCCACCTGGCTTTGCTATTTCAGACTACAAATGAACAACTAACTTTCCCTTTAACATCTTTGCCAGCCTGCTTTATTAAAATACCACCCCACTTTGGGTTGAAACGGTAAATTTATTTAGAGCTTTTCCATTGCCAGAGCCTTTAATATCAACGATGCTGTACAATCACTTTTGATCTTATTTAGATTACTATCTGGAGACAGAGCTCCTCAACAGTAGCCCCTGTCCAGCACTGTGTGCATTAAGACCCTTTAAATCAGACACATGTTACACCTGAAGACATGAGGTAGCACTGCAGGTTTTGGGGGTGCTCTCACAGGTATCACACACAAGCTGGCAGTCCTTGGTAATCCCTGTACTGGAGCAGATATTTCATGGAGAAAATACTGAGTGACTATGCAGCTAAGGACAGGCTCCCATAATCAATCAATCCATCAATCAATCAATCAATCTAATCTCTCGATGCACCCATCCTTGGTAATACATATACCACTTCAAGTTGAATAAGCTGGCTGTTTCTGGCATTTCCCAACTTTAATTTCCTAACTGTAATTTTAATAACATTCTTTTAATATGGATTATTCTCCCCAAAGCCTACAGTAAATAGGTGGTCAGAGGTCTTGTAAATTCGCTTTGTAAACCAGGGTGGACTAAACCAGGTCTTTTTTCCCCTGAACTCCTCTGACTGTTCAGTACTCAAAAACATTCATGCATGCAACCAGTCCACCAGAGACTGTGGGGAAAGGTGCCCACCAGTCTATTCTGTGACCTGAAAGAGCACCACAATAAACGCAATGGATGTATTTAAAAACCATCCAGGTCACTGCTGTTGCTCCTTGTTACATCTCCACCAGTGAAATATTAGTCAGGTGTTGGAGACAACTGCTACTCAAAGGAGCCACGCTGGCAGAACAGAGCCCGGAGGTGATTAATTGAACATTAAGGAGTTCCCAGGAGCTGCTTGGATTATTAAAGGCTTTCCACAGCACCAATTTTATCCTGTTTAAACACAGCTGTGATCGGGTTACTGGTTATCCTAAGCGCTGCTATGTGGAGCATCAGGGAACACCTCAGCATCAGAATCACCATCCAGAATCAATCCCCAGAATCAAACAACAAAACACCTCATCCAGAATTAATCACCCTCAGCATTTCTCTGCTGGCTGTGATTTAAACCACAGCCTAAAAGGCCATGGCCACATCTTCATTCCTCTTTAAAGTACATTGTTTCTTGAAAGACTTAATAGAATTGTCAGCCTAAAATAACGTACGTTTCCTTGGGGGGAAAAAAAAAAGTTATTAAACTGGCAGCCATGACATTAAATAACTGAAAGGTAAAGATAATAAATGGTTGTTGGCTACCAGGTGCATGTGAAGGGTATAACAAGAGCCCAAGATGTAACAATATTTTTCCGTAGAGGGGAATGACAAAGATGAACCTAAAATTATGCCACCAGTGACTTGGGTGAGGATGAGAGACAGGGCTGGAGAGCAGCGCCTTGTCCCCTGGGCTGGGGAGCAGCACCTTGTCCCCAGGGCTGGAGAGCAGCACCTTGTCCCCAGGGCTGGGAGGCAGTGGGGCAGCTCTGGCAGACCAGGGATGCTGGGACTCGCCAGCCCCTCCAGCAACCTGTGATTTCTGCTTGTGGTCTGTGCTCCCATGGGCATCCCTTGGGAGCAGCAGGATGCCACGAGGGGCAGGAGGCACCTGCAACAGGGAGCAATGTGATGGAGGGGGCTGTGGAGGTAACCAGAGGTGCTGGTGGCTGTGAGCCTGGCACCGAAGAGGGGACTTGGGTGCTCTGGAGAGGAAATTTGGAGGGGAGAAGGTGGTGAAGCATCTCCTCTGCTAGAAAGGTGATGGGGGGGTGGCTGGAGGCTAAGAAGCTGCAAGGAAACCACTGTCTTGTGAAACCCCCTGCAGATGGGAACATGAAGCCTGACTCCAGGTGTAGGGTACTCGCACACGGAGGTGTTGCCGTGTGTGGCTGACACCCAGCTGCGTCAGCAGGTAGGTGAGGAGGGGACTCCATGCCTTATGGAGATGTCATCATGCCTGACAGAGCTGGAGCAACATATTTAGGGTGAAGGATATGCCAGACCCAAGAGGAGTAAGGGTGAGGTTTCTTCTCAGAAACCTCAAATGTTACCACCTTGATGGGGTCTAAGGCGTTGGGGGTGCCCCCTAAGGTCCCCTAGGAAAGGGGAGAGGAATATGCTCCTCAAAATCTGGCTGCTCACGTATCTTTGCCTTCTCCTCCTCCTCCCAGCAGGTTTCCCAAGTGTGTTTTCCTATGCTAACACCTTCCATCTGAGCTTTCCAGGAAAGATCTTCAGTTTTCAGTGAGTACTCAGGAGGCACATTTATCATCTCAAGTGGCCTAACTTTTGTAAATTTGAGTGATAAATGATCCTTAAAAAGAGAAATGCTGGGCCTTCAGCTTCGCCAGCAGCAGCAGTACTCCTGCCCTGTTATTTACCACAAGTAGGAGAGCTTTTACTCTCAGTTGTACCACATGCCGCCCTTTCTGTGTACAGCGTGAGGAGAAAGCGTGTACCAAAGACTAAACAAGTCCACCCTTGCTCACCACTACGTGTCATTACCATAAAAATATAGCCCAATAAATACAGAAGGAGGCTGATCATCTGGTCTGGCCAAGCTGCTCTGGCACAGAACCAAGCCAAGGGAGACGCAGAAGTGTCTCTAAATCAGTTTTACGGTTCCCTGGCTGGGGCTGGCTGCTCCTCTATGCAACTTGTACAAGCAAATGGGGACAGGCTTGTGCCAAGCCACCAGCGCTGCCAGCTGAGCAGCAGCTCCGGCCGGAGGTCTTGCTAAGCAGCCCCCCTGAAGAGGGAATACATGGGGAGGGTCACGGGCTTGAGGCTCCAAACCTTTGCCAAGCTTATGTTGGGTTTTTCTGGTTAATTCTACTGCAGCAGAGCAGATTTTCTAATGAGGGACAGGGGCCGGCTCCTAAAAGGAGACAATGGGGAATGAAGCTCCGAGAAGGAAGAAAATCCGAGGAGTATGAATTCAAACTGCACAGAGAAGAAGAAAGTCAGGACCTACGAGGTGGCGTTACTCTTGCTGACTCTCAACTGTAAAGGGATTGAGGCGTCCTGTGGCCTGACCATCTTCCTTCTCTGTCAACATACTTCCATAAACAAACTTTCTTCCAATGCTTCAGGTTATATGGCTTTTGTAAATAATATTATATATATATATAATATATAGTATATAAAAAAAATAATAATCTTCTCTGCTAAACTCTTGGGGCCAGACTCTGGTTTACAGTCCTAAAAATCAACACTGAAACTATTTCCTTCCTTTGATGCTCCCTTTCTTGGGCAAACCTTCAGCAAGATGATACTGAACTCCCTCTTGTTTGGTCAGTCGCCCTGCCCCTTGGCACGGCTGGGGTGCTCTAATGGCTCGTTAAAACTGAAAGGATATGGGTTAGTGTTGGCTAAGTTAGTGCAAAAGCACCTCACAAAGGAAGACTTCCAGAAAAAGGGGATGACAGCTGGATGCTCCTTCTTTTGGTTGCAGCCTGCCTCCTTGCGAATTGACCTCTGCTAGCCCAGAGCTGCTCTGGTGGCTGCCTCCGCACCTGACCATCGCAGGGTCCTACCTCTGGTTTGTTTTCTTTCCTTTTCCTAACAGCTGGGGACAAACACTGTGCTATAGTCTTTTCTGAAATGATGGAGGTGTTAATAATGGTAAAATATAGCCTGCACGCTCCTTCGTTGCTTGAGTCAGTTATATGATGGCAGAAAACCTCTGCCTTGCACTAGAGGGTAAGTGTCTTCAAAACCTGGCACTGACAGTTGTTGGGGCCATAGCAAAGCCCTGCTCACGTTCCTGTTGTGTGCAGAAGCACCAGCCCTGGCTTACCTAAGCACTGCCGAACCTCAGCTAAAACACAGCGGTCCCTGAGACAGTATCAGACAGAGGAAACATCCCTGAATGTAGAGTAACTATTTAAAAAAAATCTGCAAAACCAAAAGCATGATAACCACGAAATACACAAATCCCATCTCAGTAACCACAGATGTACGTGAAGGTTCAGCTCATTGACCCAAGTGTGGCCAATTCCTTCCCTCTCTGGAGCCGTGTCCAATATCTGGACCCACACACTGCCACCTCCTCTGACCTGCCCACAGTCTTCATGTAGCTGATAATATGATTCAAGGTGAACAAGGTTTCCAAAGCTGATTTCTGCTGCAGTCTTACTTTTTCATCCTTTAAAGCTGCTTCCGCTCTTATTTTCCTATGTTTTCGAAAATGTGTTTTTTTTGTGTGAGTGTGAATAATTGTGTATCTAAGCAACACCCTAACAGAAAAAAAAACTTATGCCCTCTCATTTCAAATGGAGTGTTTCAAACATTAGTATTCATACCTGCTTTTGCTGCTTACTGAAACTTGTAGTCACGTTCCAGATGCCTGAGCAGACCCAAAGTTGTGCAAAATTGTTTTTTCTGAACTGCAAGAAAATAAGAAAAATGGCATCCCCATGTTGGTATATTCTTGAGACATTTCGGGCTTCGGAAGAATACTTGCACATGTACTGCCACTCCAGTGCCGGTATATCCCATACTACTCCTCTTTTCAGGCTAAGAAATCACATTATCTGAATTTCACAAGTGATCTTGAGTGTATGTCGTATCTCCCCACGTGAGAAATCTGCTAAAACAAGATGTCACTCCTGGGCTTTCTAAGCCTTATGGATGGGAAGGCTGTCAAATGGTTAAATCACTGGCTTCTCTTTTGACTGGATTAAACAACAGACTTGCAGCGTATTTTTCTTCTGCCCTGGTGCCTGTGTACGTAGGCAGGTATTCAGAGAACATCTATTTCTTGATAGCTGCCTCAGCTCGTCGGCATTACAAAGAGCTAGCCTATAAAGGTGGACCTGTAGCATAAGAAGACCCTGAACACACAAACATCTTTCCCACTTTTGGGCCATTTTTTCCCAAATCTCTGTACAAGCTTCTACAGTTACAATTTAATGAAAATAACTGAGAAATCTACCTTGACTTCTTAATGGCTTAAATACATCTTCATGAGTCCCTTATTTCAAAAAGTTCCAGCTGAAAGCAAAGCAGCAAATTCTCAAGTATCTTTTTGCCTGGGCAGCTCTTCTAAAATTCATTCACAAAGGCACAAAGATCTAATTTTAAGTAACTGTAATAGAAACACAGGGTGACAGGACTGCCAATAACCAGTTACTTCTCATTTTCTACTTCTGCATTAATCTTCCTTCCTTAGTTAGTATGTATCTCCCTTGACTACTTTTAAATTTAATGATACCGAACAACTTTGCCACGTTATCAAGACAGTTGTGAGCTTAAGATTTGCCTTGTCCTCACAGCTTTTCCAGTAGCAGTTTTTGTAAACGGGCAAATGATTTTATCAAACAGCTCCTTTCTGCCCCTCTCATTAAAATAACAATTTGGATTTACAAAGATCTTTACACCACAGTCATTTCCACCCCCAAAGGGCTTAAAAGCAGACTTGACTCTGTACACACCGAGCACGAAAGAGGCTGTATTTTTTGTTTATCCTCAAGAGATAAATGTATTGCTTGCACAATACTCAGTCCAAGCAAAAAGATGTCAGAATATTCAATAATGAATAACCAAAAGGATTTAATCTGCTTTTCTTTTCAATCGAAATGTACTGACTTAGTTTCTCCCCCAGTTCTTACGTGGGCAAATTCCCCCTAGTTGCTGTTTCTGCCGTGATTAAATCTTTCTGCGTAAGACTTGAGAATGAATGTGAACATTTGGCCCATCATTTCTGAAGGGGAAGAAGCTGCAGTGGCACAAGCTCAGAAAGGTTAAAATTAATTGAGGAATCACTGTGGGGATACAGTTGTCATCAAGGTATTACTGCTTTTTTCATCACTGAGTCAGAAGCACTTACTATGGATTTTCAAACACGAGCAATAGCAATGCCTCACCCATATAAGTAATCCCACATGTTAACATCAAACTGTTCAATTTCTTATCTTATTCCACTCCAAAGCTTTAATTACTTGGAAAGGCTGCTAACGCTTTGCCTCATCTAACGCAATTAGATTTAATTTTCATTCTAGTTCTCACTTAATTCAAGAGAGGTTGCATCAAAATCTTCCCAAGTCTACAGCTAGGTGTAGCACCCATTGCCATGGGCAGACCCACCGAGCTCAGGAAGATGTATTACTTAACAGGAACGACAAGTGCTGCCAACATCAGCCCTACATTTGTTTTATCCGCCTAGCGTGCCAATAAAATGAGTAAGGTAGGATTTCCTAAAGCTCTGTAGACTGGTCTACTATTGACTTCAGCAGAAGCAGGCTATTGAGGAGATATAAAATTAAACATATTTGATTTGTCTGGATTGCTAGGCAATTGCCCCTTAGATTATAATTCTGTTTGTTACTTCAGTGTTTCTATTCACAAAAGGTTTTATTATCACTTCAAAGGTTTACTGCGCTCAGGAGGACTTTTACATTTCAAACGTTCACCAGCACGAACACTTACCTCTGTCCTCACCCACCGGTCGTGCACCCAGGTACGCGCTTGGTGCTGGCACACAGTGAAAACTGTCTCTTTTGGCACAGGTAGGCAAGGCTTATCCCGATCATGGGTACCTGCTAAGTTTCCAATAATACCAAGCCATCCTTGTGCTAAAAATTGCAGACAAAATGTTTCAAGATGGTTTGCTATTGCTCTAACCCTGAATTCACTATGCAAAGAGGTAAAATCCTCCTTGACTTTAACAGCTGCAACGATAAGGTAATGCTAAAGAGATGACATTGTATTTTCCAGCGCAACGCCAGGAGTAGATACTGCTACACAAAGTTAATCGCCAACAGCTCTATCCCATGCTTGTTTTCCTCTTCTCTCCACGATGAAAGGCAATTAAAGCTCGCATAATAGCAAATAGTGTGCTTGCAAAGATAAAGTGTGTAAAAGTGAGAAAAAATGATGAAGTGTGTATCACCCGTGTCAAAGTGAAGACAATCGGAGAAGGAAGAAATAGACTGGAACAAGAAATGAGGGTCAATTAACGCTAGGGAGGAGGGACAGGTGTGACGAGGAACAGAATGAAACTGTAAAGCTTGACTTCTGACTTCTTTGGGAGCTATTAACTTGAAAGACTGCGAAGAAATCAAACAGATACTCAGAACTTAATCAAGCCAATAAATCATCGGTAGGGGAGGGCGTGCTAATTGGGAGGGAGGTGGCAGGAGCTGGAGAAAGGAGGAGTGCCCGGGCAAGGCGGGCGAGCAGGGAGCGCCAGGCAAGCTGCGAGAGAAGGAAAGGGGGAATATCCCCAGCAGAGCCAAGGGGGAGGGCAGCGGCAAGGGACTGGCCAGGCTCCATGGGAACACAGCCCGTAAGGTTTCAGGCAGGATTTGGATTTATGAGCCTACAGCAAACAGGGCAGCCCAGCGATTACGGTCCCGGTAACTGGTTTACAGGGAGGTCGCTTAGTAATGCAGACCGACTGGCTGGAGCCACACACGTCGCCTCTGCTGATGGAAAGCTGTCAAAGTGCTATTTTGGCCTAACAATGTTTGGTTTGCAACCGCATCTCCAAGCTCTTATAAATGCATAGGGAACCGAAACAGGGGTATTTGCTGCCCAGCAGGACTATCACTGAAGACCAAATTGAATGTGGTGCTAAGCAGGGGGTACGTGCCCACTAAGTAGACATTGCTCCTTCAATTACCCAAGCTAGAGGGACCCTGAAGGCTGCAAAAATAGAGAACCCTTGATTACAAACTCCAGTTTGTCTGTTTTAAGCAGCCAGCACACAGTAAGTCAATATAAAACGCCCCTGACTTCTGAGATGCTGGACCGTAACTCATGTGATGCTGAGCAAATTCTTTATTCCCTGATGTGACAGATGGGCTTTGTTTTTGGGTGACTGCTCCGAGATGCTGTGGTGCTCGACACCCAGTTTGGAGACCCCAGGTTTCAGTGCTCCAGCTGAGCACCCCAAACTCCACAGCCACAGCAAAAAGAAGTGCAGTTTGGTTGTCCTTGAACTAACCTCTCCAGCTGTAAAACAACGGTCTCCATTGTACTGACGGTACTGTTTTGAAACACTTGGTTTCATAGCTAGGGTCTAATACTTAAGAAACCTCTGAAACTCTTCAGATTAAGTAATCTGAGCTGGTGTGCTCCGTAGAAATCACTCCGTTTAGATGACCGAAGCACAGCAATAGCTCCATCTTCCAGGTCTGGCATAACCCTACAGGGGCAAGCAAACCTTAAGCAGTACCGAGACTGATTATAATAGTATTTTCAGGAAACTGTTTTTCTTTTAAAAAGGGATTTATTTAAAGTACTGGGGTTCCTCCCTCCCACTTTCTAGAATAAAACCCAACAAATTTCAGACCAAAATTATTTCATTGTGGCCCTTCAGCAGGGACACCCCGAAGTCATCCTTGTTGCTGTCACCTACAGGAAGGCAAGCTATGACTAAGATTACTTTTCTGCTTGGAGCACCCAACCTATGGCCACACATTTAGGAAATTCCTGTCAGTGGCACCTGAAGAAGTCAGTACTCCCATGCAGCTGCAGCAAGCAGAAAACATTGCATGGTGCCAGGTCTTCACCTGAGGGAAAATCACTGTAGGATCACTTCTCTCCACAGAAAAATGCTGACAGTTGACCTGCTGGCCTCTGAGCCTCTTGCTGTTCTTTATCAAGAATACCCAAGTGAGAAAATAACTTTCACCAACCCACCGGCACATTGATCAAAACATAACACACACCGAAGGAATCGGATCCGGCTGCAGCAGACTAAGCTGAAACTCCTGCTGGCTGCAGACCGCATCTGGGATGGCAAAGACAAATAACCTGACACTGCAGCCTAATAATACTGCTTGCTCTTCCAACTGCTTCCTCGCTTGTTTTTTGTTTCGTTATTTTTTAACTTCAAAAAGGTCAGCTCTGGAGGCAACTGCCCCCTAATGCGAATCTGCAAAAGCTGCCTGTACAAGCCTCAGAGAACTGCAGAGCCCTGATGGAGCGTAACGCTGCTGCCGCTGAGGTGCACACGCTGGTTTGTCACTTTTTGGTTTGTCTTGGCCGTACAGACACTGAAAGTGCACTCATGGAGAGCAGAGCCAGAACCTTCCCCAGCCGCAGCTCAGATTCATATCCTGAAATACAACAGTGAAGAAGACAGGGCAAATATATTTTCCCCTTAAAGCCTTCAGACCATCTCGGTTATTTGTGGAATTTCTTGCCAAATTACCGTGTGAAGTGGCTGCTCTCAGGCAGGCTCACAGCACTGCAGTCCAACACCTGACCGCGCACGTGCTGAGCTGCCCCACTGTCTTCTGCACATCGTTGCTATCGCATTATCGCCTTCAGCACGTCTGGACCTTCAGATTTTCTCAAAAGACTATGACCCAGAGCCAGAGGATATTTTACAAGTGCGTGGCGGTGGTGCCTAGGCTGTGGAGCACAAGCAGAAATGATGTGCTGGGTGTGCCAGGTCCCTACAGAGGACCCAGGGAAGAGGGTCGAATCCAGCTGCCACCCTGAGCAAGGAAAGCAAGGCAGCTGCTGGGAGCTAGTTAGCTGGAAATAAAAAAATACCAAATGATATGTCTCCCATTATGTGGCCTTTTTTCATGTGGTTTCAGAGCTCTGCTTCTCATCTCACCACAGAGCTGTGCCTTAGCTCTGTGAGACAGGAGCAGAGCATGCCCCATCCCTTCGTGAATACTGAGCCATTTCACAGGATACCTCAGGGATAAGGGAAGGATGAACGGTCCTGTGCTCTGAACACCCGTAACCCTTGCACAGCCGGGCAGGGACAGAACTTTGCGTCTTTTCTTCCCTGGGGTCCTTCTCAAGCACCTATAACCCAGACACATTCCATCCCCAAAAAATCCACCCACAGTAAGGGTGCTTTTTAAAAATATTATGTTGAAAAATCACTTTTACATGTTGGAGTACTTATTTTGACCTCAATTTTTAATGCCCAGTATGGATTTCTATAAAGCAATTGTATCACTTGATTTTTGAAAACATCCTTACACATACAAAGCTTAAAATCCAAATTTACTAAGTCAATGCCTTGATATGTTTTACTAGATAGGCATCTCATGTTTATTCTAACATTTGAGAGAGAAAAATCTGGGTACAGAGTCTAGACTCGTGGGTTGAACCAGAACTCCAGAGCTTCGGGCATCCCAGAGCTGCCTTATGCACTAGGCAGAATGAATTGGTGCCACCAGAGCACGGGGGAAGCTAGGATGGATGCTGCTGCACTCCGCAGCATTTTACCACGGAGAAAACTGGTCAGAGTGCTGCTTTGCTTGTGCTGGGAACTATCTGTGATTTGCATTCGGGGAAGGAAGGAAAAAACTCAAGTGAAAATGAAGGTACTGCCAGTCAGACCCATGAATCAAGAACACATTTCACCGAGCTGCTCCTTAAAGAATGAGAACAAATTAATAATAATAATTGCCTATAAAAAAATACCTTTTGGAGTGCAAAATCATGACTGAATAAATGGTATAGACTGACAGCAGGAAGGCAGAAATTGGACTGAAGAGTTTTCTTAAATAGCTCTGAAAATTGAGATGTCTAGTGAAAAATAGACTCAGTGTTTCATTATTCAACCACAAATGCAAATGTGTTCAACCAAACAATGCAAAAATAAAAAACTGAATGCCCAGAGTGCTATCAAGAGTGCTTTATGGACTGCAAGCCACCACTTTGTGGGCTGTTCAGGAAGATGCTTTAAGATCAGGCTTAACATTTCATTTTAACTCTCCCTCGTTTCTTAAAGACCCCACTAAGGTGTTTCCCACCCAGAGGGTTTGTTTGCCTCCCTGTGTGACTAGGGAAGATGCAGAACTGCAGCCAGGGAAGTAGAGGAGACAAAGCACCTAACAAAGGGGAGCTGCTCGGCTCTGCAAAGGCCCTGCTCAAGGAGGGTGGATGGTGCAGCTTGCTCCAAGCCTGACAGTACCTAACCCTTGTGTTCACGGAGGGATGGAGAACTGGAGCCCCCTCCCCCTGTTCGGCTTACACAAACCCAGGAAAACTTGCAGCACTGTCCCCAGGTGACAGTATTTCATATCTATATAGGTACATTCATATATATACATATGAATGATTTAGTAGCTTTATTAAACCCAGGGAGAGCAGAGTGAGGACTCGAAAAGACCAGCGAGTTTTCTGTGAGTTGGAATCCTCTACAGATCAGAGGCTGAGTAACCTGTGGGTGATCTACCCTTGACAGACATGGTGTCTACTTGCTGTTTGTTAAGCAATGAGTAAGAAACCCTTCCGATGCGTCACTAGGAGCGTGTTTAGCTGGAGTAATAAAGTTGCTTTGACACATGTAACTGCTGAAGTTGTTGAGGAAGGCAAGCTGTTTTGACTGTAGATGTTCTTGGTGCGGCTGAGTAAAGACAGCATTCTCCTTGTGAATTAAGTGTGACGTGAAGGCAAGTGAAACCGCTCTGAACCAGGCTAATATGGTACGTGAGCAGACGGCGGCATCAAAGGTAGCCCAGGTAGGCAGGTACATCAGTGAGCTAGCTGGGAGGGAACAAAGGGACCACGAAAGAATGGCTCTGGAACCGCTGCCCCAGGTGACATTCTGATGCCTACCATTTGGTTTCACCCATGCTGGGACTGTGAGCAAGACAGCTTTGTCCATGTTTCATTAAGAGTACGGCTTTTGGGTTTTAGCGGGACAAATAGTTAATTTGCTGGGGTTTTTTGCTTTTGCCGGGCAAGCACAGCCGCCAGTAATAACTGAATACAACTGTGCGGCAGAAGAAACCTTGCCTGTGGAGAAGCAGCTAGGCTGAGCTCACCGTGGGCTTTGCCTCTCTGCAAGCTGCAGCAGCTTGAAGAGGCAAGTGAGGAGAAGCGCTGAGGTGGGGGCAGCAGTTCTTCATCTGCCAGAGCTGCACATGTAGCTACTAAGAGCTATGCCAGGATGGGGTGCAGGAGCCTTGGGATGCCGGTACTCCAGGAGAAACTACTCCTGCTGGCATGTGCCCTCAGCACAGCGGCTCTGCCATGGCCTTCGCTGAGCCCCAAGGCACGACTCCTGCTGCTGCATCTCCTCACTCAGAGCCAAACCTTGCTCTGCAGCAGGCTCGCTGAACTCACGCAAAGTACTGTAAGCAATCGAGGAGTAAGCACTAGCAGGTAGTATGCCAAGAGAAGGTACTGCTCAGGGGAACACTTGGCAGAATCTGGCCTTTGTTGTAGTCGGGGGAAAACAAGCTTCAGCCTCCATCTCTTGTGGGAGAGATCTTGACATTGTTGACTATAAAGGAAGAGCGGTGCCCTGGGCTGTGCTACAGGAATATGAGAAACACAGTCCCTGCTCCAGCCATTTACACCTGTCAAGATAGCCAAAAACCTTGCTGAGCTGCTCATCCCCTCAGCCCAGGTAAGGCAACAAAGTGGAGACGAAAACAAATGCTTGCAAATGAAGAGGCAGCATTTTACATTTCAATAAGGACAGAGAGGAGAAGCCAGGGCTGGGGCAGGAGTGCGCAGATCTGCCTTCACACACCACCTGAAGATTCTCTGTTTTCTACAGCAGGTGTAAGGAAAGAGTAGATTTGTTAATACACGGACTTTTTTTTCTCCATCCATTCAGGTCAGTCATAATAATCTCTTAAAAATATATGCTTTTGTGATGAAGAAGGCCTAACAACTAAAACGGTGTTTTAATGACTGTAATATTTATTGTACTTGAAAGGGAAAAGTTAACTGAATTATTCAATGCAAAAAGTAACAATACCCGACAACATTGCTGTAGTCACCATCACGACTCTATTATACAGATTAGTCACTATTGATAAAACATTTTCCAAACCTAATGAATGTAAGTGCAATAATTTCTTCCTCTCTAATAAAAGGAAGGCATGGCATTTATGCTCAGAAGCCCCTGGCAGAGAGAGAAAATCGTTAAGACCTTGTGTTCGCAGGGATGGGATTTCTCAAGCAATACCCTGAGAGCAGCAGACAGCCGCAGCTTTACTTCCAAGTAAATCTCTCACACGGCAGTTTTTAACGGTGCTTTTAGAGTAAAAACCTGGCAATTTTAGAGTAAAAAAAAATTCCTCCCCCCAAAACTCACCATTTCCTCATAAAGCGAGGTTCTTCCTAAACACCTATCTGATACGGGTACCTGCAGCCAGCTGTCACCAACGATGTACTGAGAGCGTACATTATGGTACAGCTAGAAGACATGCGGCTGCGTGTAGATTATGTCTTTATTTACATATACATCTTAACTATGTCAGCAATGAAAACCAGCATCAAGTTCAGCGATCAGGCAACGGCGAAAGCCTGGCTACCGCTTCAGCATCTCCAGTAGCCCGCTGGCTACCAGCCCCCGGGGCCGCCTCTCTGCTAAGGAGCCGCTGACCGTGTGGCGCACCCGCTGCGGGCAGGGAGGGAGGGCAGCGCGGGCGGGCAGCGCGGGCAGGGAGGGCAGGGAGGGCAGCGCGGGGGGCGCCCACGACCCAGTCCGTTCGCTCCTTCGGGCCGGCCGAAGCCCACCCGTGCCGCCACCCAGCCGGCAGCAAAAGTTTGCTGGGCGGGGGACACGGGGCTCCCGCCGCCGCCGGGCCGGGACAGCGGCTACCGCGCCAGCCAGCGGTCCCACGGCCCCGGCGGGCTCCGTGCAGCGGGGCGGCGGGGGACCGCGACCCCCGCGGGGTGCGGGGTGAGCGGGGACAGGGACCCGGCCCCCCCTCTCCGCGACTGCCAGGCCCCCGGTTGCCACGGCAACGCGGCAGCGCCTCTCCCCAAACTTTGGTCGCTATAACGACCGGCGCGGGGCCGCGGCCGCGGCACCCCCCGGCGGCCCCGCTCACCTATGGTGGAGACGACGGTGCCCACGAAGTAGAAGGCGCCGGGGAAATCCCAGCGCGGCCGCAGGGCGTCGACGCGGATGCCCGCGGCCATGGCCGCCTCGTAGCTCCGCAGGAAGACGCGCAGCTCCGGCAGGCTGATGTTGAAGATGCGGCTGAAGTTGTGCAGGGTCCGGTTCCAGCGGAGCTGCGCCGCCGCCTCCGACGGGCTCTCGAGGGCCGAGAAGACGGTGGCGCCGGCGCTCAGGTACGCCGCGATGAGGGCGGCCAGCAGCAGGAACCGCCCGTTGTCCTCGTTGAGGGGCGCCAGGCGCCGCCGGCGGCAGGAGCCCGCCGCCCCCCGCGGGGGCATCATCCGGTGCGCGGCGCGGCGGGCGCGGCGGGCGGCGGGCGGCCCCCGGCGGGGGGCGCGGGCATGGGGCGGCGCGGCGCGGAGCCCGGCGCGGCGGCGGCTTCGCTGCAGGGGCCGCGGCTCTGAGTCATCCCCCGGCGGGGCTGCCCGGCCGGCTGGCGGAGGCGCCCCGGGGCCGCCGCTCTCGCCCGCCCGCCCTCAGCCCGACGCCCCTCGCCCGCGGGGCCGGGGGGCTGCTGCGGCGCGGCCCGCCCCGGCCGGCTGGCTCTGGCCATGCGGGGCGGCGGCGGCGGCCCCGCCGCGGGGGAGACCGCCGCGGGGAGGCGGAGGCGGAGGCTCCGCTCGGCGCCCGGCCGACGGCGGGCGGAGGGCGGGAGCGTGCGGCGCGGCCCCCGGCAGCCGCGGCCCCGGCGCGAAAGGCCCCCCCGGCCCCGCTGCCGCCGCCGCCCGCCCGGGCCGGGGAGCCGCCGCCGGTGCCGCGCCCCCGGGGGGCCGCCCGCAGCCCGGGACGGGGGAGGGACGGGGCGGAGCGGGGCGGCCCTGCCCTGCCCTGCTCTCCCCTGCCCGCTGCCCTCCCCTGCCCGCTGCTCTCCCCTGCCTTGCCTTGCCTTGCCCTGCCCTGCTCTCCCCTGCCCGCTGCTCTCCCCTGCCTTGGCTTGCCCTGCCCTGCCCACTGCCCTCCCCTGCCTTGCCCTGCTCCCTGCTCTGGCCTCCCCTGCCTTACCCTGCCCTGCCCGCTTCGCTCCCCTGCCCGCTGCCCTCCCCTGCCTTGCCCTGCCCGCTGCTCCCCTGGTCTCTGCTGCCCACTGCGGCCCCGGACGGCTGCCGCCCCCCTTGCCGTTGCCTTGCTGTTGCGGAGGTTTTTAGCTTTAAAACCTTTTCTCTATGCCCGGTGCCAAGTGAGGTGGTTTTGAGGGAGCTAGCGGTGGTCGGTGGAGGGCTAATTAATTAATTGCAGCCATTTCTAGGTGTACCGATTGTTGTTTCTGCTCTGACTCCAGTTTCTGGGCTGCACAAAGTTGGACCCAAGAAAATGACACATTTTGGTTTCGGTGCCAAACGCCCATTCAATCATAGCTAGCATCTGAAAGGTGATTTTTTTCCCCCTAAGCCGGTGGATTCTTTCTTCGCTGTTTGGCTTGGAACAAACACTACAGCCGTTCTTATCCATTAGGCTGCAGTAAGAACTGCAGTCCTTTCCTGAGAGACTTGTAGTAAATAATAACATTTGTATTATTTTTTTTTAAAAGAGAATTCACACTGATAAAGTATTGCAAAGAGGATGGGAGTGATGCCAGTCCTGAAAATGTGTGTGCAGGGGATGATAACATGTAGGAAAGGTCTGGGCTTTGAAGAGCAAATTCTCCCCGCAATTTGCAGCTGCCAGTGTCAGTCCTGCCTGGACAGGAGTTTGTTCCCTGGTTTATGTTGGTTTTAACCTAGGTTTCATATTTTTAATACAGGAGAATCCTTTCTGCCTCTAGGTAGATACTTGGTGCCTTCTAGCAAGATGGATATTTACCGTCACTAGGACTTCTCCGTAGCTGTTCTTCACACATTTATTTCTTATTTTGGATCTGAGATATTTTGCTCTACCCTGAGATACCATGTTACTGGCAGTTATCTTCTGGCCACAGCCCTAACGGGAGAATTGCCTCCCTTCCTAACACACTGCTCATACTCCCCAGGTGAAGAAAATACCTTGGGTTTACACCTGTGCTTCCTAGGAAAAGACCGCAGCTAAAATGCAACAACTTAGTTTACGAAGTACTGGAACGTCATGTTTTGATAGCCGCTAACATGTTTAAACATTGCTTTTTGCTGTTGTTGCTTTTGTGCCAAAGCTTTTTGTTTAGTAGAGGTGGAAGGAAAGCATCCAGAAGTGTCAAAGGAGATTTCCAATCTCTCGGTGTGCTCAAGGCGACCCGTACCACATGCAACCCTTAAGAGAAAAAGCAGCTCCTATTTCAAAATGTCAGTTGTGTCCCGTTATAAATACTAAAAGGAAATAAAAATAAAATAATTAAACCAATAAATCACAAACCCAATAGCTGTAGGAAGTAATAGCAGATCTTGAACAAAAGAAGCAGGGGGCAAAAAAAAAAAGAGAAAGTATATCAGACCTAATCAAAAGCCCATTGAAACGAGAGGGCAGTCTCCCATGGATAGTCAAGGAGTTAATATAATAGGTCAGATACGGACCATTTAGTGCCAATGGCTATAGTTAGAAATAAATTTCTACTCCAGTAATCCAGGAATGATAATATGCAATCCACTGTGTCGCATGCTGTAAACCTAAGCTAATTTACCTGAATACATGGGAATTATGTTGCTGCAGCTGGATATTGGGGGTTGGATTCCTGGTATTTTTGTGTTTGCAGGGAAATAACACTGTTTGTGGTTTGTTTGTTTTTTGTTGTTTTTTTTTTTTGCCTATTGAAAACATTTTAAAATGAGGGTCCAGTTCTCTGGAGCGCTCAGCAATTTTACCTACTATGAAAGGCCAGTGATGTTTTTAGTGGGAAGGTGGTTAGAAAAGTTTGTGTAACTCATGTTCACACGGTGCCATGTGTTGTCCCCTCTTGGGTGACGGGTGGACCATAGATGGAGACTGAAAAATTGACTGTTTCCTTGGGTGCCATGACTGAGTCTTTTCCAGGCAGTAAAAGCTGACTGACTCTGGAGTCTGTGATGTCCTGCCTGGGAAAGGATGACGCTGGTGGGATGCTGATTAGCTTGAAGAACCATGTAACAGGTACACAAGTATACCAGTAACTTTCCATGAAGAAAAAAAAAAGCTAAGTTGAAGCAGCAAGGAACACGGTTTAGCTGCTTCAGCATGGACAAGACAATATTTCAAGCATCACCGAATCATGGTTTCTAAGAATTAGAGCTGTTGACAGATTTTCAAAATGTTTTGACAACTCATTTCACTAAGATTTTTTTACTTAGAGTCTTGAAAATTTGTCACCATTTTGCAGAAATACTGCAATTTTTTTGTGGTTGTAAAGCTAGGGGGGGAAAAAAAGAAATGTCCACCTATTTTTTTCATTATAGTCTTGCTGAAAAGTCCTTTGCAAAGTAACTAACTCCTGGAAAAATTCCATTAGCTGGATACAGACCCTCCACAGCTACAGGACTTTGGCTTAAAGGAAGGTCAGGGGTTTGATTGATCTGATCCAGACACCGGTTTGTTTGAGGAGACGTCCTGAAGCTGCTGCTGCATCTCTGCTTGGGGAAAACTCCTAAAGGCTGTCATTTGGTTAAATGAATGATGTTTTTATAAGCTTACTTGAATAACTGAATCAAATCTCTAAGCATCTGGCAAAAATATCACCGTCTTTAAAACCATTTGCCTGGGATTTTTTTTTAAAAGCTGATGCTGGTCAAGTGTGAATCGGGTTTTATGCTAAAGTTGGACCTGTGCGCTGTGGGCGCGTTGTGTGCATGGTGCCAGCCGTTTTGTTTGCCAGGAGGCCAGTGCTTGTGAGAGATTTTAATAATAAACCGGTAATGTTTACATTATTAGATTGGTTGTTTAGAGTGAAGCTCGTGCAAAGAAATGAGATGCATTCATTAAATGTTTAATTAAACCATTGTCTGAAAATAGGTCATAATGCTCAATATCACGTCTCATTATTAAAGAATAAAGTTTAATATGGTATTTTAAAACTTAAACAACCCAGTTACTGTTGTTCCTTTCAAGGGAACAGTTTTTGTGTTGGTTTTTTTTGTTTGTTTTTTTTTGTGGGCAAACTCCTTAAATTCTCAACCGTGTGACTTACAAGCAAGTTAGCAACACCACTTCTTTTGACTTTAAGGATACCAAGACCTCCACAGCTGGCTTCTTGGTTTCAATACAAGCTTCACTTGTATGTGTCCCCACTGACTTTGCAGTGAATACCTTTTTTTTTTTTTTTTTTTTTTAATCAGATATGTGATTTAGGAGCTTTTTACCACTATATCGGTATGGAAATGTCTCAAGTAATTACTTGGAAGCCTCTCACACAATTTGGATGTAAACATGCCATCCAGTTCCTGACCTGAAACGTGTAGCTGGTTCGGAGTAGCTGAAGATATTTTCTACCTCAACAGTGGTGGAAGACAAATTTGTAACTGTTACTGCAGCAGGAATTAATGTGCAGATGTATTTGTGCTGCTCTTTATACCACCCCATATGGTTTCGGTTTTGATCTGTAAGGTGTGCCAAGGAAATTACTTTTCCTTATGGAAGTGGCCTCATGGTTAGTCTGGATGCTCAACAACTGCTCCGGCCATGTGATGGGTCTCTGCTTCACCCGTACTGGATTGAAGGGGACAGTCTCTGCTTTGGTATTACTTTATAATTAAAAGAAATGCATGAGGTAATTGGTAGTTATGCAATGAGAGCATTGTAAGCAAGGGCTGCAGTCATAATGCATAACATAAGTGAACATGCCAGTTTTCTAAGCTAGAAAACTTTGGGATGGAGGGTGAGTTCTTCCCAATTTAGCACGATGACAGATTGAAGCATGCTACTACATATATACTACATGTACATATATACTATATATACACATATACTACAAAAGTATACTAACTATAGAGTATTAGGGGGAAAAGTATGTGCTTCCATGGAGCCTTAGACGTTACTAATGTCTCCTCATCCTCTCAGAATACTTTTGTGGGGTTTGAAGCAAAAGACCAGCCCGGTGACCCAGCTGGCCCTGTAGACTCTTGTGTCCCCTGGGTGTCAGGGTGACCTCTTGCAGAGGGGGAGGGAAAGCTTTGGCTGGTCTCGCAGCCATCAGTTGCAGCCAGCTGGGTTGAAACCCAAGTTGTTTGATGGGTTGGCTAGCAGGTGATCGTCTTGAGTCTTGGGCTGAAACTGTTATCAGGGAGCTGGGCTGTATAAACCCTCGTTACTCTGGCAGTAGCACTCTGGTTTTCATGAGAGCAGAGCTAAAGAAGCTGATAAGATAAACTTGGGAATGCTTTGGGAACCTTTTCTTGAACTCCCCAACTCAAAATCAAGCCACGGTGAGAGGTAAGTCCAAGTTTTGCCTGGCTAGGGTCTAGCTGCTGGGGGATGCTAAGCTGTATTGGAACAAGGCTTAACTAAGGGGTGGGTTTTCTAGGCAAATATTTCCACCAGTTTAAGAGAAACAGAAAACAATTGCTGTTTAAATCAAGAGATTCCTGCAAATTCATGAATAATTATGCAACAGCTTTTTTTTTTTTTTTACAATTTTTCTTGAGGCCCAGTGATAACCTAACTACACTTTCTCACTTTCACTGTTCTCACTGAGAGAGAGAATAATCTAATTAGCGATTCAGCCCTGACAATTACCTTCAATTTAACAGTGATGAATAGCCAGTTTCAAAAGGCCTGATCCTGTATGGTGCTCTGAGCATGCTGAGCACATTAACGTGTTCTCGCTTGCGGTAACGTTGATGGAAGTAGAAGGCACCCTGCATCTTCTGCAGTTTGTTCTGTATCCAGATGACTTATTTTCATCTTAACCTTTGGTGGTATGAAACTTCATGTTTTATGGGCAAACCTTCCACTGTCGTGGGTTATGTTCTTCCTGCATTAGTTTTGCTAATTTGTTTATTGCTTTGCACAGGGAAATCTCAGTCAGTGTCTTGGCATGCAGAGGATTTTTAATACATTTTAATAATGGAAACACAGTATTATACAACTCAGGGAGAAGCAGTTCTGCAACAATTCTGAGACCCTGCAAAGGATAATTTCTGAATACACAACCCACTGTCGAGTTCATGTAGACTATTAGACAACAAACCAGTCACCTTCGTGGTGGTTTTTTTTTTGATCTTACCTTGTTCAGCCCAACCAGGGTCAGGTCTTTCAGAAGAGATCAGCATCCCTCAGCTTTCCAAGTGAATGGCTACATTTTTGAAGGGCCTGAATGGCCAATTAGGCAGCAAAAGCACTCTGCAGCCTGCTGTTCCTCTTGACAATAATTTGGAGGAAAGAGGAAAAATTCTTTGTCAGTCTCTCTATTAAGGTGAGAGAGGTGACACCAGTATTTGGAGGGGGGTTAAGGTTCACAGTGCTGCAGAGGTAAGGGGTGGACAGGCAGATGCAGGGATGGATGGATGCAGGAACCTGCAGGATGGGGCTGGTGCAGCTCCTGAGAAACCTGCGTCCTCCAGATCCACGCTTCCCTGCGTACTGAATTGCTGTAGGGAGCTTGCCAGGAATGGAAGTAATTTTAGAGTGCAATTTGGAAAATGATTCGGTTTAAAAATTGCTATTTTTGAAGGGCTACTTTCATCTGGGATCCAGTCCCCAGCATGTTCCCACAGTACTGGCTGCAGCAGAGTGGTGGTGGTGGGGAGAAATTACTCTCTGGGAGCCCCAAACCTCGTGCTGCTGCCGAGAAAACAGTTCATGGCAATGGGTCCTTCTCCTGTTGCATGTTTGATCCTGCATTTGGCAGGTGGGGGCTTTAACCCAGCTAGCTCGAAGGACATGGCTAAGGTACCTGCCCACCCTCCCTAGGGGTTCATTGGCCTCAAGGGAAGGAGCAGGCACGTGTATCTGGGAATGGGGCTGCTGGGCAGACCAGGTTTCGAGGCAGGTAAGCCTCCTTTAACCTGTTGATGTGAAAGCCAGGGACAGCTTGAGGGAGGGCTTTTGTCAGGCCAAGTTACAGAATGGCAAATACACACCTTTCTCCTGCCACCTGAAGATGTACCGCGTGTGTCTTACAGGCCTTGTGGCTGCATCTCCTACGAATCTCTCCAGCTGATGGCATTGAAATGCAGCCTGCTAAGGTGGCCCTCGCTGGGGCAGGCTGGGGCTTTACAGCACTGCAGCATGGGCAGCGTTTGAGCACAGCACTGAAGAAAATGTTGGCAACCCTACGGCCCAGCTAAGCTTTTTGTAAACGCATTCCGCTTGTGACTAAGCAACTTCACTCAATTTGGTTTGCTCTCGAGGACATGGGGAGTCCAAGTGTCTGGCTGACGGCTGTGCCCCAGTTCCCATGCAGGTGTCAGGACTGCTCGCTGGTGATGGCTTTTGGAAGCACTAACGTTTATCACAGCCCTGCTGTCCCAAGGCTCCTGGGGGTGACCCAAAGCTCCTGGGGGTGACCCAAGGCTCCTGGGGGTGGCTGGCTGGCAGGTTTCCCAGGCGGTGGACCAAGCCCAGCTGCAACACGTCTGTGCACATGCATGTGCACACATAGATACAGAACAAAGTAATAATTTCCCTTCAATGAGAGAAAAAAGCTGACCTTACAGTTGGTTGATCATAATCACTGCGATCGTGTCCATCCGAGGTATGGCAGGGTTAAGCCACCAACTTTACACAAGGTCTCGGTTTAATCCCTGCCTCTCGCTTTTGTCCAAGGTTGCTGAGCAGTGGAAGGGTGGATCATGTTCTGGGATGCTTCCCTGCTCCTGTTCACCTCGTGGCATGCAGCAGAGGAGCAGCCCGGTGTCAGCTGCCTGGGAAGGCTCTGAGTTCTGGCAGCAGGTCCTGAGGCAGCAGACGGGAGCTCACCTTGCACCCTGCAGGGAGGGGGTCAACTCCGTTACAGGGGAAGAAATGATGGTAAAAGGGGCGTATCATTGTGCTGCTTAGTTATTATTTCTGGTTTGGGGAAATATTTGTGTGTGAAGAGACAATATGGTATATTGGGGGGGGGGGGCGGTGAGGAGTGTATAAGGAAAGCAACATACCGTCTTCTGAACAAATGCTAAACTTCTGCTGGGAAGTGAAAGGTGAAGGAGGAACGTGACGGTGAGGAGGGCTCCCTTTGACAGCTGTCCATCCTTGCTTCAAACATGGTGAGCAGACAGGGGAATGTTTTAAGCTTAAAAAAATAAAAATTCCACTTTGCTCTGTAGAGGCCTTGAAAGGACCTTTCTTTCCAAATTAAGATTTTTCCATTATTTATAGCTACAAAAATAGACATTTTATGTGTAATACCAATACATTTTTTGTGCACGTAATGAAAGAAAGACAACTGCTGTGCCACTCGGCATGCAAAAATGTGTCAGGGAAAACAGACAAAGCTGCATTCAGGACCAGATTCATTTTCATCTCTGGTCTTCCTTAGCCTGGAAATGAACTTCAGCCTCCCCAGTTTTTCTATTTTTAGAGTTGGCCACTGCCCATATTCACCTGGGCACTAGGGGGAAACAGAATGAAGCTGTTTGGCAGCATCTTGCAGTCATTTTACAAATGAGCAGTCAAAGTAGTGGAAAGGGAAAGTGATTACGTTTCTTACAGTGGATTTAATCCATTGTAGGTGTACTGTGACCGATGCTTTCACTTTGGTTTTAGAGTACCGGGGTATGATTTAGCCTTTAACAAGCACTTATCTGGTGAAAATGCATCAGTGGAAACATTAAAAACACACAATGAAGAACGTACGATATCAAAACCTAGCTGCATGGTGTGCTTCAAGTAAGAAAGACCCAAGGTAAGGAATGAGGTCAATGTAAAAGAATTGCGGGATGAAAGGTGCCTAGAAGTGGACACTTCAGAAATGGAGCCAGGAACAGTAACAGGGTACGCTGCGCCTGAGAGATCCCCTCTGTAGCTCCATCCGTGGTTAGCGCAGGAGGCAGGGATGGAGAGCAGAAAGGATCACAGGCTTGCTTTAAAAGGTTTCTGAAAGCTCCATCAGCCTTACAGTCTTCTAGAAAGATTTCCTCCCAGCTGCAGGGTCCCCGTGCTAGCCCTTGGGGCTGGCTAACCTCCAGTTACATGAGACAGCCAGCACGGGCTAGCGCGGAGGTTGGGAAGTTTCCAAGCATCGCTTGCCAAACTCTATTTTCCTTCTCTAAAGCAGAGGTTCAGGGGGCTAATAGACAACATTTCGGAGCTGTGAGCATTGTCCCTCGTGAAAGCAAGCTGCTGCTGGGCAGCTGAGCCTCGTGGCCTGCGGCAGGCAGGGGCTGCTGGCTTCCCGTGGGCTCCCGGCTGCATCCCACGGCACAACCATTCCCGTTTGGCAGCCCCTCTGTCAGGTGTGTGCTGTCTGCTCCTGGCGCCGGATCTAACATCCAGGTCCTCTGATTCAAGCTTAGGAAACAGGGGCTTTCTCACCTGTTCTGTAATGAGATATATATTACTGCACCTTGGTCCAATAATTTCTCTTCTATTTGCCTTCCTTACCCTTCTGACCATCGTCCTGTTTCTCTCCTTTGGTTGAGAAATATTCCAGAGAAGAGTTTCTTTTATTTCAATGCATTATCATAGCTCCATTGGAGAGGCAATGAAGTCGTGGCTGGGGTTATGGCAAGCTTCCCACCACCCACAAAGGAAATAAAGAGCATCCTGCTGGTGTGAGAACCATTATGCTGGGGAGACCTTGTGATGCTGATAACGATGTAAGAGTGAAAAAACTCTGCTATGAAAAAGATGTGTGTTCTAGCAAGCAGGTTTCATTTCTGTCCACATGCCAGTGTGGTTTATTATTTTCTAATGGAATGAGTGTTTTATGATCAAAATTCTAAATTTCATATCTTTATATCTTTATAAGTAGTGAGCAGGGGTTTAGCTGCATGAGACCCATTAATATCAATACAGCTAAGTCCCCATATGCTTCTTTAAAGACTATTTTATACATAACAACATGGAATTTCTCTCTATTTCTCTCTATTTCTCTCAGTCTCTTCAGGAAAAAACAGTGATAGCTAATCTGAAGGCAAGCACACTTTTTATTATTTCTCTCAAAGCAATAAGCATTTTTAGTACTCTGAATTTTTCCTGCTGACAAACGACAGGCAGAATATAACACAGAAATCAAATAGCTGCTCTTTTTGTGGGCTGGCCTGGGGAAAGTAACTGAACAACCTCAGGCAAGAAAGCACAGATGATTATTTATGTTATGTGATTTCAGTGTGTTGCCTTTAGAGCTTTTTGCTTTAGAGAATTGGTATGCACTAAGTTAGGGAGCTGCTTCTCCCCTGTGAAATATTAGAAAAGGAACGTTGGCTTTTCTAGATGAAATTTTCTGGGTTTGCTTCCTTCCTTACATATGAATAAAAATGATCCAACTGCTGCTGAGAATGAGAAGGGGGAGGGGGGGGAAGACATGTTTTCCAAGCAAAATATGTGAATTTAATTCTTTCATTGTCCTTACAAACCATGCATTCTGACTTTCATCTCAACCATTAAATCTATCTCTCTGTGCCTCCCACTACTAAAAGAAAAACTTCACATCTTCAATGCTCGTTCATCTTATCACAATCCAGCAGGATGGAACAATCTGGGGGCAATCCTAGATCATCTTGAGTATTTTCCAGCAGGAGAGACCTGTCAGCATCACCTGAGAGCTGCTGGTGGGTCTGGGACATCACAAGCTGCGCTGTTGGGGTTCAGCTCTTGGGTCCGTGCTGCGGGAGGGACCTGCAGTGGGCTGTGCGCTTTGTAGGGCACAGCTCTGGGGTCCCATCTGTATCGTGCTTATCCTTGAGTAAGCAAACGTTATTTTGGTAAAGTCAAGTCTTCCTAAAATTTGGCTGTCCTGATTCAACTCTTGATTCAGCTAAAGAAAATACAGGTTGTTCTGATGGCACGTGACAAGGGTTGGGCTTGTGGTGGCCCAGTCACAATTTTCCCTGGTTTGGGATTACAAAACATTCCTTTTGCCCTGAATTCAAAGAAGTGACTGCTTCTCAATAAGCAAGTATAGAGTGTCTCCAGACCTGTGCCTTTCTGGTCATGAAGAAGATGTCACACTGCATCAGTCATGGAGACTGTGCATGAATCCCTTGAAGCAAATTCTCCCATCTGTGGCCAAGTGCTGAAGTTCTAAGGGGCCAGTGCAACACAGCAGAACAGAAATCATCACCTCCACTGCAGTTTGTAGAAACCTGTGTCACGAGCTTCAGCCTCAGAACAAAACAAATCTATAAACAGTGAGGAAATTGGCTGGAAATGACCGAGGAGACAAATTTCTGGATTTTATCAGTTGAGTATTGAATGATTACAAGCTGCTGGTGTGGATGCCCAGGTCTCACACACACACACACACACACACACAGGCACACTGGAAGTGTGTAGCTGATAGAAATGTAGCTCAGGAGTTTATTATTTGGCAGCTGTGGGAGTTAAGAATCCCAGGAACCGGCTGACCTTAGGGTGCTGCTTCTAGGTGACATCATATTTAAGTAGGTGAGACTGGATTCCTTAGGACTGCTGCCTATATGTGAATCAGAGGGATGAAGACCAGGGAAAGAAAAGGTACATTTAAGCTAAAGAACAGTGTTGGCCCAAGAGCAAAAGAGTGTATATTGCCTATGAATACACTGAAAATGAATATTTGAAAAGGTTCCTTGCTATTAAAGTAATCAACTTTCTAAACAGTCTTCCAGTAGGAAGAACGAGAGCCAAAAGCCGGACTGCCTGTAAGGTGGAGTCTGAAGTGTGTCACACAAAGGGATGTCTGCAACAGCAGAAAATGGAATTTAATGGCTAAAGTGCTCCTAAACATTGCCAGGTATTTTAAGGTGGATAACATACAGACCTCACTCGTATATGGTATCTCCTCCTGCTCACTGTTACAATGGGCAGCCCATTTCTATGCTTTTTTCACTGCAATAAATGTTGATTTTTGGAACTGTAGGCTGGCTGGGGAATGAATTTAGGAAGAAAGGCATGATTTTGATGGAAGATCCTTATCAGCTGAAACAAAAAGAAAAAAGAAATACATCTGTTACATTTTACCAACATGAAGGCTCCTCAAGGTCTCCGCCATTCAGAACCCAGCAGGAAATTTCCAACTGAGGAGGAGAAAGAGGAATGTTTACTAAAAGACAGATTGCAAACATCAAGCTGCCTGTTCTTTAATTGATCTTTTACATTGGGAATATTCAGAAGAGCTATACTCATGGTTAGACTGTTATTTGGAAAGCCAGTAAAACACATTCTGCTGAGAACGGCTTCATATTAAGCCAGCAACCCAGGGATCTTTTAAAACACAGCAATTTTCTTGGATGTTTATTTCAAGGCAGACACTGCTCTGAACATTTAAAGCAATGATTTGTCTTTCAGACCTGCTGTTTTCCTTTTGTTTTATTCTGTTTGATTAAGAAGTGTAAGAAATAACACAAAGGAGAACAAGTGGGTATTGGGTAGGTGTTTATTGAATGCAACATCTAGCTCCTTCCTGAATGAGAGAGGCAAACAAACCCCAACAAAAACCAAAACCAAAAAAGGCCAGATATGGCACTTGGAATTTGGGAAGGTAGGTACGAATGTTGTAGAGTAGGGAAGCTGTCAAACACAGCCCGTGGGACTGCACCTAGTTCAGTGAAACCCGATGGGAAAGTCCCAAAGTGGGGGAATGATAGGAAAATCCAGAAATGGGGGAATGATGGCCACGTGGAATAGCTGCTCACCGTACAACCACAGTGCCGTGTTTAGGAGAGGCACTTCTACACTTAGTCATGCTGACCTTTAGTTCCTTGTCACGGCAGATTGATCTCCTTTCTTTTGTGCTCTTTTCCCAGCCTCTGCAATCAGTATCTTCTTGATGAGAAGATGGCTAGTAATTAGAAGATTAATTTCTGTGAGGAAGAAGTTTGAGCCTTTATCAGTTACCCTTGAATTGCTGCTGGTAGGGGATACAGACACAGAAAACATTTAATGTTTGCTGCGATGCTTCCTATCTGCTAACATGAAACTACATCCACATCTCCTAGGTTCCTGTCTAGCACTTAAGCACAAACCTCCCTTCTTCTATGTAGCACCAAAGCTTTGCTAGAAAAGCAAAGAGGATGATGAACAACCCTGTGGTGTCTCAGTCAGCACTCCCCCCAGCACTCACAGTAGCGTGCTGCGTTCAGCCTGTTCCATCTCTTCTGTGAGTCTCGATTCCTCTGCAATAAAGCACCTTTCACAATCATTTCCCAACAGAGGTGTGATACCTATAAGGTATCTCCTTGTCTCTGATATTAAATTCCCTGCTACTAATGGATTATGGCCTTCAGCATCATCTATATTATTAAGAACAATATTATTACATTGGAAACTCAATCAACCCTCACCTTTTACATCAATTGTTAAAGGGTTTTTACCCTGACAGCCCAAAAGGAAGCAAATACCTTGGATCCGTGAAAACATCTCAGACATAAAAGACACAAAGTAATGATTATTCTCCCTTCACCCTCAAAGGAAAGGAGATAATTAGAAAAGAAAAAGAAATGAAGACACTGGTGGAAGAAGAGGGGATCTATGTGGTGCCATACGTCCTTCATAAGAAATCCCGCTGCTCGCATCTGCATAGCGTGCCAGCATTTCAGCTGCTTCCCAAAGGCACGTGGCTTGCTTTCATAGCAGTCCTGGATGCGTTTTTTTGGAGGACCTGGGGCTAGGGATTGTCCAGCTGTGAGTTGTTTTTTCTACGCCCCAATGCCTTTCTACTTGTTTCCACACGTGCAATGGAAACTCCTGTACCCTCTTCTCCTTTTTTGAGCACAGCTGGCTAAAGGCAAGGATCCCCAGGGAATTCTAAAGCAAAATCTTGTTCCTGTTTTATGGGGACAGTTAACTTTGAATTAAAAAAAAAATAATCCCAAATTCTAACTTAAGCTAAAACAGTACTGGCTTTTTGGGCTAAAAGTTCAGGGTTGGATACTGACAACTTCACTATCATCCTTGATGTGTTTATGAAGCAATATTGCCCCAAATGGCTAACGATGCAGTGCTTTCTCAGTCCTGCTGAAGTGTAGGTAGGGATAAATCTGTTTTAAGTTAACTCCCAGTAAAAGAGTTTGAACAGCTAGTCATGCTATTGGCATTGTTTATTTCCAGCAGTAGAAGTCTGCCAGATTTCCGGTTTCATCCTGAAAATACCAAGAACTCCATCCCTTCCCAGCAAAGCCCTTCATCACGGGCTTAGTTTTGAAACACATGAACAGTTCCCAGTGACACCTGCAGAACAAGCCATCTTCAACGGCTTCGCTTAAGCACACGTGTCCCCCTGGACTGGAGTGATTTGTTTGCATGCTTTTTGGAGCACAACACTTCAAATCAATGTCCGTCAACAGAGGGTATCCGAGGCGGCGTTGACTGTGGTGCTCCACGGAGGTGAGTGGGGCAGGGGAGGGGGGACCACCTCTAGCAGGCAATGGTGTTTGGGAGGGATAAGAGGCTTGTTTTGATGCCCTAAAATTTCTATTCCGTTTCATCCCAAAGATTTGGTCCCCTTAGCTGGAATGTTCCCTTGGTCTGGGGGTGGGTTCAGGCCAAACACAACGCCAGGTTCCCACGGGCTTTCGGGGGTTCTGCTGGGTTTCAGAGGAGAGGTGGGTCCACTACAGACCTCTGCCCATCCGCAGAGGTGGAGGGTGGAATGGCACAGCATTGCTCAGCCCTCAGAGGTGTGAGGGGTGCAGGTGGAGGAGGGTCCTCTGCTACAGACTCAAACCTAACCCAGACTTCATTCTGCTGCGCTGGGTGCTGTTAACCTGATGGAGACGTCTTTATTCAAACGGTATCGCTCTCGATTGACATCAGGAGTGAAAACTGATCCTCTTGGAATAGAAATGTTTTTGTTCTTAATTCTAACTGGATTTTACTAATTCCCTCTCTCTACTGCTTTGGCCATGTGATGCTTGCTTTCCTTTCTATGCCTGTTTGGGAGGAAAGCCTGGTAGATCATTGCCTGTAGGCATCAGTTCTTCTGTAGAAAGGGAGAGTTCCTGAGGGCAGGTGGGCAGGAGATGGATAGTATGTCCTTGTGTTGACTAGAACTGTTACTGGCATGGAAAAAATTCCATTTCAATATCACTATAAAACACGCAGCCAACAGCTTTGTGGATAATGACACACATACTGAACACACTCATCCAATCCTTACTAAAATGAAGAGGACTGACTCAGAGGGATTGAGTCAGGTCAAGCTGAAACCACCTTGCTCACAGCAACCAAAGCGGTGACTGACGGTGCACGGGTAGGTGGAGAGCTGATTTCAGGCCAGTGAACGTGGTGGTGGTGTGCACCAGATGTCCTTGGGCTGGAGGCAGCGGTAAGGGGTTGTAGGGTGGAAATCAGCTTGTGCCACTGAAAGCGTTAATGTTCAGGAGCTCAGAATGTGGCTGACCAGGAACGTTCTGTAATAATCTAAAAGGCGGCGGGTTTTTTTTTCTTCTGTTTTGCTTTGTTTTGCTTTGGTTTATGAGAATTTACTGCTGCTTTTAGCAGCTTTTGTCTAACATGGAGTGCATGTACAGTGCTGGCAGCACTAAGCGCTTTCTGACAGAGCAGGCGCTCTGCAGTTTCAGTTTCTGCATTTGTCTTGGTTTAAAAGAAATGGGAAGGAAATAGTTAATGATTAAACTTAACAGATAATGCTGTTTACAGCTACTGAACACATTAAAAATGGAGTTTTCTGCGTGCAGCACCTTCACGTCTCTGAAGGATTCTGCTTGTGTACAGAAACAACTGTCGTTTTGCCCCTGGCTCCCAGGAACACAGGGGTCCCGTGTTTGTCCAGGCTCTTGCTTTGAAATCTTCTGTTCTTTCTCAGTGTGGCTTGTTCCAACCCAGAGTCATTCAGACTGAAAGGGTATCCTTAACCTGTGTGCATGGAAAGCATGAAAGCCGCAGGTCAAGGTCTGTCACTTAAATAAACTAAATAATGCCAGGGGAGCACGAGCCACAAAACCGTTCCCAGAATTTTGTGCTGCTTTCGGCATTCAGAAGGTTGGCCACTTCAGCCCCTGGCATCCGAAATGTCACCTGGGGCTCAAGTGCAGTGTTTTTGCTCCTGCATGTTGTGTGGTACTTGTGCATTGTCAGAGCAGGCAAAAAACCGACATGCTCCTTCAAATGAAGTCAAAGCAATCATTTTGAAAGACACGTTGCAAAAGACTTGTTCTTCTAAGACGTTGGGTACCCTCTTACAAGGTGTTGAGCATCCTTGTGCTCATTATTGTTAGAAGGACAGGATGGGATGTCGGATGGGGCATGGGGATGCTTGTGGAGACTGCAGTTTCCTTCCCCTTCCAACTTCTGACCTGAACCAGAAAATAGAGCCTTTGTTTTAAAAATAACTGTGGTGACCATCTGAATCATTGTCACGGATATTGAGGCTGATTATTTGCTCTCCTGAGCCTTGCCTTGACAGCTTCTTTCCAAATCTATGGAAAATATTTTTACTGCTATTTGTCTGGGGAGAGGATTGCTCCCAACAGAGAAGAATACAGAAATCATTTCATTGAGTTCTATTGTTCTTTGCCACTACATGGCAGTCTCAGCTTCTGAATTTTAAGTTTGTAATGTGATGCAAACTGGAGTGTCATGGTTAAGGAATCATGCCCCAAAATACATCTTTTAATTGGGGGTTTGATGCATATAAGTTACAGCAGTTTTAATCAGCGCACTGTATATTTTTACTACTATGAATGATCTCTAGAGACATTATTTTTGAAGAATCAAGTGAGATTTTATGGTGGGAAGCTTAAAGGGCCTCCTTTCACTTAATTAAGTAAAAACAACTCTACCAAAATCATTGAAATGACGTGACAGTAAGCAGGATCAGAGCTTTCTCCTCCATCTTCACTGAGCACATCTGACTGTCCTAGGCAACCTTGTAGTTCACAGAAGACTGATGGCTGCTGAGGGTCTACCTGTTACACCAAGTCTTAAAGTATGGTCAAGCTTTTATGCTTAGCAGAAAACCCAAGGTTTCTCAGTGCCTGAGCACATGACACTGAGTCTTGCATCGCTATTATTTTTTCAGAAAGAATAGGTTCTTATCTGCCTGGGAGATACCTGGTCATCTAAGAATGCCCCCAAGTTTGGGGAATATTTTAAGGGCCAAAGACTTGTGTTGACCTTTCAGAAGCAGAATACATACCTTCTGAATGAATAAAGCCTGTTTTAGAGGAAAGAATTTCTTGATAAACATGGAAAGTGGAACTAAGCAACTAGATTGGCTTCACTTGAGTTGTAAACTGACCTGCTTGTACAGAACATGGGAAATAAAACTATGGGAGAAACCAGCGGCAGGCACAGTAATGTGTTCTGGTTCTATCAAATACTGGAATTTGAAAAAAAAAAAAAAAGCTATAAATCACATTGCAACCACAGAAAAGCCTGTTTTCTAAATAAGGAAACAGTGGAGAAGAAAGGAACTTGTTTCATGTCTCACTGTCCAATATACAAATCGCTTCATGTAAGATACTTAAACTGCAAAAAGGAATAAAAGATACGGCAAAATGAGGGAGGAAGCCAGAGAAGACCTAAGGACACAGACTGGCAAACTGGTCTCAGCTTAACTGGTGACTCTCAGCCATTCAGAAATGAGAAAGAAAATAGTTGTTAAAGAAAGAGCATCGTGGGGGGTGCAGCAGCAAAGGTGGTGGTGGAGCTCCCCTTGCAGCGGTTTCCCAGGCGGGATGGTGGGTAACCCTCTTCCCATCACACATGTGACTCTGGTCACAGACCTGCAGGGACTTCATCAGCTTGGAAACTGTCTCTCCGCCAAGTTTTGTTGAGGGGGGAGCTCCGTGTGGCTCTGTTTAAATGGAGAACCTGTTTGCAGCTCCAAGGGGGTTGCATGAACCTTGAAGGGACCTTCAGACCGAACGCATGCTGGCTGCAGCATTTTGGAGGCTAATAACTGAACTGAACCTGCTGGTTTCCACGACGTCCGCAGCCGGTGCCTTTTCTCCCCGGTGCCATTCCGTGATCTGTTTCCATATTTCTCCTGCAGGGCATTGGGGCAGGGGAAGGGAGAGCTGCTCACAAGGCAAAGCCTCTGGAATTTAAAAATGGCAACAAAATTGTTTTCCAGTCTCTCATGCTTGGAAAAACCTGAAGCGAGGTGACATGGAGGGGGCTAAGGCTGTTTTTGCTCGCTTCCCTAGGTGCCGGTGGTGACCCCCACCTCAGACCCACCTGTGGCAGCCCAAGGTGGTGGTGTCCTCGGTGCAGCAGCACGGGGTCCATCTCCCAGCTGGTGCTTGGAGCCCCGCTCTGGGTAGCTGCTCTCCCTCCCCAAGAGTTTATTTGCGGCCAAGGCACGTAGCCCCTGCCCTGGGGGCTCAGCCCGTGCCACCCTGCGGTGCCATCCTGCGCCGGGAGGCTGGGGGAGGCTGGCTGGGGGCTCGGGGGGCACCGCTGCGGTGCAGTCTGTGCTGGGGAGGTATGTTCCTCGCCCACAGCTCTGAGGAGCTATTAGTAGGGGCTACTTCTGCCTCCTTGTTGGACAGGCTGTGTCCACAGAGTGGTGAGAGGCTTTTCATGCTGCAGGGAGGTGGCTCAAGTGGTGGGACAGCCGAGGAATTCCCTGAGAGTGCCTTCTCAGTCCTGCAGCTTCTTTGTCAAGGTTAAAAAAATCATTTGGAAATCAAACTTGGAATCGATTTATTTCAACCCCTCCTGTGTCCTCTCCACCCCTTCTTCCTTCTGTCCCATCTTCCTTGTAGAAAAAAAAAATCAGCACACAACTCCGAGGGGGACAGTCCTGCAGCAGGAGCCAGGAATTAATCTTGTGGCTGAGATGAAGAATGGAAAAGTTCTTCAAAACTTTGCCATCGATTTATAAAAAAGAAGACTTGTGATTGATGTGGTTTCCCTTTCTTATTAATCTTTGCCATCTTCAGACATTCAAGAAATGTAAGTCAGTCCGTCCCCCCCAGCCCCGATTTGTCGAGGGGAGCAGAAAGGTTTCCTTTCTCTGCCTTCTTTTTCTGAGCATTAGGGGATCGCGTTGTACTGATGCTTCTCTGCGACATAAAAAAATTGAAATGTACCCAGAGAATAAAATAGACCCTTAAGAGGAATATCAGCTCTCGCTATGTTTGTGATAAAGCTGTATGATTTAGCTTCTAGGTATAGGTAAGACAAAGGACGCACATGCATTGTTTTTTAATAGATGCATCCTTCGGGAGTAGGGAGCCGCCGGTAACGCTTGCTTTGGACATGCACACAGCAGTCTTCTCCTTGGCCTGTGGTGTAGCAGGACACAGGGTCTCCTAGCCCTGCAACAGCACCGTGGAACTCCAGGATTTGTTGAAGCACTCTGCATGCTTCACCCCAAGCTGCGGGCGACAGAGCGGTGGGCAGGGAGCGGGGAGGGTGGCGCAGTAAAAAGCAGCTCGGGTGCCCTTAGCTGGTGGCGAACCCCCCCCACGTGATTCGCTCCAGCGCAAACAAGGATGAGAAAATCTTGTTTCTGCTCGACAAACCTATGGAGGCTTGTAAATTATTCCAAATTTCAGAAAAGATCGGGGAAATTTGGGAATACAGAACTAGCCCACAACAGTAACTTTCCCTTTTCTAATAGGAACTAATAGTTTAGTTTGCTTGCTTTTTTTTATATTCTATATTTTATGCTCTTCTTGTGAAGGTATATTGAACTGTGTTCCTGAGCAGAAACTTATTAGTATGAAGTGAGCTATGATGTAGCAAAATAAAGCAGAATGGGAATCTCATTACATTCAATTAAATGAGCCAGGATTAAAATGTGCTGGGAGAGTCAGGTGTACGGTTCGGAGCCCGAGGCAGGGGAATTGCACAGCAGCAGTTGTACTGGCTGGGGGAAAGCTTCCCAGGCTCCCAGCGGAATGCCAGGATTGCAGATGGCTGGGCATGAATTTCTTTCTCTCTTTGAGCATCAACCGAAAAAGCAATTTCTACAGCTTTATTAAACGGACCTAATTGTGGAAGGGGGTGCTATATATTCGTATATTACACATAATATTAGCTAGCATAGATGTGTTACAGTGAATTTCTAACGTGTTTTCCTTTCACCCCCTTCTTTGCCCTCAGCTCCAGTCTACCGTGTTTGTGAGGTGCAAGCTGAAGGCTTGCTGGGTCTCTCAGGTGCCCTCCCCTTTGGAGCAGGGCTGTCCTGGCGGGTGTGATGGGTCAGTCAGCTCCTGCCGAGGACCCGCGGGGAGCTGAGCCTCTGCTTGCCTGGGGGGCTGCGTGCATCGGGAGCGGGCTCGGTGCTGCCAGGAGTCGGTGTGAAAGCTATTTGATTTGCTGTAGCGAGAGACTGCCTTTCCAGCTGGAGAGGAAACAAAAATTTAACAAAATTCGTTTAAGACATTAAAAAATGTACTGGTTAGTGCAGCGGAAGGTGTGCTCACACAGAGAGCAGGGGTCAGCTGCAGCCCCCCACCCACAGCCCCAGAGCCACCACCCTCCAGCTCCGCTCCCAGTGGGTAACCTACTCCAGCTGCAAGTGGTACTGGGTGCTTAGGGCTTGAAACCGCTCCGTGTCTGCTCACTTCAATGTGTTCCACACTGAGTAAAGCCTCAGACCTGGGTATTTCAACTTCAAGGAATCTTCCCAACAGCCAAAGGTTTCCTTTCTAAATTTGATCCATTTGTCTCTATTTTTTACCTTCTTTCCTTTCCCATTCAAAGCCTATCTGAAGAATTTTGCATTTTTAAAGTTTACATCATAGATAATTTAGAATGATTTGTAAGTAGTTACCATGGTCTCCCTTATACTGCTGTTAACCTGACGAGCTGACATGTGTACATTCTTGTGCGGACAGTTTGTGGGCAGGATTACTTCTCCCCTACACCTGGAGCTGCTTTTGGTACAGCTTTCTGTAATTTCTCTCTCTATTTCAATGAATTTAGGACAACACCACCTCCCCAGTGTATTTCAGTCTTTACTTGCTTTTGGAATTTTTCTTGCTGATCTTCAGCTTTTAATCCCACTGTTACAAATCTGTGTGCCGTAGGTAACTAAACCCAGCTACCCACCAGTCTCAAGGTGAAAGCAATAAATCTGGTTTATCCTTGGGACACTTTGCCAAGTGACTGATTAAAAGTGATCTTCACGGAAATTGTTCCCTCTTCAGCAATCCCATAAAAACACAAGCATATTCCTTTTTCTTAGTTACCAGCATCTGTAACAGGAGAAAACTGTCAGTTCTCTGAGAAGACGTGAATATCTTCTTTTTAAACTCCTCACACTACTCTTCCCTCCTGGCCGCTGCACCCTGCAGGTAGCCAGCTCTGCTGAATGCTTGGGCTTTAGAAGAAGACTCAGAATTAATACGATTTTTTTCTCAGTGCAAATAGGCTGCAGATCTCTGTCCACAGGCGGTGTTTCTGCAGAAGGCATGTCCTGCCCCAGGAGCAACAGCTGGAGCAAGGAGCAAGGCTGCCAGCAAGTGTGCTTTGTGGAGGTAGATGGGTGGCTGATCAGCAGTGTTGTAGGGGGCAAAGGGGTATTTGGGAGGGAAAGAAGGTAAAGAAATAGTAAAGAGGCACTAACTGCAAAATTAGGATGGGGATGAGGGAGATAAGATACTGCTTAAAAAATCGGGTGTTTTTTAAAATACATTATTTTGCTGTCAAGTGAATTATAGAGGAGAAAGGGAGATTATTCATTAGATGCATCATAGAGACAGGATATAAAGGATTAGAAATGCTGTTTGAGCCATAAAGCTTTCACCAAGCAGAGAAAGAGTAATGATCTTGTTTTTATTGTGCTGTCTTCAGGCTGACAAAGTTCTAATTTTGTTCCGAAAATAAAGTTACGAGCCAAATATAAAGGGCTCTTAAATTGTGTGTGTTTGCTTCTGTGATGGTGTTGACTGTGCATAAGACAGTTTGATAACTATCTGTCAGAGATGCAGAGAAACCTCGTGCTTTATGGGAGCCCAAACAATTCTCAAAATAAGTGCAGATTAAATTTCATCCTACTGATTAGCTTTCTGGCTGTTTCTGTTTCCTACTGCGGCATCCTCTGTGACTGTAGGTCAAACAGCCGGTGACTTGCAAGAAGTGGCAGCCTGACCATAGCTGCTTATGGGAGGAGGGCTGCGTTTGCTGTGCCTAAACCGGGTCTGGGTTCAAAAGGAGTCTCGTCTGCCTCTCACTCCCACTCTTCTGAGTCACACGTGTACAAAACCATGGAGTGCCTATCAGCCGCTCTGGGAGAACGTGCTGCTGCCACCCCTTGCGCCTGCTGCCAGCCCAGCATCGCTGGTCCCCACCCGGAGAGATGCACCCTGGTTGCCTCCCACACAAACTGCCAAACCCCGTACCAGCGGGATGAAGGGCTTGCGTTAAGCTGGAGGATTGATCTGACAGAGGGGTACCAGCCGCTTCAGTCCCATTACTCCGCATTTATTATGACTCGGACGGCTCCTTGGCTGGCTGTGGGGGCAACTTTAAAAATAAATTCAAGGGTACTTAATTTGCCAAAACAGCAAGTACTGCTTCTTTACAACACTCAGAACAAGGTAGCTGGTGAGGAATGTGACAAATACACTCAAATCCCTTCTGTAAGTAAAATTCAAAACTCAGAGAGGCGCTTTTAACTCTCCGAGCTCTCAGCAACCAAAAGTATTTTACATTCAGGGCTCATAGGAAGGCAATATTACAATGCGGCCCTCTGCACTTTTTTGAGCTATTCACTCTTTTGAATCACTCTTGTGTGATTCACATAGGCTGAGTGAAAATGCAAACCTGATCTGATAGCTACTCTTTTTTCTTCTTCGTTTTTCCTTCTGCCTTTTCCCATTTTTCTTAATTCACCCCCTTCAGTTACTTAGTGTATTTATCTCAATTTCCAAATTGAAGTTCACAAAGGGAAGGATTTATTAAGTACCCAACCAACATATAAAGGTTGTGACACATGAATGAAGCACCAAAAAGATAATGAGATAGTAAAAAAAAAAAAGGTATTCTGATTTATAAGCCTTGGAGAGTCACATTTTCATACATAAGCAGTCTGAAGGCTAGAAATGCACTTAAAAGAAACTTCACAAAGGTAGCTTACGCTTGCTCACTGATGCTTTCATAATGTTCATGTCTTGCCCTTTTCATGAGTTCCAGCAGATGATAACCTTAATTAAAGCAGAACATTTTGTTAGCAGTTCCTAGTGTATTACCTTCCATTTTGGGCTGCACTGTACAATTAAACTGATTTCTTAGACCCAAATTGTCTGTTTCTTCCTGTAGCATATTCTGATTCTTCTCAGGCACTGAAGCAAATTCTTCCTTAGCAGCACTTTTCCTTTTTGGAGCCATGGCATTGCATAAAACCCAAATGTGAAATAAATATTTCTAAGCTTGAGCCATAAGAAACTTCAGCAGATCCTTTCTCCATCCCAAAAGTTCCTCCTTAGCCCAGTCTGTTAACATTTACTCATTAAGTATGTCCCCACCCTAACACCTCATGCTGAACCTCCTATTCTCTGCCTTAACTAATATTTTTTCTTGAAGCTTTTCATCAAACACACAAAGGTGAGGTGCTGTGCATCATGCTTCAGGAAAAACCGCACTCCCTTCTCTAGGAAAGAGACAGCATTTAACTTCAGTAATTTTATTCTGGACTTCGTCTCACTTTCATTTGTGTCTAGGTTTGTCCTTATTCTTGCGTTCCAGCTTTGCTCTCAACCTTGCATCTTGTTAAAGTTCAATTAATTAAATATCCTTCTCAGTTGCTTCTTCCCACTATCATAAATGTGGGTAATCCTGGGAAAGGTCATTAGCTGCCCGAGAAGGCTTCAGCCGCTCTTTTAAAACAGAGTGGATGGAGCCAGCAGTAAAACAAAGCCCAGACAAAATCAAACCAGACCTGGATGGATTGAGCTGAATAGCAAGCTTGTTTGGCTGTGCTTAATGTTTGCCTAACAAAAGTGCTTAATTTAGCCCTGAACACAAAACTGAAAGCATTATTGGCAGGGACTTGAAGAAAGGACTGTTGATAATAATGATTGTATTTGGCACTTTTTCCCCCCCTAGAAAATGTTTTACAAACATTAACTAATTAACCAAAACACAGTGTATTTCACACCCGACGGATTTCCTCTAGTAGAGTTTTTAAGCTGTGCTGCTTCCCTGCTAGCTAGCCAAAACCAAGCAGGTTGATGCTCACTGTTTGGAAGTGTAGTAAAACCTGTCCTGGTGGAGCAACCGACCTGGATGAGTCTCCTGACTAGCCTTGGTGTGTGCTAATGTACGCTGCTTTATCAAACAGCAGCCAGCGCTTCTTCGTGGAGATGCATTTGTCCTTGTCTAATTGGGCATTAAACAGGGATAAACCCTCACATTCGCTCGTAGTCCTTGGGTGGAAGGGTTGGGAGAAGGCAAGCTGCTGGCAGCCCGCTGGCCGGGGAGGGGCTGCGTCAGTTTTAGGTTGAAGGTGAGAATGTCACGTACTTTGCTTGGGATTTTTAAAATAAAATCTCCTTGGGGGCTGTCCCTGACTGCACTTCCATAGTGGAGTCTAGAGGACCCATCTAAGGTCTAACCGCTGTTGCAAGTCATGACATGAGGAGCGTTACTGTCTCTGCAGAGTCTTCATGCCTTTCCTAAGCGAGTCTCTGCAGTGGTGACCGTCAGACCAGCCTGCGGAAGGGTTATACACGGTTCCAGTTACTGACAGTGAATACGAATAATTAAATAACCATTACCTTTGCCTACAGTGGAACCTGCTGTGCATAGCTAAAAGCAGGGGAAGCCTCAGGTTCGGTTTCTGTCTCAATCTCTTGCACTCACTGTTCAGCACAGCAGATGTTTAACATGAAGAACAGTGGCCAGTCCTTCTCTGTGATGGATAAAACAACAAGCCTCATAGGATTCAAAATACTTGGTAGCACACAGACTGTCTTCACCGTGCTTTTATGCATCAGAGATGACTATATTTTTCTACTTTGATCACTGGGGTCTAGCTTGCATCTCCAGCTTTTTTCTCTTTGCCATTCCCAGAGATCTGAAATGGAAAGAGGGATGCATTTGTAAGTGACAGCATCAATTTTCTTTGCACTGGTAAGTAAAACCGACCTTTCTTTTTAGCAAGAGGGAAATTGCTCTGCCATTTGTATTTTATTGGCCTGTCTTTTATAAAATGCTATGCCATTCACAGCTCTGGCAATCTGCTACAAATACAGTTGTAGTGCAGTACATTTGACAAACAGCATGCCATGACAGAAATTAACCCATCCCTAGTATTAGAAATAAAACTAATTTGGTGCTGATTTGCCGTTTACACAGTGCAAGCTGACTGCCAGCTGGGGTGGGAAAGGTTGCAAGCCATCGTCACCCTGCAGGCTTCACAGCAACATCTGCACAAAGCTCGGCACTACCAGGTGCGAGCCGTGTCTCTCAAAGAGCAGAGGGAAGGAGGGTCTCCAAAACCCGAGTGAGGCCTCAGCAGCCTCTGCTGCCTCTTTTCCAGCGGGCTGGCACTGGGGTGGTCCAGCAGCCACACCACAGCGTGGTCTTGCCCTGCGCTCGTACCAGCAGCACCCTCAGCAGCAGCGCTGCCCTGGTGCTGTAGCAGGAACCACAGGCTCTTTGTTCTTCCAGCACTGAACACCTCGAAAGCTCCAAAGCCTTTTAATGAAGGCTGCCAGAAGAAGAGAGAAAGCAGGATTTTCATCCGGTGCCAGTCTTCTCCATGGCTATTGCAACTACTTCCTGTTTATCGCATCTTCAGGGGTCTCAGATGAGAGTTGCGCCCCCGCAGCTGCCGCTGAGCCTGGTCTGACAGCCCCGCATCACCTCTGCAAAGCACGAAAAGCAGGAGCGAGGTGGGGCGTCTCTGGAGATTTGTGAGACTGAGCTGGGAGGACCATTGTCATGGGGGAAGGGGAAGGAAGAAGAATCCAGTCCCAGTTTGGGTAGAAGTCTGCCCAACTGCTAGCTGCCGTCCCACTTAGTGCATTTGTTTTCCAGACTCTTAATAATCCTCATCTGGACGGAACGAGAAACCGAAGTCACTGCCGGCCTCCTGACTGCCCTGCCACAAAATTGATGGTGATTTGGTGATACCACGCTTCTATTAGGACCCAATGTTTGTCTAATTCTGCCCCACTCAAGGTGATTCTCCCACAATGACACATGCCTTATCATGATTTCGGGCGGAGAGAGCCCGCAAGAGCTGTAGCTCTGAGCTCCTGCCTCTGCCGATGTGAAGGCAAAGCGTAAATCAGGCACAGCTGATACTGAGCCTCAGCTGTCACAACCCATTCATTTTTCAAGCATTTTTTTTAAGCATAGTTTATTAGAAGCAAAAGGTGATTAACTCCAGGTGTCATTACTCAGTTTTAAAGGTCCTTTGAAAGGGAATGGCTGTTTCCCGATGCATGGTTTTCCAAGTTCCACTACAACTTAAAATATTGTCGGTAGCATAATAATAAAGCTAGAAAAGGTATGGAGAGGGCAGTATGTATGGTTGAAGGTATGTAATGGCATCCCAGCCAGGAGAGATTAAGCAGGCTGTGGCTCCTCAGCATCAGTAAGGTCAGTAGGATGGGGAAGGTTTATTTGCTGATCCTTGTACAGCAGCGTTATGAGGCACCCCACGAAACTGCTAAGTGGCAGGTTTAAAATGAAAATAATGAAGTATTACTTCATATAGTTTGTAATTCAGTTGCAGAAATTGCTGCCAGCCACTGGAGACCCATCATTCAAATGACTTCAAGGGGTAATTAGCTCACTCAGGGAGGAGAGGTCTGCCAGCCCTCATCACGCACAGAGACGTATTCAGGAGCCACAGAGCTGGTGTTTTGGTGGAAATATTGCTGTACATAATCCTCGTTCTTATTCTGTCCCCTAAAGCACTTGCCACCAACCACTGCCAGAGGGATCTTTGGTCCGATCCAGCGCAGCTATTACTATGTAAGAAGTTCTTGGTGGAAGTTAGGAAGGTGACATTAAGCATTATGTGTAAATAATCAGTGTACATTACAGGTGCAGAACAGGGCTTAGTGTTGCAGGGATATGGAAACCGAGAGACAGCGCTTAATGAACCTGCCCAGAACTCCACATCAGCAAAAGAGGGGACTAAGGTCTTCCACGGTCCGTCTTGTGATTCAGATGGCAGTAAATGGCTTTTAAAATAACAGTTGAGGGTGTAGCCTTTCATCAAAGAGGGAAACTAAACAGACCAGAAGTCTGGTGTCTTTAAGATGTAGATGCCTCAGGCAGGCATCTCAGGGACAATGCCATCCATCCCTCTGATGCTCTCACCAAATCCCTTAATCAGCACCTATCACCAAACCTGGTGATGGATGACCAGTTGTTTTCAGATGAGAAGCCAGATGACTTCCCATTGCTTTCGAGATGACATGGGGCGCTCTCTTATGTGACGGACAGCCGTGGTTTAGGACCCTTTACAACCACAGCTGTTGAAAGTAAATACAGAAGAACAAGGTTGTTAGAAGGTTTCCAGAACCTCAGCTACTCCCTTGTGTTTTGCATTGCTGCATCCTCATTTCAGAAAGGCAGGATGGCTTGGTGTGAATATCCTCAGCAAAGCCTTTAACACCCTTCCTCCATGCAAGAGACATTTGCATCATTATCATGCAAATAATACCGTTATGGTTCTCCTGAGCACCATAGTAAGAGCACTGGGCAGGACTTCTACATAGAAAAGGAAGGGATGTGAATTCTCCTCTGCTGAGTATATGTGTGTGGGCTGTAAAACAGCAGATTAGGATTCTAATTTTTCTAGTTTTACACATTGCATGGCATCGTCACTCACAGAGTTGGTGCAAAGTGCCTGTATGATGCTAGAACAGGAAAACCAATTTTATAAGAACTATGAATCACAGAGGGGAAAAAAAAGTGATTTTTAATGCAGAATAATAGAAATATATTCAGTATTTATAAGGATCCTTCTAATCTGAACAGGACTTGAGTTTAACGTTTTGGAAGAGAGGGAGTGATCAACCATGCTTCCAGTGCAGCTGCAGATGATGCTATTTTGTGGCTGATTATCCATCCATAATTCAGGACAGTGAATTCTGCCTGCCTTTTCAGTTTCACACAGTCCATTTGTTTCCAAATCACTTAGGTTTTCATCAGTCTTTTGAGCGGTGGAAATCATGCCAGACCGGAGCGTCTCTGCAGTCGTGCCCAGGTCTACGTTTGGTAGCATCAGTGTCTGCCCCAGGGTACCAGTAGTGGTGAGAGCTCCAGCCAGAGAGCTGCGAGAGCAGGGTTCAGCTGGCTTCTCAGCTTGCTGCTGAGGTACAGCTCGTTTGTGTTTTGAAACCTCTCTTGTGTGCAGGAAAAACAACCCCCATTTATTAAGCCGTACGGAAAATACCAGCTGGAGAGTCTGTGGAGCCTTGTGGTTTTGAGGTTTGTGTTTGGGTCGCCCTGAGGGTACTGCAGTCTTTGGCTTTAAAAAGAAATTGGTGGCCCTACTGGGGGTTTGAGGTGACAGACCCCTGGGCTATGTGATTTACATACGATTTGCAAATCCTGGGATAGGGGTACACATAAACTGAGCTGCTGCGATTCTTCTCCATGTCCTGGGTGCAGCTAGTAACCAGACCAGCACTACACATAGCCAAGATGACTTGCAGCTGCTCTTTACCTCTGCAGAAAAAGTTCTCTTATGATGCCCAAGTCCTGCTGACTCAACATCTGATTTTTTTACATTTTTTAGAGAATAAATAACCACTTTTCCAACCAGTTGGCCTCATCTTCCCACCTGTCCTTGAAAATCTATGAATCTGAAACACAGAAGTGGGAGCAGGATTTCTGCTTGTGTCAGGAAAACCCTTTTATTTTTCAACATTAATATTTCTAATTTAGATTTACTGCTTTCCAAGCCTGGGATTTTAAAAATCACGTGGCACTGCTACTATGAACCCTCCTTCCAACTATACAGGGACAGCTGAAATTCAGGATTAACAAGCAGCTATTTATAGCTTTTGATTTGAACTTGAAGGAAGAATCATAAATATTCCTCACTTCAGCAGGAAAAAAGTTCCAGCAACATAAAGAAACCCCTCGGTTCATAGGAATGGCATAGGATCCATGCTGCGCTGATTATGCTGTTTTAAGATCTCTGTCTTCTAAATTTTTGAGACTGGTGCAGTCTTACCTCGATTTAAAGGCAGCACAACCCCGCGGGGTCAGTCATTACACTTTGCAATAAAGGCTCCGTGAAAACAACTGCAACTCTTGACTTTGGGTTCCTGCATATTCTAGGAAGAGACCAACACCTGAAAATCACTGATGTGAAAATTTTCAAGGTATTCCTAGCTCTTCAGGGGACACGACAAGATAGCCACCTGTGTTACCGCATCTATTAATGAGTTATCTGTGATGAGGAGAGAGGGCGAAGGGCTATCATCCTGCCGTGTGTTTGTTTAAGGACTCTTTCAGCATGTTATTGATAAAATACAATCCCACACTGTCATGTGTAAATCCACAGTGTTAAAAAATAATTATTGCAATACACCTTCTAATAGTTCCAATAGCTTTTTACTGTTTTTTAGTTTAACATACCTGGCTAGGTGCTACACATGTGGCTTATGGATGTCATGTTTTTGACGGCTCCAAGTGGAACGTGAAAGTGCTCTTCCTTGCTCAGAATTTCTAAATCCATTTATTCGTATAGTGCACCCACTCTGGGCATTCCTATTACATGCAATTCCAGTGGAAATAAATATTCTTCATTCCAGCCCACTGAAACACAAGGAGTATTTTAAATTAGATACAGTTACTCATTTTTAAGTGGTTTTGCTCTTGTCCTTTTCATTAGTGCTGTTAATTTCCTCGAACATCTTTCATGTTAACATGAGGTCACTAAAATGAAGAGGGTTATAACTCACACTGCCAGAGCTGGGACTAACAGCGGAAGGGAGAAGCTTGCCCGGTGTGGCTCCTTGGCCCTGAGCATTGCCACTCGTCCCCTGCGTACCCCTTAGCGGTGCATAACCCCTGGGCAGGATGGTACCCAGCCCCTGCTGCTGTGGGGACGTTCCCCATCCTCTGCACAGCTCCTTGTCACCTCCAAACCAATGCTTTTGCACTGCTTCTTTTCTGCACTGATGTACACTTGCTCTCCTCCTTTTTATGGATCTCCACCCTGAGCTGCACTGACTGCTTTGAGGTCCCCAACTGAGTGGGGACACAACCCCCCGTGTGATTCTCCCGAGTCCTGTGCCCTGGGTGTAGTTAACTCCTGGTAAATGCTAAGCAGCAGCCGGTCAGGCTGGGAAGCCTTTGCAGGTTTAAATAAGACCCAAGGCAGCTGAATGAAAGTTGCTTTTTTTTCTTTTTATTGCAAATTGTCACAGTGATTATCATATTAAAATCAACATTGTGACCTGTCAGTTATGGACTGTATTAGCTCTGCTCCACCAGGAACTTGCTCCTCTTCTCCACGCAAATCTCCTGAAACTGCAAGGGAGCAAACACATCCCAGCAAGCCTGAGAGCCTTCTGCTCTTCATCTGAATATATTGGGGTTTCACACTGAATCTGCCAGCATCCATTAGAGTCACCATTAACGGGCCGTGATGGGATTTGAACTAATAGTTACAATTTACAAAATCGTTCTGAGCGCCAAACCTCTCAGGAGCAGCTGAGGGGCCGAGGCGTGCTCCGGTGCCGAGGGCTTTTCTAGCAAACTTGCTGGCAGCGGAGGAGGAAGGCAGGCTGAGAGAGGCGCCAGCAGCCTAGCTCACGCCCTGATTAGTAGGAAAGGAACATTTTGGTCTGCGATAAAGGAAGGAGCAGCCTGAGGTGTTTTGAACCTTCTCAACAAGGAGAGGCAGAGGAAGGCATAAGGGAAGACAGTCAGCCAGGCATCAGCCCAGCACCCGGAATTGTTTTAATTACTAAGGGGACAGAACAACAGAGAAGATGTTCCCTGGTACAGTCGGAGCATGTCAGATGTACCCCTCTTTCCATTTCCCTCTGCAAGTGCTGCCTCACACTAAGGTACGTTTTGAACACCCCCCTGCCCACCGATGACTTAGAATTCATGCATTTGCATGAAGGGGTTTTAATTAGGGTCCTCTTGTGGCTTCGCACACAGATTCAGGGCTCCCCTACTGACAGTGTCCATCAGCATTGTGGCTTTTAGCTGCTGTAGGGTCACCACACCCCCGGGTCAGCTGTAGTGTGCAACGTTGACCTGGTATTTTAGCAGCAGCCAGGAGCCCTGCTTCAGCTGTCCTTGTGCCTCACATTCTCCTGTTCATGCTCTCTAGGCTGGGGGAGCCGACCCTCGAGACAGGAGGCTACAGCAGAGCTTCTCAGCCCACCCGCCCCAGCACAGGGCTGCCGAGGGGCGCCAGGAGCTGGTGCATCTGCAGGTAGAACTCATGCCAAATCCCAAGCCCAGGTTACCCAGCCCTCTCAAACTTGCATTCATTTGGTTTTGAATCCCAAACCAGTATCTAACTGTGGCCAAGTCTAGCTTTTGTGTGGTTTTGGGGTTTTTTGTGTGTTTGTTTGTTTGTTTGTTTGTTTTTTAGATCCCATTTCTAAGTATGTGCAGAATTGAGTTTTGGGTTAAGCCAGTTTGATCTTGTATTGGGAACAAACTGGAGTGCCCCTCAGTACTTGTTTTGAGGACCTGGTGAAATTAGGAAAAGTTATGAAATAATTTGTGCAGCCTACACACATAATTTTGCAATTTTTTCTTAATTAGAAGAATTAGATGGAAATGACCACAGCTGTGTTGAAGAGAAGTGTAGAGAATATAAACCCAATGAGAATAAGTGGTCCACCAGGTTGCATATTTATAAGCAGTGTGTGCTCGGAAGAGGTGGAGTGCTTATTTGTCTTGGAAACTCAGAGCTGGTACAACAGCTACAGTAGAAATCTTTGTGCTAAAGTTAGAAAATTATAAGTAGCTTCCTATTATTTGCACTTTGCCCCAGAGCAAAACTGAGTCTTTCAAGGAATTATAGCTCAGAGGGCTACCAGTGAGTCACAGGTGTTCCTGGAGATGTTCTTAGGGCAGTGCTGCCGTATTTATTGGGGAAAAAAATAATATTTATTTGGGCATGTCATGGGTCAGCTAGCCAAATGCTCAACGCTGATCACATGAGACAGCTTTACAGTTAGATATACTGGTGACTTCGACACTATTTTTCAGCTTGACAGCGTAATAGCTCCATTGCTGTTTACCAGCTACCACTATGCAACGTAGATCACTGCCACAGCATGTTTAGTGTTTTTACTCAACGGTTTGAAAGGTTTTGACACTTTTCAGTGCAGGGTTTGGACACATATGGGCTGCTGTACAAGAGGAAGTCAGACAGTACCGAGTCCAGGAGGTCAAGGTCTCTCTGCCCATCCCTGGTCCACTTAAAACTGGGCTTGGATTGCAGAATGGTGTTAAGGATAGCCTCCACAAGGAAAAATTGCTTGGCTTGCTCTCTCAACCTGTGTAACTTATCAGCTTTCATGCCACTTCTCCTAAGGACCCTATAAAACGTATGGCTGTGCACGGGAAGCAAACACACACTGAAGAGAGGATCTTTAAAAAGCCTTAGGAAAGCATTGCTGCTTCTGATAGTAAATGAACGTCATGCAAGTCCCACACTCAGGTGGGACAAAACCATACAGGTACGTGATGGATCTGCATTGCCTGTGCAGGTTCCAGCCAGTAAACAGTGCTGTAAATGCCAAGGGCATGGGAAAAGGACAGGCTTTGAAACCTTACCCCACACCTCTACTGACAGAGGTGGTTTTGAGGGGACCGCTGGCATGCTGGAAGCCTCTCATGCTGCCCATGGAGAGGTCTGCTGGGGTCTCCAGCTGTTTGGAAACCATCTGTGTCTTGCTGCTTCCTAGCTTCAACCCCACATTGTCTTGGCAGGGATGGTGTGCCTTGAAGGGATCCAGCTGCTTCTTGTCACTTCAGCACCACATCTGCTGGATGCTGCGGAGACGGGGGGCACAGCTGGGGCAGCCATCCCCTGGGTGGGTAGTGGCTGGCACGGGGGAAGGACAGCTTGCATGAATTAGGGCAAAGGAGTGTCGGGCTCAAATTCCCCTTTGGGCAATAAGATTCAGATGAAAACCCGAGGAGGCAATGTCCTGAGAGCTGTCTCTGGAGGGAGGAGGAGACAGCCTTGAGGTGATGGCACAGCACCAAGAAATAGGCAAGGATGCTGACACAGGTCATTAATAATGAGCGATTCTTCCAGCAAAAGCGGGGAGAAGTTTTCTCTCTACTGCTTAGGGAGGGAGAGGAGGAGAAAGATGATGTGAAATTTCCCCCTAATTTAAAAATAATTCAGAGAAGGACCCCAAAGCTGTCCTCACGTGTCACACGCAGAAGTGGCACGGTGTCACTGGCAGTGGGCTTTCCCGGGAGCTGGGCTGGGCCCTGTGCTTGTGCAGCGCCCTGGCTGTGGGAGCAGGCGGAGGTAATTAGCGATCCCAGTGTCACCCAGCTGAAGCAGTTCCTTGTGTGAAGTTGCCCAGCCATGATATCAGCTCAGGGAGCGTGTCTGCCTGAAATGGAGGAACCGCAAAGGGAACGCGAAAAAGTGACTGAGGAGGGAAGGTCACAAGACAGCAAGTCCTTGGTTTTACACCCCATTGGAAAGAGGGAGACAGAGAGCAGGGCTTTCGCCAGCAGTGGGGCGAGCTCACGCAGCGAACGCGTAGAACGGCTGAGGGCTGCGGAAGGAACCTGCTCCTGAGGCTGGAGCGGGGGCGGCACCCGTGGGAAGCCTCCTGCCCCTCAGAGCGATGCGAGAAAATGTAGTGAGAAACCTAAAACTCTGCTGCAGGCAGGAGCTGCGTAGGTAACAGGAACCATCAGCACGCAAGCATCACTGTCTGCAAGAGAAGGTCTGGGGCTCAGCTCACTCAGCAGTCCAAGAAGGGGACAGTTAGTACAGATGTAGATGAGCTCAACAAGAATGTAAGTAAGGAGCCTTCTGACAAGAAGGTGCTAATTGCTAAAAGAAAACAAACTGCTGAAGAGATAAGACTCCAGGATACTCAGGTAAAATAATTGTGGCAGTGGGAGATCACGACCGCCTACTCAGATGGCCCCCCTGAGGAGAGTGAATCCCCCGCTCGGGGAGCATGCCCAGTAAATTTAAAATGAACCATACCTTTGAATTGAAGTGAGAAAGCAGCTGACCAATACTTAGTTAGTAGGTGTAGACTCTGGGCAGAACTAACCAACTTCAGTGTATAAATACGTATTGTGAGTAAAACTAAGGTGCAAATTAGGAGGAGCGACCCCCCTTGCACCTGGCGCTGCCATAAACATACCTGCGTTGTAACTCTCCTCAAGCTGTGGAGTTCGATTCTGCACATCAGGAGGGCTCACGTGGGTGGTGGCCTGGCATGGAGCCACTTCCAAGCCCCCCACTCATAATTCACAGCAAATCCACTTCCCTGCGATGCTGCAATCAGATCCCCAGCCGGGCAGGAGAAAACACTTGTCAGGGTGATAAATATTTCACGCTCAGCCACCTGTACTGTCACAACACACTTCAGCAGCCTGTTCTTGGAATGAATTGGCAACCCCCTCTTACCTTGGGGTGGGAGACCCAGTCCTGCAGGCTTTATCTGTGGATCACAACCCGTGTGCAGGAGGAGCTGGCTCTGGGATGGCCCTGGCTGCAGCCAGAGCCCCGGTGGGCTGGGGTGCTCCTCCGGTGAGGGTGGGAAACTGGGGGCACAGGCCTGGGGGACACAGTCCCACCAAGATTTCCTTTGCTTCCCTGCTTCAAATCATACGAGGACTAAAACAATGGTTTCCCTGCCAGAGCCCGAGCTAATTCAGTAGTATTCTGTATTAAAAACGTAAGGGTGAAAGGGAGCTCTTTCCTATCGTGATCGGAGGCTGTTCCTTTGAGGGGCTAAAAAAATAGAGAAACAGTCAAGGAAAAGTAAATAAGACAAAGTCCTTTTTTAAGAAAGTGGTTAAACGTGAGGGACAGAAGTGTTCTTTATAAAAAGAAATAAATTCATTCCTGGATCACTTAATAATCAACATGAACCTGTCTAAAAGCTCTTGTTCAGTTTTCTAAGGTGTAAAAAGTTTCTGGTTTTGATAATTTTTGTTTGCTGAGGCTTAGGGCTGCACAGACAAATCCATTCCTCTTCACCTGATTCGAGCCGCAGCCAGCCCTTGGGGGGACCGACAGCAAAGCCAGCAGTGGGTGCAGCCACCAGATGACGACACTGCATCAAATCCACGGAGAAGAGGTGACACGATTTTCCCCCTGGGATCCTTGTAAAAATGACACGGAAAAGACAGGTTGCAGGTTGCATCATGAAGGCTGCAGAAAATGTAGCTGCCCAAACAAGAAATAATCTCGGCAATGACACAGCCTTGCTGAAGGTTAATGCTTGCAGAGATGTGGGAGCTGGTGCCAGCCGCACGTTATTAGCCAGTCTGTAATAAACGTGGTTTCCATCAGCTTACGTGCCAAAGGCCAGCCCATCAGCGTGGCACTTCAGAATTGTAGGTATGTAGTGTCCTGAGCTGTGCTGAAGCTGAGGGAGCCAACAGCTATAGATCCCTGATGGAGGACCTGATCCTGTTTGCTGTGGATCACACTCACAAGCCAGCTCAGCCCTTCCACCCCGCTGATCCACCTGGAGCATGGGATTAGCTCCAGAAACAGGAGAAGGAAAAACCGTGCCATTAAAAAGCTTGTCCAGTGGTGGACTCCAGCTCTGAGGGTTAAGTTCTCCAAACCGCAATAGGTGCCACAAATAAAAGCTATTAGTCCATCAGGACTGAGCGTACGTGTTGCCTGATTCCCTAACGTGCCACCAGCAGTTGGCATCTGGGTTTTGAGCTACATGCCTCAACTGCGAGTTCCAAATGGATAGTTCAGTGCTTGTGTTGCACAGTTTTGATAGGCTCTGTTAAACCGCCGTGTTGAGTGGCTGGATGCTAAAGAACCGTGGTTGAGAAAGGTGTGCTGACCCGAGCCGCCTGCTAGCCTGGGTGGCTTCTGGGGACCAGCGGCTGTAGGTGGCACTAGCGATGGAGCTGACACCGAGTTCAAGCTGCATTTGTCCCCTCCTGGCTGAAGCGATAGCTTTTTGATCGAGGCGGAGGAGCCTGCAATTATCTGTGGGGCTGCCAAATACTAAGTTGTTCTAGTTTTATTTGTTTTAACTTCATGAATACTTTACTGCTACCAGAATGCTCTCAGGGAGTCCCTCCCTAAGCTACCAGAAAGCTGTGATTGACACATCTCTTACCTCCATGCAAAATGCAAAAGTATATTTGATGTATGGGAGCCACTGTCTGCGCATTCTGTGTCACTAAAGCCAAACTATTTGCTCGAGCCGCACAAATGTCTCACTAAACCCATGAGTTTTAACATGAACAAGGGTTTGTGGATAACTGGCTAGCTGAAAAGGGTCACATAGACATAGTCCAGCTGGCTGGACAAAAATGCACATCGCTCTCAGCTTATCTGAAGTAAAGCAAAAACATAACGGGAAGATTGCAGTGGGAAAAGAATGTTGCAGGTGGGAACAGATAACTACAGAAGAGAAACTAGGGGCAGGCTTGGTATTTAGGCAACTAACCAATAATGAGCTTAACTTTTGTAATATGTATGAGCTAATTATAAGATGGCATAAAAGGTGACTGTAAGAGACAATAAACGAAGTCTGCTGATCACTCATATTGAGCGACTGTGTCTTCCCTCCGTCGCGACAAGGGTTGAAGATTATTTTGCAATCTGCTGTGAGCATCAGTCAGTGGTACTGCAAATAAAAAGGCTCACTGAGATGTACAGCATTTTGAATTTACTATTGTGATACTACCTGCTTGACTCCTCGGGTGCTGTAAATCAACACACCACTGGAAGTATATGAATTAATGCCAGCTGGAGATCTGGCCCATCATCAGACGATAAAATTCTCTTTCCGAAAGTATTTTACTGGGCAAGGCGGCCAAATCTAGATACGAGTTTCTTAATTAAAACAGATGGCAAGAGGCCATAAATGTTAGTGCTGTATAATGCATGCAGGTAACAAGGACTCATTTATCAACGCTGTTTGCAGTGAATCACAGGAACCTAAAAGGAAGCTCAGAGTAACGTGCTATCCTAGAAAACCAACAGGGTGGACTCAAAGCTTCATGGCTTTAATATTCGGTAATGTGATCTTCATATACGTGTACATACATCCCTATGTTTGTTGCTCCAGCAGCAGGTTCACTGTGGGGGCAGGGTTACAGAGCAGTGGTAATATGTACAGCGTACCTTAAAGGTGTGAGTTTGATCAAGGATGCCTGTTAAATAGCAAGTGAGAGGAAATCTGCCGTGAAATCTGGAGGAGATGAGCTCGAATTGCTACCAGTAAATTGAGCATGTTTATGTCCCGGCTCCCTTTATTTCCCAGTTCCTTGGCTGACTGAGGATTGCCGAAGTTGGTAAATGTTTAATATGACTTGGCGCCTTCAGCTGCATTTCCCAGCGCTGCAGGCACAAGCAATCAGTTCGCACAAGCGCTCTCTTTGCATATGGTAATCAGTTTGCTAGATAAAATATTAATACTCTCGGATATACCCAAGGCACACATGTAGGATTTCTATTCACTTCCAAATTTTAATACGTTTAATTTTCAGTACTCCAGTGCCCCAACTGACTAGTGGGCTGGGAAGGTCTGCTCTTATGCTGACATCTGGAGCCTCCGTAGCAGGGCTCTGCCCTGGCACATGGGCAGATGTGGTGGCAGAAGACACATTTCTCCTGGCTATGCTGTTCCTCATGCTCTGCCACTCCAGTCGGTGTCAGCTGTGAGGGTTTTAGCAGTGGGAATGAACTCAGATCACTCCATACATTTCACAAGGGCTAAGCGTAAGGTGGAGGCATCAGTCTGGCAATGGCCAACATCTCCTGAGAAATTACACCTTCACTCTCCGTCCCATCAGCCAATACGGCACAGAACGACATTGGTTCCTAAAAAGACCATGTGATATATCTCTCAATTTTATCCTTTTTAAGTGGTAAGTTCAGTGTGTGGGTGTGTGAACAACTGAGTTCTGTGTGGTGAAGCAAGCAGCAGTAGTGAAGTGATTGACTTTGACATTGTATATAGAGTATTTTGATTTTTTTTGTGGGTTTTTTTTTGTGTTTTGTTACTGTATGTTCATCTTCGTCTTCTGCTGAAAAATGCTGTCTCTCTCCTTCTTTTTTTTTGTTTTGGTGTGTTAGCTTGCTCACCTTACTAACACTACATACAGATTTTCTTATGCACCCCTTGACGGAAGGTAGAAAGAGCTCTGGAACCTTGAACATCATCTCCCGTTGTCCTCTAGGATCATGTGTTGTCACGGGGTGATGCCCTCCAGCAAAACCACACCTTTTTTTTGGTATTCCTTCCAGCTGCAGCTGGCATGCATTGGGATGCCAGTTTCTGTACCTAAGAGAAATCCAGGCCATGTCTGGCTGCTCTCCAGCAGACCTTGCTCAGTACCACCGAGCGCAGAGCCCACAGGGCTCCAGCCAGACTGGAGCCAGCAGCAACGACAAGACAGAATTTTATTCGCTGGCTCGATATGATGCAACCAATTCAGTGAATTCCTTGTCAAAATAAGATGCACGTTGATGCCTATGAGCACATGTCATAGCACAGCTTTGCATAGTGCCTGGTGGCTCATGAAGAAATTGTATGTATTTTTGATGCAGCATAATTACCTTAATTATTTTTCAGGATTCAGACAGTATGTCATGACTTCCTTTTTCCCATTTCTTTCTCCGCATTATTTCTGTTGATGGTTTGCCGCCTAGTCGGTTAACTTTTTAGCAGCTAGCTTAGAAAAATTGGGTTTAAATTGGTGCTTGATTGCCCTCTCTTCCGTGCCAGAGGTGAAAACGAGCGTCACAGATCTCCCCTTGGGAAGCTGCTGGGAAAAAAGCAAATATTGCTGCTATGAAAAGGTTGTGTTTACTGGCTTCTGAAATGGCAGTAAGTCCATTTCCATACCATTGCAAACTGCAGCTGTTAATGGGATTATCCCAGAGGAAGGTGTCCTAGGGATGCTGGGATGGGAGTTGGAAGGAGCAGGGACCGCAGCTTGCTTGTGGTGGTGACCCCACTTGTGTGTTTCCTCGAGCCACCCCCTGGGCTGCCCCCGTGCCCCCATGCCCTGCCTGCAGCCTTGTGAGGTGCGAAACTCTGCAGGCTGGGGGTCACTGTTGTCACCTGCATCCCTCAGGCTTCAGGAGTCCCTGTGCAATGGGCGCTACGGCGGTGCTGAGCTAGAAGCAACACTGGTGAGCAGTGAGCAGGTTTACCTAATCCCAACTTCAGCTTGCTGGATTAAATTCTATTTCCAGTTAAACCAGTGGTACATCATTAAAGACAACAGCCCGTGGGGTTTTTACGGAGGGGAGAGAGATGGTCCCTTGTTGGCATGCTACAGCCACAGGAGACAAGGATGTTCTAGATGTTGTCTTAATGAAAAGATCTTTCATATGCATAATTAAACATAATACATGCTATTATAGCTGCATCGCTTACAAAAGGAGAGAAGAACAGTTTGTATGTTATTTACTAGTGTGTCATGAGTGCAAAAGTGCTGACGAGAACCTCAGCGGCGATTCAAAGAAGAGAAATGTGTCTGTCCCAGTAAAAACAGAGCAGGCAGTGGGGAGGGATGCTCAGCTCCCAGTTTCAGTTCTGATGCCGCAACAAGGTTCAGTGACACCAAATATTATCGTACCTCTGGCTGTCCTCAGCTCTGGCTGTGCAGTACAGCTGCTCTACTGGGTGCGGTGCACTGCGTTCAGGATGGCTCAGGATTCCTTCAGATGTAAAGATTTGGCTCAAGTTCTGAGTTCTGTCGTCTTCCTGCCCCGACAAAATCTGGCATTTAGTAGTGTATCTCTTGTGCACGTGTCTCCGGTGTCTCTCCTTATCAACTGAAGACAGAAAAAAAGAGATAAAGGAAGCAGTTGCTGAAGAAGTAGGATTTGGGGCTGAAGCCCTGCTACAGACCTGGGCCAGGCTCTGGCATTTTGGGAGGAAACCAGGCAAAGCAGCACATGGATGCTGGTACCAAGCAGGGAGGAGCAGGCTGCACAATCCTGCTCAACTCTGGGGAGAGCTGGGGAGCTTTTCCTCTTGCAGGTCTGCTGGCTGCATCAGGCTTTCCATGCATCGTGTGAAAAATGGGGCTCTGAAAGGCATAGGCTCACACTTGCAGAAATAGTTTAATTGGTGTAATTTTATTGGTTTGGTTTGTGATTTATTTTTTTGTTTTGTTTTGTTTTGTTCTGTCCATTCTTGAGAATTTCTGGCAACTCATATTTGGTTCATGTCCTTTGTGAAGATTACATTCATCTGAAAAAACCACAGCGTGACTTTTGTGATCAAGCCAAACGGAGCAACACAGCTCAGATTTTGAACACTGACTATTAAGTTTGCAGAGTAGCTCTGTCACCAACAGCAAACATGTACAAACCGAAGCATCCAACAGAGCGGTTCAGGAAGGCTGACATCTGAATGGTGGCATGATGCTAACAAAAATATGGAAAAATTACCCCAACAAAATCAGTTCTTTTCCATGATTGATTTGCTTGCCTCTAATAATTTTAAATATGATTCTGATGTGAAAAAATTCATGTCCTGCAGCTTAGGGGTATTATTCAGTTGCTACTTCTGGATGGCGCATATGTAAGAACCTGGAAATAAAAAGGGGGCTCAGCCACAGCAGACACTTTCATTGCTTGAGTAAAGAGTAAAGCAGCACTGTTGAGAAGCTGGTCCAACCCCATCAAGTTCTTCTGTGCCAAGGAAACTCAGCAAGATGCTGGGTGTGTGATGGAAAAGTATTTTTAAAAACCAGTCAGTGCAATTTATTGGATAATGGTAATCTGGGAGGGTTTAGCTGTTCGTATCCTTGGTGTGCTAGCTCCTGTTGGTGGTTTAGCCAAGACCTGTTTGCAAAAGTGACACTTCTGTGATATTCAAATCTGCCTTGTGATATTTATATGCCAAAGAGCTAAAGCTTTTGTGAAGTGCTAATATGCTTCTATATTTATGGAGGGTTTCTCCATTGAGACTGCCAGTCTATATAGCCTTCTGCAGGTGGGCAGAAGCGCCCCACGTTAGCAGGAGGTTGAGCTAAAACTCAGCATCATCTCAGACTCTGTGCTGGGAGGTAGGGCTATACCCGTGGGGGCTTGCTGTTCCCCTAATATGGCTGCAGGTTTTCTGCTCCCTTCAGAGCGCAGGAAAAACATGCCCACCCTTGGGTGCACGCAGCTGGGCAGGTCGACCCTCTCTGGATTCCTCAGTGTAACGGGCTGGACGGTCTCATCGCTGTTTTAGCACTTTTGCAAACCTATTTGCAAGTTCCACCCTTGGACTGCTTTGGGCATCCTCTTCAGCTGCTTACAAAACTGGTGACTGACGCCGGCGCGGGTTTGGAGGAGGTCTGCTGAGATGATGGTGATGATGATGATGATAGGAGGGAAGGGAGAACTTACCACACAAGAAAAGATAAAACATGTGGTTTGCTTAGTCTAGCAGGACAGGGATGAGGGCAGATGGGACTGCTGTCCACAGACAAACCAGGTAAACAACCCTCTGGGAGCAGGCAGAGCTCTTCAGTTTAAAGCAAGTCCAGGCAGAGTCAAGTGCAGAACTGGTGCCTCCAGCTGTGTTTCAGCCCCCAGGTGCCACACAACCCCCCCTTCCCTGCCACAGGATCTCCAGTCACTGCTTTGCCAGCCAACCCAACAAGGACAGTTTGGTTCCAGAAAATGTGTTTTTATATATATATGTATATATAATTAAACTGCATTAAACTCATAGGTTTATGTATATGTAGATATATATATATAAAAACCCGTGAGTTTAATGCAGAATCCAAACAAAGCTCTGTGATTTTTTTCTGGACATTTGTGTTGTTTGCAGTCATCCTCCACCTCAAATATATTTGCATCTCTGTGTAATGGAAGGGTGTTAATTTTCAATCACATCATCATTCAGAAGAAATTCCAAGAGTATGCCAGTAGAGATGGAGAAAGTTGAGAGGACACAAGCCCCTTCCAGGAAATAAAGCTTTTTTTTTCACTCACTGAAGAGCAGACAGGGGGAAAAAAGTTTGCTGATCAGCTGGACGAGCCCCAGCTCTCCTGGCTGCAGATTTTATCTCTTGGTGCCTTTTATCACTAGAGGTTTGATGCCACTAAGATGAGTGGGACTACCCACCATTGCCTTTCACAGGGACAAGTCAGGGAGCATTTTCACTCCTCAGGACTGCAGCAGGGTTTTCTGCGTTCCTGCCAACTTCCTGCTGGGAAGCATTTGTCACGTGGAGTCCCACCACCTCTGGCACAAAGCTGTCCCACATCCTTCTGGGAGTGGAGTCTGACCGGCGGGCACCGCTGCCCGGCATCCTTCTGAAGCAGACAGCAGCCTCCAGATGTCTCCGGGAGGGACCAGGAGCTTGGTCCATGTGTTCTTGCCCAAAGTACGTTCTTCCCCTAAGTACTGTCTGCAGGGGAGCTGCTGCGTGGGTGGAGCAGGGCATGGACCATGGGCTGGCGCTGCCGAAATGGCTTGGCTGGAACTGCACGTGGCGATCTGCTGCGGGGCTCGTCTCGACAGGTGTGTGTGAAGGGAAAATAACATCCCTCAGGAAAACCCTGACAGACGCATCCAAGGGCTTCTCTGCCAGCTCTGCTGGGATGAGCTCTGCAGTGCCACGTGCCACGCGCAGGCTGCCGAACGAATTCCTGCCACAGAAACAGCAGGAGATTCCCAGGTGACAATAAATGTGAATTATGATGGAGGAAGAGTGGAATACTTTATCTTTCACTACCTTTCAAAAACTTGAAAGATTCTCACAAATCAAGCCTTTTGCTAAGAATTCTGCAGCTAAGCCTTGCTCAGAAGGCTTTTAAGGGATAAGTTGCTGTGTTTTAAAATTACTTCAATGGCAATAAAGGTGCCCATGAAAGATGTCTTAAATGATGAGAATCAGAAAAACTTCCACAGAAAGCAAGCTCGGGATTCATCAGAAAAGTTGTAGGACCTTGCAACATGAAGCAAAAGTATTCTACTTTCAACCCCTGCCTCCCCCTCCCCCTGCCAAAATAAAATTAATCTAAGACCATGGTTGTCGTTCCTGGTAGGTAGCCAGGAAAAAGAGGGTAAATGTGTGAACTGAAGCAGGTCTGTGGAATAAGACAGTGCTGCCTGTCACATACAAGGTATCTGGCTGTTCTTGAATGCTGTGACCGTATTCTGGCCGGTTTGATGTAGGAGCCCCAATAACCAGCTCCCCGCCACTCCTGCAGCTACCTCCTGCTCCCTCCCCAAGCAGCTGGGGTAGTAACACCAATGTTAAATGCCCTCCAGCAGTAGTACCGCAGTAGTAATAACAACAAAGCAATACTAATGCAGCATCTTCTGTGTGAGTTTGACAGGGACGCTTTGCCTAACTGTTAATCAGCTAAGGATGGCTGGGAAAAACTTACGACTCAAGACAAATTAACCAGGTAACAGAGCAGAAATTAATGTATGATTCCTAGTCTTGCTAAAATGGTTTGGTGACAATGCTGCTGGGCTGGAAGGTACTGGAGGTTTCAAGTTTGCTCTGGCACTTCTCTTGTTTTCCAAGAAGATGATAAAGCACTTTGGTCACATGCTTGATTTTCTGAAGCTGCTAAGGTGAGCAGCACTGCTGCCCTGCCATTTAGCAGCTAATCTACTAGAAAATTATAGTGCTACACCTAGGAGTAAGTGGTGCTTGGAGTGAATCTGTAGTCAGTATGAGGCATGGTGCTGGACCTTGTAGGGTCACACGGCACGGAGGCAACCTCACATGGAGCTCGGTGTGCGGGGAGAATACCCACCCCGTGTTAAGATGATTCGAGACTATTATGAAATAAATTGCTGCAATATCAAGTTTGGCAACTTTTTGGGGTGTTATTCTTCCCAGGCTGTCTAATGGATGAAGTATGTAAGGGTAAAATATGGGAAGTTAAACCACAATTTGATAAGAAACAGGAAGATTGCTGGGGTGCTGTAGCTGTGTTTCAAGCAAGATTCAAGCCTAGAGCGTGGACATTTCTAGCTCAGTTCCTGGGCAGACGTAGCTCACTACCCTTTCAATATCCATAGCTCATCTATTTACTTCGCTTTTTTTTTCTCTTCCCAGGGTATACCACAGTAAATGCATTTTGCACTACCACCTGAATTAACTCTTAAATCGGAGCAAGAGCAGAAGAAATTCCGATTCTGTGAGGTCTTACACAAATAAATTTTTCTCCACTAAGGAAATGACAGCAGGAGATACTAGCGATGCCATTGTTTCTCTAAGGCATCATTGTCACAGACAATTGTATTACATTAACAAATAAATCACTTCTTCTACAGTTAATAAAATTTAGCACGTATCTCTTTGCTATATCACTCCAAGAATGGGACGGGTCAGGAAATGTGGTATGACATTATCTATTGCCCTTCATTCTTTTTGTAGAAATGGGGTTGATCAGTGCATCTTTCTAAAGAAATTAACGCACTTGAGCATGTGAATGTAAATATTAAGCTCGTCCTAAGAGATATTATGGATATTCTGGGAATAGTAGCTGTTTTTTACCTTCTAAAATTCTTTCTAATCTATTGAATTTATAGTTCTTGGACTTAACTGTTGTCTAAAAAAAAGAAAACTCCTCAGCTTTTTTCTTTTCACCTATTCATACAAGCCAGGCATGCTCTTCCCTTTGTCACAGCCTGCAAACAGATTATTCCTTTTGTGCTATATTGTCTCTTCACTGACTGACATTGTCACCCAATTTTGACCTTACCCCCTCGCGGCTATAACTCCTTATCTTTTTAGCATCACTTCTGATGATGGCAGATACCCAATGGGAATGTTTCTTTTCATTCTGTAATTTTTCTGCCCTTGATGATCTCTATCTGTGGAGGAAATTGGACTTTTATTTCTGCGTTTCTGTGGGAGCTGAGGTGAAGACTTGTTTCAGCAAAGCATCCTAACAGCTTATTATTTTTATTCCTCCTACACGATGTCTCTTCTTATATAACTTTGTAAGGGATGCATTTCAAGCCAGCACAGTCAGTGTTCCCAACAGTCACTTTTCTCTGTTGCCTCGACGTGACCCAGGTGGGGTTGAGCCCACAAAGGGCTTTGCTGGCACTGGAGGACCCATGAATACAAACATGAAGGGGTTGGGGAAGAGGACAAGTGGCTGGGAAGGAAAGCAAGTGGCCCTGGAGGCAGAGGCATGGCAGCACCAGCCTGCTCATCAGCAGTGGAGCTTAAATTATCCATGAGACAACAGGATTAGAGCCAAGATGCCAAGTATTGATGTTCCCATTTTTTAATTTCCCCTTTCCCCAGAATGTTCACAATCATGGGACACAGCATAAACTACTTCTAATATCCCCCCCCCCCCCTTTTCTTTTTCAAAAAGTTCCAAAAGGTCTTTGATATTGTTCCCATGAAGATGTGAATACACCCATAGATGCTTGGCAGTGGCGCCAGATACGGACCTTTGTGCCTCTGCCTTGGCACCAGCGTGACTTTACCCTTGCGAGTTGACCTCAACAAAGCCCAGCTGTAAGTACCGGCACAAGGAATGACCCAGAGGTGAGAAATGATAAGACAAACTGTACAACAGGTGAATATGCCCGGTGCTGGTGCCATCAACAACAGCTTCTCAAGCTTGGCCCTTGCAAAGACTCCATCCAAAACACCGAGAGTATTTGTAAGCTTGCAATTCACTGGCATCTTTACCACATGCAGGATTTTAGGTGTAAAAATGTCAACTGATCAAACCCAGTGTGTTTTTCTCTCTGCAGCATTCTCAGTTCCTAGCTGGCAGGACTAGTTGTCACGCATTGGCAATGTCTACCCTCGTTGTTTTCAGAACATGAGTCTACAGTCACTAAGGCTTCCCCTTTCTGTCCAACCTACCTCTCATCTGAAAGTTGCTTCAACAGAGTCCTCTCACCTCTATTGAATTCTGTTCTGCACTTCTGAAAGAGCAGTGCCCCCGTTTTGTCCCCTCCACCTGGGTTTAGCTCCGTGTCGGTGTCATGTAGCCAAAGGCAGAACTGGAGCTCAGACCTGATATTTGAATTCATCACAGACTCAGACTTAGTACATACAAAAGGGGCCATTTCATTGAAGCATCCATCTGTTTAGGAAGAAAGTAATCAATTGATACTTTAGGTGGAAAACTCTGACAAGGGATCAGTTGAGAAGCTGCGAATGAAATACCAAACCAGCAAATGCAGGCACCAGGTAAACCTTGAGCAAGTGGTGGCTTATTTTAGGAATCAGAATCAGAAATAGTGTATTGCCCAGAGGAAGATGCATTAGATAACTTCATCAGAAAAATACAGGAACTTGCACTAAAGAATCAGTAGCAGGAATGGATTTTTTTACCTCCTTTTCGATTGATCACGTGGATCTTGGAGAAAAAAGGAAATCACATTTTAGGTCGCCTTGAGCTGGACTTCATTCCCAAAAGATGTTGCAGGGAATGACTAAGAAAGAAAAGAACGTTGAAAATGAAACTGTCCAATTGATTAGGATCAAGTCATACATCGTGTGTCAGGATGCCAAGAGTGCCTTGACATGAAGCAATGAGACTGAACGTTGACAAACCAACGTGCTAAACATGCCTACATTGCACAGTTATATAATTACAAAATAAAAAATCACTTAAATTACCTTGGACAATCAAATACCAGGAATGAACAAAAGGACTTGGTAAATGGTCAGCTTGAATAAGTACGGTGGTTACCCATTCAAAGGCAATGTCCTTCCAAAAGGAGTCCACACTTCAGCAGTTCCCTCCCATGTTTAAAACAGTTTTGGTTAATGGAGGGTTTTGCAATTCACGAGTAAAACATTTTCAGTAACTTCATAAAAAATGAGTAAACCTTGTTTTGCCATAACTTGAAAATGCCAGGAGTATCAGTGCTTTTCAAGGGGCAAACTGAGTCAACGAAGCCTGGACTACTTCATTCTCCTGCCACAAGGGTTATTAAATGCCTTCGGCAGAGATAACAGCACCAGCTGCTAATACTAGATGCACTGAGGCAGCGATGTTACCTTGTGGAGTATCACTGCTGTGTTAAACACGATAGTAGATAGATACGAATGACACCCTTACCAGCGGTATCTTTCATTAGAGCCACCGAGTCAAAGCAGAAAACACAGTTAAACTGTGCCTCTGTGGAACACCTATAACAAATCGCTAATGTGCAGCTGGTATCCCAGCGCTGGCAGCGCTGCCGTGAAAAAATTTGGCAGCTGTGCCAAGGTGCGCTCAAAGTCCATAGTATCGCCTTGGCAGCTGTTAGATTTTTTTCCCACCTTGTCCTACCCTTTTGCAAATCCTCCACTTGCTTGCACAGAACAAGGGGCATGGTGTGCTCCCTGTGGCTGCCCCTGCCTCAGAAGATGTGGGAGGGAAATGCTTCTTCATTCCCCATTCTGTCTAGGAGAGGAATATAATAATTTAAAAAAAAAAAAAAAAAGAAAATCAGTAGAAAGTGCACAAGCCTGTATGAAAGTACCCCTAGCATTTTTTAAAGCCATAGGAGAAAGCTAAACAGAGGATGGAAAGATATTGAGGAGCTGCAAAGAAACAGGAAGAGAGAAACAATAGGAATGTTTTCCTCACCATAGGAAATTTCTTGGTAAAAAGAAAGTATTTATATACAGTGACTGTTTTCGTACCAGCGGTGGAATAAAGGCCAAAAGGACCAGCTGAAATAAAACATACTGAACAAAACCATGCCAAGGCTCCATTACATATCACATGACAATTCTTCTTGGTCTCTATAGTAATGCCAAAACATCCCCAAAGATCTATAACATGTTATTGCCAAAATATCCCGCTCTTAAAAAAGCAAACTGTTTTAGCATCCCTCACTTAAAATGTCCTCTCGAATGCAGGAAACCGTCAGGGCCAGGTGGCTGCAGCTCGCCCTGTGGCCAGCCAGCTGTCCCCCCCGGCTCCCTTGGCTCAGCTCATCCCACAACGTCCAGCACCTCCGAATCTGACCTGTGCGCCCCTTTGGTAAGAGATGGGTCGGTGCCTCTCCAGGCAGAACCCCCCACGGTTTCAATCAGAGGGAAAAGCTCTGGTTAAACAAACACCGGGGAAGAAACCCAGTGTGTCAAATGTGTTCCTCAGCAATTTGGTAAAGAAACCCAGAGCTGGTCCCCAGCCTGCTGACAGAACCGCCCCCCCGGGATGCGGTACAGGGATGGGGGCTGTCACCCCTGTCTGACACGCTACTGGAGGGGAGGCCACGGGTTTTGCTCTCCCGACCTCTCTTCAGAACTGCAGGACAGCTGGGAGGTGCCCTGGAACTGCAGGCGCTTCCTACAGAGAAGCTTGTGAAGGTCCCTGCAGATGGACCTCTCCAGGCAGGGCTCTGCCTGCAGAAAGCAGCAAGAGCCAGCTCTTTCTTGGGGTGTACCCCACACTTGTGCAGCCACGGGGACTTTTTGCCTTCACCCCAAAAACATGAAGACGGCCGGCAGCTGGGATGGGCTTGCACTACACTTGCTCCAGTGCCTCCTGCTTCTCCTGCCGTTTTACCACCACAAGCATCCAGCAGGTGATGAACAGCCAAGGAGGAAGGGGCAGCTCACACAGTGGCAGCTACCTTCGGTGGAAGGTGTCAGCTGCACAAGTCAGTCTGGTCAGCAGTTTAAAATTACTGGATTCCTTATTTGCAGCCAAGCTGCCCAGTGGTGGTGTCTGCAGCAGCATCTTCTACTGCTCCTCGTGGGGTAGGAGATCAGCTCCCATGCTGATCAACTTGTCCATCATTCATAATACATAATGAAACTAGTATTTGCTTGTGCTTCTGGTAACAGCTCTGTTAACAGATGAAGACATTTGGAAAAATTTATATTCAGCCCTGGCAGTCAGTGTCTTTTAAATAATCTGGTCTGCTTCCATTCCTTTAAATAAACTTGCATTATTCATAGCTATAACACCAAGCCCATGACTTAAGTGCTATCATATACTGGAATTAAATCATAACAATTCAGTTCTGGGGGCTTGTGGTTTAGTCAAGACTTGAAAGGACTCGGTAATGCTTGCCTTTGTCACCTCCCAGCAGCACCAAAATACATCTGGGCACGGAGCCACCAGAGTTAAGAAAATAGCAGCTAGCGGAGAATTTTGCTGTCTAAGCTACTATGAGTTCCTTATTAAGCTGTCTACCACAGAGTATCTTTGATTATCTCCCATATCTCTGAAATCATCAGTGATCCAACTCTGGACACCTAAAATATCACCTGAAGGGTGACCATCATGCTTGACCACTCCATCCCTCGGGCACAGCATATGGCTCTGGGGCAATCAAGCATTTCCTTGGAGATCGCTCCCTGACTACAGAACAGATTGGTGCACAAACTATGTGGCGCTCAGCCATCTGAAATTCAGTATCCTCTGTTCAGGAAGCAAGGTGTTTTTCAAGGTGATTTTTTTTTCTTCCTAATAAAAACGTACATCACAGCAAAAAGTATATCTGTGCAGCGCATCACCACCAAAACCACTGTGTGTGTTTTTAAGGAAGAACATAGCTACAAGTGACAATACAGTTGAAGGGCTCAGATATCGGTAATTATTGTCAGCAAGATAAAAACCCAAAGCAAACCCGAATGGGTGACACCCAAACTCTTCATGTCTGCCCTCGTTCGACTCCTCAGAACTCCCCTATTGTATAAGTGTAGAAAAGGGAATCACTCGGATGCACTTCTTATTTATTCTGTGAATTAGATGTACTGTATTTAGTACACAGAAGATTCACCAGAGTTAAGAAAATAGCAGCTAGCAGAGAATTTTCTGGTAACAGCTCTGTTAACAGATGAAGACATTTGGAAAAAAAAAAAAACATTTTGCCCATCCAGGGTAGGGATGCTGTGGACACTCAGTGCGCAGCCCGGGAAGTGGGACCAGACTAAGGCAGCCGGAGCCTCAGGAGCACCTCCTGGGCTGTGGGAGCACTACACCCAGCCCAGCCCCTGCAGAACTGCGTTTTTCTACACAAAACATCGCCCATGGTAGTCCTGACATGTTTGGGGAAGAATAAGAAACTTTTCTTCTATTTTACAGGCCTTCCTAGCAATAATTTTGCAACAGCTTTCGATGTTTTATTGGAACAGCGAACGTTTTGAAGTGGTTTCACAGCAATAGTCAACACACTTCCATTACACTGTTGTAATTGTGATATACTATATAACATTTTTACAGCATTTCAAGATAAGGAACTTTTTTTTTTTTTTTTCTGAAGGCATGCTTACTTTTGATGGAAAAGTGCCTATTGAATTTCTCAGCTTTTAAGGATGCTTATCCCAGAGCTGCACTGCATTTCTCCTGCCTTAAAAATAAAACCTGGGAAGGACAGAGATGCAGCTTTCCAGGCTCGCCCTGACGTCAGCAGTCAAAGCAGCAGGAAGATATCTGACATTTCTCTTCAGAAAGGGGGAGTTACCCTGTTTTTGTAGGCATAACAAGTGAGAGATGAATGGGAACCACAACTTTTAATTGCTCTGCTTTGTAAACCAGACTTTGATGTATGCTCATCCTGTCTCAGGGCTGGAAGAGCTTTTTGTCAGTATGGCAATTTACAAACGCAAGGTAAAAAGCAGCAACATTTTGTTTGAAAAGGAGCTTGTGTGTTTTACTGTATTAGCTTTGGAGACATACTTTCACGTTACCTCTGAATTACATAAAACCTAGGCGGGTAATAACTGTAATTATCTTCTGTTAGTGACTATCTCATGTAACCAACTGTTTTATACTTGCATTAATATTCTACTGCCTTCTTCTTATCAGCCCACTTTGTTTTAAACAGGAAACATTTCATATGGTGAGGGACTAAAATAATTCCCAAGTGTGAAGATCCTTAACATTGCATGGCATGAAATGGAAAAAGCATAACATTTCCCTCGGAGTGATTTTCACAGAAAAAAAAATGGTGATTTGATGAAACCTAAGTATGTGGGGCAAACACATTCATTGCAGCCAGAGCTTTTTGCGGAGTGTGAAAACATTTTCTCCTTGGGTTGCCCAACTCCCCTGCTGCTCCAGGGAAAGGCTTGTGGTCACCCTGGTTTCCTGCAAAGCCCCTGCCTGCTTTTGAATAACCTGCTTATTGAAAGCAGCCCTGTTTCCTTAGAAATCATGCAGGGCATGTTACTGTTTTCCTTGTATTCTACCGTTGCCATAAGTATGGATCTTTATGCCATTTTAAAAAGGTGTTTTTTTATTAGTTCTGCTGTTCTTGCCAATATAAGCAATGCATTGGGCTGACCTACACACGCAGAAGGGAACTAACAAACTATATATAATATTTCTGTTCGCTGGGGACATTATTCTTTGCTCGTGTCAGCATCAACAGAACTGCTTGCTTGGAGCGAGCGCGTCAGGGAGCTGATGACAAATCTATGTGGATATGCCTAGCCTCAGAGTTACATATCCCTCCTGAGAGATATTAAAAAAAGCACCAACAAATACAGCTCTTTAAGAAGACTCCCACATGTATGGGACACAATCAGGTTAGGGAAGTGTGTAATACCTGCCAAGGTATTTCAGCAGGAAAAGCTACTTTGCAAGCAACTTCAGAAAGAGTTCAGGAATTTAGATAAGAAAAGCATGCACTTTCTGTACACAAAATTGGCTGCAAAATTACAAAGCATATAAGCACAGGGCTAACAAAACAAATCAATGCTGTCATGAAACCAAAGCCTAAAGTGAATCATGTAATCTGGCTGTGTCCGTCGCTTTGCTTTTGGATGTGACACCTACAATACAACACACCGAAATCAAATGCTTTGCCACGTTAACAGGGTTTGCATTCTTGGGAATCCTTCTGAAATGAAATGGATGTGACAGTGGAGAACGACGCCGAGCACATCAGTTTATAAAGTCTTGTTTCCCTTAAAACCAGCGGTACCTTTGGCATCAACATCACTAGGATAAGGATTTTGCTTTCTTTCAAACTGTGACCCCAACCAGACAGACCCAAATTCTACCTCCTCAAAGGTGAGTTATGCCCTGACCCACCATTGCACAAACCAATTCCTCTTTACTATCAACTTCTCACTTCATCTTAATCAGTTTTACTCAGCAAGCCCTGTGTTGACTTTTCCCACACTTTACTTAATTTTCTTTAATTCATTTTATTCATTTATTTATGAAGTAAGGTTTCCCAAAGGCTGAATTCCCTGATGCTCATTTTGAGTGAATTGAGTGAATGGAAACCTCTCGCTTTGCTGTGCTTAGGTGCTTGGGACACCCAGGTCACTCAGGACCGTGTTTTCTTTCTTGGTGGATTTATCAGATTTATTCTGTGTGAAGGTTATTGATTTACATATTAATAGTAAAAGCCACCACAGATAATATCCATGGCCTAATAACTGACTCTGTGTCAACTCCATAATGTAAAATGGCCCAGAGTTCCATTATCCATTTTGAATGCATAACAGTTCTTTTTTTTGTTTGTTTGTTTTAATTGTTGCTGTAAAAGCAAAGGGTGCGAAATGAGGGCTGAATTTTCTCGTGTTATTACACCACTGCCTCCGACCACTTTCAAACCCACAGCTGGATCACTCTGCTGCTGTGCTTTCCACACTGGCTTTAATGAAAAAGAAGGAAAGGGCAAGCTGGGCAGAAATTAGAGATGCCCTTGGGAGAAGAGTAGGAAAAACACACAAGGGATTCAAGTTCAGGCTTAGTGGATATTTTAGCTTCAGAGAGTCAAAAGAAGGAAGACGTGACAACAGCCAAACATTGGAAGGCTCAGCCTCGTAGGTAGTGTGAGAAGTTACCCCAGTACCCTAAAGAAGCCCCTCCATCCATAGATATTTTATAACTGGCTTTTTCAGAGTTATTCAGTAGAAGATTAAGTTATTTTAAAGTTTTGATGATTATTAGAATAAGGAAAATGGAAAAATGTGTTAAAGATATGGAAAGGTATTCCAAAAAGAACCTCTGGGGTTTCAGATGTATCTATTTGTGCCAGTTAGAGGGAACTTAAGGCAGAATAGAAAGTCTTATATCACATTTTTAAGACGGATGAAGCCAGTTTGGCCTTTGGACTGAGCAGAAGCTTCAGTATTTTACAGAGAATTTGGAGGAAACCCCAGAACTTGCATGTGCCTCCTCATGAGGTGCACAGGTAAGGACTGGTTTGCTTTGAAAATCACGGTGTCAGCTGCATTTCGGTGGATTTGTGCTCTGAAGTAACAGGCTGTGTGATGTGCTTGCTTACAGGAGCATTAGAAAACAGGGCACGGATCTCCGAGAGAGCAACACTGTGTGAGTACCATGATGAAAACTCTGAGTACAGCAGAGATGAACTTTACAGCCAAATTCCTCACATTTCTGAAAGAGAAGATAAAGGCTGTGACTTGGGTTTGGTCTTGGATGTATACGTGGACCAAAGCCTCTCAAGAGTGCAGGGGTATGGATAGCAGGTGAGTTTTTAAAAAAAAATAGCTAAGGTTGTCTTAATTAGTGTGATTATGGTGAAAAACGGTGGTAGAGATTTCAGTTTTCCTATCTTGGGCTCAAAATGTTTAGAAAAAACAACCGGTAAAGGAGTTATCTTTAGTTCTTTCCACTGACCGCGGCAATGGTACACCATGGGCCTTATTCAGCTTCTAGGGAGAGAAAAGCTTGCACACCTGCCGCTGCTTCCAGGCTGCTGTATCGTTCTTGCTCTGCTTAGTGTGTGCTGTGAACATCAGCTGGGCTCAGCACTGCAAGAAGAGAGTCGGGATTCCTGCCTTACCGTTGTATCCCGCAATGCATTATTTTTTTCCTCTGAAGCCAGTAGATCTTTTTTTTACCACACCTTGCTTGTTTCTTTGTGAGCAAAGAGCAAATACATCCTCCAATCTGAGTGGCCTTCATTTCAAATGAGAACACGGAAAGGAGGAAGGACAGAAGTCCACGCAAGACAGCAGAGTGGTTAAATGTTCCTCCTGCAGGACTGCAGGGAAAAGGGCAAGTAAGTGTTGCATCCTTCTCTGGATCATTTTTAAGAGGTGCTAGACAGGAATATTCAGTCATTTGCCACAGACTGGATACATCAAAAATTCCTGTAGACATCCATGCATGCTGAGTGCTGGTCTGCCAGCAGAAAGCCCTCCATGGTCTCCTTCTGCTCACCTGGGCTGGTCTCACATGTACCATGCCAGGGACCATACCAGGGACCGTGCCTGCCACCAGCAGTGGTGGGTCACAGCCTGGCTGATACTTTGCTTACCTCAGTCTGGGGCTGGTCTAGCTGCTGGCAGACCCTTGTGATCTCTTTGAATCTCTCCTTTGGCTTCCCCTGTCAACATCATCTTTCTCCTCTCCTGGGTGGTTTCACACCTCTGTTATCCCAAGGGAACCCAGAGGAAGATCCTTTGAGCTGGGAAGTTGAAGGCAACTAACTCAAGATAAAGCTTTCCCATCTTGCTTTTGTTTCACAAGCGGGTACAGCTTGTCTCTCACGGCTCAATAAACCTCAAGAATGTTAACTGGCAGGTTTAGGGAATTAGAGGGCTTTTATTTGCATGGTGACAGGTGGCCATCGCACAGACATGTGAGAAGAAACCATCCAAAAGTAGTTACTGGTTGCTAACAGACTGGCAGAAGGTTTCAAGGGAAGCAGGAAAATGTGGTGGCAGAAGACACAAGCCAAGCCAGGATGCTCTGCCAGTAGGAGAGCAACAACCTGTGCCTGGAGTTAGCGGAGCCGTGTATTTTAGTGACGTTTTCCTTCCATTCCCATCCCACTTGCAGTCACTATTTACTGTGACTGTGCTATAAATAACGCTGGAGAGCAAAAGCTGTTTTCAGTCCAAGGTACATCTCCAGGAAAGCTCATCAAATTCAAATGCGCTTCTTGAGCAGAATGATCTTCCACCAGAGGGCAAACACGTGAAGGTGGCTTTGATCTCCTGTGCTCGCAGCAAAATTGGTAGAGTTATAAGTATATTAAGCTTGCTCCTGGTTTCACTGTCAGCATACGGATGGCATCTCACGGTGGGTATTACAGCAGTAACCTTGCCATCCTGCTCTTCAGTGGGCAACATCTGCTTCCTGTTGAACAGTCAAAGCCTGGGGTGTTCTAGAAGGTGTTTCTCAATGCTTTCTAGAAGGGGGAGATGTCCCCACCATAAACCTGAGGGGGGTTATGCAGACAGAGCACCACATCGGTGCTGTGGCTTATCTCCACCTACAAACATCATGTTTAAATAGCCCCAGAAAACCCTGTCCTGATGGTCCATGAGGACTGTACACAAGGAAACCCACAAGGAAGTTGATTGCAGCCTCCACATAAATACACACAAGGCCTGTAGAGGAATGAAGCTGGGTTAATTAGCATTGATAATGTACAGCTGTGGGCTGGCTTCAGGGGCGGTGGGTTGGCCGATGTAGATAAGGTGCAGCTGTGGCTGGTTCTGTGAAGTGGTTGAAAGCTGATGGGGAGGGAGCAGCTGGGGGAGAAGAGAGAACCAGCCCTGGATGAGGTGAGATAAGGAAAAGGCAGCAGAGGGACTGGCTTGATGAATGTGCCGGTATGAGCTGGTAAAAGACCTTGTTGCAGCTTGATAGTTTGGAGAGTGCTGCCACAAAGGCTGAGGTCTGGGTATCTTTGAAGGTTTTTTTTATGTGGCCCTTTTGCAGTGTGTGCTGGGGTGAGTGTGTGTGTGAGCCACCAGCTGACTTTAGAAAGCAGAAGCCTTGGGGACTCTGGGTATATTTGCCAGTCACAGGTTGTCTGGACTTAGGGAAGTGAGTGTGGTGGTTTTGGCCTGGTGTCTTGAGGTTTATTTTCCAGGATGCATCACTCACCTGAGAAGAATGCAGGTTAGGGTCACCTTCTGTAGGTCTGAAACCTTGGGGTTGCTGTGTGGTTTCATTCTGCAGGAGCTGCAGAGGTAGGGTCTTGCACCCACCTGCTGACCCAACTCTTCTCTTTCCTTTTCCATGGGGCTGGCCAGGTCTTGAAGTTAGTTTCAGGGGAGATTAGGTCACACATATGTATATAGAGAGTCAACGGCTCTGTACACTTTGCATATCCGTAACTTGCTCAGAACAGGGAAAGTGCAGGTATCAGTTTGACCAGTGCCTGCTGACGGTGCCCACCTGCGCAGAGCTCAGTTTGAGGTTACCAATAGGAATTGGATAGTCATAATTTTAATCTGTTGGGGTTTTCTTGTTTGTTTTTTTTTTTTAAATCATGCCTCATTTTTAATGTGTGTCCATTAAGGCATTTTTAATAAAGTCCACTCTGAGGACCTAATTTCAAAAATCAGTGGAAAACATTGGGAGAGGGAATCATTTTGCCACAGGAATATGCCTGCAGCCCCCACTGCACACCCAGCAGGAGCACACTGTTGGCCGGGCTGGTGTTTGAGGCTGTCAGAGAAAGCTGTACCGATGACATGGCATGGGTGCTCGGCGCAGTGAGACGAGTGGGTAGCCCCTTGCAACAGCTCAACCATTCTCTCTACAGATGCTTTCCAGGCATCCAACAGAACCGTGCTTGCCCCTTCTCCTAACTTTTGATGTAGATGCTTTTACTGGGTATCTCTGAGCCTGTGGGGAGGACCTGAAGGATGTTTTCATGGGGTGTAGGCAGCCACCATTGGGACCTGAGGTGTCAGCCTCACTCCAGGAGAAACACTGGGAACAACCAGAGGTAGAAGTTTCCAAGGAGAAGGAGAGGAAGGAAAATAGCACTGATGCAGGAACAGGAAAACTCCTGTGCTGGGAGTAACGAGCACATGGCCGAGCAGCAAGAAGCGCAAAGTGGTGCTCCTGCATGATTTGTTCTGATTTCTTCTGTTCTTTTTCACTCTTTAGCTGTCTGCCTGCTTCTTCCTGCAGAGAGGAACAGAATGTGCCATGGTGAGTGATGAAAGGAGGAAAACATCTCCTTTCAGGAGCAAGTATATTCAAAGAGAGCTCTTTGCATTGCTAATCTTGGTGGCATGTACAGCTCTTGAACGTACTATCCATTTTAATAAACCTGTGGAGTATGTGCAATTGCCTGTTTTAACGCGGTCAGATTTCTCAGAGCATCTTTTTAATTTATTCAGTCCATTTTCCATGATCTTTCTAAATTTATTTCTTAAATAGACATTTAAGTGATTTTTCCCTTTCTTACCAGTTCTTAGATAGGCTGCTCTAGTTATTCTGAATTTACTAAGGAAGCTGCTGGAGGACTATTGCAAAATGAACTTTCCAGTTAATACAAGTATTCCATGTTGGTTACTTGTATTAGTCGCCTGTCACAGCCTGAATTGACATCGCTGGAGCATACATTAACCTTCTCACTCCTCCTGACAGGGTATTAGCAAGTTACAACTCGGTATCTCAAAACAACCCCAAAAGGCTTACGCCTTCTGAAGAAACATGAATTACATTACAGTAATCAGCATTTTCTGGAGAATGTTTTTTATCCGTTAATGTCATTTCATGAAGTTTGAAGACTAATAAGAAGTGTTCAGAGAACAAAACATGCTCAGTAAGAAAACTGTACCACTTTTGGAGTTCACTTATGTTACAGGCTGGTTTTGCACTGAAGGATGGAATTGATCATGAATCAGCTTAGCCCTGAAGTCCTTCCCCTAAACAATGCATAATTAGACTTTCATTTATTAGCTTCACCTGCATCTCTTTCTAAAGCACAATTGTCTTATCAGTTCCTGGTTTCTAGAGATCAATACCAAGGCTGTACATCTTCTGGGTGGAGGAGGTGTCCTGTTGTCTGAGAAGCTGCTTTTGTCAGTTCTTTAAATGTTCAACCAGAAATGGTTCTGGCATGACAATTTCCCATTAGTGGCATATTCCCAGCTTGTAACTAAATGTTAAATAAACCGTGCAAAGGCCCAAATCCCTACAGAGCAAGGCAGGCTTCCCAGCTCGCTCCCGCAGTGCCGTGCCTGGCGTGGGCCGTTGCTGTTACCCCACGAGCACCCTGAGCGAAGCCCTGGTGAACTTCTCAGCGTTTCAGTGCTGGCCCAAACCGTGGCTCCCAGGCGTGAGGTACAGCTGGTGCAGGATGTGCCCCACTGCTGTTCGAGACCTCTGGCAGTAACCCCATGCACCCACTTTCCAAATTATGCCTGAAAGATTTAAAGCAAGATACGTTAGAGTCTGTATAAAAACATCCGAGTACTCCGTGACTGAACACATTCTCTTTTATGATTTGAAGTATTTTCACAGAAGAGAAAAAGGCGGCCCCCACCTAGAATTACTATAATTACAGTGACGTGTTCATATGTGTCTGAACAATTTATTGTCATTAAAGTGGCTGTTCAGGCTTGTCTCCAGACATCATAGGCATGAAATAAAACCAAATGGTTTTATAAAGACACAAGTGCATCTGTACTGCCCTAATTTTATATGAATATACTTTATGGTTTGTCACTTCTATTTTTATCACTGGTATTTGGGATTCTTCTGCAGTGTGTACACTTTCTGTGAAATATTTTTTATAAATTATGGGACCTTACTAGTCCAGTTAAAAGAAATTGCTTTTATATTTTTGTGTATTTTTAGAGATAATTCTCCACTATGAGTTGCAGCAGCACAGAAAGTTGCAACTCCTTGCACCCCTTTTTTTCATGTTCTTCTGGATTTTTGGAAAGAAATGCCAGAAGTCCCAATCCTAACCCATAAGAAATACAATTTTCTGATGCAGTCGTAGCTGATGGTTTCCTGCCACTTTGCTATAACGCAGGCTAAACAGCACTTACTAACCTCAGTGGACTTACAGTGTAAGTACTTACAACAGACAAAACGTAGAAGGTAAGAGGCACATGCAGAGAAATTACTTTCCTTAGGTCACAAGGAAGATGTAGCACTAGAGGCTGGACCTAGAAATCTGCAGGGCCACATCCTACAATCCAGTGACTTGGCTGTAATATACTTTAGTTTTAAGGGCTTTTGCTTTTGTTTTCTACTGCCATTTCATTCTGTTACCTGCTATCATACATAAACAGCCTCTAGTTTTTCTCAGCATGACTTATTTTTATTAAAAATTGAAGTGGAACATACAGCTTCCTATTAAGAAACATGGATTTTTAATGTAAGCTTCAACACAGCACAGTGTTTTTTCCCATATGGCAGGCAACTGCTTAGTAATAGTTTTTCCAACATAATGAGGGGTAGTAAAGATAAATATTCATGTAGCATGACATCCTGTGTCTCAAGAGGCATCATTAGTCTTTAAATTCACTGTTCAAATGGACACATGGTGGTTCATACAGGTTGCTGCAGTGCTACCTCATCAAACCTGAGTAGGTGCTGACTGCATACAACGGAATTACCAAAAAAATTATAGCAGCCACTGTGAGGTGGTTTGAAACACCCTAGAAAAGTGGTGGATACACTGCTAGGAGGTATTCAAGTTGAAAACAAATCCCTAACCTCTTCTAAATATGAGATGCTGGGCTGGATTCTTCCTTCCTGCAGACTGTGCTGCATCCTACAGAGACGGTGGTAGGAGGTAAGAGCCTGATGGCGCTTCAGCATTTTCATGATGCTCTATGCTGGGCTGACTCAGCCGCTGGAGGGACTCAAGATTACCAGAAGGTGCCAGCTGGGTAAGGGCCATTGCTCAGGTGAGGAGAGCTGGAGAGCAGTAGCCCTCCAGGCACTGCTGTGTGGTGCTGCCTTGCACAGGGTGGTGTAAGGAAAAGTCCGGGAGTGCATCAGAAGCTGAAGACCCGACCAAAGAAGTTCTTTACCAACTGGTTTGCATCCTGGCCGCTCTGTCAGTCCGCCTGCGCTGCCCATGTGCTCCAAAATGTTGCAGCTTTATTCACACTTCCACAAAAAACCCCAAGAAAATATCAATTAAATAAGCTTTTTATAACAAATGACAGTTTTGTGGCAATTTCATTCAGTGCTGTTCAGCATATAATTGGCACATATTTCCGTAGGCAAAAGGGGAAAAAACAAGAATGTAAATTATAGTGCTCTCAGCATGGGGATCGTGTTTTCCCTGTGTTGTAGTATAACAAAATGAAGTCCTGATCGTGCTATAAACTGAGAGCACAAGTCTGCTACACAAATAACACAAATCCTGCGGGAGATTAAACTCATCTATAGTATCACTCAGTGTAGCTAGGAAGGTCTCTGGAGATGAACTTGACTACACAACTGGAACCAAAATCTTCACAAAATGATAGTCTGAAAAATAAGTGTACTGACATGAAGTTCCTGAGTCATCTTACTCTAAAGATTTCCTGGGTGTGTTTGCTTTGCTTACAAGACAAGGGGGAAATTTTAAATGCTAACAGCCTGGGGTCAATCTATTTTCCTATTGTCCCCAAATTCTGCATTTTTTTGCTGAGAGCGCTTGTAGCAGAATAAAACTAATTAGTTTGTCAGGTCTAGATTTCGTCGTGCAAAAAGCAGCACAATCAACAATATTTAATCATCTAACTTCCAAGTCAGAGCTGGAACGAGTTCTGCAGAAACTCCTTCTTGCCATTAAAATGAATGGTAACAGGGGAGAACTGGTGCGTACAGTCCTACCGGCAACAGCCTGTAAAAGATTCCCAATTCTAATGTATGGCGAGGTTTTAAATATTAAATACACAGTTAATTTGGCAGTAAAGAGAGGAGCTGATCGACCCCAAAGTGCTGTCCAGGCTGGAGAGTTCTCTTGAAGAGCCACGCAGAATCTTAACGGGGAAGCAGCTCCCTTAGACGTTAAACCATTTGGCCACTAAGTCACTGATCTGCAACGTTTTAGGCATTTATTAAGGGTGACACGGGCCTTTCAAGATAATCCTCCTTTTTCAGCTTTAATATTTCATCCGTTTCAAATGGGATAAGGTTGAGACTTTGTTCATGAGATCTCAGCTTAGGCAGCATGTAATTCAAAATGCTGAAAATCACTTAAGCCTGTATTTCTTACCTGCAGATTTATAGAAAGTTTTTATTTGGGTCTGAACGTCTTTTTGTTCTCCTAATGTGAAGCAAATGCAGTTTTATTTTAGAAAAATTAAAAGTTTGCATAGAACAGCAAATTTTTCTTTTCCTAGCTGACACTGATTCGAATGCAAGTCAGTCTGGGCATGTAATGCAGTAAAAGATGTTTTCCTGGCGTTCATTTATACCTATATTTAGGTGAATATATGGATATACAAACAAACACATATGTAGCCAAACCCTGAAAGTGCCTTGCGGACAATCAAAATGTGCAGTTTCAGAAGGACACATTGTTAATCAGAATTGTAGCAAGAAAATATAAAGTGTTGGTTGACTTGCCTACAGTCTTCAAAGGGGAAGGATGACATGGCATGTGGCACTTGGGGTAGCTGATAAACAAATCATTCAATGATGCTAATTGAATAGCTAATGATTGAATGCTAAAAAAAGCATTCAGTCATGCTAATTTTCAGCTTTACTACCCCACCGGTACCCTACCAGCCCACTGTGGATCAAAGCAAGCGCACGTGTGACACGTGCCCCAGCCAGCAAGGTCCGCAGCGCTTCACCCCCACCTGCCACTTGACACGGGTGTATTTGCTCTGTTAAGCACGTGCTGTGCCGTCCCCCACCGTGCATGGCGACTCAGTCCCCAGGAGCTGTGCAGGCATGGCTTTCCCTTCGCGGGAAAAAACTACCTAGGCTGTCCTTCGAGGGCAGGGATGTAGGTGTAGGATAGCTGCAAAGGGCTCAAGTGTTTTCTCCCCTGACCGTATCCTGACTCCCCAGCTGAGATCTGGCCCTGGTGCCAGCAGCCTCCCGATGGCTTTTTTGCTCTTTATTGCTTACAGTGGAATGAGCAAATGGTCCCTTGTGCTGGCCACTTGCTTTCACATCTCTGCACATTTTCCACAGACTTCCCCTGCCCACGCTTCCCATGCGCTCCATGACTCACACGCCTCCCTTGTCAGAGATCTGGAGTATCTGAGCAGTATGATGCTGTTTTTCTTTTGACTTCACAAAAATCTGTGCTGTACAGGAAGTCGTGGAGAATTACAAGAAATAAATCAGAAAGTGAATACAAATCACATTTCCAAATTGTGCTTATGCTAAAAAATACCCTAGTATCCAGTTTTAAAATGAGACCATATATTAGCTTTGGCGGTACAAAATAGGAGACATCTTAGAAAGTACTGGTTTTGATGTTTTTGCTGTCCAATTTGAAAAAAAATCCTCTATTTGCATCTATATTTTAAAATATTCCCACTCTGGAACTTTTTTGTGCTTTGCTTCATACCCACAGGGGTTGTTTAGGGCTGTTACAAAAGCATTGTTGAAAATGAAAACAGAACTTCAACTGTAAGAATCAAGATACCTCAGCCTTCAAAACTGATGCGTGACTGGCAATCGCTAACCCAGTGCCACCTGTAACTCGTTTGGTAACTCAGAAAACGGGGAGCTAGTTGTGCCTATTACCAGAACAATGCCTACACATGGAGATTTAGTGATTGAAAATCACTGGAGGGCATGAGAAAAATGAGGGAGGATGTTGGGACTAATGGAAATGAACTACCACACTGCAGTTTTATTCCTCAGCCCAAGGGAGGCTGGAGAAACGGACTTAAATAAAATTGTGCAACACAAAGAAGAACAGTTTACTCTTGCATATTGACGGCAATCAAATCTATCATCTTCCAAGAAGTAGCGTTGTTGAGTGGGGAGAGTGTCAGTCACAGCCCTGCCCTGCCCGAGTGCCCTGGATGGTGCCTGGGGAGTGAGGGCACTGCTCGTGCTGGGGTCTCTTCAGCCCCCCACTCAGCCCCCCTCTCCCCGGCACCATCCAGAGCTCCAGCTGCCTCATCCTCACAGAGGAGGGCTGGATGAGAAGCTGAGCAATTGGGGCTTTTGTTTTGTTTTGTCTTTTACTTGAAGAGTTAACACCAGTGAGATTTGAACTGAGGGTGCTGTTCAGCTTACTCATCTCCGTATCACCCAGCATCATTAGAGAACACCACCCCTAAGAGTAAATGTCAGCGTTTCTACTGACAGGTGAATTGGTACATACTACATCCTGGGGCCAAGTAAAACGGGGGGTATAGAGAAGACAGAGATAGGCTTTCCTTGGAGGTGCACAATGAAAGGACAAGAGGCAATGGACACGAGCTGCAATGAGGGCATCCCCACTGGAAATAAACCACTTCTTCATGATGCCTACACCAGATGCCCAGGATCTCCTTCCTAACTCCTTTCAAAATGCAAAGTGCTGAGCAACCTGCCCTAACCTGGCAGGCAGCCCTGCCTGGAGCAGGGAGTAGGAGGTGAGACCTCCACAGCCACATCCAGCCCAGTGGCCCCTCAGGACACCGAGGGGAGGATGTGTTCCTTCACCCCTTGCTGCGTTCATCCCATGAATGATGGGCACTTACCTCTTACAGGCTCAAGATGACAGCAGTTGTGACATGAAAAAATAATACATCATTTTTTTATAAAACCAGCAAACCAGGCAGTGACGGCGTGCATGTTTCTCGTCTGATATCCCAGCATCTTTCTGCCTTTCCTTCCTCCCCAGATGGTGTGTCAGGAGCTAACACTACCTTCATCCAGACAGCAGGGTGCTGGGGCTGCTGTGGCAGTGATTTAAAGCTGCAGCTGTTCCTTTCTGCTGCTGTTGATCTGCCCATGCCTTAGATGCATGGTTTCCAGCCATACTTGCTGTTTCACAACAGCTTTTAGTGCTCTTCTGGGGACGGTGCTGGGTGGGATAACAAGTAACAAGCTCAGCCTTCCAACACAATTTTCAATATTCTTGATGTTCAGTGGAGCTCTGTTTCTATATATTCTTCTTTCCACACTTGAGTCCTTCTTTCTCCCTCCCAGCCAGTTTTTAATTACCTTGGCATCATCAGGGCTTGTGTGTCCAGCCACTTCCAGCGGCAGCGAGGGACAGACACCAGCACTGCCATGGCCCCGTCCCGGGTGGGAATGCAGGGCTGACACGTACCATCATCTGAACTCACCATGCTGGAATTTAACCGCATGGAATTTAATCCCTCCCTGTTTTCTGGTGTTGTCAGCTCAGGATGAAAGCAGAAACTGAAGCTGTAGCTGCAGTGCCTTTGGTGTGAATGTGCGACCTTAATTAGAATCTCCATCAAGTCACAGGCCTGCATGTGCTCAGACTATTTCAATACTACCCATTCCCTATGCTTCTGTTATTGTTCCTTATGGTATTTCATTTTTCTCATTAAACCAGACCAAATAGCCCTATTTTTTCACCTAAATTTTAACTGGTTAGAGGTCTGCTAGCTTCCTTGCAGGCAAATCATTTGATAAGTCTGTCCAGCTTTCCAGTTATAAGATCCAATTTATTTTAGTATCTTGCAGCTTGTTATTAGTTTCATTTTAATGCGAAGAAACTGACTGGACCTTAAAGAATGTATGTATTTTTACTCCCCAGGAACGGACCATATAGTGATTTGCCTGGCTTGGTCAGTACTAAACACAGGCTGAATTTTTTGCTGCTCTGCCCCTTCTATGGCAGTATCAAAGTCAGCTACTTTAAATTCAAAGATGTGCTGAAGGTCACATAGTGTGTTTTTCCACAGCTCTCTATGGCAAGACACATTATAGAGGCAGAAAAAGCCTTTCTGTGCACCCATTTGTATTCTCCAGGGACTGCTGCTTGCAACACTGTGTAGACCTTTGGTCCACCCTTGCATCAAGATGGGAGAGGTTTGTGTTTTTTCCCCTCTAGGAAGTTACTTCGGAGCAGAGTACCGCCCTGAGCATGCTCATTGAACTTGTAGGCGGGATGGGATCAGCCTGTGTTCGTCCTTGCTTATCTGGACACACTTGCAGGTGTAACTTAGGGCCACAGGACACTGAAACGTCAGATTCCAAAGGACTGGTTATGAAGTCAAATCCCATGTATATGTCTTTTTCCATTTGTTCCAAACAATAAAGTCAGGGTCAACATTTTGTTTGTTCACAAGAGCCTCTAAAGGTTTGTGCTCCAGCTCAGTTAATTTTCTAGCAAAGAGAAAAACTTGTTAAATTAAATGGTGCTATTAAAGTGCTAAAAGTTATTGCCAAAAGGAAAGTTTATGCTCGTGGTTGCTTGCCTGGTTGTGGAAGCTATAGTGCATTTTAAACAAAACACCTGTCACATCCATGCAAAATCCAGAAATTCTGAATAAAAACTGGATGTTTGCTGGTTTCTCCTGCTCAGACCCAGGGGAAAGTCCTGTATGTGCTGATTCTGGAAATATGGAGAATTTACAGCTCCTGCGGCAGTTAACAGCCATGGCAGCTCCTCAACACCTGACTACTCCTGTTGCTGATTTTCCCTGAATTCACTTTAAAAAATTCTTTTTACATTCTCTTATTACCAGATGCTCTAGCGACTACAAATACCACCTTGAAGGGACAATCTACAAAGTTGTTTTGCTTCTACAAATGGGAAGACGTGGAGAAAGAAGTTACAACTGCCCTTTCACCTTTCACTTGTCCTACAGACTACGTGCAGGATTCCCGATGGATGAATTTCCTGGCACCTCCGCAGGAGCAAGGGTTAACTGAGGAGGTGACTCAGCCCAGTCCAAGGTGGTTATTGCACTCTTTGCTTCGTGTCTGGAATTGCTGAGAATTTTTGTTTCCCAGTGTCTGTAGTCCCCCCACCCCCCCTTTTTCCGAAGTCTTTTGACCTTTGGTTATGTTATAATCCAGTGGATCGCAGCTAATTAATTATAAATGATCTAGTTACTTAATTATAAATGAACTAGTACACAGAACAGATGAAGCTTAATTGTGGCAAAGTCATAGCTCAGAGCTTCATGCAGCTGCGCCTGGACTGCTGCCACCCTCCTGGCTAACTCTCACTTGCAATTAGCTCAGGGCTGTCCACACTTCACTGCAATCTCTAGTACAGATACACCACCTAGTAGAAATGGCTTATTTTTAGACAACAGAGAAAGCAGGCAAGAAAGAACAAAGTCTGTATAAAAGTCTTCTAAAGAGCATGTGTTGTACATGCTGAATCGCTCTAGTGTTGGCGATGAAAGGGGGAGTTTTAATTAGTGCTCAGCACCAATCCAGCACCATTCCTACCACATCGATAACTGGCTCAAAGGGCAAAACTTTGGTCAGTGTTGAGCGTGTTTGGATATCCCACAGAAACAGATGCAGTCTCTAGAAACCTGACGGGGCAGTGCAGGGAGATGAAAGGCACGGATCCCGGGAGAAAAATAGTACTGCAGGGCTAAGACATCCTGAGAGTGAGTCCAGAATGAGACCGTGAGGAGAAAGGAACTGCAGGAAAAAAATAAATAGTGCCGAGCATTTCTCTGTGAAAGATCTTTGCTTGGGAAAAAACCCCAGTGATAATTATCATATTATCATTTTCCCCATATTCATATAAATGCTAAGCAGAATTCCCCTGGAGTACATTATTCAGATTAGCACTTCTCACTGCAAGGGGACACAATGTTAATTCAGTCTCTGTTCTGTCTTTATAACGAATTGCTAAGCCACCGTCAGACAAAAACAGCTTTGTTTTGGAAAATGACAGGTTTTAGAGCAGTTGTCTCACATAACTTTAATGCCTGTTTTTTTTAATTGCTCTGTATTTAAATGCCACTTATTATGAAGGCAATTGTGCTGCTTAAATATTTTTTGTGAATCAGAAATATTTGCTTTAATTTTACTCAGGACAAGTGGATGTGCTTAGTGCAGCACCATGAAGAAGAGTGCCATCCCTATATGAAGTCATGTATCTTCCACCACTTAGGAGTCTTCGTCATTCTTGGAAAAACACAATAGTTTCCAAAGAGTCTTCTTTTCTGGGGATAGATAATGCACAATTTCTATTAGAACGAACCAAACACTATTAGAATTAATTTGGTTATGCTTCTTTAGTCTCATTCCTATGGCTATGACTTTTTGGGTGCTTTCATATGTGCAGATGGGTTTCCCCTGCTATTTAAGGCACGGCTGATACTAAGAGCCAACTGTCACCTACCAGAGGTGCTTGGCCTGAATCACTGGCCTCTCCCCACTCACTGGGCACTTGTTCCCAAATTTTGGTCGGCAATGTCACACGGTGGCTGCCCCTTGCAGCGAGCAGACACCCACCAGTCCACGGTTCAGCAATTCTGCCCGGTGGGCAGGTTTTGGGTTTTTTTTTCAGCAATTTATGCCAGGTGAGGAAAGGGGGAAAGTGGGATGCTAACATTGGGAATATCATGCGCTGGCTGGCCAGGCCAGATGCATGGGGAAAGGAACAGTTTTGATGTCAGTTTGTGGTGCTTGATCCCACTGAGGAGCTTTAATCACTTAAACATACATTCACGGAGGTGTAGCCTACTTTATGTTTTGTTTGCCTGCAGCTCTAGAATTTGAATGGCTCTATTTGCAATTAAGAATTTCCCTGCCTCTCAGATACTCACACCCAGATGTCTGAATTAAAGGATCGGATAATCCATAAGCTGAGGGCTAGAGGTTTTGTAGCATGGTCATTTTCTGAGCTGGCATATCCTTTTGTTTGAACTCCTTATGTGACCCTTTTTGATCAGGTGCAACAGCTCTGATCCTAGAAATCAATGCCCCCCTGCTAAACAGGATGAAGGCAGGTGTGTTACTGTGCAAATGTCCTGAGAAATCCTGGAAAAGCTGATAAAGCCTAATGCATTGGTGTGGAGGAAATGCCTTCTGCATGCCTCTCCACATGGGTCTCTGAGGACAAGTTTTACTAATTAGAATTTGAATTAGAATTGTGCATTAGAAATTTTTTTCGTGTGCTTTTGCACTCTGTTTCTTCCTAAAGCATTCCCCAACCATTAAGAATGACAAACAATTTAGTAGACATTCATAGATGGCATAAGCATATTATGGGCTTGATCCATGTATGGTTTTTAAGCACATTAGAAGATATTACAGAAGACCATAAATGACAATTAGAAGTCACCTGCTTTATTTTTTTACATTATGCAGTGATTTGCTACCATATATTAAAATATTTATTACATATCCTTACCCTTGTAAGCTGCTGTAAATAGACTTACAATGTTAAGTAACTAAAATACAAAATTAAAGTGATTTCAGTACACTTCTTCCTGCTAGATCTTGTTATCTTCTGATTACACTTCACTTCTGTCAAGATCGTTTTAAGTTCTCACTCTGCATTTACTCAGTTGTAATTTCTCCCACCTTGATGTCACCTGAAACTCAATCAGCTAATGCTTCTTCTAGCATACATGTAAGTAGTGAAAACAATGCCAGGCATTAGGCAATCAAAATTATTTCATTTATAGATATTCAAAGTTTTTCATAAAATATTGATAATTCAAAGCACTTATTAATCTGCAATTTAGGATGCTGTTATCAGAACTTTTTTCATGGTGTACGAAGAGATCTGTCAGTGTTGTCAGAACTCCTCAGCGTGCAAGGGGCAGATGAAGTGCTTGTGCAAAGGGCCGAGCGCTGAGTCTCTCCTTTGCATCATGCCCAGTGTGTGTGAGCATTGCTGTGGCTCTGTCGCCTGGACCAGTAACTAGGTTGTTACTACTGCAGCGTAACTAGGGACTCACAACGGAGCAGTTCGGGGAAGGAGCTGAGGATGGCAAATTGATGCCGTCTCACCTGGATCCTCAGATATAGATGACTCGCAAAGCTCCTACGGGGCAACTTCAGCTGCCACTTTGCCCCGCAGGAAAGGGCAGATAAGGCAGGAGCCTGGCTTGGGGGCGGTGGGTACCACTTTCAGAGCAGCACTGGGATCCCCAGGTCAGCTCAGCAGCTCCCAGGGAAGGCAGCCCAGAGGAGAAGGGCACAGTCACAGTCACAAAAAGAAAACTGCCTACAAACGCAGTCCATCCTCCTGCCCTCTTGGGTGTAACCCCCACTGAAGTTTGACCAAAGAAGGAACTGTGGGTTATGAATGATTTGGCATCGCTTATGATTAATTTACAACTTATCTTTAGGAAGTGTATTTTCACATGTACACACACATAATTACGGCATACACATACATATTTTTTTTCCCTCCCCTTTTTCAATGGTTTCCAATTCTCTTACATTCAGAATTTCCTGAGCTGAAAATCTTGTCTCTGGCTTGTTCTGTACCCTTCACATGATTAATTATGCCATTTTCAGAGTGCAATTCATGAAATACAAACTGTTCAGCAAAGCAGTAAAACTGTTTTTTCTCTGCAAACATTTGCTGCTGGAATTTAAACAAAAATCCTTTGGGTTCCACTGTGCTGAGAGACTTAATATCCTGTCACACTTTTTAATATATTTAAAAAATTAATGACTTGTATTTGCAGTCAGTCTTGCATCAGAACATTCTTGCTTGCAATTAATTCCTTGTAGCCTCTCTCAGTGATGCTCCTTGACCTTATTTCTGATGATGATCTAATTCTCAGACTCCACTGAGATTTCAAGTAATCGAGAATGAAGAGGTCCTTTCATTTTATACGAGTTGATTTATTCACTCCTACTAAGCATTTGTACCAGTTGGTATCTCCCATTCTCTGAAATATATATATATATATATATATACACACACACACACAAAAATACAGATCTATCTATCTATATATACATGCACATATATATATATATATATGCTGTAAATTAAACGTTGCAATACGGGATGACCTTCATAACAAGCTGTTTGATTACTGGGACTCATTCCATTAGACTGAAATGAATCCAGACTGAGGAAAAAGGTACATACTTCACTTTGGATAGTCTTATTTTGGCAGATTCTTTGGAAAGCCTGTTTGTTGTCCTTGCCAATGCTGGCTTCAAAGTAACAGAAGGAAAGGACATATCAATAAAGCAAGAACTGGTCAAACTGTAAAGACATCTAGTGTTGGGGCAAAGTAAATGATATGTCTTGCCTTGACTGAAGCCTAGTCGTGCTGTGTAAGTTATAATTTCCTAAATCCCTTAAGATATTTCCAATTTTAGCCCACTGAGCTATATTTCCCACTGCCTTTTCTGGTGTGACAGACTTAAAGACTGTTGTTCAAACTCAGGAGCATCCTGCTTTGCCCTCACTGCAGTAATTGCATGAGATGCAAAGCTGCTCACCCAAACCGTTTCTTTAAACATGCTTTATACCAGTGGGTAACTGCACTCTAGAAGATATGCCAGCATGTGCCTAATTTAAGTAATGCAAATCATTCACATAAATACAGTAAATGTTTAACTACCTTCATTAATAGGTTCCTTAGTAAAGAGGCAGTTTGAGGTCTTGTAGCGATGCAAGAATGAGGGAGTGGAAAGGCTGCTTGCAAAAAATAGATAATCCTTGTACTCATGGCCAGTAACGCTGAGGGAGAAACAAAGATTTCTTCATACAGCATGAGGAAAAGCTGTGTTTTACTGCAGGATTTAAGATGCTAATTAGCAGACAATAACTTTAAAAAGAAAATATGCTCCCTAGAGTCAAATCACATGCTGAATGAAAGGCCGTAAAGGCATCACCTTGAAAAGCCAAAGAACGGCAGCATGAACGCAGAGAAGGAACGTGTCTGCACTTCGTTCAGCCAACAAACTAAACAAACAGCAGGGAATAAGACAAACCAGCTCCCCAGAACCAAGCTCCAGGCCGTCTACATTTCCTTGAGTTATGAATCAGATTCCCAGATGCAATCTGGTACAATGCCAGCGCAACCAGTGGTGCCACCAATGGGTGCTCCCATGTGTGTGCACGTGTACAAGGTCAGTCAGCTAGAAAATTCCCAAGGAATATCCTTCCCATGGAACATAACAACCCAACAAAATGTTCTGCAGAAATAAGAGGATATCAACAGAATTTCAGGGCAAACGTATCATGCCTCTATTTTTACCAACTTGACCTCTCTTTCAGAAACCTGGGAGGTGGGTTGCATCAGGAGACTGGAATTCCTAAAAATCAAGTCTCCTCAACATTATGAGCTCCCTCTTGTAAGGTCACCAGCTCTGGAGCAGCCCTGGTGATGCAGGTTGCCAGGAGACAGGGTACCCTGCATTGCCCAGCTGCCAGCCTGCTGGCTTCTTCAGGGTCTTGGGCTTGCCAAGGCTGCAGGCTCCCCCCACCAGCTTCTCTGGTCTGCACACAAGTTTGACCTCTCATCATCACCCACAGGGTTCTTGTCTTACTCAACAATTACCTGCACTTGGAGGAGCTCATTCATTGCCAGCATTGGTGTTTCCCAAATTCTATTTTGTCAGGGAATTCTGGAAGCTCATTCTGATTTCCTCGGTGAAAAAAATTTCGTTTTTCAGATTTCTCTCTCGTTCCATAGGTTTCTTTACAGCGTGTTTGGTCTGAAAAGGAGCTGGAGTTCCTTGCGCCACTGAACTGAAGTCACTTGCAAACCATGGTTTGCCTTCACTTGCCTGGGGTCCTTCCAGTTATGTTGATGTTATACCAGCAGAGATGAACTGGGACTGATGACTGTCCCACATGTCTTTGCCCTGTGTACTACGGGCCCTTCTAACATTTGTGCTTCACGGAGTCACCTGCCGGGCACCGTCCTCGCTTCTGGAGAGAAGCCATGGACTGAGCAGTGCCGGATGGTGGACAGGAGGTCAGGCAGACATGGGTTGGGATGCCAGACTTTTTGCGAGGATTTTGGAGGGTTGGGGATGAAGCCAGTGCCACTTGTCAAACTCATAACAGCTGGAGAGAGAGGGTTCAAGGTCACCAGTTAGCCAACATGGATTAAATATAGGCATACACACCAACTGTCTCAATATTTTTTTAGGGTGTGCTGAGGAAGAATGAGTACCAAGCCCACAAACATGTAAATATAAGTGTAGAGCATGTAATCATCACAAACTTTAGCAAAAGTGCTGTGTTTATCCTTTTTTCTGCTTCCAAGACCAGAATTTGAAAGGACTCATTTGGCTAATAAACTCGTAAAGAAATTGGATGTGCTGGAAAACTACTTTCAAAAGGTTAATCTTTAAAGAACTATTTTTGGTTCTTTGAACACTGGTGGGAACATAAAATAGGAGAAGTTAGTCACATCACCACCATTTTCAAACACACCGTTCCCTTGACAATCTTTTTCAGTTTATCTCCAGTTCATAAAGTGGCTTGAGACATCCCTGTTACCTTCATGAAGATGTTTGTTAGCTTTCTGAAACTACCTGGCCATAAGCCCTCTAAAAAGAAGCATAAGCGTTTTTTAAAGTTAAATTTGACCTGACCTGCACTAAAATGCCTAAAAAAGGACTGCAGCCTATCCTGGTAAGCAGTTATGTTCCAATATGTATTGCTGCCTAGGCTTCAGCATCCCGTGAACGCTCAAGGGAGAGCAGTGGAGAGACACTATCAATTACTGGTTTAAGCATCATGGTTCTTTGGATTTTGGAATACCCTGGATCTCTTAAAGGCTATTGATACCAGTGACAGCTGTCTAAACTTTGCTGTTGTGTCCCCCCTGATGCTCAAAAATTCAAGGCAAATCTTAGCACCCTCTCCCTTCAGACGCTGCTTTCCGAAATGAGTTTTCTGAAGGATATGATTTCTGTAATAGTTTGCTGCCTAGCCTGGCCCTGCAAGAGTAATTTCTTCTTGGGGAGCGGAGAAAAGCTTTGCTATCAATGGATTTGGAACAGCATGGCTCATTTAATTTTATTTTTCTTTTTTTCCTTTCTAGCAGTATAACAAGAAGATTGAAACCCCCAGTTGAACATTTCTTTAAACGCTGCCATTTTCAGGGAGCTTTAGGGTGTTGCTTTTGTTTTACCTGAGTGATAAAACACGGGCACATGTACAAAATATAAATATAGAAGCTTGGCCTGTACTTGTTCTGAATAGTGATGGTCAGAAAATTTTTTTGCAAGGTACTTACAATGCAAAATCTATCGATACATTAAAAAAAGCTATATATGATACCTTCTTGATACATTAGAAGAGTTATTTTTTGTTTAATATAAACTCAGTCTCATCCAGAGGAAAACAAATACATCTGTAACTGTCTTCTGGCGTGGACTACAAATAAACTCTCTTGTCCCTTGTTACTGTCCGCTGCCATAGATCCTCTCCTTCTTTATGTGGATTTTTTTTTTTCTTCAGGCATAAGAAATAGCACTTTAGGGACACAGTTTTTAAGCCTTAGTTCTGATTTATGATGGGTTGTGCAAACTTGATGCTGTAACAGCTACAAAGGAGTTCACAGACAGACCTATTGGTTCCTTGGCTGCAGGTAAGTAAATGGTTAGTAATAGCTGGCATGAAAGGTGAGAGTCGGGCAGTTCTGCTAATTGCTTCAGAGAGGTGCTTTATCTGTAGCAGTCTTGAAAGCAGGAGTTGAAGCCCCAAGAGGGGATGGGTAAGCCAAGTAGGAAACATCCAATTTCCCTTAGAGCTGCAAAGGTTTTCTGATGTCTGTGCTCTTATTCCATGGGGCTGGCCATGTGATGCGCAGAGCATGCTGCTGTGGTGCCCTGAACAGGACCCTCAGGTGGAGTATGAGCATCAGATGGAGCATGACTCACCCTGTGGACTCTCGCTGGGAGGGAGCTCCTCTGCAGCCCTTAGCTGTCTGGTCAACCTCTGCAGCCCTTAGCTGTGTGGTCAACATGGTGGTCAGTGCCTAGTACAGAGTCCGTTAAGCGAGGAAGAAGCCTGGAAGAAAATAATGTTTTTAAGTCTGAAAAGCCAGTGGAATGGTGGCAATCAAAAGCAGGAAGCACGAGCTCTTGGCTCAGCAATGCAGAGGACCCATTTCTACATCTGCAGTATGGCCTTAGGAACATGGGAACGGAGGCGCAGGAGGCCAGAAGTGTAAGGAATTGAGACTAATTGCTTGCCCTTGCAGCTGACAGAGAAATTTCTCTCTGGTGTAAACTGGCAAAGGGTTTGAAGCTCACAGGTCTGTGGGAGAGTACAAATCAAGCAGCTGGAGGAAATCCTTGCAGGGCAAAAGCACCTGGAGAACAGTGCTGGAGCAATCTGTAGTATAGCTCTGCCCAAATGTCCCTCTCCATGCTGTGCTTTCCTCTCTCTGTCAGTGACCAGAGTCCTTCCGTGGTTCTTCTCTGCCCAGGCTGGTATTGGCTACAGAGAATGAGAAGATCAGACTTGGCAGTATATTTTTTAGGGGAGCAGGCACCAGCAGCTGGGTTTGATCTTAGTGTGATAAGACAGCTTAATAAGGCTTTCCCTAACTGTAATACATGCTAGAAAATGCAGTTGACCTTGTGGGTGAATAGGCTTACTACATCTTGAAGCTAACTTTCTGGAACATTTAAATATGGAAAAGCCAAGACCGAGACAGCTTCATTGCAAGGCTGGCTATATTTAATCCTAAAGCCTCAGGAAAATGTCAAAGATGGCATTGCAGTAGGAAATCCTATTTTTTCTCAGGAAATGTATGTGGCCAAAGGAGACACATTGTTTTCTTCTGGAACACCAGATACTGTGGAAAATGGCATTTTAGAAGGTAGGCCTTGCAGTCTTATAATACAACATTTATATAGATTCATAAGCCTGTAAAATGGATCATTACTTGCACAAAAATCCATACCATCTTCTTGGCTTAATATAGTAGTGAAAGAAATACTTCCAAGTTTTCACCGGAGGAACAGATTGGAGATCATGACAAAGAATGAGCATGTGGTGTAATTTATAGCTTGCCTGAATTGGACTTCTCATGTCTGATCTGCAGTTAAAACGGGATATAGTAGGCTTAAGTTGGCTTTGTCAGCTAATGAAGAACTTATATCAGGATAGTGGCTGTTCATTTAGCCTGGCTGTGTTTTGCGATCCGGTCTCTGCAGCTGTTTTCTGATCTTGTTGATGTGTTTAAAGAACACCCATTTGGTACTCGGTGCTTCTGGAGGTGGCATATCTTCACACTTGCTGTGAAGGCTTAGCACTATACTTTACAGAGTAGCAGAAACAAAAGCCCATAACATAAACAATCAAAATTCCTCTGGGAGAGGGATCCTATTTGAAAGCAGAGCCTTGAAGTTCAGCCCCACAGAAGGCTCGTGGACAACGCTGCTGTAGCTCAAAACTAGGATCCAAAGCGTGCATGGCCAGATCTTGCTCTACCTTAAGCTAGTTTGTCAGGGTAAATATTTACATCTTTTGAAATAGAAAATAGGTATTGAAACCCAGCCTCCGCCATAGTAATAGGCCAAAAAATCCAACACGTGACATTTACTTGGAAGATTTACAGGTGGATGTGGTAGCTGTGTGGGCGGCCAAGGCTCACCCGCACACTATCATAAGCAGTAATAATAAGCTAGTGGATATTTGACTCGAAGGACAGACTAACACCAAATATACATTTATATATAACCTGTTTTAAAATTAATTCATACTATAACAGAGGGACCACCTAATTGTCCATTAGAAGTACTGTCTTGCTTCTTTCCCAGATCTAATCTCCTTTGGCTTCCTGGGCTATTGGAAAAGCTAAAAATAACAATAAGGGAAGGTGCAGACATTTTTCAGGCAGCTGTTTTGCTCTTATTCAAAGCAGCTGCTGCCTCTCCTTGTTGTCTGTGGCACCGAAATCACAAGGCATCCTCACCCTCGTAGTTGCTGCCAGCGTAAGGTGAGGTACCCTTCAGAGGTGGGTTAGATGCCATCACTCTCAAATGGAGGTGAAGCCTATCAAGCCCCAGGGAAAGGTGGTACCCTTAGGGGTATGTCTAGGTTGGGGCTGGAATGCAGCATTGTAGAGCAGGCAGGTACAGCTGAGCTGCTTTAGGGGGCCGTGGCAGCCTCATGGTGTTTACCATAAGCTGCAAACCTTTGAGAAGCCTTGATGGATACTTTGGCTTCTATATAACCTTGTGCCCCATGCTGCTAGAGCTGAAGGGCTATGGGTACCTGCCACCGCCTGAATGTGCCTCTGCAGGCTGCATCTGCACCTCTGGATCCAAGTGCAGTTAACGCTCTGGGTGAAACGTGACAGGGAGATGGGATATGGGAGCGTGCGGGCAACAACAGCACCAGGGAGGTGCTGAGTGAAGGGAACCATCATGGAGCTGTACGGAGCCAAAAAAAAAAAAAAAAGGAAACAGCAAAATCCAAACTACAAGGATGTGTGAGGACATATGGCATGGCAGAAATATAGTATACAACAGGAGGGTAGTGCAAGGGAAGCAAGTGGAGTATAGAGGCAGACGGGGACAGCAGCGTGTGTATAGAAAGCATGGAGGGGGATGCGGCTAGGGCAGCAGCTTCCACCATCTCAAGTGAAAGTTGTGGGGAAGGAGGGAGGGCGGGAGCAGCACCTGCCTCCGTTTTCCCTGAAAGATGATGCCAACAGTAGATGAAAAAATGGCATTGAATTTGCAGTAAGGAAAAAAGGCAATTCAGGAATCATGAGCTGAAATGGCTTAAACTCATGGGATTAGTAAAGCCGTAACACCGTTGCAGTGGTCTGGTGCGTGGAAGGGAGCGCTCGGCTCTGAACATGGGCTGTCTGAAATGGGGGCAGTGGCTCCGAATGGGGTACAGTCCAACACCTGGTGAGGGCTGAAAGCACCAATAGCAGGGCAAGGTTTCGTTTTCTAGAGATGAGAGGGGGGAAAAGCCTCTTTCTTTAAGCAAGGATTACATGGCTTCCACTTATTACTAACCTCCAGATTCCTAACATTAAATCAGTATTCAAAATACGTTGGCATCCCTCTTGTTCCTGAAAGCGGTTGTAGAAGTGGTACTTTTGAGCTTTCCAATTGTAAAAATAATTTTCTGTGGTATCAGTGCAGGGGGAGGATGTGTGTAAAGAAGCTAAATTAAAGGGTTCACTACAATGAGATATTTCATTGAAGAATTTTACCTTTCAAAGAAACCTTTTCAAAACTCTGTTGCCATCACCTTGCTCAACTTGTTTTATTGTTGATCCATTACACTGAAAGGGAAAAGCTACTTTTCTTATTTTGGGTGTATGCTACACCTGTTTTTTCTCCAATGTTAAATCCACAGCCTTCAGGTTCTCTAGAAACCCTTAGAACTTCTGAATGCCCATGCAACCAGAAATTCATTATTTTCCATTTCCACCTGAAACTGATTTAAAATGGTGTCATATAAATTTACATCACAGATTAATACCATAATTATAACTTCTCAACAAAGCCCAAATGCTAACCTACTAAATGTCCTTGTGCTACAGTGTTATAGCTTGTTCACAAGTGGCCTTCCTGCTATCTGTTTAGGATAATTTCACAGTTCCAGAAAAAAGAGATGCATTTATCTGGCATGAGTTTCTTTTTCTATAGCAAAAGTGTGAGATACGGGAGCACTCAATGTGTTTCATCCAAGCCCTTATCTTTGTTTTATACATATACTTGCCCCCAGAGAAAGCACTTCGTAACAACGCTGACTCTTACAATAATGTTTTCTGTTAACCTAACAGTAACTTCCTTTAGCAGAGTGCTCAGAAATTATTTTTACAATTGTGCATTGCAGACCATGCAGAAACAGTTAAGCAGTGAACGTAACGAGCACAAAGTTACAGTGGAAATAACATTTGTGCCTGTACTGACTGGACAATATCCACAGTGCACTTAGGTGTAGCTCCCTGGGTGTCTCTCAGATGCAGAGGCTGGAACCAGAAATGGGAATGGCTCAGCTCAGCTTGTATGTTAGCCTGCTTGTTCCTGTTTTGCCTGTGCTTTGAACACCATACACTCTGGAAGGAGCATAGGATCCATGCTCAGGAGAAGATTTCTTCATAACTGCACTGTGGCTAAAAAGATTCAGTCGGCATCTGCCAGTGGAGACCAAAGGTTAGCGAGAAGCACGGCGAACAAGGAGTTAATAATGCCTTGCAGTTGCCATACCAGCTTTGCCATCTATTACAGAAATAACAGCTGATGGGCAGCCAATGCCTTTCAGAGGCCCTAGCGCTTCTAACACATAAAGTCTCAAATAATCTGGCAAAACACTGGTAAACCACTGTGGTGCTATAAAAACGAACCTATTAACTGGAGAAGGCTTGTCTGAGTGTAAAAATTATGTCAAAAAAAGAAGAAAATTGAAGTGTCTCGCAGGTAAGTGAATGATTTATGCCCTGTATATGATGGGAAGAAAAATAAGTATGGAAAACTTGTCTACTGGGATTCAGTTTGTTGGGATCTAGTCAGCACAAATTCTTCCAATAAAAGGGAAATCTGATGAGACAAGCCAGATATAAGATAAATTGCTATGACATCAGAGAAACAGTATCATCAGTTTCTGGGATTGCTGGAGTGCTCATTGTTGAGAGACTAAATGTGGTATTATTATAGCAAGGATTGTCAGAAGAAACAAAAAGAAATTCTGTATAATTTTGGTTCAAAATAGACAGCAATGGATCCTTTTGTCCCACGATTTTAAGACTACCAGCATTGCAGATGGATTTTTTTTCTGACTAACAGATCCTATTTCTGACCATGCTCATTAAGGACTTTCTTCCCCTGCTCCTGTGAAGAACGCAGGGAATTGGTCGGTGACCCTTCCACGCTGCTGCTGCCGGCGTGTGGCGTTTCCATGATGCAGGCCAACATGGAGACATCTGCTAGAGAAATAAGATGTTTCCAGGTGAGATTTTATTTTAGAATCTGTTTTTTGAGCAAATCTGGGGTCACCGTCTGCACCAATGAAGGGAAAAAAATGTCTTTTGCAAGGCTTTCAAAAAGCTCTGTCTAGTTGACAGTGCCACAGCTATTGCTTAACAGTGCAGGTCTCCAAGTCAGTGCCATCCACAAACCACAGAAACTCCCTCTGAGCAGAGCTGAGAGCAGCATTTTGCATTCATGTGTTGACCCTTGTCTTCCAGCTTCCAGGAAGGCAATGTACTTCTGTGGCCGTGGGTCCCTGGGAAAATTAACTTCTACTAAAATAATGAAACTGTCTACCCAGGGGAGGGAACAAAAGTGCAGGGGACAGAACTGCCCTGGGAAATAAATTTGGATTATAGCACTTATTTTACAAAATACCAAAGTGACCCCGGTTCTGACCATGCTCAAACCTCCTGTGAATTAGCTTTTGCTTGAAAATGCATCCTGATATACAGCCTTATACACAGACATAACTCTTTAAAACGTGCTTAAGCAGTTTCTTCCCTACAGGTAGGGCAAAGCGGGATAGGAAAGTCACAAAGACTGGACTGTCTGTAGCTACTTAAAGCTGCCTAATCTTACAACTCCAAGGCCACACAGATGCTCTTAGTGGCTGTATAGTTTCACGTGGTCTTATTATACAAAGATAAATTACTTTGCTCCCATCCTAAATTGCCTGTTATACAGAGCCTTGCCTGTGAATTAATAACAAATGTAAGAGAATCGGTAGAATTGTATATCTGCAAAAGAAATTGATCTGTTAACATTTAAATTCTTTGCCACAGGCTTTAGTAAATCTTTTAGTTGAAGGTAAGATTAACTTCTTCCCTATGGTTCCAACATCTTGGCTTGTACTGCTTTTAAAGATGCATGAAGGATAGATACCCTTGCCTTTCAGCTTTTTGATCAGATCACTTTCATTTGGCCAGATGCTATCATGGCCATAAATTTCAAAGCTAAAAATAGACTTGACTTTTTTTCCCCTTATCCCTTAATTCTTTCAAATAGATAATGATTCAGTGCTCCCTTGTGACCTTTCAAGTACAGCTCACTGCATGTTAAGTGAGCATACTGATTTGGAGAACAGAAGTCTTATACTTGAAGGTTTTTTAAAAAGGAGCTAGAATTTCCTATCTTTTATTTAAAGCAGCAGGTAAGAGCAAGGTGACTTCATTCCTTTACTGCAGGACGTACATGTGACAACTCTGGAGCCTAAAAGCCTGATTCTGTCTTTTCAAATAATCGTATCACAAAATCTTTACTTTTACAAGACTGTTCCATAATATGTAATAATTAATATCTAAAACATTAGATCCTGCTTTCACTTGTACTATCATTAATCTTGAGTAATTGATTAAGGAAAACTGACACCAGATACGTGCCATCACAGAGAAGAGCAAAGAATGATCATCAGCTCTTGTTCTATATGACTGCAATTTTAATTGCTGCAAAGGGACTTGCAGCAAGCACCTTGGTTTGAAACAAATGTTATGAGAGGAATGGCTTTTTTTGAAAGAGTAAACTGTAGCAGAATATTGCTGTTTAGATTTTTCAAATGAAATCCAATAGCCCAGTATTGAAACCTGGAAGATCAAGCAAGACACATCAATTCATCAGGAGTTCAATCTTTGCAGAGGATGCTCCTCAACAGCAGATTTTTTGCCAGCTTCTCTGGCCTGTCCTGGTGGGGTAATTCCCAAACCATCTTGGCAGCATCAGACGGTTGGTATTACACACCACTAACGCGATGCAGTTATCCAGAAGGTGCTTTTAGGAAGCCAGGGAATTCAAGACTGTAACTGTTTTGCTGTTCCGTTTGCCTTTTATGTGAAAGAAGGAGAAATTGGGTTCTGGTCAAGGGCTTAGCATAAACACTATGCTAGATGACATGGGAGCACATGGAAGGCTTGCACTGATGGAAAGACTCACACTCTGAATTTACTTCTTGACAGTGCAAAGGGTATCACAGTAGCAGTGTAAATGTGATGCAATTCACTGACCACTTTGACTGTGGTCTAAATCACTTTACTCAGGGATGTCAACAAGGAAAGGAGTGTGCTGGGTGTGTTTTGCTGATTGTTTTATGTGTGCACTCTTTCTGGTGATACTGACTGTGGAAAAGTAAAGAGTTTGAGTCTTCTCTTTAACTCTAGCACTGATAGCACTGCTCCACGGTCTGTCTGCAGCGTCTAGGCTGGGCTGGACATCTGAAATGGCAAACCTCTGGATTGTAGCAGGGGTCACCCATTACGTTCCTACTTGCCCTGGACTTTGAATTAACCCACTGTTAAGGCCAGCTCTGTTCCTGTGTCTTCACAGTTTTATGAAGGCATACCGACTCCTTATAAAGCAGTGGATACAGTTATGGTAAATACTATGAGAAGACCAAGAGGAAAGTATTCATTTGAAAATCAGACACCGAGTATGAACAAAATACTGATATTAAACTGAGCACAGAATAAAGCCAGGGTCTAGGGGTGAAAACGGGATAGAGGGAATGAGTTTGTGAAAGAAAGTGGCTGCGGCAGCGAGGATGCACGCAAAGGAACTGCACTGAACTCGGTGCATTGAACTCCGATCCTGTCTTACTTCTGTGATATGGTTTTGCTGTTTAAAATGTCTCTTACCCCCACTCATGCCTATAAACCAAGGAAGAATAAAATCAAAGAAAACGTAAACCCTAGTTTCCATCACACGGGATGCTTGATGATTTCAGGATGTGCCACCAACAGGTGCTGGATTGGAAGAAACAGCTTGAACAGATGATTTGTACACCCTTTGTTACATCTGGCAAATGTATGAGCAGTTAACATTGGTCTTCTGGGGGAGCTGTCAGTCATTCCCAGCAGGCAGCACTGTTAATCTCCATAATTACACAAGGCATCGTGATGTAATGCACACTTGAATAATTTTGCGTCTTCTATTTTCTGTATTGTCCACCTCCTTTGCCTTTAAATTCTTCATGGTGAGGAGCATCTCAGTATTTGTAGCTTGCTACAGCACATGCAAGCTTCTTCCTTTTTTTTTTGATGGTTAATGAATAGACATTGCTTTTTAAATAGTGAAAATTATAACCAAAACACGGCATCAAAACAAGAAGAGTGTCTGGAAATCCTAGGTCAGTTCACTGATATACACAATTCAGATAAATCAATGAAGTCTTCCCAGCACTGGTTTTGTTTAGTTGAGTATCAGTTGATATGGTAAATGCAGTCCTGCTAAAACTATTGTGTTCCCCATCTCTCAGCAAAACTTGAAAAACACCTCTTTCTGAATACACGCTAATCCCAGAGAATTCACAGTGTTTTGTGCATGGTAGGAACCACCTCAAAATAACGTCTAAGCAACTTAAAAAAAGAACAGTCTTGGCAACACCTGCAGGGAAGATCAGTAACCTTCCCGTTTTGAGTATGAAACAGTCTGTCTTCTGTACCACATCACACAGAAAGTCTGTTACAAAACATGATCACGAATCCACATTGCAAAACTGTTTTTCTCAGAAGAGTTCGGTAAATGCCAAATTCATAAGCAAACCTAAAAAAAAAAATAAACGATAGAGCTCGATTCTATTACCATCCCTGGTGGGACCTGGGGCTGTATATATCCATTTGATTCTGGCCCTAAAACACAGCTTCTTCGCTGTGTTGTTTGCTGATTAGTCTATTGCAGCTGTGGGAAAACACTGCCACTAAATATGCAGACTGAATGAAAATAACTCATTTGTGGAACAGCTGCATTTGTCTTAGTTGCCTGCCTTGTGTGTCTCCACCTTCTAGCTGCGTGAGAGGATGATGTAACTGCTACAGTATGGAAAAATACAGTTACTAGAGACACTTCTAACAGATCGGATATAGCCATGTCCTATTTACTGAGGAATGCAGTCAAGCAAAGAAACAAAGAAACCAAATAAAAAATGCTTGAAATACCACGTGCGTCTCTTCAGAGCTCCATATTTCATATGTCAGTGCCATCTTCCATGAAGTGGCATACCTAATCTTCAGCTTGGCCCAAAGGAATTTAGGAGATCCCCAGTCAAAGCAAAAAAGTAGGAGCTTCTTCAGAAGCAGGCATAAATAATTCATTCTCCCAGCTGGCTCCTTTCCCCCTCACCGGTATCACAGGGTGCTGTCAAAGATCACTTTTGCTTTGAGAAGTAGTCCCTAGGCAATGTGAGAGAAAACTGTATCACTGAAGGATTTCTGTTTACAGCAATCCACCAACAAACTAAATTAAAAACATGACAACTCCTTCATCCCGAATCTTTGCTCTGTATTACTCCTTTTCCCTCATTTCTTTAAGCAGCCACCCACCCTCGCTACTAATCTGTTTTTTCAAGGGACACAGATCTGTGGTGGGGAGTAACCATCAAACGCTGGTTGTGGCTCAAGGTATTATCACTGGCACCTCACATATATCATTTTAAGAAGGACATGCATTCCAGGAATGTAAACGTAAAATATCTATTTAGAAGAATATTCAGATTACAAAACCTCAAAGATAGGAAGGGTTGGAATCAGTGCTGCCCAGGCAAGAAGTTTTTAAATTCAGGCATAAACAATTGAAAACTACTTTTTTTTTTTTTTTTCCAATTTATCTTAATTACAGATGTCTGTCCCAGTAGCTTCTCTTGCAGTGGAACTGAAAATCTGTGCAGAGAAGACTTCCTGTCCAAATCCTGTTTATTTTTATTTGTTGCTATACATCTCCATTTTTTGGCTGCAATTCCTTTTCCTTGCACCATGCACCTCTTGAATGTGTTGTTTTAAATTTTACAGTTGCATAAAGTCAGGTTTAGTCACCCTCTATCCATAGCACAGAGAACTGGACCTTGTGGGAGGAGGCTCAGGAGAAGTTTAAGAGATTTCCCCAAGCCATGACACCTGTAGGATGTCAGGGCAGAACAAGAGGTAATTAAAGCACATGAAATGACCTCCTGGAATGGGGATGAGCTCACCAAAAAAGGACAGGTCTGGAAAATAAAGGAGAAAATATACAGAGCATTTCTGATTCCTACAAGCAGTTAGATGAGTGGGTACTGCAGGAGCACCCCTGTTTCTTGCACTGAAATCTTCTGCCCAAGAGAAATGGTTGGTGAAGAGACGCTGCTGCTACAAGAGAAAATAACTTGGCCAACAGACATCCATTCTGACTCAGAAAGCATGAGCCAGGACTGGATGTCTCCCTGCCAGCCTTCATGCTGGAGACCTTGCACTAAAGGCCAGCGAGCTGCAAGGGATAAATGCCCCAAGCTCTGCGTTCCTGGAATCAAAGCCACCCCTCATTATGCGCTGTGCACCTAGGCTACCCCTTCTGATCTCCAAAGTGTTACGGGAGATGAGCGTAGCATGCTTCCATCGGAGTAGGATGCGGCCAGGATTAGCATCATTATAAGAGACCTTTTAAGTCTTCTAATTGATAAATTATACTGCTTTGTCGCTGACACTCTTCAAGCCAATGGAGTTACTGGCTAGATGACCCATCCTCAAGATGAAAAGAAAAACTGAAGCCTATTTGCATGTGGGAGAGTTCAAGGTCCGGTTTTTGAAAGGAATAAATGCCTTTTAATTTTATTGACTGTCATAGGAACACAGAAAATTTTCAGCATTCCTTGTGACCTGGTCCTACATAGTCAAGTGTTTGGATAGAATTAAGTCACATTTACAAAACTGCTATTACTGTCAGCTGAAATAAGCTGAAATAAGCACTTGCTGGCAGTCAAGAGACCTTTTAGAAAGATAACAGCTTACTTTTTTTTGACACAAGGAGAGACAACTAACTCAGTTGTCTGTACTTGGTGCTTGTTGCTGAAATACACTCTTTACTGTTCTGAAAAACAGTTGTAAAAATGACTCTTTTTTCTATAAACTTTCCTACTGAAGTATTTATAAAATACCATGCATTACAACATTTACACAGCAACAGTGAAGTGAAATAAACCCCTTCCCTGATCCAAGCGAAAAATTCTAATAAAACCCAAAAGGTCATTATCTTCAAAACATTACCAGTGCAGGAGTTCTGTTTAAAAGCATGGAAATGAAGCCTAGTGACAAAAGTTATAGTTATTCTGCGGCCTGCCCACACTCAGCTGTGGAATAATTGCAGCACATCATGACCTTCTGCCCCATCACTTTACCCTTGAAAGATTTTGGATTAGCCAGTTTGTCGTGACCTGGTTAGAAACGCCCCCAAGCAGGCAGGCAGGAGGCAGGCTCCATGCAAACTCCACGTGGTGGTGCCAAAAGAAACACGCCTGCCTGCTGCAAGGTTTCTGCCAAAAAACAAGGAGAGGACTCGACCGGAGGCAAAGGGAAAGGAAAAAGGAAAAAAATGGCAGTTTGGCATCCGAGCCAGGAAGGGACAGGGCATGGTGACACCAGGGCAGGACTCTTCAAAGTGCGTGGTGATTACAGTAGGACCCTTCCCCATAACTTGGCCAAGTGCTGAGAGGCACCTTGTACAGCATCTTCAGCCACAGGGATACAAGGGCTCTGCTGACACAGGCAGCTTCACCTGGTTGCAGCAAGTGGAAAGGTGTGCATCCACCCATAAATATCTCGAGCTTTAATCTTCAGCCCTGGGGCACTCAATCAGTGCTCAGGGACAAATATCTGGCACTCAGCAGCCTGCTAATTGGTGTGAGTCTGGATCCTGCTTTTTGCATATGGAAATCTGTCACAGATGCCAAACTACATGCATTTATCCTCTTATCCCTCCCCTTTTCAGGAGTTGGATTTGATGATCCATCTGTGTCCCTTTGAACTTGAGATAAGTCTACGATTCTATGATTCCCTGACCTATTTTGCCTAACCATTTAGTGACTCAAACTCCCAACTTCATCACCTGAGGTTTTCCACAGCTCTGCTGCTTCTCTTTGGTTTGCCTCTTTCTCCAGATGTGACATCAAACTGTGAAATAGGTGAGATTACAGCAATCAGTGAAAGCTGGGGAAGGAAATGAACTCCCCAAAAGCTCTGGGCATAGAGAAAGAAGTATTATCTGAGGGCACCTTCAGCCACCACCTGTTCTGGCCGTATGGTGCGGACTTGCTGCTAGCTACCTTTGGCAAATGGGAGGCTCTAAGCACCGAGTCAAATGGCTTGCAAATAACTTTTCCACTCCTAAGCCCATGATCGGCCCCAGTGGTGATGGCACATGCAGGCAGAAAGCACCGTTTCTCAACACTATGCTCTGTGGCAAAGAAGCAGGTTAATATTGGGAAGAGGTACATTGCTTCCCAATAAGGCTGAGCTCAATAAAGGAGAAGATGCAAGTTCTGAATGGAGTTAGGACACTGGATCCCATGCGGAGACAGTTTCACCTGAGGGGTATGGTATGCTTCTGTGAGCCAGGGACAAACATGCTGTCTGGAAGGGTTTTGGGTAGAGCACAAGTGTTGCATACCACTGTGTTTTGACAAAGATAGCTTCAGCATGAGGCAAGGGACGTCTGGAATACCCTTCCTGGACCTGCCTCTCTATGCAAGTGACCTGTGCGTGGATTTGCAGGAATTGTCAGCCAGGAAAACATGGCATCGTAAAATGGAAGCAAATCCAAATCTTGCAGATTGCCAAAACAGTCTTCCCAGCACAACTAATAAGAGTAAAGGAAGACTGTGATACAAGAGGGGGTTGATACAAGCAAGCAGAGAGCAATGAAAAAGCACTAAGTACTTTCCTGATAAGCTCAGGGAACATCTATACTGGTAGGCAAAAACAACAGAGCTAGCAGCAGCACATGATGGATGTTACAGAAATGCAGTTAACGTATCTCTGTACGCCGGCCAGAAGCCAGTGTCACAGCACTAAAGCTATGGAAATTTTGGCAAGGAAAACCCAATCCACAAATATAAGGATTATAGATTATTAGAGAGGATTCAGTGCTTTTTCTGCAGGTCACCTTGACTACAGCCTGCTTCTGGGTCTTTGTTTAATATGCAAATCTAAAATTAGGAAGATCCGCTCAGGGAGATTTAATCCCAGGAAGGTTCATGACAGCTGCTGACTCAGCAGTGGGAAGTTACAGCTGCTGAGGACTTTGCGAGATCCACCAGGTCCCAGGAAACTACAAGCTATCATTTGATCATTTACATATTAGCTAAGGACTGCAAAGGACGCATACATTTCATTCAGCTCTGAAACTCTTTTAAGCTGCCTCTGGTGTGGATTTGATGAGAAAATGGGGGCAGTGTACTGCAGCCCTGGCTGGAGAAAGGTCAGTAAGGCACTTCCAAATTGTCTTATAATTCAAGATATGAAGCATCCTAACAGTAAGAGTCTCTCGGGCACAGGAAAGCAGCACTAATGCACTGCAAGCCCAGCAGAATAAAAAAAGTAATGAAACAAATGCTGTCCTAAGCCTCCAAGTGCTAAAAAGACTGATGGGTTGGGTACCTCCCCACCCCCCGAAGCCCATCTGTTCCTCCCCGCTTGGTCTTCTTGGTCTGCATTGGTTCATGAGCCATCAGAGCCCTCTGCCAGCCTTGGTGTGGAATTCCAGGTACAAGTTGGAAAATCAAGAGTTCAAGGAATTATCCCCAAAGATAAGGTTTACATGGCAACACGTAAAAAAAGTCATACTCCGCTGTCTAATCATGCAGCAGAGCAGGTAAATTAAGAACAATGTGATATAGATGTGACACTGGCAATTGTGTGCTAACTGCTGTATGGAAGTTACGATTCTGTGAATACAGAAAGAAAATAAAAGCAAATGTAAAAGAAGAAAGGTAGATACATAAAATCACGAATAGAGACTATGTCAAAGACATGCTAATAAGGATACTACCTATTTCGACACTGTTTTGTCTATCTGAGTTCCATGGTTGTATTTCAAGAAGAGTTTGGAAATCTGTGGGCAGAAAGTTCTGCGTGAGCACCGTCCAGGGTCAGAGGGGTACAACCAGAGTGCCAGCCCACTCTTTGATTATCCGCTTCAAGGCTGTGAAATAGCTCAAACTATAAAATACATTTGGATTATGATTCTAACACTCAATTTAAGTAAAATGCGTGCTTGTCCGCTGCTTGGTATTCAGGTTGGGTTTTCTACCCTTCTGCTCATGGAAAACTCAGTTCTCTGTCTTGTTCCTCTGATATTTTCTGATCCCATAACTGTCAACTGGCCTAACGAAAACAAGGTTGACCTGAGCTACCTGTAATGGTCATTTCTATACGCTAAACTACAGACTAGCTAAACTAGGCTATATAGAAACTATATACTTACAGTCTAACAATGATCATTTACCACCTCCTGTGTTTCTTGAACCCAGTACAACACCCAGGTGTCACGAAAGAGCTGGGATGGAAACACAGGGCTCTCCCAAGGACAGCCCCTTCACCTCAGGCTGCCTGACCCAGCCAGTTGTGTCCCCCGGCTCAGCCTGAGAATGGGCTTGAGTGGAAGGAAGGGAAAAATCAAAGACACATTTGGGCTGTGCAGCCTGGGCATACCACATTCACCTTACTTTTATTTGCAGTGGAAACATGGGAGGATGAATGATATTTGGGCACAGGACCAGAGTGTGGGGAAGAAGATGTGGCGCTTCCACATCTCCCACTTTCTTCTCTTTCTCCTCTCCCTCTTTCTGCCCCTCAGCCTTCCTACCTTTTCGCTGCCATTAGTGCTGGCTCAGCCTGCTGTGTAGGCAGCAGCAGCAGCAGGAATTACAGAAGTTCTGGTGTATTTTGCCTCCTCTTGGTACCCCTCACATGGATGCAGGGTACACGAATTTCTTGCTGTGCCCTGGCTGTGACCCTACCATTTGTCTGCCCAGGGGAAAGCAGGAGGACTACACTGTGCAGGAGATGAATGCCCAGGAGGGATCTGGACGAGGGTGCAAGAAACGTGTCAGGTTCCCCTTTCTGGCAGGAGCAGTGTAAGCTGTCCCAATGGTAAGTTCTGTCTGAATCAGGTTCAAGAAGTGCTTGGAAAACTGTCAGCCTGCCATTGAGACAGCATGATGCACTCCCTGCAGCCAGGCTCTGGCAGACACGCAGAATCAGCCTGAAAGTAGAAACCATGGTCCCAGAGCACCAGCCAGCACTTATTAGGATCTCACAAAGAATGAAGTTGGCAGGGCTAGAGAGACATATTGCTAAAAATACATTTGGCAGTTAGCAGGAGAGAAGTAAGACAAAAACCTGCTTCACGCAGCACCCTTTGGCCACATATCCTTAAAAGAGCAGGAGACCCCACAGCAGGCATTCGCTGAAATCACCCTGTGTGGGTCCAAGTAGTAAAACTGTATCAGTGGATTCGATACCGAATGCTGTTCAGTCATGGGAAAAGCTGGGGAAGGAGAGAGTATAATTACTCTTTCCCTCAAGGAAATGATCAAGCAATAAAGCAAATACATGCAGATTAGGAGCAAGACTAGTAGGTGCACCACACTGAACTCAGCTTCCATCCCAGAAACTCATCAGAGGGAGAAGCCTGATGAAATGACACTCCACCTTGTTCCCCTGCTTTCTCTTCTAAAATATTTTCTCAATGTCTGTGGTACATAAGGTTTCTTTGGAAAAGTATCTTTCTTTGGAAAGCTTTACCAGCCAAGTGTCAGGTCCTGCACTTGGGTCACAGCCCCAGGCAGCGCTGCGGGCGGGGGGCAGGGGGCTGGGGAGCTGCCCGGGGGAAGGGGCTGGGGGGGCTGGCTGGGCCGGCTGGGCATGAGCCCCCCGTGTGCCCGGGTGGCCGAGGGGGCCAGCAGCACCCTGGCTTGTGTCAGAAACAGTGTGGCCAGCAGGGCCGGGGCAGTGACCGTCCCCCTGCGCTGGGCACCGGTGATGCTGCACCTCGGATCCTGGGTTCAGTTCTGGGCCCCTCACGGCCAGAGGGACACGGAGGGGCTGGAGTGTGTCCAGAGCCGGGCGGGGGCTGGGGACGGGGCACCAGGCTGGTGGGGAGTGGCGGGGGGAGCTGGGGGGGTTCAGCCTGGAGAAAAGGAGGTTGAGGGGAGACCTTATCGCTCCCTACAACTATCTGACAGGAGGCTGTAGGCGGGGGGGTGTTGGTCTTTTCTCCCAGATAAAAAGTGATAGCACAAGAGGAAATGGCCTCAAGTTGCACCAGAGGAGGTTTAGATCGGATATTAGGAAAAAAATTATTCACCGAAACTGTTGTCAAGCATTGGAACAGGCTACCCAGGGCAGCAGTTGAGTCATCATCTCTGGAAGTATTAAAAAGACGTGTAGATGTGGCACTTGGGGACATGGTGTAGTGGTGGACTTGGCAGCGTTAGGTTTCCAGTTGGACTTGATCTTAAAGGTCTTTTCCTACCTAAATGATTCTATTAGATCTCATCTGTCAAGTATGTCCTGGTCAAGAGGTGCTGGGGAAGATATCAGGCAATTAAGTACTATGTTGCAATTGCATTTTAGCTGTCGAAGTTATTTTTCAAACTCCCTAAGAAGGTGTAATTCTGCCCTCATAGACTTCGGTTTCACTGTTAAAGCACTGAAGTAGGTCAGCTTGTATAAGACATGGGCTTTTGGGTTTTATGAGGAAACGGAAAAACCCATCACAAATAGGAAAGCTAGAAAGGAAGAGAACTCAGAGCAGGAGAGCAGGTACAAAGGAGGAGCTGAGGGAGAAGGCATTTGTATTTACTGTCGGGGAGAATGTCTGCATGAAGAGGAAAAGTGCACGATACCTGCAGAGCTTCTGCTGGTCTGTGTATGCTGCCCCTCACTAACTCCTGCAGTATGGTAAAACACCGAACTTCCTTTTGACATTCCCTTTAGATAGTAAAGGAAGAGTGTCTAGAAGGCACAGCAGGGATTCTGGCAAAGGCTTTTAATAAGTTATCACACCTTCTTGCCAGATTTCTGCATCCTGGATGCTTCCCTGAGGGCAGAGCTCCTGTAGGGGTTTGGGAAGATAAGTCACTCCATCCCAGTGGCAATAATGCATGGGGATGAACTTTTCATCCTTTCTAAAGCATCGCTTGCAGCGTCTAATTAGCTGACTTTTGACTCCTCAAGTGGTAGGCCTGGTAAGGCAAACCCAGCTTAGTCCTTTCTTTTTTTCTCGGCTGTTCCAAGTCCTCCACCTTGGTCTGGTAACCAGTGTGGGAAGGTAAGCAAAATTTTGGCAGCAGAATAGGAGGATGTTGGCTTACGCCTTGTGAAGTATCAACAGTAATTCCATGAGTGTGTGTGGGGTGTCCATAAGGGACTGCTAACAGTCCCCAAGCCACGTGCCTGGCTGGAGTCAAGGTCACTCTCCAGTTTAAGAAAAATAGCGAAGTACCTGGCAATCTTGGATAAGTGCCACATAAACTTTTTCTGGTTAGGCTATGTAGTTTTTACTCTTCACAAATACAATGGCAAGAAAGGAATGTGCAGGGACATAAGCCTCTTCACAGGGCTTGGAACTTCAGATCTGTCTTCTTGCTTAATCCAAGTGTTGCAATTGCAGCACAAGCACTTTGCTGGCAGTGCATATTTCTGCTAAAAGCAAGGTGCTTCCTATGGGCAGTTCTAGGCAGAGAAAATCTCCTTGGAGAGCTTCCTAAACTGTTACTAAAGGAGATCCCCCACTAACTTCTACTTTTCAATATAAGCCCATGTTACCTGCCATCCAAATAATTCCTGGGAGTCAGTGTTTCACTGCAGCAAAACTTAGTAGCAAACTGAAATTCTTACATAAAAGTGCACCTGATAAACAAATTCTTGTATGACTTCTTGGTCAAAAAAAATCATGTATAATCAAAGTCTAGTTTTACTGACATTGATCCAAATACCAATCTGTACCTGATCTTTGTGTGTCAAGGAGTTTACACAAGTTCAGGATTGGTATATGTTGCCTTTGCAGCTACCAGAAGCCGTGTAATTTAGCCCGTCTAGCTATTTATTTTGATGATTATGCCTGTTATGTTTATTACATGTTTTCATTGTAGCCGTTGTGACACCACAGATGGCAAAGCTCTCCAAACTGGCTGGAAGAGTGGAATCAGACTGAGAAAACCTCAGAATTTTAACGGACCTTCTTGAACTCTTCTGTAAGGCACTGCAGACCTGTTGCCTCCTACACTCATTGCTGCTTTTCATCACAGATAGTCAATTTTCTATTGTAAAAATGTGCAAAATACCTGTAGTACCTTAATTCCATTTTTCTCAGCGCTCAAAAATTCTGAAGAGTCTGCTTCAAAATGTCCTGGATTTTGCCTGTTGTGGTTTAAAGGCCTGGCTATGGTATGTTGATCTCAGCGTGAAACGAGCAGACAGTAACCCTGCGAACAGAAGCGCTGCAGTTCTCCGCCTATCATTAGTCCATGTCAACACTTCATTAAACTGTCCAGAGCCTGCAAGCATAAGACAAATGGACTTGATTCTGCAAAAGAAGCAGAAGGAAAAATAATAATTTTTCATCCCGTGTATTTGGCGGATTAATGGCCATACATTCGTTTGATAGGGGGTAAGATTTTCAATGGACAAGAAAGGCAGCAGGTTAAAATACCACATTCCTACAGCTGAAAGTCAGGTGTCTGTGAGACATTCGCCCTTCTAAAGGTTGAGAGATTGATGGTTCCTGGCATGGGCCATGAGATAGTCACCCCTAGATACCTTGGGAAAATCAAAAGTTATCATGTGGTCCATTAACTGCAAATTCTAATCTGTAAGGTCAGGGCTGAGGCACAACAGATAGGAGAGTGCACAAGACATTGAAATCTGTGTTGCATGTCTTTTGTAGACAAAATTCTTCAGTTTCCAGTGATATTTCTCTTGCTGAAAACCATTCTGTATCTCTGAGATTTCATGATTTTTAAATGTAAAGGTTTGAAGGTACTGAAATACAGTGGTACATTATGTGTAAGCAATGAGACCAAGCTGTTCTGAGAAAACACACTGACCTCAGAGGTGAGGAGAGAATAAAGGCAAGAGAAATAAAACAGAAAAATGAGCACATTTATGAATTTAAAAACCATAAAGCCAAAATAATGGGGTTTTTTTTAAATTATTTATTGCACACATTCAGTATGCTTTTATCAGACTAACTTTAAGAAACAGAGGCAAGTCATATATAAGGACTGTGCTTATTTTCAGTCTATAGGAGGAAGAAAATCAGGCAAAGATGATGGAATCATGGGGAAAGAATGCCAGGTAATGAATGTGTGAACTTTGAGGAGTAAAAAAGATAATAATCATCCTGCAGTGGAAAATGAACATTTGGGATGACAGGGGCTAATGTGTTAGGATTGCTCGAAGCCTCTTTACGCTTTTTAAATTCATGAGAGATGAAAAACACAGCTGGTTTCAAGTCATCCTAGGTTCTCAAGAGAGACCTAGAGTATTTCCTTAAAACACTTAGCCAGTTTTTAATTGCCTGAAAGATTATCTGTTTTTCCACGCCTATCTGACAAAATGTATCCTTCCTGCTTAGCACCCTTGGTGCTTCTCTTAGACCAACAGTACTACTACTGGGGTTTTAAAACACTTGGTGCTGAAAAAAACCTGAAATAATCACAGTGAGAAATGCAACAACATTGAAAATCAGGGGGGGAAAAATGTAGCTTTACTCTATGACTGTTTACAGGGAAAGGAATTAATTGGGTGAAGTTAAACTAGATTTCCTTACACATCACAAGATTTATTGCAGCAAGATAAAAATTCTTCAGAAGATTGGTAACCCTTACAGGTGTGTAATCTGTAACTATGAGATCTTGGGTCCAGCCATGTCCCAACTCCACACTAGGGCATGACATGGGTATCCACCATCCTCCTGAAAGCAGAAAACTGGCTGAATGTGCAGGATTTGCATATCTAAGTAGTTTCACTGTCTCCTGAAATAATAAAATCCTTTTATTTTATGTGCTGTGTCCAAAGGGCTTTGCACCATCTCATACTGTATTTCAGAATCGATTTTCTCCTGCTCTGCTTGCACAATTTCCAGCTCTAACACTGGAAATAAACAAAGACTGAGGGAGGGGAATCATGGTTATAGCTCCCTGCTTAGTCTTTGTAACATAGATCCTGATACTTCAAAAAATGGGGGCTTTTTTCCCACTGCCTCTGATAATTTTTTTGCCCTCGATCTGTCTATTTACAGATTGGAAAAAGACCCAGCTGGGCAAGACAAGCACAAGCAAATGTAGCACTGATGGTCACAAAATTACAAATAATATTCATGCCCGTCACATAGGTTTCAGAGAGTGAAAACCTTCCCACTGCTACAAATTGTCTACCAGAATATTTCTGTAAGTTTCGAAGCTTTTGGAAAGAGTGAGACTAACCCTAAGAAGTTACTTATGAACTCAGACATATCAGAACTCATGCAGCAGTTATCTGAGAATCCGAGAAGGTATAGCAAGCTCCCAAACAACAGATCTAATTAAATACAATTAAGGACTAAGAGGTATCAGATGCATGCAGTCATACTCTCTTTATCTAGAAATTCATATTAATAATTCTCAGAGAGCAATTTCAACTTTGTTATTTGCTGGTGTTCACTTTTTTTTGTTTGTTTGTTTTTGTGACTAATTTCCATTATACATCTTGTATCCAGCTGGCAAATGGTGCTTTATTATGACGCTGTTCAAATTCTGTTCAGGGAACATAAGCCAGGCCTAGCACATCCAAACAGGGAGGGATTCGCTCTGTCCAGCGGAAGCTACCTGAAGACTAAAAATATTAACTCCAAAAATTCCCTGTGGGTACAAAATGCAACCCTTAATGAACACGTTTGGGCTCATTGGGCGAGTAGTTTTCATGTGTTAACTACATTTATTTGCTTTGTCTGACTTACAGATTGGCTACCAAGTCTGTCTCTATTTTTACAAAAGTAGCGCAGCAGCCTTGCAAAAAGCATAGCTTGTTCATATTATGAATTAAACTATTAAAAGACCTACCCAGTAATTCCTTCTTAGTAGATAACCAAACAGACACAAGTGTCAGAGATTTACTACTACAGAGGGAAATTATTATTTCTGATTCTATAAATGTAAAGTATTGAGAGAATTAGACCTGCTCTGTGAAATAGTAAACCAGATCACTTTGCCCACCCATATAGTTGATATTTCTCTTTTTAGGTGTTGTAAAATCTAGTGCATTGTGGTTGATATATTACACCTCACAAATTCTGTAACCCACATCCCAGAAATAATTAAACTGAAATTACACTGTGCAATGCAGTGTAAAATAAAGATAATAAGTTTAAGAACCTGACACCGGTTTTGGCGAAGTCAAACTGTCATTAATACCAGGTTCCCAAATCTGAAAGAACTAGAGGGTCCTTCCACTTAAACACCTCCCCCCCCCAAAAAAACCCCAAATCAAAACAAAAACACACCCAAAAAACCAAAACGAAACAAACAAAAAAAACAACCACAAACTTTTGGTGGGCGTTTCCTTGATATTGGGTAGTATTTGTCAGCATCATGCAAAAACAAAGAGTAAATATTGTCTTCCTAGAAACCTTTGATCTCGCTCTCCACTGAACGTTCCTTGCAGCTTGAGCTCCTGACCCTGGTGGGTGTGCACAGAATACCACCCAGGCAATCAACGTCTCCATAGGTAAACTGCAAAGAAAAACCTGGATTTCTGTAATGGCAGGGCTCTTTTTTTCTTCTTAATGCTGTTGCAGAGCATGAAAGGACAATGGCCTACCAGGTTCCCTAAGAATCGCCCCCTGTGAAGAGGGGACCATCCCACAGTTTGGGGTTGCTTGAACTGAAATGCTTCAGGAGCATCTGAGCTGACACAGTGCAACGCACATGGGGAGACTTTGCCCTGTTTTGTAATCCCTGTGCTGTTTAAGGGACTTACAATAATGTTAGCTCTTGTACTAGTAGTGCTGTTCCTCTGTAGGAACATTTAGGGAATACTGTAAATCCTTCAGTAATTTTACAGCCAAAGCAGTATAATACAGTTATTTTGGGCTTTGGCTCACAGTGCCATACAATTACATCAGAATCTGCATTTTCGTAAAAAAGAAATGGCAAGTTTCTTGCCCTTACAGAAAGCTTTAAAGGAAGAAGAAAACCTTTAAAATATGAAATTGATATAATGTCGTCTGTCTGACAGCCTGAAACAAGAGCTCTAAAGAGTCTGATGTGATGTGCTTGAGAGCCTGAAATGTGCTCTAAAGAGTGCGAACTCCAGCATGCATCTTCATCTCGTATTTATCACCATCCCAGCGAAGCCAGTGACAACCACCCCTTGCAAACAGCAGTGAAAAGGCAGGAACAGCAGCTGTGGTAAGTCCTGTCTCCTCACTCAGTCACTGTGCCCTGCAAATTAAATGCAGATGTTACAGGTTATCCTGCTGCTCTTTCTTCCCCTCTTACAAAAAGAAAAGGTTCCTATTTCCCACTGCTACTTCCACTGGTTAAGTAGGACCGTGGCAGAAGATTACCGAGTACAGAGCACGGAATGCTCGTTGGCAACATGTGGGCCTCAAAGTGTCTTATTCCAACCACCATGTATTGGGAATGTCATTTAACAGGAGGATGTAATATGTGCATGTAATACACAGTAATGCTGAAAGTTCGTGAATGTTGCACGGCCTGGTAAACTATTATTTTTCTGTGTAAAGAGCCCTGGAAGTACACACAGGGATACGGGAAATCTGAATCTGTCAGGAAACTGTGTTGAACAATTACGCAGTTACAGCTAGAAGCAGAAAAAATCTGAGACTCTGCAGAAAACTAGAGTTAATGAAGCTCATTCTTCCCTTTGAGCCATAACGTTATCAGCCTACTTTCACTTTATAGAATTGGCCCATCTCCATATTTTAAACTCACTTATTTGGTATAACTGGAGGCATCATCTGGCCTTTTGATATTTGTTACTATTTTCATGTGTTAAATCATTGTAAGTATTTTTGTAATTAATAAAGTGGGTTTTGAAAATGTTTTTGGGTTGGTTTTTTTTTTGCCCCTCTCTGGCAAAGCTGTTTTAATTGCTTGGCTGCTAACAGTAGTTGGTTTGAATACTGGCGATAGAACAGTATATTCTCAAGGGACTAAAAATATGCACATTTCTGATTTACCAGAAATAACCATGGCATTTAACTGACTGAGGTCTCTATCCCACAGTGAACTTCATATAACCTTTGGTATACTATTGGCTTGCAGAATAAAGAAAACCTTAACAGGGATTTAAAAGAAAATAGAGCTGAAGAAAGAAGTCATGGTAAAGCACCTGGAATACAAATAGGAACAGAGGTATATTTCTATGTATATGCATTTCTACTTATTTTTACCTCTCTCTCATTAGCCCCATTTCTGTGGCTACATTTCTGAAGCAAAGAAGCTGAAAGAAAAAGATGTTCAGGACTTTAAGTAATGAGGGAAATAAATTAACAAACAATAACGGTAGAAAGAAGGGGAACAGCAGCGCAGGCCACAGCCAGATTTGCTGTTCTGGCTCCAGTTGGGTAAGAGGTTAATGCTGAAACTGCTCCGCACCACCTCCTCCTCGCTGTTACTGCTTTTCCAAGATCTGCAGGCGTAACTGAACCTACAGATCTGAGCTGTGCTATCTGACTTTAGGGAGTCGTTAAATGGGCAACCCTACCAGCAGCTCCAAAGTCAGTGCTACTGCAGGGGCAGAGGCATCCATCCAAGGGTCTACCTGGTGACAGTAAACCCAATAAATAACCCTGCTCAGCTGCCAGGAGAGCATTTCTGATCAGCTAAATCCAACAACACCAGATTTTTACTACTGTAGCTAAGAGCAGAACGTGACGCATAAAAACCGCAAACAGAATGGGAGAGAAAGTGCATCAGTTTGGAGGAATAGGAAATGAAGAAGAAAAATTTAAGAGAAAAAACCCCCACTAAATAAGGCAGAATCTGGCTCAGATGTATCAACCATCTGCACTATGTACCGGTGGAGTGACAAAGATCTACAGCAATACAAGCTTCAAAGCCACGTGGAAGAGGAGACTGCAAAATGCAGTGGTTTGCTTGTAACTGAGGACCTGTTCCAGAGGAGTCTTTGGCAGTGATCTGTGCTGCATGGGCTGCTAGCAAGTCTCCAGGTGCAACTCAAGAGTAGGTTTTCTGTTGTTTTGGTGGGTGTTTTTCCCCACTTTTAAAGCTATAAGAAACACCTTTCTCTGCTTGCCAGATCAGTATTTCCACCCTAAGACGGTATCTTGATTCTGCAAAGCAATCCTTTGTCTGCCTGAGGGTGGATCTCACAGCTTTGTCAATAAACTGTGAAATCCCTCATTTCACTCAGCACAGAGGAGTGTGAATGGAGGTGCTGGGTGAGACATTGAGATATCACTTGAGTGGGAAGCCTTACAGTTGTGATGTTCTCAGAGCGATCTGTTTCAGTGGGGAAAACAACTGGTGACTCTTCTCTCAACAGCCAGTTGAACTGTGGAAGGGCGCTTAGCATAGAGCCCAGTCCTCAGCACAGTAATCCTATAAACCCAAAGAAGTTAATGGAATAAAAAGCTTTTTTTTAATGACTTGGGAGCCCCCTGTGGCTATAGATTTGGCAGTGGTGTCTGGCTTCATGTTCCAGAAATCTCACAAAAAGCTTTATGGTTGAAAATTGAGGCATATTAGATCTCTAAGCCTTTGACAAGTATTTATCATCATAAACCTTAGTATTTTTTGTCCTTTTCTACAGGCTTATGGATTAGTTTTGGATGTTTTTTACTCACATAAAGACTCTGCAGCTTAGTTTTCCATATTATTGAGCTCTTAATGCATACTTGCTTTTATCTCCTACAGGCAGTATTGGCACCCCAAAGGCAGTCAAAGCATCTGACATTGTGGGATGGCTTTTACACCAAGAAGGGAGGTGTCTTGTGCCAGCCCAATCCCTTTCCACCAGAATTACTCATTGTTATTTATTAAGGAACCAGTACTTTTCAAATTGGCATCCGCAATTATGAGCCTTTCCAGAACAATACAGATTTGAGCTACTACTTGGACAGGGCTAGTCACTCAGACAGGAGCGTGTCTTTCCTAATTCTCAATTTATTCTGTATTTCAAAAAACACTACAGAAGGGACTGCCACTGTCTCTGAGAAGTGACAGGAAGATTCACACTTTATAGTGAAAATGAACATGATCAAACTACTCACTGTCATTCCATGACTTCCATGCACAATCTCAGTAGAAAGCTTGTTCTCACCCCTATAAATTAAAGGCAACATGAAAAATCTTTAGACTGTACCCAGCTTCCATGTGGGAACCCTGAGAAGGTAAGCAATTACCAACTTTATTTCCTCCCTACTTGTGAAAGCCCTTAGGCTGGTACCAAACCCACCCTGGGCTGGGGTGACGGCTCTATTAGTAAAGCTGCTTTCAGTACTGTAGGAACTTACTTAAGCCCATACTTAACTGAAAATTTGGCATATAAGAATAGAAAAAAACATCCTTGCAGGGTCCAGCTGCTGGGACCATCCAGACCAAATGCTGTGTCCCCAGCGCTGGCAATAGGAGAGGCTGTGTAAGGAGAGCACCTGATCCTGGCCACTTTCTCCAGTGCATTCCCTCAGTATCCACAACTTGGATCGGATTAGGGATGTCAGAAGGTAGGGCCCTTTAGTGTCTGAAGAAAGTTTGCCTGTGCCTTTTTTGAGCTTGCTGAGAGCATCAGAACTACAACATCCCAGAGCAGCAAGTTCCAGAATTTCAGACCTTGCAATGTAAAGCATCTTACACCTCTAAACCCATCTCCTACCTCGTTTCATTGAGTGACCCTCAGCTCTCACACTGCAAGTCTTGGTGACCAGCTCTCCATTCAGCTTACAGTGACTTCGTAAACCTCAGGTATAACCCGCTCCACCTTCTCCTCTCCACAAGGAACATTTCCAGCCTTTCTGGTCTTCCCGTGCAAGGCAATGGCTCCATCCTCTGGGAATGTCAATGCCATGGAATGCCTGTCTGCCCATGTTGAGGTGCATAGGACCAGGTCTGCCTGCACGTAGGGCACAAGCTGTGGGCTTGCCATGGCCCTTTGCAGTGGCCCTGAGATGCCACCTACTTCGTTGCCAGGACCCTGGCTGGTGGTGCCCTGATGGTGTTGTGTTGCTTTTCCAGCTGCTGCTGTGCACTGAGCCAACGATTTCCATGACCTGCCAGTGATGGCTGCAGGAGCCCTTTCTCCAGTGCTCCGACTTGCCTGTTTTGAGCTTAGTATCATGTAGGCATGACTTAGATACACTAAGTACACTTTTATCTGCATTGATGCATACCTGCCACCTTTTTGGCTCCTCACTTAATGCCCCATCACCAGTGCATCAGCTGAGTGCTGTCTCCATAAACTTGCAGATTTTGCTGTCTGCCACCTTCTCCAGGTCACATGTTGAATAAAACCGGTTCCCGAGAGATGCTAATGTTGACCATTCTCCACCCAAGAAAGTGACAATTTTGCCTTTCCTTTTGCTTTAATTTCCTGTAATTAGATTCCAGCCCAGGAAAGGACCTTTTCTCCAATCCCATGGAAATTTAATTTTTTTTAGTAGCTTTTATTGAGGAGTCTTGTCAAAGGCTTTTTGAAAATCTGAGTATTATGTCTACTAGCAATCATTCCTATAATTCACAAAATCCTCCTTGGCCTTGCAAAACATCCACATATAGAGTTACTACACGATTACTAGACACACATATCATTTAGTTTAAGAAGCAGAAGCATCTCTAAGTCGTACATTTGTATTCCTCTGTTGCAATGTGCAAGGTATAGGCCCGGTTCCCTTCCCATGTGATACATCTGCTAGCAGAAGGTAAGTGACAGAGCCTCATTCAAGCTGCATTTTGTATATTGGTGGCTCAGAGCATTTTCTAAAAGGAAACCTGACGAAATACATTCTTCATTTAAATAAAGAAGCTGAACAAATAGGTGATTTTTAAAAGAATTGTTTCAGGTCTACTCAAAAGCGAAGTCTGGGGTTTCATCCTGATCAAAATAGAAAGTAACAATGATTGCTAGGTCAAACTAAATAGTTTTGAAATTCAGTATTATTATTTCAGTAGATTTTAATATACTTTCATGCTATCTTAAATAGTTAGCTCAATTTTCACTTTAAAATAATGCTTTATTTAAAAAAGTGGCATATGTCATTATAAAATATTATATTAAAAAAACACAGTTTATATTTTAGGGGATTTTCTGCTTTTGTTGACTGAAGCTTACTGGCCAAATTCTAGTGTAAATTTGCAAATAATTCCAGTTGATCCAAAACTGCATTATCAGGAAATCAATTTTTTATATGAAAAATGTCAGCTAACTTTATACACAAATCTCTCCATTTGCAATCATAAACAAAATTATATCTACTACAGTACCCTGTGTTCTATTACTTGACAGAATATCAAAATAGAATGTTGTAATTAATGCACACAGAAATCTAGTTTGAGTGTAATTTACACCCTTCCTGTCTAAACTGCATAAAGTCAGACTTTCAAACTGCTTGTATCACACACTTACTGACAGATCACTCATGTTGTTTCCATATTATTAAACTGAAATAAACTAGAGTCTACCTTGGTAATTTGTGGTAATTCTCTTTTAGATGTTAATCCTCTTAAAAGCAGAATTGTTTTGTGCCAGAATTTTTTTCCTGTCCTTACATCTGAAAAGGCTGAGCATCACCTCTGAATACGCCCGATATTACATCCATCTTTTGATAATTTTTACTTTCAAGCTCTCAGGTGTCCAAGTAACGAAAGGTTATTACCAACATTCAGACCAAAAAGTCAGAAGGGGGATTTACACAGATCAACTATGCATGAATCACTCTTTCAAAAGAAAAATGCAGGTACTTAGTGATCTAACACCATGCCTCAGGGAAATTTACATGCCAGTGATGTACTCTTCAGAATTTAATAATGCATATGCATCGTTAATGTGCTACTTAACAAACCTAGGGAATATCATTTATCAGTCAAGTATAATTTCTCCTAGCTTCGTTTTTTCCTGTTACCTTGCTCTACAATTCAAAATGAATAATCATCTAACTTTTCCTTAATAAGAATACATCGACAAAAGAACTTTAGTGTTGGTAATGGAGCTCTTGTTTACCACACAGAATTTTGGAGATACCTTGAACAGTACAAACATGAACATGCCTGCCTTTCACCAAGAGCAATAATGCTAGGGAAGGTGGGGACAAAAAGGTAAGGGTGTCAAAATGTATAAGCAGGGAAAAAGACAATTTCTGCATAGCAAAAATGAAAAACATTTGTAAGAACCTGCTACTGACTGTACTTACTGGCAGGATTTGAAATACTACCAACTACAACAAGAATGCCCGCCCTGCATATTTCTTTAAAATACTATGTAAACTTGGAATTCCCCTAAAAAGTGATCTCATATTGGAGCCTTGTTCAATTTTATAAATGACCCCCAAAAATTATAAAATCTGCAATATTACTAATTTTGTGTGTGTGTGTGTTTCAGCTTAACAAAAGCTCTGGAAGAGATGAAATAAAGAGCAATTGGGCTAACCAGATTCTGTAGTCTGAATGGATTATGTAAGGGTATAAAATAATCCAATTTATAAAATCATGTAAAGGATCTCAAAATCATAACATCTTTCTAATGGCAATTTATTGTAAAAGTTAGGTTCAACATGTAGCTAGTAACTTTTAAAATTATAACAACGTCATCGGAATATAAACAAACTGTGTCCTGAATCTGCAGTGACTTAAGCTTTTTGTTTACCTGTCTGTTATACCACCTAGGATACAGTTATAATCTGTTGGTTTCATTTAATTTTGAAAAACAATTTCTTTTCTTTTCCCTTTGAAATACCCATTCGGCGTCCAGTTTATCTAATTTTCAAGTATTAAAGCCAGAAAGCTGAAGTAATATGTACTCATTTGTACTTTTAATGTTAGGAAAATACACTTCCTCCATCCCTTTGATATTGAAACAAATTAGTCTATCCTGTGATGAAGCAAAAGTGAAAACTGAACAGCAACAACATAAAATGTTACAAAAACAGCATAAAAATTGAGAAAGTCTTGAAGCAATAACATTTTGCAACCTGTTTTGAAAAGATGCTTATTTTCAGCCAATAAAAACAAACTCTAGTAAAACCGCTTCGAGTACAATTTAAAAACACGTGAGTGATACATAGCCTAAGCCTATTTCCAGAAGTGAGTGGGCAGCCTTAACAGAAGCTCTTTAAGAAACAGATACAGAGAGCAAAAAGCAGCATTTGATCCTTCCGTTTGTATTTTTTTGATCTTTAAATGCCTTTAGAAGTCTGGCTCTTGAACATTGGGGGAAAAACATCCCCAAACAAAAAAAAAACCCCACACCCTTTTTCCTGAAAATCCTATCGGGTCAAGATTCAGCAGGTAACTATGTTAAACTTTATTTACTCTGTTGTAACAAAGCCATGATTAATACTGTATTAACCTGTCACAGTTGCATTCAAAGACAATAACACCTGGTGGTGATGCTAAACCTTTAGCACCTGGAGTTAAGAATTGTTTTTCTAATTATTTCTTTCAATTTATCTTACTTCATGAAGGGTATCCAGCATCCTAACATGCAGAATGTTGTATTACTGCAAGATAAGAGATTAACAGAAAAATCACTGTCATGAAACCAACACAAGGCACGTTATGTACTCTTGTAATTATTCCTTTTTCTTCAGAGCTTGCAGCAGACAAGCTTATTTAGGTAAACACAACATTGCCTGAAACTAGTTGAAAACTGTATCTAACCTGTTAGCTGAGGCAATCACCTAACAGAATAAACTCTTTTTGGGTGAGGATCTGTGCACTGACTTTCCTCTTTGATTATGTTTCTGACTGGGAGAGCTCTGATTTTGTATTGGTTAAATAAATAGGTCCTTTGTAGTGATGGAGGAGGGCTGAGCATTCAGCACACATTTCATTTCTTTCTCTAGATGATCTTTTACCCAAACAAATGAGAGTTCACTTGGCTGACAAACATTCACCGAGAGAGGTAAGTGGAATGTACTTACATTATCGATTATGGATGGTGATGATGTGGCTCCATCTACTGCAGCATCATAGATGGTGTTGCTGGTCCCTGTCAGGGTTCTCTGGCTTAGCTATGAGAAAAAAAACAACCAACCAACCAGTCCTTTTAAATAAAAACAAACCAATCAACCCCAAAGACTACACGAATAAATTTGGCCCAGTAAGAAATAGTTCTGCAGAGTAAGTCATGAAGATATATTTCCTTTCAGATAGTAGAGCTGGCAGAAAGACACAGCACTCCACCAAAAGGCATTCAGGGGCAGCTGGAGCCTTGTAGCTCCTTTTAAAGCAGGGAGGTGCCTTAAGGTGGTGGGATGTTCTTCCAGAAGGGCTCCAGATACAGTCCCATATCTCTTAAGCTTCCTTTGCCCCCTGCTTCTATGGATTGCTAGTCTCCTTTTCCAGCTATGTCTCTTTTTCTCTCCTATGCACTGATCCTTGTTACCTCCTTTTGGTTTTTTCTCCCCTTATTGTTTTGGGCTTATTTTCCCTTTTTGAACTTTGTCTCACCACTTCTGTATAAGGCAAAATGCTTGAAAAGGAGTTGGTTTTTCTGACAATAGCATCAACCATGGTCACAAAATCCTTAAAGTGGAGAAAAATGCACTGGCAGCCCCAAAAGAAACTGGTTCAGTGTCCTGATGTTACAGCTATTACAGTGCACCAATACCGTGAAAACTAAGTGTTAACCACCTTCTGCCGCCCCCCCACCCATGAGAGGCAGTATGTTGGGGACCACGGGGCAGGTCTGTGCATCTGCGTGTGCCCCATCTCAGCGCGGTATGACATCAGTTTGTCCTGTCATCCCTGTGCTAGCTGGTCTGCTCTCAGTTAATCAAGTAGAAACAAATTACTGAGGGCTGCATTTTGAACTGATGTGGAAAACGGTCGAATGGCAGTTTGCGCTTATTCTAAGCAGACCTATTTGAAATCAAGACGTATATTTACATCTACTTTGCAGACACCTGGAATGACAGTGGTGCTTGTGCAGGAGGGCACTACCTGGTCTCTCAGCAGCAAAGTAATACTGTGTGTTACTCCTGTCTATCCGTGCAGTATCAGTGAACATCTGTGATATGAGCTCATGTCTACCTTTGTAATTCTCAACACATGATACTGTTGTGAAAACCCAGTTTCCAAATCCCCAGGGCTGCATGAGAATTTAAGTTTTTATTTGAAAGGAAGGCAGGTTCTTAGCTGTCATCCTTCCAGAGAAATATTTGAAAATTAGACCACTTGGAGCTTGAAAAATGACAAGGCAAATTTAAAAGTTCATTACATTTTTAAAACTTGTTATTTTTTAATGCCTGAAGCTGGCAATATAGCATAAGTCTGCTGTCAGCTCACAGATTTTACTTAAATTAGACACTAAAGGAGTTCAGCAGTCCTCACCAAAAAAATACGGGGCCATCTGTTTCCAAGAGTTTCTTCTAAAATTATGAATCCCTGTTGTGAGTGCTGCCCAGCTGTAATGGGCTGAGAGGTAAGTCAGCCACCACCGGAGGGGAGAGAAAAAGACAGTGGACAGAAACTTTATTCAGAAAATTAACAAATTATCCTTCAGCTATTTAGTCATTTTTCCAATACAAAAGTGTTTCAAACTAATGAAGTGCATTCTCCACTCACAGAAAAATAAATGTGTTTAAAAAGTACACCAATTCAATGAGCTAATTTATCTATAAGCAGGGTTTTCTTTAAGAGACCCTGTGTTAAGATTTAAGGAAGAATGTGGGAGGAGATAGCAGATGCTCTGAGACAAGTGAAAATTATTTAGGTATACTTCAATTAGTACAAAAGCTGCACTGTATTATTACCATAAACAGGATATTTCAGACACACGGTAATAGACAAGTCAAGCAATGAAGTGGAAGTCTTCTTGCTGAAGACACCTTCCTGAAACCATGAAGAAAAGAGCATGTGTCAAACAGAAGACCATTAAATGTGAAACAAAAAACCCAGTAAAATGTGTAAAATGAGATCTTGTCTCCCGGTAACCCTGTGGAAAAGTCAAATTTAGTGATAGAGATTATACCTTAAATTATGCGTGAATGAATGTCATTCAAGCTTTGACTTCTGAAGTTCAGGCAGCACCGATAGCAGACTTGCCACGCAACTAGTCTAACCTCTCAATTGCTCAGTGTCAAATTTGTGAAAATGCCAGTGCAGAATGAGCAATATAGATATTTTCTGTCTGGTACAGGCACATGAACTCACATTTCTGATGAAAATTGCAGTACACAGGTTATAGAGTCACAAAGGTGAGATACTTATCATTCATGGCTACAGCAGTTCTGTTCAAAGACAGGTAATTATCCCACTACAGTCTGGCAAAAACCTCTGAAACCATGCACTTTTCCAGTGTCCTTTTAAAGTCAGAACTATTTACTTTATATGTTTTTGACACTTGTTTCCCATAAAATGAATATAGGTGGTGCCCATCATTTTTTCACACCCTTCCATGTTCCAGCATAAGGGGGAGTTGGACTTGGCTCTGCAGAGCAATGTAGGAAGCCTGTAGGCAATTTAGGAAGCCCTTGGATAAGGAAGAGTACCACTGGGATCATCCAGTATTTGAGGAGGGGGACCAGCTACTGCCAGCCCGCATGTTCTTTGGATCACACAAAGAGGGTAACAGAATGTCAGTCTCATGACGAGCACGCGAGGGCTGGCTGCGCATCCTTTCCATAACTCCATGTAGTTACTACCTGCTCTGTCCTGGCAAAAAGCCTTATGCAAGTCTCTTCCAAATTCTTCACAGGAAATCGGAAGAAAATACTGCAGTGATCCTAAAATTGAAGCTTCAAATAACATTCTTGCTCAGTGCAGACCACCAGGATTGCATTAAGTCCCACTGCGATCAGCAGTGCAGGGCTGCGTGGTTCCATGGCATGCAGCTGTCACCGGATCATGACTGAATTGTTGGCTTTAGCAGGCAATTAAAGGAAGGGGTGGAGAAGGACATCTTTATATAGTAGCCTATTTTAGATAGCGATAAATCTTAGGGGTTTAAAATTAAAATAGAAACTTGCTTGAGAAAGGAAATAATTTTCAGAGCCTGATCCAGGGAAAGAATTAGTGTATTTGGCACTGTCTGTAATTTCTGAAGATATACCTTTGTCCTTACCTGAAATGCATTTCATTTTAAATCCCTTGCCTCTCCAAGGCGCAGATGCCAGCTGCAGAAATATATCTAATAATTCTGTACTGTAGGCAAATTGCCCCTGTATCACTCCTTGCCTCACTGGTTCCCCAGCCTGCTTAACTGCCATATCGTGTCATGAAATAGCATGCCATCCAGATACATTTAATACATTTTTATTTTCTTTTAACAACTGCAATAGGGGATTACTAAACTGATTGCAGGTTACAATATAACTTACCAGCAAATAAACTGTCTACCAAAACAATTACACTAGCAAATGATTTCAGTGATAACTATTAGGTGCCCATTAGAAGACCAGTACTGGTTGTACTATTTGATGATTTGACAATATTTTACCCTAAATTCAAAGTAGTATCAAAAAATAATGAACTGGACTTTATAACCAAATGCAGTGGTATGTCTGCAGGGTTTTCTGCTGTTTCTGTTCAGTTATGGTGGTCAAAACTTTGTAAAAACTAGGAGGGGAATGAGGACAGATTGATAACCGCCTACAGATCGACACCTTACAGCATAGCATTGCCCTTATGTATGTCAGTTTTGAACAGCAGCTTGGTGGAGCATATAATATTAGCACTCTGCATGGCTTCCTTCTCAAAGAGAAAGAAAAGAAAAACAGCACCAAGTGGAGCTCTTGGCAGGGACTGGAGATGCCTGTAGAGAAAAGAAAGGCTTACAGAAAAATAAGGAAGAAAGGGAAACCTTGTTTCCCCAGCACGTGAAGAGAGATACGGTGTACGCAGCAAAAAAAGGAGGTACCCACAGAGAGGGACCCGAGCTTGTGAGGGATGGCAAAAATGGTATGGAGAGGAGCACAATGGGAACCCTGGTAACTGCTCTATTGTGAGCTTTCAACTTCCATGTTTCCCCATGTTTGTATTCTACTGCCCATACCAGGGACCGATCCCTGCACTGCCTTGGGCCAAGCATGAGTTGTTTCTCTGAGCTGAAGCAGAGCTCGTTACTGCCATCTCAGAGATCTCAAACCCTGTCTCCCTGGAAGCTTCATGTTATGAGGCTCCCAAGTCTGGCTGCTGAAATATAAAGTGATAGTGGAAAACCAAGCTACTTAAAAAAAGCAGTGATCTAAAACTGAAGCATCTCACAGCATCAACTACTAGGTTAGAGAAACGTATATTGAACCAGCTCTCTAGTGCAGCCACAAGCATACAGGCATACAAGTGATTTTCGTGGAAATAAACTCCTGTTAAACATTTGAATTCATGTTCTGAGTGCCTTAGACCTTTTGCCCTGTGTGCTTCTTTACAAGCACTAACCTGGCAGTTACGGGGAAAATAAATTTCCAGACTTGCTTCAATCAATGAACTGTTGACTGTCACAAACTCAGTGTACGCACACTTTGAAAATAAATCCATTAAATATAAAGCTGCTAACAAAACAGAAACTCCATGGAAGAGACCTCGCAGAGCATCTGCATGAAGAAGTCTGCAAAAATGGGCTCAGAGCACTAGTTCCAATAAGCTATTAATTCCCATTAAGCTTAGTGGTTATTTCCTAATAAAAGCATACTCATTCAGCAAACGTTCATAGTTAAACTACATCTCTCTTGCTAGGAAAACCAGTTGTCAGCTAAGGTCCAAGGCGAGGGATGGATCCAGCATGGGCAGGGCTCGGTGGGCACAACAGTCCTCCAAGCATGAAACTCAGAGAATCGTGTCATAGCAGAACAGACCACCTCAGCCATGGCATCTCATCCTTGTCTCCATCCCCACCTTCATCAGCAACACAACTTTTGGAAGACATTTCCCAGATTTAGTGACAAAGTCACTTAGCTGTAGATTAGCTCTCCATAAGGAACAAAGTTATAGATTTAAGCAGGAAATCAAGAAGCCTTTTCTTTTTTCCCCTCACATTTTAATTAGTAGGAACCAATCTTCCTTTGGCTCTCCAAGCAGTATCTGGCAGGGATACAGAACCAAAACACTGGAGAATTCTCCAAGCAGTGACTGTACTTGTTCTTCGGCACCAGGCTGCTTTCCCTTTGCCTCTCTCACCCATCATCAATGCTGACAGGTGACATCTCTGAAGTAAGAGAACATCAGTCATACAAAATACAAATACTTCCTTTTTGCAACACTGATTTGCTAATTCAGTGCTGGGGGGAAAAAAAGAACTTGTTTAACCCTATCCATCCAGCTCAAATTTATGTTCCCTGCCTTGACAGCTGCAAATATCTCAGGGTACTTAATTAACAGGCCATTGTCATGATCTGTCTTTGCAAACCTTTAAATCAAAACTGTTTGATTTCCACAAGAGATTATCTGATTTTAATAGGGATTGATTCAAGGACATCCAATGCCCTGTGCTATGCAGGTCAGACTGTTTGATTACCGTTGTTTTTTTCTGGATTTATGAGTTATTTTTTCTTTGCAAATTGAAATTATTAAACTGTATCATTGAAAAAGCCACAGGGGTTCATACTATTAATAGAAGCACAATAAAACAGAAGGCAGGAAGCAGGGTAACTGTGGGTGGCTACTACACTTTCAAAAAGCAGGAGCATCTTGAACCCAACAAAACCAGCAGATGAATGTTCCTGCTCTGTGGGAGCAGGATGGAACCATGGAGAAGAGCTTGATCATCTTCAGCCCCGACCCATTTTTCTGTTATTTCCTGCTTTTTTTTTTTCCTATTTTTTAGGACATTCTATTACTATGCATGGATCTACACTGTATCACATGAGAAACACCTGAATTGGAGATGTAGTCTGTCTGCAGTTTCGGTTGTGAATCACTTTCATGGGTTATGTTTAGACTTTTGTTGATTTTTGAACTCTCTGTTTCTGTTAGGTCTGCTACATGCCATTCCAGCAGCTCTCATCTTGCTTCACACCTGTATCTAAAAAAAGGCATACTGTAAATGAAACATTCTCAAATATTATTTATTCAGAAATCTTACAGTTTAATCTCTTCCTTTTGCTGCCTTGTCATGTAAGAAAAAAACGTAAAATAAATATGCATTTCTTGCTGCTATACAAGCTTCTCTAAAAGTGGTACAAGGAAGCTGCACGTCTGCAGACATGCAAAAAGCAAACTGTTACTAAAATAAAGGTGGTTTCTCAACCCAATTACAGAACAATAAGCTACTGAATAAACAGTCTCTGACTTATTTTCATGCTCATGCTTAGCCCTTTAAGTATGCCGCATGCTGAGGAAGAAACCGAGTAGTAGTAAACTTAGCATTTACATTATAATAAATATAATTTGTTAGCATTTAAAGGGGGAAAATGCCCTTTAAACATATTTTTACAACATCTTTACATATTCATTTTTCCAAGCCTGCATAAAACTAGTATATCAAGGATATTTGATTCTTACCAGCCTAGCAGATCAATTATATTTAGGTCAGAATGACATCAGAACACACTAAAATTTTGTCACGGTCATATTTTTCTTAAAACTTCACTTTTCACTGGTTACCTTATTTACAGTGTACATCTCATGCTTAAACTCTCCTTTGGGGCAATTTCTGTGAAAGGTCAACATTGTCTTCAGTCCTGTCTATATGAGCATGATGTAAATATTTCTGTAAATTGTTCCACCTCACAATCTAAGATCAGTCTGGCACCCTTTGTCACCAAGGTAAGGCCCATAAAGCATTTAGCAGTGCTTTAAGGTTGCTTCTGATTATCTCACATCTATGGGTATAAAAGCAGCTCAAGTCAACCTCAGAGAAAAGACACATATTAATCAAATGAAGCAGTGGAATCTTCCTTCCACTCCCCATTAAGCTATTTGCATCCCAGAGTAATTTCATTTGGTTTTGATAGAGTTACTGGGTATTTGCGGCAGCCCTATAAAAAAACAGTTAAGACTCACAATCTTCCTCCATCATCCTGTCTTGTGCCAAAAAATGAAAATAAAAGATATGACAATTTTTCAGAAAATGTGTTTATACTAAAGGGGAAAAGTGAAAAGTGTTACATTTGTCCCAGTGGGATAACTGTAGAATATTGGAATACGAAAAACTTACTAACGTTTTGTTCAAAATGAAAAAATCCTATCTATAATAGCCAGGGTTCTTTTTTCTCACTTTAAGAGCTTTCTGTTAGCTCTGGAAGACAAATTTGTTACTTTGCTCAGCAGATACATAAAGAGAGGCAGTGCACATATCTTGTACTTCAAACCAAAGTGAAATTTCCTAGACCACTCTTGACGTTAACTATCATAGATATAGCTCTTTTGTTAATGGTTTAGCAATTTTTGCCTGAAGAGCTTTCAAAAGTTTATCAACAATTTGTTTGCCCTGGGCGTCCAGCCCCTGCTTGAGCAATGCTCGCTGCAGTTGTGCTTGCCCGCAGCCCTGCCTCCTGGATGGACCCTGGATCTGATCCATCCCTTCGCCTGTCTGGGGATGTTGTGGTTATCGGTACCCTGCTCTGCCCACAAGACTCAACGTCCAAGTGGAAACCAGCAATGAGCAGTATCCTGCAAGAGTTTGAACTGGGACCAATAGTATTTAATATCTTAATGACATGGGATGGATTGCACCCTCAGCAAACTGGCAGGCAACACCAAGCAGAGTGGTGCTGTTGACATGCCTGAAGTATGCGATGCCACCTGGAGAGACCTTGACAGGCTTGGGGAGTGGGTCCATGTGAACTTTAGGAAGTTCAACAATGCCAAGTGCAAGGTCCAACACCTGGGTTGGGGCAACCCCCAGTATCAATACAGGCTGGAGGATGCAGGGATTGAGAGCAGCCCTGAGGAGAAAGGACACTGGTGGACAAAAAAGGGGACGTGAACCAGCGATGTGCATTTGCAGCCCAGAAAGCCCGTTGTATCCTGGGCTGCAGAAAAAGAAGCATGGCCAGCAGGTCGAGGTGATTTTCCCCCTCTACGCTGCTCTGGTGAGACCCCCCCCTGCAGTGCTGCATCCAGCTCTGGGGTCCTCAGCACAGGAAAGACACGGACCTGTTGGAGCGGGTCCAGAGGAGAGCCATGAAAATGGTCAGAGGGCTGGAACCCTCTCCTCTGAAGAAAGGCTGAGAGAGCTGGGGTTGTGCAGCTTGGAGAAGGCTCCAGGGAGAATTTACTGTGGCCTTTCAATATATAAAGGGGGCTTATAATATGGAGAGAGACTTTTTACCAGGGCCTGTAGTAACAGGACAAGAGGCAAAAATTTTAAAGTGAAAGAGGGCATGTTTAGATTGGATATAAGGAAGAAACTTTTTACTGTGATGGTGGTGAGACACTGGAACAGATTGCCCTGAGAAGTTGAAGATGCTCCATCATTAGAAGCGTGCAAGGTTAAGACAAGGCTTTAAGCAACCTGATCTAGTTGAAGATGGGGTTGGACTGCATGATTTTTAAAGGTCCCTTCCAATGCAAAGCATTCTGTGATTCTAGGATTCTATGATTCAGATGCTGTGGGTCTCCATCATGGTCAGTGCGGGCACTGCCTGTGCCATGAGAACCATTGCTCCTGCTGTTCCCTAAGCCTCACCAGTTTGCTCTTGGCTGTACCTGGCAATTTCAAGAACAAGATCCCTTACCTGAGGAATGACTCTTCCTTCCTGTCTTAGGTTTCTGCCAAAGAATATCAGAGATAGCAAACACTACAGAAGATAAACAACCAGGCACCTGGCCTCAAATGTACTTTGCTTTTCTGTTGTGGTTATTGTTCTAGGCATCCTTCTTGATTTACATTATTTCATTTTTCCAGAAAGACCTCAAAATTACCTGGCTAGCATTTTCCTTATTCCAGTATCCAACAAGATAGAAATGATTAATTCCAAACTCCAGAGAAAAGTCTAGGTATAGCAGAAAGTCACTGCATTGCAAGCTAGCTCTTGGATCCTGCTCCACCGTTAACGAGCTCATCATCCTTTTCTGTTATCAGCTGTAGAGAGATACTGTATGGTCTAGTAAAACAAGGTATTTCCGAAGTTGTTTCAGCTTCAAAAATTTTGAGATATTACCTTGAAAAAAGACAAATCCTTGCCATTTCCAATGTTCCTAGAATAGAAATTGTTCAGAACCACTTAGGGAGCTAAAAAGCACAGTTGAAGGCTGTGTGGGAGTATTTGCGTATGCATTGGCAGGGGGAGAGAGAGGAAAAGAACTGAGATGAATACAGCACTTTTCGGTGTTCAGCGGAGCTTTGTGTATAATCTGCACTACAGCAACTTAACAATTCCCTATGGTTTTCTCTTCAAAAGAGGATATTAAAAAGAAGGGGAAGGACAGAGTTGTTTAAAATGTTTTCAGTAATGTCACCTTTCATAGCCTCCTATCAAACAACTTCAAAGACTTTCATGTTTTAATTATTCCATAACCTACCCTGCTGAGACTGGTAGAAAATCAAGTCAAATTCTATATTTTACTAGAGATAAATGGAAGACTGTGCCATAAAAGCCCCCTCTGCGTGAGTTTGCGTAAATGGCTCTACAGGCATGTGTGTGCATGGAGAAACAGGTACGAGAAAACAGCAGGATGAAGAGAGGGGAAACACGTGCCAAGCGGTAGCATGCGAAAGTCTGCCAAGAACTGATAAGCTCTAGAGACTAGCATTGACGCTGAATTCACAAAAAACTCTGATAAACTCTGAACACTGAGACTGTGCTGAATCTGTCCAAATCCACTAGCATCGATCATGGGCCATACAACCCAGGCTATATCCAAGGCAGCTGCTATATGCAAAACTACAAAATTATCCATCCATCTATGCATATAAATATGTAAAATACACATGGAGATATACATATATAAGATGAAACAAATCATCTGGAGGGGCTTCCTGAACACCCACCTTAAAGCCTCTGGTACATCAATACATGCCTCTGCTTTCAAGTAAAAAGCTGGGGTTGGTATCCCAACCCTTGCCCCACCTGGGTACCTGTTAGTGCGCATGTTTATGAACTATATATATATATATCTGAATATGAGGGAGTAAGTGAATGCAGTGTGCGATGAGTCCCTTGCTATTAATATCAGAATAATAGAAGGTTATCTAACAAATACTGGTGTGATCTGTGTTTCCCCCAGCCTGATCCCACAAGAGAAAAGGGGATGTACAATGATAAAGTATCATAAAGTTTAACTCCTACATTTTTGTGGATATGAATGTGCGGTGCTACCCCACCTTGGGGAGGGCACCTGACACTGGATCCAGACTTTCTAAAATACAGACTTAGGTATGTTTCCAGTGTGGCATTTCTTAAGTGGCTGCCACCATAAATCGAGGAATGCCCAGAATCAGACAGGGGGACACCACAGACCTGGAGAACTGGTATCATTGGATGGGAAAAATTAAAAAGCCGCAAAACAAAGTATTAATCTTCTCAAAAGTGCATACTCCAGGTCCATCACTCAAGCTTCTGGACCATGTGGTCGATCAATTCTAAAGACCACAGACTCTTCTCAAGACTTCCACAGCTGTGCCAAATCAGTAATGTGGCCTTCTTCCAGCAGACTGACTCTCATGCTCCTGTCAGCCCTGGAGGAATCCCAGGGCTCCCAAAACCAACTCCAACACCGGTGACTTCTGTGGTTCTTATACCAAGTTGGCTCAGGACACCACCAAATTCAGATCACCCTTCGTGTTTTTCTATCATCTCCATTCCTTATAAAAGGGGCCTACAAGAAAACTGGAGAGGGACTTTTTACAAAGGCATGTAGTGATAGGACAAGGGGGAAAAATAAACCGAAAGAGGGGAGATTTAGATTAGTTACAAGGAAGAAATTCTTCACTATGAGGGTGATGAGACACCAGCCCAGGCTGCCCAGAGCAGCTGTGGATGCCCCATCCCTGGCAGTGCCCAAGGCCAGGCTGGACGGGGCTTTGGGCAACCTGGGCTGGTGGGAGGGGTCCGTGCCCATGGCAGGGGGCTGGAACTAGATGGTCTTTAAGGCCCCTTTGAACCCAAACCACTCTATGATTCTGTATGAACTGACAATAGTCTTCTCCAGAGAGAAGAGACCAGGATCTATCAGGAGTCTGCTCAAAACGGGCATCATCTTTAAAGACTGGGCCTGCTTTCAGCATTCTCCTAGGTTTTTCCCCTCCCTGCCACAGCCCATCTCCCTGCTTCTACCTGCCAGACGGATGATCAGGGTGTAATTTTCCAGACAGTTACAAATTTAAATAGGGTTGCCTATTTCCTGCAAACAATCGACAAAAAACGTGCTACCCAAACATTTGTACAGGTATCATTCCTGGTGAGTGTTTTTGATAGGAACAGCGATACCTGCCGAGGTGGTTATGGAGCAGCTCATCGCACTTTCAAGCACTTTACACAGTCCAGGTGCTTTGAAATCCCCATGGACTAAAAAACGCAGCTATTTTGCTAGTTCAGTTTGAGGTGTGTGTAGCTGAGGACACGTCAGATTGTTTCTGAAAGCAACAGATGACAGGTTAAACGGAAATTACACTTTGAAATTAAACTGAAATAACTTTTAGGAGGAGCACGCTTTTAAAATCCTTCAGTATCGTTTGGGTTTGCGTGACCTCTTGCGGTCACATCCCTGCCTTGCAGTTCCACTTAGCTGGGGTGACAAAAACGTCTGTGACATTTTTGGCTACAGTTTGTGCTGAACGGTGGGAGAGGTTTTAGCTTGTGATATGAAACGGCCATTTTAGTGGACGAAAAAGCTCTGCTATCAGATAGCTAGTGATTGTAAATAATTTTTCTCCGAATTTATGCTGATAAAAGTAAGTTCTTGTTCTTGCTTTGTAATGGTGTTGCTGAAGCGCAACAGAGCCGTGAAATGGATTGTATTATGATGCGTCAGAAAATGGCTTTGAAAGGACATAGCCTCACCTACGAATATGAAAAAAAAAACCCACATGTAGGAAGGGGAAATTTATTTTAGCTGCCATTTCTTAGCTTTACTGTGCACTTGCCAGTAAGGCTGGCTGAGAAGTACCATCTTTGCAGGCCGGCAGCAGGGCCAGCAGCTGCCCAAGCTGCTTCTCGGCCCAGCACACCGCTGCCCTCGCCCCCGGCTGCAGGGGCGGAAAGCAGGTGCCACAGCTTCTGCTGCCCTGGGGGTGACCCCGTGGGAAGGCCCCAGCCCACCCCACCTCAGCAGCACCCACCACCGCCGCGGCGGCCTCGCAGCGGCCAAGCAGCAGGGCTGGCAGGGCGGTAGTTCGTAAGGGCAGACCTTGCCGGGAGCTGCCGGACCCGGGGAACGGCCGCCCGGGCCACCGCGGCGCGGCAGGCCGGGACGCTGCCACACGGTAGGCCCGGGGGCGCTCCGGGCCCGCCAGCCGCCACACACGGGAGGGCAAACGCGGGGGTCGCGTCTGGGAGGGCCTGAGGAGCCCGCCGGGGCCGGCGGGGAGGGGGGGGGCGGGGGGGGGGGCGGGGCGGACCCCGCCTCACGGCCCCACAGCGCTTCCCGCCAGCGGCGGGGGGGGGGGGGGGGGGGAGCGGGAGCGGCCACGCCCCGGGGCGGGGCGTGCGGGGCGGTTTTGGCGCGCTGGGCGGTGGGCCGCGCTTCCCGCCATGGCCATGTCTCGCCAGAGCACCCTGCTCCGCTTCTTCCCCAAGGCCTCCCCGGCGCCTCCTCCGCAGCCCGGCCCGGGGACCCGCTGCCGCGCTCCGGGGGAGCAGAATGGCCGTGAGGCCGCTACCAGCCCCGCCGGCGCGGCGAGCAATGGGGCCCGGCGCAAGGAGGCGGGGGAGAAGAACGGCGCGGCCGCCAAGGCGCCCAGGTGAGCGGCGCGGCGAGAGGCGGCGGCAGCGCCACCTGCCTGAGGGGGGGCGGGAGCCGGCGGCGGCCGGAGCGGGACCCTCGGGGCGCGGGGGCACCGCGTGCGTGTCCGTGCCCCCGTTCGCGGTCGGTTCCCCCGCTGCCTGGGCCCGCCGGGGCCTTCCCGGCGCGGGGGGCGGCGTGCAGCGAGCCCCGCGCCTCAGGCGCCTCAGCCGCGGCCGGGGCGGGACTCGGGCCCTGCGGGGGGGCGGGGGCGCCGCGCGTGCGGTCACCCCCGCCCGGAGGCCCGCGGGGCGTGTGGCGGGGCCGGTGGCGGCCTTCCCGGCGGGCCGGGGCCGGGGCTGCCGGCGGGGCGGTGTTTGGGGGTGGCTCCTGGGTTGAGATGCGTGTTTCCTGCCGTGCCCCGTGTCCCTCCCGCGCCGTGCGGTGTCTCGGTGCCGGCTGCCTCCAGGCCGCAGCTCCCGCGGCCGGCAGGAGTGCCCCGCCATAGCGCTGCGGCGCCTGGGCCGGAATCTCGGGGAGAAAGAGCGAGCAGATAAAGCTGCGTCAGGTGCTTTGCAATGGAGACAAGAGCTTTTATGTATTCATTGCTTTTTTTAGCTGGAGGGTGTTTTGAAACCTTACTCACTTCCTTGAGGTGCCCTGTTGAGAATTGCTCTCTACAGGAGAACTCGCCTTAGTTATGTAGGTTGGCAATTCACAACGCGTAGTCTGCAGTCTTTTCCTTTTAGTTAATCTCTGGTTGGACCCAGTTTCTCTTCCTCCACAAGTCCGCTGGGACTCTGGGTGGCCCTGCTTGAGCAGGGGGGTGGACAAGATGACCTCCAGAGGTCCCTTCCCATCTCAGCCCATCTTCTGTGACTATAAAGCTCTATCTCAGTGAGGATCCACTAGAACTTCGAGGAGCAAATGCAAAAAAATCATTTAAGAAGCATATTGGTGGTGATACAGGACTGTATAATCCAGGCTGCACCACCGAGACCTTCAGAGGGCAGGCTGCTCAGCAGCAGTGTGCAGTTACGTTTATGAAGAGAGCTGCTTTGAATGTTTATGTTTCTTAAATTAAACAGCTGTTGTCTTTGCAGTGTCTCCTGTGAGTATTCACCTGGTGACTTGGTCTGGGCCAAGATGGAAGGTTATCCTTGGTGGCCCTGTCTCATATACAACCATCCGACTGAAAGAACAATAGTCAGAGGAAAAGGGAAATCCACTCGTGTCCACGTACAGTTTTTTGATGACAGCCCTACAAGGGGCTGGGTCAGCATTAAATATCTGAGGCCATATAAAGGTAAGAGATATAAATAAAACTTTTTAAAATGGAAACATGCCACTGTTTTTTGAAAAACAGAAGTGGAGTATAGCATAAAATGCTCTTCAGAGAGAGAGAGAGCAGCAAAACCAAGATTAGTATCGAGTGGGAAAGCGTGTTTTGTACTTTCTAAGTTAGAGAAAGCAAGTTTTTGAGGGTTACAGGTGTGTTTATGGTTATACTTCTGTATATTCTTTAAACATAAAACACTGAAGTACTTTTATTTATTAGATTGGGACACAAACTTAAAGCTTACTTGTGTTTTAAAGTAGGTGGTTTTTTTTTCCTTTATTTCTCCCATCAATATAAAAAAATCTGTAAGATGAATCCACTATTTCAGTTTTTAGCCCTGAAATCCTTAATATCAAACCCAGTTTTTAAACAGGTGTTTGGGAACTGCAGCTTGTCCAGAATCATAAGACTAGACACCAGGATGTCGGGTAACTAAAATTAATTCTACCATTGTATTATTTCTTTTAAGCAGCGCAGTACAGTTTTGTTTATAAAATACATTGCTTGAGGCTTCAGAGCATTTGCTAGGGTACTGCTTGTTGTTACAGAGCAGAGTTGGTTTGTCATATTGAAGAAATGACTTGGCTAACTAATGAAAATCAAATGTAATCAAGAATTAAAATTTTGCAGAATAAATCTCACTTTATCACTAATCATGATTTGTTTTCCCCTTGTTTTATAATTTCACCATTGCTGAAAACTAAATTATTGGCTGCAAACTGTCGTGTAAATCATGTCACTGTAAACTCTTGTTAGTCAAACAAGCACTTTCGGTGCAAAGTATGTTAGGTGTGCAGTAGGATTTGCTTATGGTGTCAGCGAAACAACTGAATTTAAACAGTTTTTTCCTTTTTACAAGTCAGAGTTCTGTCTGGGGATCATGTAGTCATCTTTTTTTGGCTTGTTTATACTTAAATGTACTGCACTCCAGCTGTAGTTAGTTTTAAATTAAAATGGTAACATCATTACTGTGTTAGCATAATTTAATGCAAGTCCATAGTTTATATGTGTCTTTCCTGAAGGTATTTTAAAAGAATGAAATATATTTTAATAGCTTGCAGTCGCACTTAGAAGCGAATACAGGTAAGGGCACTTGATCTGTTTACCAAAAGAAGATTGCAGAAAAGTAGGTGCTAAAAAAGTTTAAGCACAGAAACACTGGTCTATCCACAAGAAAAGTGGTTAATGCAGAACAGAATAAAAATACTTAAAATACAAGCTTTGCTTTTAATTTTGGACAAAAAGCTTCTTTGTATGTAGAGTGTTAGAGGCCTTTGGGTAAGAAAACGGGGAAGTTTCTTGTGGTGTTGATAACTGAATAAATACAGACAGCACAGGGCTAGACTTCTGACAGTTGGGCATGCAAGACGTGGAGTTACATATGAGTTGATTAAGTGAATATGCAGGCGTTGCACACTTGAGTGTGCAGTTAAATGATGGGATTTTCTTGCTGCCATTGTTAAAATGTCAACGTTAAAATATTTGTGGATTGTCTCACTGCATTTGCAAAACTGAAAGGAGATCTGGTTTGTTATCGTGTTGCATTTGTGCTGTAGAAGCAGCTACTTGTAACTCCATGATTTGCTACTGTGAGCTCAAAGCAATGCGTGTGAGAGAATTCTTTTGAGCTTATTTCTGAGATGGTTTGCCCTCCTACATACAAGTCAGCTGCCTGTTGTCTAACACTGACAAGCTGGAGTTTCAGTTAGTAGCGGCGTATGAAGGGATTAACAAGAGCAGGTGTAAGGACCTGGTCAAGCAGATCCTGCTGTTGTGTACAGCCAGCTAAACTCGGAAGAGCAAAAAAGGCATCACCCTTCCCCATCTATAGTGTGCTCTTATGTCCCCCTTCTTTCTTTCCCCAAGTTGAATATATAATGTTATATATACCATCCATTTCTTGAGCATGGCATTAAGATGAATCTCAGTGTCTTTGGGGACCCTTTCTAGAAATCGGTCTGTGAGTTGTTTGGCTTTATGTTTGTGTTTATTTACAGGTAGTGGAAGGAGGAACTATGGTGCTCAAGGGATAAGAAAGAGGGCGAGGGAATGGTGCGGTTACTAATAGTAGGCTTTGCTTGATACCTTGCAGTGTCAGGGTGAATTGCCAGTGTGATTGATGATCAGCTAATCTGGTTAACAGGTTGGTGTTGGGTCTGGATGCCTTGCTGCACTTACAGTAGCAGTTTGAATGGCCAGCAGAGCTTTAGCCAGGAGATCTAGGTCATAGATGATCAATGCCCGTAACTTGAAGATAACTTTATGATTGAACTTATCCGTCATTGCTAAAATAGCCATGAGGTTTCAGTCAGGTCTCCTAGTATAAAGTGTTACTTTTCAGTAGCAACCCTAGTTAGAGGGTGTTCAGAGCTGAGCTTAGCTTAGAAGTATTGGGATGTGGTAATGAGTTACAGAAATAGCAGTTCGTTAAGTGTTCACGTATTAGGTAGGCATTCCATTTGCGAGTATTTATACTTTCTCTAGAGGTGGTTTATCAGGCTGAATGAGTGGTGGGTTGCTATGTTTAAGAAGTGGTGAGAATGACTGGTAACAACACAGAACCTTTGATAATTATACTAGTTGTCTGAATACATTTAAAAGTGAAGTCTGAACGCTAAAGGACTGGCTAAATGCTAGACTAGCTTCAGTTTCTGACAAATTATTTGTGGCTTTACAGGTTCATCAGATGGCGAGACGCTGAAGGGAGGAATGTTTTATAGTGCAAAGCCCGAAGTTAAAAGAGCAATGGTGCTAGCGGATGATGCAATGAGTAAAGATAAAACTAAGCGACTTGAACTGGCAGTATGCAGTGAACCTTCAGACACAGAGGAGGAGGAAGAGGAGGAAATGGAGGTAAAATCTTTCTTGCTTGCAGTCACTTTCAGAAATAGTGCTAGAACTTAGAAGCTGTCTTTTGGAACCAAGTGTTGGAATATCCTCAGTTCCCTGGTACAGTAATCATAGCTTCTCTTTAATCATGCATCCGTATGTATCTATATGTCTTTTCTTTTTTTGTACTGTTTCTGTGTTGTCAGGTCATATGCTGGCCTCTTGCCTTTTCTAGTTGGAAAGACAAGTCTAACATCTCTTTGGTGTTCTGTATGGTAGGGACTGGCCTCAGAAGTTACTTAACTTCTCTAACTCTCTGAAAGAGTGATCTTCCGTTGATCACTCCCTGGGTAAGCCAGGTGACCCACTTTCTCACTCAGAAAGTACTTTTTTTCCTGGTGCATCTTTTAATCTTCTCTATATGCTATTCATATTCCAAATTCCCCTGAGTTCGATCTGAAGTTTTAATTTGTCATAATACAGAAATTTCTAACTTTTTGAGTATTCATCTTGAGGCGTTAAATTGGATTTTTGGAGGCTGCCCTCATTTTATAGAGTAGCACTAAAATACAAATTCTTGTACTGTTAACACCAGTCTGTTGGTGGTGGGGTAACTAAAAAGTTGTTTGGTTTTTTTTTTTAAATTGTATTGTGTTCACATTGTAATGCGAATGATTCAAATGTTATTTCAGTACCACCGTATGCGTTGGAATAGAGTTCTTTGGAAAAGAATGGTATGAGAAAACTGCCAGTGGGATGGTGGTTTTCCTTACCTCCTCTGTCAGCGTGGCCCATCAACTCTTTCTCCAGTGTGACATTGCCCTGAGGGACAGGTGCCGCTCCAGGCATTGTGTTATGTTCGTGACAACAGTGCAGTGGGCACTGGCACACTTAGTATTTGTAACAGCCCCTCTTCTGCTGTTTTTCTCTAGCACTGGCGCTGGCGTTCTTAAAGCTTCAGGCTGAAAAGGCAAATAATGGCGTTTCTTCTCTTTCTCCTAGATGTGCATGATCTTCTTGAAGGTCACTGTGAGGTAGTATGCTTGTAGGTGGAAATAGGCAGTTAACTCAAACCCCCCACAAATCACGAGTACTCACACAGGCTGGCACTGAGAGGCTGCAAAACCCAGTCACATATCTGATGTAGGTTGGTAGGAAAAAATCGCAGCACAGTTAGCTTATGGAGGCATTTCTCTTTTATGCTGAATTTCATATACCATATGTCTTTTGTCCAGTTTGTTTTGTTCATCAGCATCACTTCTGCAAGGTAATGAATGAGACTGTAAAGAATACAAAGAGGAGTAATTATGCCACTGGCCAGCAGCAGTTTGTTACCCAGAAAAAAAGTTAATTATGTGAAGGTAAATGGAATTGGCTGTGGCTCTGCTGTCTCTTGCTTGGAGTATCATAGCTTACTGCATTACTGCACGTTTTTGTGCTTCTTTCTGCTTTTGCAACAGTGATGCTTTACTTTGTAGCCAGAATTTTCTGTAGGTAAAATAATTTATTTTCCCAGCAGATGAGTGAAAGCGCATCAGGCAATAGTGATGACGGCAATAGTGAGGAGGACGTGAAGAGTAATAAGCGAGTAATGAGCAGGGAAAGTGCCGTAAAAACCAAAAGAAGAAGAGTGTTGGATTCCGACAGTGATCACGATGGCTCCGATGTAGAGTTCAAGCCTGATGTGAAAGAAGTGGCGAGCAGCGAGGAAGCTAGTAGTGGGGTGGATGAAAATGAATCTGACACAGAGACAGACTCAGAGAGTGTTGCAGAAAGTCCCATAAAAGTCCCTTCTAAACGAAAGAAAAGAGAGATAAACAAGCCTGCTAAAAGGAGTAGCTTAGAAAATGAACGTTCTGAAACGCCCAAAAGAGCAGCAACAGTTTCTTTAGAAGCCAAGTCTAAGCTGACATCATTTGCAGCACCTGAAAGCTTTGAATCTCAAGCAAATGCTTGCAGCGGAGGAGGCATCGGTGGCTTTGCAGCGTGGGAACATGAAAAGCTGGATTGGCTGCAGGAAGGGAAAAAGAAAGATGCGCATAGGAGACGGCAGAGTGACCCTGATTATGACCCATGTACTCTGTATGTACCTGAGGATTATCTCAACAAGTGCACGCCAGGAATGCGGAGGTGGTGGCAGCTGAAAAGTCAAAACTTTGATGCTGTGATTTTCTACAAAGTTGGTAAATTCTATGAGTTGTATCATATGGATGCAGTCACTGGCGTAAACGAGTTGGGCCTCATCTTTATGAAGGGTACTTGGGCCCATTCGGGTTTCCCCGAAACTGTGTTTGGCAGATTCTCAGATGTTCTTGTGCAGAAAGGCTACAAGGTAGCCCGTGTTGAGCAGACAGAAACTCCCGAAATGATGGAAACGCGCTACAAGTCAATGGCCCACCCAACAAAATTTGACAAGGTTGTACGCAGAGAAATATGCAGAATCATCACCAAGGGAACTCAGACTTACAGTGTGCTGGATTGTGATCCCTCTGAGAACCACAGCAAATACCTTCTGTGCGTTAAGGAAAAAGAAGAGTCCTCTGGACAACGTGTTTATGGGGTCTGCTTTGTTGACACATCGGTGGGGAAGTTTTACATAGGTCAGTTCTCAGATGACCGGCACTGTTCGAGGTTTAGGACTTTAGTAGCGCATTACACTCCTGTGCAGGTGCTGTATGAGAAGGGGAACCTGTCAGTGGACACACAGAAGATACTGAAGGGCTCTCTTGTTTCTTGCATTCAGGAAGGGCTGATCTCTGGTTCCCAGTTCTGGAATGCGTCTAAAACACTAAAAGTCCTTCTTGAAGAAGGCTATTTCAAGGAGAAACAGAACTCTGAAAATGGATGTTCTCTGCCCTCTGTAATCAAATCTCTGACTTCAGAGAGTGACTCGCTGGGATTGACTCCTGGTGAAAACAGTGAGTTAGCTTTGTCAGCTCTTGGGGGATGTGTCTTCTATCTCAAAAAATGTCTGATTGATCAGGAGCTGTTATCGCTGGCGAACTTTGAGGAGTACATCCCCGTGGATATTGATACTGCAAAAACTACAAGTTCAAGCAGTTTCTTTGCCAAAACTGACCAGCGGATGGTGCTGGATGGAGTCACCCTGATGAACTTGGAAGTCCTGCAGAATGGAACCAACGGAACCACAGAAGGTACTTTGTTGGAAAGGATTGATACTTGTTGTACCCCATTTGGGAAGCGACTCCTAAAACAGTGGCTCTGCGCTCCACTTTGTAATCCTAAATCCATCAATGATCGTTTAGACGCTGTGGAGGACCTGCTGGCGGTGCCAGATAAAATGTCTGAAGTTAGTGAGCACCTGAAGAAACTTCCTGACCTTGAAAGGCTGCTCAGCAAAATTCACAGTATTGGATCACCACTTAAAAGTCAGAACCATCCCGACAGCAGGGCCATCTTTTATGAAGAAATCAAATACAGCAAAAAAAAAATTGCTGACTTCTTGTCTGCGCTGGAGGGGTTTAAAGTAATGAATGAAATTGTTGATGTCATGGAGGACGTTGCCAGCAACTTCAAATCTAGAGTCCTTAAGCAGCTAGTCACCCGCAAAGCCAAAAATCCAGGTGGCCGCTTCCCAGACTTGAGTGCAGAGCTTAGAAGGTGGGATACCGCTTTTGATCATAACCAGGCTCGGAAGACAGGAGTGATTACCCCAAAGGCAGGTTTTGACCCCGATTACGACAAAGCGCTACAGGATATTAAAGCTGTTGAGGAAGATCTTCACAATTACCTGGATAAGCAACGCAAACTGCTTGGATTCAAATCCATGCTGTACTGGGGGGCAGGCAAAAACCGATACCAAATGGAAATACCCGAAAGCGTTGTATCACGTAATTTGCCTGAGGAGTACGAGTTGAAGTCAACCAGGAAGGGATATAAACGTTACTGGACCAAGGAGATTGAGAAGATGCTGGCTGCGATGGTTAACGCTGAAGAGCGCAGAGATGCAGCACTAAAAGACTGTATGAGGCGTTTATTTTACAACTTTGATAAAAATAGCAAAGACTGGCAGACAGCTGTGGAATGCATTGCTGTGTTAGGTAAGAGGTTTTCTTCATTTTGACATACAGTAAAAAAGTCTTGCACAGTGTAGTATGAAATCTGAGCTGGATAAGCAAAAAAGGCTTGTTGCAGACTCTCGATTTGTAGTCTAAAACCCGACTGTGGTAACAGCAATAACAGGGATCACCTGTTTGCATCCTGTCGGTAAATGGCAGAACAATTGCTGGCTCTTGATGTTTGCAGGCTCTTCTTTTATTCCCGTTGTGTGATTGCAGGTATGCAGCTGAGGATTTCTCACAGTTCAGCGTAGCCCGGGGGGTCTCGCACTGCCTCTAGGATTCTTGTGTATGAATTAGTATCTGCTTAGTAAATGAAGGCGGTGATGCAGATGGAGGTATAAAAAAAAAATATCTAAGAGTCTCTTGTATTCTCTTCTCAGGACTGGCATACTCTCGTACTGTGATTTTTCTGCTAGCATGAGGCTCTCTGGGATGTCTTTATTCCAGGGAAAAATTAAAGCACCCTCTGAATGCCACTGGGGGAGAAAAGGTGGTGGGGGGGGGGGTGGCAGGCGGGCAGCGAGTCTTGTCTGGGAACGGATCCTCTGAATGGGCTGGGAGAGCTGGGAGGCAGCCACGTTAGGTACACCACAGTACCAGGGCAAGTACAGAGATGATTTTCAGTGGGGAGGGAGACAGCTTTCAGGCTCAGCTGTAATATGTGTACAAAAAGTCTAAAAAAAAAAAAAATCACGTAATGTGGTCTCATTTTGTAAGCAAGCAGCTTTTAGAACCTTAGAGCTAGTCTGATTGAGGGGGGTTGTGCTGCTGCTTTCTGTGAGGCCGACAGAATTTTGATATTCATATAAATTTATTCTGGTAACTTTCAAGTAGTGATTCTTAACAAAGTAATTCATCGTTGCAGAAGCTGATTTCCTCTTTACTTCTCTTGTTCCAAAATAAAAACCAATGCAAGAAAATAGTATTTTATATGTGTACATTAAAAAAAAAAAAAAATGGCTTTGGAAGTGAAATGATGTGGATTTTAAAGGCCTTTAAACTGAAAACTGGAGGGGAGGATTTTTAATCTGACACCACTAGAAATCTGGAAGGAATGAGAAAAAGAAATTGTGAATATCCCCACCTTTTACTTGTTCTTTTGGAGTACTTCTTGGATTTTTTTCCTTAACAGGAAAATGGAATGGAAATGGAATCTTGTGTTTACAAAAATGCTATTCCGTAAGTGCATTCCAGTGGATGAATAGAGAAAGGTGAAAGTGTGACTTAACTGGAATTTCTCTTTATCTTATAGATGTCTTGATGTCCCTTGCTAACTACAGTCAAGATGGTGATGGACCACTGTGCCGACCCGTAATTCTACTGCCTGTAGATAGTGCTCCTCCCTTCCTGGAACTTAAAAATTCACGCCATCCATGCATTACAAAAACTTTCTTTGGGGATGATTTTATTCCTAATGACATTGTGATAGGCAGCAGAGATGAAGATGGCAGTAGTGCAGCTTCCTGTGTGTTAGTAACTGGCCCGAATATGGGTGGCAAATCTACGCTCATGAGACAGGTGATTGACTATCTACATAAGATTGAATGTTCCAGAATACCTCTGTGTTTTGCATAAAGGAATTGCAAGACTTGGCTGTTTAAAATGTGAAAGGAGGTCCCAGCAGTGATTTTTCAGGGCGTACAGTACAGCAATTACACAGTAAAGACAAAGCATAATCTGGTAGAAGATGCCCATGTTAAGATAAGTAGATTTTCTACTTTCAGTGCTTTAGTGAGGAGTAAGTTTCACTTCTGTTATGAGAGATGGTTGGGAAAAAGCGGTGAGAGTCTCTTACCTTTTTCAAGTGGCCTTATCCAGGACTTTGCATCATCTGGCAAGAGATGCTTCTGCAGGTCGAACAAGATGAGAATAGAGAACAGCAGCAACTGGGCAAGCAGCGGGGAGTTTGCTGTATAAACAGTGCTTGCTGTGATAACTCGTGTTTTGAAGGCTTTCGGAGTGGTTCAGTCCTGCTTGAGATAATGATGTTGCAGCCTGGAGCTGTTAAAACAGTGGGATGCTTTATGTACTCTAGTCTTTGTTTTAGGGGAAATACAGTTTTATTCCCTCATTCTCTGTGTGGAACTGAAGCTCCGAGCAGGTAGTAAAAATGTAAATGTTTTATTGTTTGTTCTGCAGGCTGGTCTCCTGGTTGTAATGGCTCAGCTGGGATGCTACGTACCTGCTGAAGTCTGCAGGCTTACACCGATTGACAGAGTATTTACAAGGCTTGGTGCCTCAGACAGAATTATGTCAGGTGAGTTTTGAAACCCAGCTGTCCAGAGTGCTTTTGCCACCCAGTGAGTTCCTTTTCTTGCTTTGAGTGGCGGGTTGGGAAGGGATAGTCTGATTTTTATTTTTTTTATTATTATTATTATTTTTTAGGGAGAGCTGGACAACTAATTTGTTGTGTCTCATTGTTCAGAGTAGAAATAGGGTTGTAGTTATGCTTGATTTGTTCAATATGTCTGTCCTCCATTATTTTTGACTGACACATGGGATTACTTCTTAATGAATTCTAATATTAAAAGCCTGCCTTCCAGCTGGATGCATGTCTGAGGAATATAATTTTGGATATTGTACAGTTGACTGTGTTCTACTTTATATAGGTAGAAAGATAACCTGCGTAAGTAGAAAACAATCAACTGTACAATTATCATCTCTTTCTAAGTGTTCTGGAGTAGAACAATGATGCTTAGGTAGCTGGTGTAGAGTTGGTTTTGTACCTTCCTGCAGGGACTAGAGGCCCCGTGTTTCAGTCAGGGTGCCTGCCCTGTGTCTGAAATCTGTTTTCTTCAGGAGGTGAGAGGAGGCAGGCTTCCTTCTTGGAAGTGTTAGTTGACAATTCTTGGAGTATTTTGTTTCTTCCATGGAGAGGAAGACAGAAGTGGAGGAGGACACAACGGATGGAGTGGGAAAGTCTGCCTGCGGTGGTAGGCAAAGTGTCATGGGGCTAGAAAAAGTGTTTTTTGTGGTAAGAAGAGTAGTGAGTATCACAATTCATTTAAGGAGGGTGCGGATTTTCTGTGATCTTTCTGCTGAAAAATGTGGGTCAGCGAATGTGAAAGGAGTTAAGCCTACTGAACTGGTTGCACATAAGGAATTTGGAAACGAATCGTTCAGAGTTCTTCATTAAAAAAAAATACTTACACTTCCCCAAATCAAGCTTTTCTTTGCCCAGCTATTTTCCATTTTATTTAATTTTAGTATAAAAGGAAATCTTAAGAACGGAAGAGTACTTAAGCACTTACGGTAGAAATAAAAACTGCCTGTTCTGCAAGAGAGGTGGTTTAGAAGAATGTAGCATTTTCAGCTTTTTTTTTCTGTCAATGGGGAGCTACTCTTTTCCAAAGATGTGCACAAACGTATTAACACCTCCTATCATGAGGCTGAACGCTGCACAGCAGAGCTAGCTTTGAAATCTGTTCCTGATGCATTGGTTTCCACACCGTAGAAATGAAAGCGCAGCCGAAGTTGTTCCATGGCAGTCATTTCGTAATGGAGGTCAACAGGACTTCTATGAAGTAAACTTTAAGTAATATAATTTTAAAATTGACTATGTGATTTTAGGGGTTTATTTTCTACAGTGAACAAATAGTTATTCCTAAGCATTGTTAAAAAGTAAGTCCTGAAAACTTCTTTTAAGTAAATACAGGAAATCAGGATCGCTGGACACCGCTTAATAATTCATGTCGAAAACCTTATGTTAGAGCACGGCAGTGCTCATGCAGTGCGAGTACGGGAAGTAAATACTTGCCTGCTCTGAAATTACATTCATTGCTGCTGCATGTGATTATTTGGCATGAACCCTACAAAGAACAAGTAAATCTGGACTTCAGACATGTGGACTTATCGTGTGCAAGGGTCTGATTAATTGTGTACTTCTGCAAAAACATTTTCAGGCCTCCTATTACCTGGTCCTGGAAGATGTTCAGTCCTTGGCAGCAGTGTACTACTTTTGTTGTACTTAAGTGGAGTACATATGAGTACAGCCTTAATTATTTGAATAATTAATTACCTTATAACATCAACAACCAAATTAGTAAGTCTAGGCTCGTGGTGTATTTCAAGGTTTTCTGCTTGCTTTTTCACACAGAGAAGCAGCACACCTTGGCCTGCCTCATGCATTTAAGGGCAAGAAGGAGCAAAAGGTTCTCCCAGTCTTGTATCCTTTGCACCCCTCTTCTTGTCCAGCTGGTAGATCTGACCAGGGCTATTAAAAGTAGACAGATAAGGTGGCCTAGAGCTTAATTACTTGTACTTGTGCCTATGCCTGTACTCTTTAGGAACCAAAACCTGCTTTCTCCGGCAAATGCAGATCTGCCACTTTCACCCGGGAAAAGCAGTTGTCTGTGTGTGTTCATCTGCAGCTTGCTGTCATGTTTCATTTTAGCTTGACCAGGACTCCAGTGCAGGGTAAATAGGGGTTTAGTCGTGGCTGTCAGATCTTTGACTACTTAATGGCTTTTTTTTTTTTTTTGGTCATTTCTTTTAAAGGTGAAAGTACCTTCTTTGTTGAACTGAGTGAGACTTCCAGCATTCTCCAGCATGCAACAGAGCACTCCCTTGTTCTCGTGGACGAACTGGGTAATTAGTACATTTTGTAATAGATGGAAACTAAATCTAAGATTAAAGACTAGATGAAGGTTGTTGGGCTGTTTAAATAGAAACCAAGTTGACAGGGGCTGTTCTGCCGTAATGCTCCCAGTGTTTCACTGGTCAGTGTCCGTAATTCTCTCTGAAACATGTTTGCAGGGTACCCAAGAAGTACTATTACACCCCCTCCCACCCCCCAGTCATTACTAGCCTATTTCTAGCTGAGTTTTTCTGCTTGCCTTTGCATAATTACTTGCAGTAAACCTTGAGCAAGCCAGTAGCAAGTCTCAAGAGAGCAGAAATGCCGCCTCCTGCAGTGCTGAAGAGTGTGATTGTTACAGGGCAAATACTGGGGTCACTTCCCACTGATACTGGTGGCTCTTATCCTGCTCCCTGCTGTTTGCCAGTCTTCCCCACAAGCCACCAGGGTGAATAACCCAACAATACAAACTGATACAAGGCAAACTAGGCACTGTGTGTGTCTTTGAACAGAAGCGAAGATGTTTTTCTGTTAATCTTAACAATTAAAGGTGTGTGTCTTGAGGAGCAAGCAAACCGTGGGTGGAATTTACTTGGCTGCTTTTGTTCCTGAGTATGCCAAAGCTTTTCTGCTTTTTTCTGCAGGCAGAGGCACAGCTACTTTTGACGGAACAGCTATAGCGAGTGCAGTCGTGAAGGAACTCGTGGAGAGAATCAAGTGTCGGACGCTGTTCTCCACACACTACCACTCGCTGGTGGAGGATTATTCACACAGTGTGGCTGTGCAGCTCGGTCACATGGTATGTGTAAGTTTAGTGTAACACACGAGTTGCGAGTGCTGAAGTACAGGATTTTTCCTTGCAGCTGGCAGATCTTGTGCTGTGTGCGCTGTTGTGTGTTCTGCCTGTCCTGAGAAAAGGGATGTTTCATGCATTTATTGGTCTGTAGGTAAGCATTACACACGCTGATTTGTAACTTAACTCTTTCTAGGCATGTATGGTTGAAAATGAGAGTGAAGATCCAAGCCAGGAGACAATTACGTTCCTGTACAAGTTCATTGAAGGGGCATGTCCAAAGAGCTATGGCTTCAATGCAGCGAGACTTGCTGATATTCCAGAGGAAATTATTCAGAAGGGGCACAGAAAAGCAAAAGAGTTTGAGAAAGCGACCATTTCGCTGAGAGTATTTAGGTAAGGCCTTGGTTTTCCCTTCTTAGGTTGCGTATTGCTTAGTAGGCCTCCGTCTTAAAGTCTGGGCAGTGGCTTTGGCTTACAGCCTCACAGCACAGGGGGCGGTTCAACAGATTTTTGCAAATACCAAATGTACTTCCCAAGCAGTGAGGGAGGGAAGGACTAAAACCTGACGGCAGGAGGGCAGCAATCCCGCGAGTAACAGGGCATTGTTTGAGGCATTGAGGCAGCATTTGAAGCCTGGAGTCACTGCTGGTCTCCAAGAGCTCCGAGGGGCAGAGGGGCTGGGCTGGCTGCGAGCCAGGGGCAGAGGGGCTGGGCTGGCTGCGAGCCGAGCCCACCTGAGGGGATGCCCGAGCTGCCGCGCCAGGCACAAAGCGGCATCTCTGGCCTCTGAGGCCGTGCAGGCTGCAGGCAGCTGCTGTCCGTGCGGGTGAGGCTGACGCGTTATTTCCCGTAGGTATCTCTGCCTGGTGGTGGATGGCGCAACAAGTGATGCAAACGCTGTGCAGAAACTTACCGCTATGATCAATCGTCTTTAAGGACGTGGATGGTTTCGTACTGGCGGTTTCTCAAAAAGGTGGTATCAGACAACATTATGATCTAATAAACTTTATTTTTTAAAAATGACCATTTTTCCATTGTCTTTCCTAGGAAATTAAACCCTTTAATTCTTACCTACCCTCTACATAATGGTTATTGAGTACTCCACAATATATTAAGTCTAGATGTTATGGTACATGCATACACTTTCAGGCTGTTGATTACCCACTGTCACCAATACACATAAATGGAAAAAAGCTATGAAACTGTATAGGGCTGTATATATACTTGTCTCAGCTTCTTTAGAGCAGGAAATTGCTGTGATTTCCAGCAGGTTATGTAAGTAATGTCCGAACTGTTCAAAAAAAACTATGAACAGAGTAAAGTACAAGACTGTTTTGAGGAGACTTTCTACTGTGTACTTTAAAACATAGTAAAATTTCTTTCACAAAACTTAGTTACATGGGTACTTTGTTTTATAGTGCATTATAGTCTAGGAAGTCTCATTAAAACACTCGCTGCTTTTTTTTTTTGCCTTTTTTTTTTTTGTTAGGGTGGTTTGAGTACAGACTATTGCTGGGGCAGGGAAGGAGATTATTCTAACTTCAGAGGACACCAGAAAAATTGCTGGATATAATTTAAGATTAGTGTTTTCTCTTTCATAGAAAGAACGTACATACTGGGACATGAGTACAGTTACAGCAAGTCTAGGTGTGCTAACAAAACAGGACACATTCAAGTACAATAAGATTTTTTTTTGCTTGAAATTAGAAACAAACTACATGAGATTAAAGCATTAAAATCATATTTCTCAATCTGAATAAATGTTAAAAAAAAAATCAAAAGAAATGCAGAAGTGCTAGCTCACATTTTTTTACCATGTTACAAAAGCAATTGGTACCCATGTCCATAAAGGCAGCAACAAAGAATGCTGCTTGTCTACAGAATAGTACTACTGCAAATTGGACTGTGTTTCAATGCTACTTGTAAAAACACCAGCTTTCAGAAGTTGGTATCTGTACAAAATTGCAGCTTATTTTTCTTCACTTCTGTCCCTTCAAAGTCTTTGTTTACACAGTAATGCTAAAACGCCCAGTTCTGTTATCCTGAGTCAACATATTGCCACTTTCTTTTTTGGTAGGTTGAGCTCCATAGTGTCAACACCTCAACACATCCGCTTTAATACAGTCTCTTTCTGCAGAAATGGGCAAGTGTAACTTCCTCCAAAAAAAAAGTTTTAATAGTTATGATATTAGAATGGCAGGACTTTCTTTCTGAAAGGAATTCAGTTGTGCTGCAATGTATTAGATTCTATAGGTGGAGCAGAGTCATATAGTGTATCTGTATCATGTGTAGGCTCTCCAGCAAGCGTACAGGGATTAGACAGTGTTCCAGCACCACAGTCGCAGAAGAACCTACAAAGAGAGAGAGCTCTTTAGCTTCCAGCTCTACTGGTGCCCTCGAAACCACTCAACGGGCTCGTTTGAAACATACCTATCGTGTCTAATGAATTCTACATCATGTCCTTGATGGCACTTCTTAATGCAGTTCACGCATATGGCATTGCGGTCGGTGGTGTTGCAGGTGTGACATCTGCAGGAAAACGGCACCGCGTTAGGCATGAGCCACAAACCCAGGCGCTGGGGGAGGGGGCAGGGGCAGGACAGCACCAAGGCGAGGATGGACGTGGGACTGAAAAACTTGGGAACCGGTGGTGAAGCTGGATTTCACGGCATGCTGGCGGTTCCGCATTCCGAAATAGCAGTTTGGCGGTACAAGCCCGCCGGCTCGGGTACGTTCTCTGCAACCCCCAGTAAATTCGAGACAACGGGAACTTGTTCAGTCCCCTCCTGCTGCAGCTGGGGAAGGGCCCCGCGGCACTCCCGGGCAGCCAGCAGCTGTTCAGGGCCGCGCCAGCAGAGAAACCCTTGACCCAAACCCAGGGAAAGAACCTGTTACCTGTAGAAGTCGTGCATCGGGTAGCTGGTGTAACTCGAGATCTTGTATAAACACTGGCCCCTACTGACAGCTTTTTCTATGGCATCTTGATTGTTCATTATTTTGTTATCTGTTGTGAAAAAAACCACAAACAGGCAAGAAGTAATAAAAAACCAAACCCAAGAACTAATCACATCTGGATCAATGACTTTTTTTTTTTTTTCCCCCTTGGTACGTTACAGCAGAGCCCCCCACCCCACCCCACCCCACCCCTTTAAGAGCTAAAGGCACCCGGACAGTTCATTCTATGCCTGCGTTTTAGTTCTGGCCTTTAAGCCCATGAAATCCTCCGTGCCAGATTACAAGGCAGATGGCCGGGCGGCGCAGCGCGCGCCTCAGACCAGAGCGAGCCCTCCTCCTTGCACGCACCGCGTGGAACACCTGATGAGCCTGCCTTTAAATACTCGCTTGTAAATAAACGATTAGAGGGACAAGCCTTCCTATCGGGCTGAAGTTCGCTGTTGAGCAGTCTGAAACCCAAATGTCTGGAAACCTCTCGTCTGCTGTTAGTTTTTACACAGAAAAGTGCGGCTTTTCCCCAGCCCAGGGGAGGTTAAGAACAAGGCACTTTCCAGCACAGCAGAAGTGGGAATTAGGTCTGACCAGCACCTGAAAGCTGTGTCCAAGGCACACCGAATTCGAGAATCCTCTCTTACTCAGCTGCCAGATCTTCTGCCAAGGCCCTCAGCGCACCTCAAACTAGCCCTGCCTGCTCCCCACCGCGTCACTGCGCTGACTGAGGCACTCGGTGAGCAGGAGCCGCGAAGCGGGAGCCAGACCTGCTGTTGTGAGCGGTGTAAAGAACACACAGGAAAGGGCTTAACAAGTACAACCAAGCAGGTAAAAATTCTGCAAACTGAACTCTGTTCTTCTAGAGTAACACCCTGGGGCTCTGGCGTTCACACCATTGCTCCCACCTCCCCCCAAAGGACCCTGTCCCATGCACGCTTCCCCACTATACGTGGGAATTTTATGTATGCAAACTGTTCCTCTCTTCTGTAAAGAAGTGATTTGGGATTGTGAATATTCATGGGCTTAGATCCTGAAAGCCCAGGGAGGTGTATTTCTTTACTGGACACTTGCCGTCAGACATGTGGCAAAAGCCCTTCCATTACACTAACTGGAAACTGGAATGTGAGATGGGCCACAGACCAGTAACCAGTTCAGAAACAATTCTGAGACAGAAGAGCTAATAACAGTGTTTTAATACGGCAGGAAAACCTTAAGTTATCTTTGAAAGTGGCTGTCTAAAAATCTAAGATGGTAGTAAGCCAAGCTAAACATTCAGCTGCAACTCTGAATTTACAAATCAGCTTAAGGTGGTACCAAATCTGAGCCAAAACTGGAAAAAGCAGCATGATAAACCCCAAACCCAGCACAAAAACACAACAACAAAAAAAGTACAAAGGAAGCACATGACAAACCAGGGCTCAGACTCACCTTTCATGGTGACATTGACACCAGATGCTAGAAATAAACCTCCAAAGCGGTTGTTGAAAATCTGATTGCCTTCTAATGTTGCAGTTGCGTGATTTGTTATTTCAATACCTTTATTGGGTTCAGGAGAACAAAGAAGAGAAAAGAAAGTGGGGAAAGTTAAATCCCGATTGTGCATTTGTACCCCTCTCATGATCTAGTTTGTTCATTTTTTTTTAAACAGTCATAAACTCGGGGGCGGGGGGGGGGGGGGAAGGAAAATGCTGTAGCAAATGGCAGTGCAATTTCTAGCTATAAAACTGAGGTTCAAACGTTTCTGTTGAATCCTTTCAAAGAGCTACAGCTGGCATGCATGGTTTCTGTTAGAAACAACACACTACTAGTTTATCCGATACTAAAATGGTACTATGATCATGTATTTTCAAGGGGGATATGACTTAAAGCTGTCATCTTCACGTAGAATTGAAAGTTCTTGTGCACATACCTTACCCTTTTTAAAATAGCTTTTTAAAAAAGTTCTCAAGATGGGCACCTAAAATTCATTTCTTTAAATCTTAGCTTTTATCAGTAACCCGTGTCTTCCAAGTCATTTGTCCAGGACTGCTCTTGACAGCAACCTATCCTTCCCCCCCACCACACTGAAACAACACCTTTAGAGGCTCTTCTCAGAAAACTTGCTTCTTCTGAAAGAAAGATGGGAGAAAACTCAAGAATGCAATTTTAGTTGAAATGGAATGGAATGCAAGATGTACGGAACTGTGCTCATTAAACAGTAATTGTACTAAAATCACTATTAAACATTCTTCACCTCTTTTGGAGTAAGAAATGCTCATTTTAATAATTTTTCAAGTTTGTGGAGTGAGAAAGTTGAGCTCGAGATGCAATTCAAATCTCTTTAAAGTCTATTTGCTCCGTTTCCTAGTTTTTTAAGCAGTGATAAAATATTCAAACCAGCATCCAGCAGATTAACTATAAATATGACCTAGCCAACTTTATCGATTGCTTCTAAAATAAAATAATCGAAAAGTATTTCACAGAAAAATGCTAAGACAGATTATGTGTTGTTACTCAACATGCTATTAATCCCAGAGACCGCTGTAAAGATACTCCGGCTACAATTCTGAATTCTCAAGTGATTTCTAGAATACGCCGAAGGACATCCCAATCTCTGTTCAAATGTCTAAGGACTGTGGGGCAAAGACACTCAGAGTTAGCTTTGTGAAGAGCTTACTCTAAGCTCTAATGCTTCAAAATCTGATTTAAAACACAAACCTGCAGCAAATCCATCAAATATCCGATTCTTCCTTAGCACAGGGTGGCTGTTGGTGCTAATAAGAACACCGGCTTGAGCATTCCTGAAGATATCGTTCTCCTCCAGGAGACCTACGACAGACCAACAGACACACCGCCCGAGCTCGTTAACAGCTCCTTACCTGCAACCCTTCTGTGAAGCATTTTCCTATGATCTCATGTGTTATCATCATCACCCCGCTAACTCCTTTCATGTGGGGGATACCCACCAAGAGCACTGAAGTTAGTGAGACCAGTTTAATTTTCAGCGTACAATCATCTAAGTGTATTTCTTCCACTGCACGGAACAGAATTTGGGATTGTGTGCACCCTTACAGAAACCTCCGCTTTATTTTTGAGGAACCACCGAGTCTTTTCACTTCCCAAATTTTCCTTCAGTTTTCCCAACATCTTTCTGTTCTGGCCCTCTAAAATGAGCAGCCTCCCAAAGCAAAGCTTAACTTGCGTTTTCATTATTGCAGGACAGGATTACTTTAAAATGCTTAACTTAAAATTAAATCTCATTCACAGCAAGCAATTAGCTACAAAATATCAGAAGCTGGTACCAGGACACACAACAGCCAGGGGATTTCAGAGGAGGACCACTTCCAAATTTGCAAGCATATAAAAGACGCCTTAAAGACCTTCCCCCCACCCCCCGCCCCTACATCTTTGACACCGGCAGAACCTGAACCGTCCAGATGCACGATTTTGGCGACACGACTTGCATTCAACACTGTCTTTCAGTCAAATGGCAAAGCTTACAAAAGCAGATGGGATAAAAAGACTGTCCTAAGCAGCAATCTAACAGTCTTCTCGGATGAGATTAATTACCTCTCTGCCTCCCACAGATTTCAGTATTACTGATGTAATTAAGGCTAAAAAGCATCAGTGTATGTTCATTATAATTATTTTATTACTTCAGAAGACAAGAGCTAGGTTTCTAAAGAGCACTTTAAAAAGGACACTGCTTAATCTGAAATTAAACTCTGATCCAGAATATTCAGTATATGCCAGTAAGGGAAAAAACTACCTCTTCCTCCATTAAATATACAGATGCCTCCATCTCTTCCATCATGGATTTTATTTCTTCTTAGTGTAGGATTACTGTCTGTTTTAATCCATACACCAGCCATTGCATTATCAAAAATTTCATTGTCTTCTATAAATCCGAGACCTAAAATTGAAGGAAGGGTAGAAAAAAATAAAATTGAAAAGGATAATAAATGGGAAGAGATAATATTGCAGAACATAAACAATTCTGGATAAACGTGACAAACAAACCTACCAGAATTGTAGACAAGAATCCCACCATTCTGACCACCCCAGATCTTGTTGCGCCTGATTTTGGGGTTGCTTCCAGTTCTAGAGGGGAATGTAAGCAAAGAAATAATTTAAAACTGTTCACTGTCTCCTAAGGCCGAACGTTTAAAACTCCTCTAGAGAAATGCCCCATAAATCTCACTGCTTAAAAATGTTACTAAAATACCATTATTTCCAAACATATTTCAGCTTTACAGACTTCAAGGGACACACGTCCTAGGCAACATCCAGGCTGCATCAGCACTAAGTTTCTTATAAGTTGAAGCAGAGGCTATTCAGACATACTGGTTTTGAAAAAAATGTGTTTCTAAAAATAACTGACAAGAACAGTTAAAAAGACACAAAAGAGCATAAAACAAGCGACATCTGTTTTGACACAAAACCAGAATGTGTTTTACCTTATCTGAACCCCTGAGTACATGTGATTATAGATGTCATTGTCTTCTAACACGCCGTGTCCATTGTCATAAAAATAAACTCCAACCTAACACATTGAGAATTACGTTATTAGTTCCAAAGTAATGAAGTATAAAGAATAGCTTTCTGCTCTACGGCCCCCTTGTAACCACGGAGCAAAACTCACTTGTTTCCCACTGTGTATTCTGTTTCTCCTCAAGACTGGAGTGCTCCCTGTTGTCACCCAGACTCCAGCCAAAGTATTGCTGTAAACTTCGTTTTCCTCAATCACACCTTGTCCTTTTTCATGCTAAATTGAAGACAATTTAAGAGTTGAGAAAACCTGCTAACTGCCAATACTATTTTCCTGGCTGTACCCATATCTCCCCACTATGGCTTCCTTACTGTGGCGACGTAATTTTTCTTCCATTTGAGTACATATTTTCTTTGTTAAATAACAGTGCATCATGATTTTGAAAGTTTTCCATGAAACGAAGAACACTTCGCATGTAGACCACTGCATTTCAAGGCTCTGCAGTAGTATTTGCAAACCTGCTAGCTGTTGGAAGAGGGGTACCTCTCCCCAGCCACGCAATCGGTTGAAAGTTCTGGCACCCGGCACTTTAAACCTAAACTCAGCCCTGTCCACCAGACTGACAAAAAATTGGCATGTCTCTGAAGGTTAATTATCATTAGTGTCTGTGCTTCAAAGTAAAGCAACAGTATTCTTGGTCGGGGTAAGCTGTTCTGGTTAGATTTTCAGAACGAGTAGATGCAGCTGCACACTTGCAGTGTTAGCTGAACCTTAGGTAACTTTTGGCAGAAAGATACACAAATATTTCTCAAAATCTGATATTGCTTAAGGGAGCCTGACAGCTCTTTCAGTTCAACTAGCAGAGCCCTTGCACATGCTGGAAATTGCGCTTTATTCCTCACTTTTACAGTACATGGACCGTGCAGCAATTGCAGTGTATAGCATCCTGAAGGCAAAAGAAAAATGATTTTCTGAAGTTACTGGTAAACATATTACACTCCAAAAAAAGTCAAGCAGGTTGCCTTTTTTTTTTTTTTTTTAATAATGAAAAACTACTATGAAAACTAAACCTTTAAAAAGCTTTTAACCAAGAAATGGTGAAATTCTGTCATTTATCCCACCGTAAATTTTTTACTCTAACAGAAATAATTTAGTGACATTCGTAAGAGCCTTCATCTTTTAAATATCAGCACCAGCTTCAGCCTATTACAATTAACCTAGTTTCTAATGTAAGAAATTCAGTCACTGCAAGTACAATCAAATATTTTACGTAGAATACCCTTTCCCAACGCTTATTTGAACAGAAAACAAGTTTGCATGCCTGTCTGTAGGTAATACTTACTACATAAATTCCCCCATGTTGACCGTCATGAATCTTGTTGTGTCGAACTATGGGACAGCTGTTTGTTCGAATCTGTATTCCTGCTAATGCATTACCTGTGTTAAATAACATTTTTGTTAACCACTTACATACTCATTTTTCTCAAAATTCAAGATGCAATAAGCAAGTGAGCTCACCATAAATGTCATTTCCTTCAATAAGGCCTCTTCCATCACCAAAGATATAAACACCACCTTGATTCCCATTAAAAATTGCATTTCCCCTAAGAAACAGAAGTATCCAAGTTATGAAATTATTATTATATGCTGTACAACACTACATGTGCATGTAATGTCTAGGACTGTACAGTATCCAAAGTAGAGAATCTATGCTCTGTCAACTTGAGAAATACACACTTCCAAGTATACACACAAATTAAAAATTCAGTTCAACTGAATACAGACAACAAAATTGTTTTTACATATGCAGGAGTATTTACAGTTCCTTCTAAAGAAATGAAACAAAAGTGCACTTTTCCCATCCCTATCAAATCTCTTCTTCTAAGCAGTAAAATACCAATGAGAACGATACCTTATTGTTGGGTCGCTGTTTGAGGTAATCCAAACACCTGCAAAATTGTTTGCATAGATTTTGTTCTCTATGAATTGTCCTCTTCCTTTTTCGTGAACATAGATTCCTCCGGTCTGGCCATGATGGATTTCACACCGAACTACTGTAGGATTGGCGTATGCTTTCACTTCAAAACCTGCTATCCTGTTTCTATGTATGTTGCAGCTTTCAAAATAACCCTTCAACAAAAAAAAACATAGTTTCCTGTAAAAGTCCTTTTTAATTTTTTTTTTTTAAACTTTTTTTAAAAGTTTTTTTTAAGGCTATTCCCCACCCTCCCTCCCCTCTAAATCCAGTCCTCATTGAAAAGCAAACAGTACCAAATTTGACAACACCGAAGTACTTGCATAGCTAATTAAGAATAGCTACTGCTACTCTATCTCCCTGCTCCCCCCCGTCCCACCTCTCAATAAAACAGCGTTCCGAAGACACTGTTCATGTTGCTGTTTCTTACTACCCATGGAATACTGAGAAAAACTCTGGATCTAGCACCTCGCAGAGGACCGAATACCACGTTTCCTTACCAGCATCTAGGCATCAGACTCCTTCCAAAGGCCACGAAGCCACAGGTCCAATGTAAAAAGGACAGTGCTACGGAGAAGACTACCTATGTATTTTCAGGCTCAGAACCCTACGTATTTGGTAAGAATATGATTTATTTAGGAAGAAGTATCTTTCCTTGAAATAACTGGTCAGAATAAATACATATGGATGCGGGAGATCAGTCATTTTTCCAGGGTTGGAAACTGGCAAACTCCCCCCTTACCCCATTCCCCTACTCTCCACCTCCTTTTTTTTTTTTTTAAAAGGGTATACACTTTTGTTTAGACACTGAAGTAGTAGTAGGCCTACAACAAAACTATCTAAACAAATGCTTTATAAATAGCATAGTTATGGGGGAAAGAAAAAAAACCAACTCCACAACAAAACCCCCCAGTGCACAAAGCCCTCCCAGGCATGATCCCCTCACTGTGCCAACAAACTCTCATGTTAGCAGCACGACGAACTGGTCCATCTGAAAATTCATCCGGCAAAATGGCCGTTTTCTGTCCAATGCTTTCTCCAATTCTAGTTCATTCCAGGGCCAAAGTAATGGTGTCAGTCCTTCCACAGCATTTTCCTGACATGGCTTGAGAACATCTTGATACTAAAATTCAACCTGTTCTTTTGAGGTTGATCTGAATGGTATTATATGCCCATTTTGACCAACTACAAGAACAGAAACTGAACAACTGAAGGAGAGGAAGCATCTCTTACTAGAGATGGCAGACAAGCACCAGGTGACGTGTTTTGATCCGTGGATGGCTTGGATGCAAGCTCTTGAAAGCTCTCACCCTGGCTATCTCCAGCGGGCAGCTGGGGCCAGCAAGACTAACACCAGAGCACGTGGCGTTTGGAGCGGTACTCTGCTGCTGACAGGCAACCAAAACTGCACTCAAAAATACACACCAAGAACACATGGCTGAAAGATAACGCGAACCAACCTTAGCTCTTTCTTCTCTCCTAGATCTATGTGGCTCTGTGCTCCACAAAGCCACCTACAGTATAAAACAATCTATACGATTCCAGTTACAGTTTTAGCAGTATCAGCCCTCATCACGCAGAAGATTACCTGTTTAATGAAACGGCAACACGTATATAGGTAAACCATCTGACCCATATGGAAAGGGGCCCGACTTTCACCGATCTTTGTCACCCTCATAGGCACCTTGTCCAAACACCGCAGCCACTTTAGTTCGTTACTTAGTCTTGCTAATCGCAGGGCTTGTTTTACTTGCGAACTACAAAATAAGCACAACTCCTGCTGCTCAGTGTAACTGGATTCCAGTGTTCCGTACTCACATGACCTACTACCATGAGCACTTAATCCCAGAGTTTCTACCACCTACCACATGGAAATTACTCAAGTTATTGCCAACCTAAGTAGAAAACACTGTTTCACTGTTGTACTAATGTGCTGTGAATTGCTAAGGGGCTTCATCAAACACATTTTGATTACAAAGAAGCAGAAATACACGTTCAGTGAGGAAACCAAGACAGCACGCACTTCTCCCTACTTTGAGGATTGCAGCCAGGAAAGGCATTGCATTGATTAAACATTCTCCAAATTAGTACTATCAGTGCACACAGCCTGGCTCCGCAGGCCCCTCTGGGTGACAAAGAAAGAAGTCAAACTGAAAAAGCTTACTTTCTGTAAATATTCAGAATATATTGTTTTCAAGGATTTAGGATCAGATTTCTTCAGAATGAGTCAAGATGTTTTGAGGGTTCTCAAGGAAGCTACACACTAACAGACAGGGGAATCTAAAGATCTCAGAAATACACCTTCATGCCAACAGGCAGCCTTTGGGACAAGAGGAACCACTTTTTTTTTCCCCCTCATTTTCACTTAAAATGAAGCCCCCAGAGAACCTGAAGGTGACAATTTGGTATACGGTAAAGCTTAATCCTTTTAATGCAATACATAAATTCAAGTAAAATATTACTATACATGGTCTGCTATCTTTTAAATTACTTCACAGATTATCTTCAACTTTGAGCGCCGTATGTTGTAACTAGGGCAACACGATGAGGAAGAGGTATTTCATTACAGCCTTTTTGGACGCCACGTAGAAGTTACAACCAAGCAGAGCCTTTATCATGTGCTCAGCAACACCTCTGTGAGCTTCAGCAAGCACTGTTATTTAATAGGAAGGAAATTTCGGTACAAATACTTCTAGTTCTTGCAAACAATACCACATACTGCACAACTTTTAAATTTGCTTGGAAATGAAGTGAAAGAGAAGGCTCCTTCACTTCTGCTTGTGTCCCAGTGTATCTACATAATATACAACTTCAGAGAGGAGCAGAACAGGTACCTGTAGATTAATTGTACTCTGCCCACTACGCCCTAGAATACCGTAATATCGCTGGACAACAGAGTACAAATGTCAGCTCTTCAAAAAGTAGGAAATGGAGCCTTCAAAATGATGGCTCTTCTACCTGCTCAAAAAAGTAGGCCTGCTGACTTGGCTGAGACTGAGAATCTGCTGTAAGCCTCTGAAGGAGCTGCTCCTCAAAAGAGGGAGAAGAAAGAAAAAAAGTAAATCTGTACCTCAGATTTCTTTATAAGAGTGACTGCTGGGTCAGAAAGTCAAAGCTATCTGCTAGGTAGGAGCCTATAGCATTCAACGCTCATAAACAGAAACTGCGTTAAGAAGTCCAGCCCACCTCAAGCAGCGTCAGCTGAAGCTGAACTGCTTACTTTGAACTGATGCAGTTAAACCCAGCCTATTTCTGCACTTGAGACCATGCCTGACCACCACCCGTGTGCATAATTATTAAACGGAAACCAACAGAATCACTGTTTGTCAGAAACACATGGTCTTCTACAGCCCTGAGCGACCACCTTGTTCCCAGCCTGCCTATTCCCTATGCCATCCTCTGCTGAAACCAACAGCCGCTCTGGCCCACGTTCACCCCCTAGGGAGAAGGGCTAAACTTATCTAGGCCTCAAAATGTCCCCAAGCAATCCCTGGTATCTTCTCCAGCCACCACAGCCTCCAAAAGGCATTGCTATGCCTTTGAACTATATCCTCTCCAAGATGTCTTCCCTTTAACGTTCTGGAGTGTTTTTCTGACATGATGAAGTTCTGGATCCCAGGAAGTCACATGTGGGTTCAGGTGACCTTTTCCTCTTGGGAAGTTAACTACTTTGTGAACAAGGAACTAACAAGGAAATTTGGTTTCTAAGGACAGGGTTAAATGATCTATTATCTCCAAGGCCCACGAACGCTGTCTGCGGACCCAAAGCTTACTGCCAGCTCCAGCTACAACCAGTAACACCATCAGGAGCAGCCTGCTCCTTTCTCACCGCTTCTGTCTAAGAGCATGCAGGGGTTCCCGACCCGCCGCGCTTAAGCTCCGTCCAGCTGTCGGGCAGCTCGAGCCCAGATCCCTTACAGAGACCCTGCCAGGCGGCTATTAAGGTCAGCACTCCTCCTCTGGATAAAAGGATTGCAAGCGTTACATTGCCTCCACCTCCTTCTAAGAATGACTTTCAAATGTGACGGGTATTTTACTTGTGTTTTGTGATGGCTTGGGGTTACAGTTCATCAACTAGCGGTAGAAGAAGCTGGAGGATGCAGCAGTTGGCAGTGCCAGGATTGCTTAGTAAGAAAAAAAGGCCCCTGTGATTAAGGAAGAAGGGATGCATGCAGAAAAATTACATAAATTACATTAAAAATATACAATGTTAATGACACAAAAATACCAGGTATAAGGACACTCAAAATATCTTGGCAGTAACTTTCTGCTTGAAAAATCCTAAATACTAAAAAGCAGCTCTGTACGCCAAATTTATTTAAAATACCAGGCACAGCATTAGCTGTGGGCACAAGACAATAACTACAGTGACAGAAAGTGTGGGCAAGAACACACCCTGCAGCCTGCTAAGGTCTCAGCAAAGTAATCCCCAACAGACACCACAGCAATGGTAATGCTGATGCTTCCACACACTATGTAAGTGTACAGAAAAAGCTGATGTGATGACAAAGGAGGGCTCCTGCACAGCTGGATGAGCTCAGTAGACTTTTAACATTAAGACTAATACAGTAATTTAATTTGCTTTTTTTTTTTCTTTTTGTTAGGCTACATAAAAATGCAGAAAGCAAATACTGCCTTGAAATGCATTAGGGTTAAAACTTGGAACTGATGGGACTTTGTTCACTGCTGTTCTTCTCAGAGGAGTTTTTTCCCCACATATTTCTAAAAGGGCTTTATTTCTTACTCTGTCTCAAAGATCACAGCATTACAGAAACACGGGTGTTTCATGTTATTGTTTGAACAACACAGGTGTTTAAAGAAGAAGAAGAAGAAGAAAAAGACAATCACCGTGCAAGCTTCAACACTTCCTAAATATTTACTGACACTTGTAGTCCCAACAGGGTAATAAAAAAAACAAACCACAAACCAACCCAGGAGACCAAGATAGAAATAAAAAAAAACTGCTAAAAGAGTATCTGACTCCGTATCAACTTAATTAAATAGCAATACTAAGTGTGACTGACGGCATAAAAAATCTGTTTATAAGAATTCGCTTCCCAAAGCCTGGAATGGTCTTTATTTGAGAACTGGTGGATTTTATAAAAATCCAAATGCAGCATAAAGAAAACCACATTCAAGACACAAAACAAACACTTTATTTTTAGGGCACAGGAAAAACTTGCTATTGCAGCAAAAGGCCAATTGAGTTTTTATGTAGTTTGTATAGAAACTGGCATAAGCTTCAAATAGGTTTTTTTGGAGTTTATATACATGCTTCTTCAAAATTACCTGATCTGTAGTATTTGAGACTGAGCTGCCAATTAGGCACCATCATCTTTAACACATGCTACTATACTTTTCTTTCATCAAAAATAAAGAAAACAAGCACTAATGGTACATTTCTCTTTTGAGAGCAACAAAAATGAACGGTTATGCCTAGATCTCTGCTTTAAGCTACAAAATCATGCTTATTCTTACAGTAAATCAGAGCTACTCTGTTGTCTGCATACAACTACTAAATACAATTTATGACAAATGTCTGGTAACTTGTCTCAGGCAACTGGCAAGAGAGGTCAGCATAAGGCACCGAGCGCTGCCAATGCCATGCTGCATTTTTAATGCCTGCTTGTTAAACGTTTGGCATCAGCACTAAAGCAAACGTCAGAATATTGCCAGTTTAGAAATAAGAGGTTAAGTTTCTACAAGTATCAAAACACAAAGAACAGTCTGAGAGCATGAAACTGAAAAACAAAGCACTCTTGAACCTTTCAGAGCCAGCACTCCAGCACAGAAACCCACGGGAAAAGAATGTGTAGGGTAGGAATTCAACACTGGAATGTACTTACCCCACTTCACAGTCACAAGCAATGGAAAAAAATATAATATGCACCCAAAAATAACAGAAGGGAAGCAAAAGAAGCGAGCATAGAAAATTCATTAATTTGTTTAGCTATGTAGGATTTGTATCTGAAAGATACGACGTCTCTTAAAGAGTACGTAAATATTGCCAATTATGTCATTTCAACAACTCTATCACTAGCATGATACAGAACAGAGGATGCTGCCAACAGCTGACTGATGGGGGGAATCTTTCAAAGGAGTTTATGACTAAGAAAGATTTCAATAATATTTGCAGCCGAGATAAATATTAATCACATGTTCTCTTTAATGTGCTAGTGTTTCCTTTAAACAAAAGGAAAAATTTATTTCTATTCTGTTTTGCTTGTGATATCACACTGATCAGAGCACTGGAACAGGCATTCCACTGGTAACAAAATAGACCAAATACACTTTTATTTAAAATGAATCAAGGGAATTCAGTCTGGCTTTAAATTTTTTTAAATATTTCAGTACTTATATATTTAATATTTATACTTCAGTACTTAAACAGGCAGCAGCTCCCAGCCAGACTTTCCAATTAACCCTCAAGCCTACATACGGGCATCTCCCCCTGCCAGCAGTTACTGAAGCACTTTACCAGCTTTTCTATAGCAGAAATCACTCCATTACATGTTTCTGAGCCTGTTCAAGTCTTGGAGGGATGTATGCATGTATGTACACACTGAAGCAGATTAGGAGTGCTTATATAATATGCTAATACAGCTTAAACGAAGCAGCGCCAGTGTCCAAACAATGAGATAATACAAAACAAAGACACAACATTAGTTTGGCCATTTTGCAAAGAGGGGTGGCAAACAACTACATCTCTTAGAGAATATAAAACGATATAAAGAAATCTGTCAGAAAGCTGCTAGAAGGGCATTATTCTGGGCTGCTATAATCTTGCCCAACACAGAACAAACATGCTTCTTAGGACGTAACTAAGAGTGGAGAAGAGGGACTAAACAGAGGAGAATCCCACTATGTTTGACTTCCACTAGCAAGATTTTATGCCAGCAGCAAAACCAGCAGCACTCTGTGACCTGTTTACCTTCCACTGAGACCAGGCAACCGCAAATCAAAGAGCTACAACTAGTACTGCGCTGCTCCTTCATCCCACGTCCCCAGCAACCCGGCTGGAAAGGAGAAAAGCCTTACCACTTTCTATCCACGGTGGATTTTCCGTTAATACTGTTCCCAGGCTGCCAATGCTCATCAAGAACCCAACCAGATCTGGGTTAGAACTAAAGCCATAGGAAAAATACTTACATAGGAAGATACCCTAACAAAGGGGGAAAAAAATCTAGGGAGCCAAAACCCACCCAGTCAGGGATCAAAGTAATTGATCTTCAAAACTATCTGCTGTTCTTCCTCTTACCCATGATAAAACTACATTTTTTTCCCCTCTGAAAGGTTGCTATGTTATGTATTAGCTATAATTGCATTAATCATTCATCAAAATTATGGAAATTTATTTCCCCAAAGAAATGTCATCTTACAAGAGATTATTATTTTATTCAATAGCCATGTGAGACCTAGCTAGCAACAGTCACCCCACACATAACACACTGCAGAAAATCCTCGTACAGACATTCAGTAAGAAAGCTAAAGCAATTTCGTACCTGAATTAATGAAGATTTTATTTAGGTATAAGGTTAAAGTGGTGGACTATAGCTTCCTTGGAGCAAGAATTGGAAAGTCTAAGTTAAAAATCCCTGTCTACTGTAGCTAGATCTCTGACCACACCAAACTGGGGGAGGGGAGGGGGGTGGTGACAGCAAGCTGAAATGCCCATGAGGGGGTATGGAAGGAACAGTGGACCCAAAGGTCAGCAGATAACGTAAAAAATTTAAACAAGAAAACAGAGGTCCAGTTTACACTCAGGCTAGACCTGCAGAAGTGTGACTTGGGACTCGTCTTTCTCAGCTGGTCAAAGCCATCAGTGTCTAACGCTTGCAATTTGATGAGTATTTTGTACAAGTATTATTTATCTTTCTCAGGAACTAAAGATCTACCAGAAAAACTACTACTTAGGTGATAAAAGGCATTTACTTAAAACAACATCCATGGATATAACATACCAGGTCTAATTATGGTCTTCTTGCCAGAGAACAGGCCGAGCATGTACTTAGCCATCGCCAGGCCAGGAGCGCGGTGGGTAGCAAGGCTAGGAACGAACCCAGGGAGGGCACTGGGCACCACTGTCCCGGAGGATGTGGGACAGGGGCTGGTTTGGCTGACCTCATTCTTCAGCAACGCTCCGAAATCCGGGCTGTTACAGCGAGGTTTTCATTACAGCAGCGACACAGCACCAGGGAAGAGGGTCCTATTTATCTACAGCATCTTTAAAAGTGCAACCCCCCAAGCAACTGACTATTATTCAACGAAGTTACAGGCAGTCCATGGCCTGCACTATCCAGCGCCTACAGCGGGATGATGAAATTCTGCAGTATGCTTGTGAAGGCAAGAGGGAATACTGAAATCACATCGATTTTGAACATAACACTTAATCTGACAGTGGGCAGTATTAACTTCAGCGTTCCTTATTTAGTTGGACATTGAGTTCACCATACTCTGATCGCATTTTGTACTTTTTATGTGTGTGATTTTCATAGAACCACAGAATAGTTTGGGTTAGAAGGTACCTTTAAAGGTCATATCTAGTCCAACCTCCCTGCCATGAGCAGGGACAGTTTCAACCAGATCAAGTTCCTCAGAGCCCCATCCAACCTGACCTTGAATGTTTCCAGGGATGAAGCATCTGCCACCTCTCTGGGCAACCTGCTGCCTCATCATAAAAGATTTCTTCCTTCTCCCTAGCCTGAATCTACCCTCTCTTGGTTGAAAACCATACCCCTTGCCCTACTGCAACCGGCCCTGCTAAAAAGTCTGTCTCCATCTTTCATATAAGCCTTTTAAAAACTGAAAGGCCACCATATGGTGTCCCTGGACCTTCTCCAAGCTGAACAACCCCAGCTCTCTCAGCCTTTCTTCAGAGGAGAGGGTTCCAGCCTCTCCTCTGGACCTGCTCCAACAGGTCCGTGTCTTTCCTGTGCTGAGGACCCCAGAGCTGGATGCAGCACTGCAGGGGGGGGTCTCACCAGAGCAGAATCACCTCCCTCGACCTGCTTGCCACGCTTCTTTTGATGTGGCCCAGGATATAGTTGGGCTTCTGGGCTGTGAGTGCACGCTACAGGCTCATGGCCAGCTCTTCATTCACCAGCACCACCAGTCCTCCTGAGGGTTGCTCTCCATCCCTGCATCCTCCAACCAGTACTGCTGCTGGGGTTGCCCTGACCTAGGTGCAGGACCTTGCACTTAGTGTTGTTGAGGTTCACATGGGCTCACTTCTCAAGCCTGTCCAGGTCTCTGGATGGCATCCCTTCCCTCAGGTGTGTCAGCTCACCACTCAGCTTGGGGTTGTCTGCAGACTTGCTGAGGGTGCACACAGACGCTGTGTCATTGATGAAGATATTAAACAGTACTGGTCCCAATACCGACGCCCGAGGGACACCAATCTGCATCCAGACATTGAACCATGGACCACTGCCCTCTGGATACAACCACCCAACCAATTCCTCATCCACCAAACAGTCCACCCATCAAATCCATCTCTCTTCAATTTACAGAGAAGGATGTTGTAAGGGATTGTGTGAAAGGCCTTACAGAAGTCTACATAGATAACAACCATAGCTCTTCCCTTCTCCACTGATGCAGTCGCTCCATCATAGAAGGCCACTAGGTTGGCCAGGCAGGACTTGCCCTTGGTGAAGCCATGCTGGCTGTGTCCCATCACCTCCCTGTCCTCCATGTGCCTTAGCAGGGCTTCTAGGAGGATCTATTCCATAATCTTCCCAGACACAGAGGTGAGGCTGACGGGTTGGTAGTTCTGAGGGTCCTCCCTTTCTACCCTTTTTCAAAATGGGTGCAATGTTTTCCTTTTTCCAGTCAGTCACCAGGGACTTCACCTGACTGCCATGGCTTTCCAAATATCGTGGAGTGGCTTGGCAATCACATTGGTCAATTCTCTCAGGACTCTGGGACGCTTCTCATCAGGTCCCATAGGCTTATATGTTCAGGCTCCTCAGGTGGTCACAAACCTGATCTTCTCTTACAGTGGGAGGGACTCTGCTCCTCCAGTCCCTGTCCTGGGGTCCATCCACTCACAAGGTGGGGAAAGAGTGGCTGCCAGTGAAGACTGAGGCAAAAAAGGTTGTTGAGTACCCTCGGCCTTCTCCTCAACTGTTGCTACCAGTTTGCTCTTTGGGGGGTACGTGTTCTTTGGCTAACATACCTGCAGAAACCCCTATTATTCTTCGCATCCCTTGCCAAGTTCAGCTCCATCTGCACCTTGGTCTTCTGGAGCCCATCCCTACACAACCGGGCAGCATCCCTATACTCCTCCCAGGATACCTCTCCCTGCTTCCATTGCCTGTGCACCTCCTTCCTGCCCTTCAGTCTCACCGGCAGTTCTCAGCTCATCCATGCTAGTCCCTTGCCTTCCCTTCCTGATTTCTTACACCTGGGGACTGAGAGCTCTTCCAATTTATGGAAAGCATCCTTAAAGTCTGCCATTTGAAAGGAGGCTAGAAGAAAACTGCTCATTTTGCCGTGTGTGTGGGGAATTGGGACTTGGTCATTCAAGCAGGAAAAACATCGATTTGGCACTGTTTGGAAGATGTGCAGGATATTTTACTAAAACAAATCAGCAAATAAAAATCTATTATTTCAGTGGCAAAAATCTGTTCTGTTTATTATAAGGGCTATGCAAATTTATTACTCACTGCTTTACACGTACGTGGAAGTTACCACCTTCATCCCAGAGAAACAAACACTTTTATGAAAGAAGGTCTGAATTCTCAAATGAAATTCTGTGTTGAAATTCCACAACTAACTCCATGCTAGAAAAGTCCTCTTCCCAAAGAAGTTGAACGTGCCCTGTTTCCAAGATCTAACATTAAAATAAGACTGATTTGAGTCTCCACAGAGCATTTTATTTCACTTTTAAATCTTTCAGCACCTTATTTTTTTCCCGTTTCAAAGGAAAAAGAACGAAGTGATACTGTAAATGTAAGCCTACCATTTACATCCTATTTCAAGAGGTATTTTGTCACTGCAACATAATTCGATGTAGCAGGCTGCCAATCAACTGCAAAAAGCTTGCTTAAACCTCTTTCAGTTAAAATTGTCATTAGAGTTCCTCACTGAAGGGCAAGAGTTTAAAATACCTATTCACATGTAAAAGCGTGGGGTTTTTTTAACATTTCTTCAATGATGGGCAAAATTTGAAGACTTCAGCTATGCAACATCTCTATTTCTTTCTTCAGAAGAAAACATATACGTTACCATGCCATGGTCAAAAGTGAAAACGCCAACATCACGTCCATGGTGAATGTGATTCCGTCTGATAATGGGATTTCCATGGTTTTTAACCCAAATCCCTGCTAACGCATTATTGGAGATCTCATTGTCCTCATATATTCCCTGGGAAATAAAAATATAAATCAAGATGGGAATCAAGAACAGTAAACAATTTTATCAAAGTAAAGAAACTGATATAAAAAAAATACCTGTGCATGGTCTGTAATATAAAGTCCAACATTTTCACAGTCGCTGATGTTACAGTGTTTAATAGTAGGACAAGCTCCCTGGCCACTAACACATACTGCAGAGCCAACTGGAAGAAAACAGTACAGTTACCATAGCTTCAAAGCATAGCGTATTTATAAATAGTCTGGCAGTGCTTTTGCAAGAAAAGTTAGCGTGAACTGGTATTCTAAAAAGATTCGGCGTGCACAGTGCCAAAGCATTGCAAGCCACAGGCAGAAAAACACTAATGTCATCATTTTGCAGATGCAAAAAACCTGAGGTAGAAGTTGCTTTAAGACTCACTCTGCCAAGGATACACAGCTGCATATGATTGCCAGAATAGACAATAGCTTATATAATAATTCATTCTTATGAAAGTTCTCACTCATTTATTTCCCTACATTAGGCTGACTGTACACTGACTGTTCACAACAAAGGACAACAAAAATATAATAAAATTCTATGCTAATTACCGCCTTATTTTACTTCCCTTTAAACTTTCATAACCCAGTACTTCAAAGAGCCCAAAGAAATAATAGTTTTGTGGCACACAAAGACACACTGTCTAACTAAAGATGAGCAGGAGACAAACAGCACAATCTCAAGTACTAAACCAACAGGTCTCTTCCCAGCTAAATGACAAAGCTCCTCGGATGATTCCAGCTACCATACCATTACTCAGAAAACAAACTCTTTTCAGGCAACTAGACCTCAGACTGCTCAGGACTTCATCAGAGCAGCTCCATCCCCTGAACTTCACAAAGTGTGAAAACATGAACTTCTGCAGCCACTGAAAATCAACAGCAGGTTCACAGTGATTTCAGAAAGGCAAGTCATCTCAGTCTAATAAGTAGCTGGCCAGCGTAGCGCACGCCTTCCCCACAATTAAACATCACTAAATAACCAAGCCAGTACACGCTCTATTAGTAAGTTTTCGTATTACCTTTCTAGCATAGTACCACAAAGACTATAGTTTAATAATTCATAGACTCATTTACAGAGCTTTTTTTTTTTTTTTTTTTTTTCAAATCCTAAAGAAGTTATTTTGATTGTCTAGTCTGACCTTATGAATAATACAGGCTATAATAATTCCCCGAATTAATTCTTGCTTCAGTTCTAGTAGCAGGAACTTCAGCACATATCTTTTAGAAACACATTTAATTTTGATTTGAGTATTTCCAGCAACTGAGAAAGCACCATAAAACTTGTTAACTGGTTACAGAGTTGTTACCCTGTTAATTTACACTTTAATTGCTCATCTGAATTCCTCCAGCTTTAACACGCAGATACTGGTTCTCTTTATACCAATGTATGCCATACACAATGCACACACGTATTTAGCGCAAGCAATTTACTCCTTTAGCCTTCTTGATAAAGTAACAAATGTCAGTATGTTTTTTATTATAACTGACTTTTCCTGCTTTATTTTGTAGGCCTTTTCACAGAACTGTTTCTGAGTTTTCAACATGTTGCTATGGTCGCCAGGAAAGAGGACTTTATTCTGAAGCAGGACTAAGCAAAGGTGTAAGAGTCTCTTTCTTCTGCTCAATATTTCCACAGGTGTAACTAAGGATCACATCGATTCTTTCGGCCACTCGACTACACAGAGGCTCATATGTAGCTGTTTACCCACTTTCACCCTCTAAGCTTTTCCCAGGAATCCAGCTTCTCGGGACAGAGATTGATCACTTAAAACTGGGAACAAAAGCAAGTTGTGCGTATAACCTTCACACTTGTCCACAGTAATACGAATGTTGTTTGAGAGCCCACCTGCCAGAAAGGGCATAGCAACCCATCCTCCTGGTTATTTATAACACCTTAAGTCTTCATCATCTACAAATCTCATCAGCATGCATTTTATTTCTTCTCTGTAAGTCACTGATAAAGTGGCTTAAAGTCAAGAAGTCGTCTTTATAAATGGCTTTTTCGTGGCTCTTTCAAATTACCCTGAAGGTTATTTTTCATCTATTTAATGTGTGCTCTGGTAATTCTGTAAAATTCTAATGTTTTAAGGCATCACATGTTGAAGTCAAATATTTTTCAAGGACCTATGTAATTCTACTGGGACTGCTACCTTTGTTTAGTCAAAGAAAGTAATCAAAAATGTTAAACAGTGTGATGCAACCATTATAACTTTCTGTAAATATGCATTAGTTTGCTTCAGACATATGTTTCAAATTCTTGATTGACCAACCCCCCACATTTACTCTCTCGTTATTCTGCCCAGGATCAACAGGCAGCACTACCTGCCGTACTTCATTCTGGTTAGTCTCCCCCCTGCCCCAGGGACATACACCTCTCACCCAGGTTTCAAGTTACTGATGATACATAATAGGAGCCCAGAAGATTTCTTGGCCGGTTCTTTTTAAACTCCTGCACGATTTTAGAACGTCTATTTTTACAGCTGTTTAACCTCATCCACGGTTACTGTCAAGAATGGAACGTATTTCATTATCCCTCTAGGGTACGAGCACATTTATCATTCCTGCCTATTCTCATTAAATATGGAACAAAAATTACACAACACTTTGCCATTCGAATTCTTCCATTCTATGATTGATCAGCATCACTGCTAAAACCACCTTCGTTCCCAAAGAAGAGACACAAGGACTGTCTCTTCTAGACAGATCTTACATCTTGTCTTGTTTATCAGTTTCCTTCTGGGGGTCAGGAATATTTTGTTGGGGTGTCTGGGTGAGGTGGGGTGTGTGTCTCGGTTTCTTGCAATTCCCAGTTTCCTACTTATATTAATTGCTAATAACTTCTCCTTTCTTGTATTTCATAATTGCTTTCACCCTCTTTCCTCTACCTCTTTTGGTGATACCAAGGAGACGTGGATTTTTTGGGAACCCACTGTGATGTTTTAAAAGCATACCTCTATCACATTTTGCTTATTTAAGTGAAAGCAATCTTTATATTCTGATTCACGTCACTGGACTTCATTATTGTTTGTGTGAAATTGGTCCTTTTCCAGTATCAAGCACATGTACTACTGGTTTAGGTTTTATTTTGTTTACCCAGAATGTAACGATTGCACACACTTAAGCAATACTTCAAAAAGGCACGTTGCCATCCACTACTACTTTTATCTATCAAGGTGAAAACTAATACAGATTTCCTCTAGAATGGATGCAATACAACCTCTGGGCTCAGGATCTTGCCATTTAAACTTCATTTTAAAATAATTCAAAGAGGCTTTGGATTGGCAGCAGTAGACCTCCAGCTTAAATCACTAGCACTTACATAGCTCACACCTTTACATATTACATACATTAAGAGCTTTACACATGACATAATGTAGAAATATGCTTTAATGCAATTAGGAGATCCACAGAAAGGGTATCAAGCATGTGCTAGGAAAGATTTTGAATGCTTATGGATCAATATTTCAGAGATGTCATTGACTTGGAAACAGTAAATGCCTTTTCTGGCAGACTGCCATTCTTCCTGCCTTTTTACATGCACTCAGTACTTCCTGAGTAGGTTATAGCAAGGCTGAGCAGGACTTGAAGTCAATAAAAATTAATAATCAATAAGTGATGATGATAGCACAGCCTACACAGCCCCCCAGACTGACAAGAAATTTTAACTGTGGGGAAAAGAAGCAACAATTCAATGCAGCAAACATTCAGAAATCCAGAATAGTGGAGAGGGCAAAAGTTCAGAATTCTTAGGAACAGCCTTCCATAATGAAAAGTGGTCATCACAAGAACTACCAAAGCTTAGTTTTAACAAAAAATTTTCAAAGACATCAAGATCTACTAGCTTACCTATGAGCACGTTTCAACATGAAGCCATGCAGCTCTTCAACCTATTTTTATAACCAAACTGAACGTGATCCAAGAAACAACTCTGATTTGTTATCAGGGTCCCCAATATTGGTACATAGGAACTTCCAGAACAAATTTTCTTTGTATACTTCAGTTTCCCAGTATTTAGCATTAAACAAAGAAATCTAGATACTGAGAGCAGCTAGCTGTCCTTTGTTCCTCTTTTTTCCATTTTTAACACTTCCACATATTAGCTGATAGGTCTCCAATAAAAGAGGTGGTGATGTGAAGCACAGAGGTGCCTTGACCAGAACTGTACAGCTTTATAGCCTGAAACCCCCAAGAGCAAGCGTCTCTTCCTCTACAAGACACAGACAAGGAATGCTTCCACTGTTCTTATTATGGTTCCCTGCAGAATTCCCTCCTCCATAGTTTGTACCAGAAAAGTGCAGGTTTTATATCTAGTTTAAGATCTCCTTGTCTCCTTGCCTTCACATTGAGCTGAGCAACCTTTATGCACATTCTGCTGTGTAGATCCATCCCATTTCACTAGCTGAACTTAGGTATATAAAATTCACGTTGCCATTTCCATGCAAAGACAGTATCTTAATTGTCTTGTCCCTCTTCTGACAACTCCGTTTCACCTGGTTGTGTTCAAACACGTTAAGCTTGCCACGTCTTGAGTCTAGCGACTGCAGACTGCCATGTCTTCCTGCCAACAACTGTGAACTGCCATCCAGCCTCTCACCTCCACTGCCTCTGACCCTTTCTTTCCTTAATCTAGACTACCAATGTTTCCCCACAGCAGGATTCCTTATTATCTCTGATGGTGAAATGAGTCTAACTTTCCACACTATGCATTTCTTCTGTCTGTATTGCTAGGAACTCATACTTGGAGTATGTAAAGTCATTCTGCTCTTGACAGGAAAGTGAACTTCGCTTAGCATTTACAGCTCATGACTGTTTTAATACCATCAATCCCAATATGGCATATTGCAATGAACCTAACGTACAAGTGCCACATGTGTCCCCTTCAAAAGCCCTCTCCTGCCAGCTAGAATTATATATATATACCAAAACCAGGTAAGTTTGTATACAATTTTAAGTGTCACTTTCCAGGTTTTAAACTCTTTGCCCTGAGTCTCCAAACTGATTCCAATAGAAGACCAAGTAGACAAGATCACAAAGTCTTGGATAGAAAGACGTCACTGTAATAATGCCACTTCAAGGCTTGCAAACCTGCATTAAACACCTGCATCAAAAATTGAAATATGTCAATAGTGATCATAATTCGTGTGCTGCTTCCATGTGTCCTGGTTAGTTTAGTACCTTTCAACAGTGTTACTTTCAAACAATAAAAAGCCTACTAACCCGTACAAGTACTTCGAATAATACAGTGATCTATAATTGGACTGCAGTTCACTGTAATCTCTAAGCAGTGGTGTGCATTGTGGTGCTGAGCAGATTTGTCATCAGGGTTGAACTGCAAAAGACAGACAATACAGAAGCGTAGTGTTTATTTAATTGCTTAGGCATTAAAATGAAATGATTAAAAGCTCTGCTAAAGTTTGAGAATCTTACCCTGATTGTCATATATCCAACATAGGCATCTTCAGAACCCTCCATAAAAACGAAGGTGGAATCTCTAGTGTTTTCTATTATAACTTTATCTGCTACTTTTCCAGGTGCTGTAAAAAGACATTAATTGAGTCTTAGTTTATGCCACCGAAAAAAAAAAAATCCTCAAAAGATTTACAGAATTCTCTTCAAAGCAACGAAGGAAAATGAATACTACTCTTGGCACATACATTCTTTACATCAGAAGAATCTTAAAACACAAGGTTTCAAAGACAATGAAGAAACCAGTCTTTAACTAAGACAATCTTGCACCAATTTAGTATCTAGTACCACGAGAAAAATCTTCTCTTGTACAGAGCTAGTTTTTGACTACTACTTATTACAAACCGAATTAACAGTTTAAACATGGGTACCAGTCCAGAAGCACTATAATTCTGTTACTAAGTACAATTTATTTTGGTACTCTAAACCCTTTTATTCAAGCTAAACACATACATTCCATCACTAATTTGAACCAAATTAAACAACTACTTCGTAATCTGCTCACGACCTATGAGTGACCTCCTCACACTTCTCAAATGGAAGATTCAGAGTTTTGAATTTATATCCTCATTATGCTTTAGAAGAACACCTAAAATTAGACTAAACTATACTTCTGAAAGCATGTACAGAAGGTTTGAAAGCGGTTTGTCTGCAAGCTCCCATAACCTGCAGGTTGATTTCCTGCGTGAGCAGCAAGGCTCTGCTCTGTTCTTCACCCTTAATGCAGAGGAAGGAAATGTTTACATTGGTGTGGTAACAGCCAGCAGAGGGGGTACAAGGTAACGCCAGCCCTACGTTGGTACAAATTCAATGATGCATATACAAGGAAGACAGTTTTGTTAGATTCAAAACTGCGCATTAAATATGCGAGCCAGAAGAAGCCTTCTCAATAGACAAAATGTAAATATGGAAGTTTCACATATTATAGCAGGTAAGTTATCTGATAGGAATTTCAAACCATTCCCAACTCAACACACACAAACGTGACCAGACATCTGCCTTAAACTCTATTTTATTGAAGAGCCTACTCACAAGATTTCTTATGAGCAGATCTTTCTGTTGTCTGTTGACACTAGTACAGACAAGTGGTATGTCCTGTTCTTTATCACTTCTGCAGAGAGGTGCCAGTCAGAATGAAGCAACATTTACATCATTATCCAGCCTGTTCTCACTATCTAAAAGCCAGATCTCTGCTTTCATTGCTGCAGAGCTGCAAATATTTTAAGGTAGTCTAGCTCTTCTTCGTACCACTATTCACTTAGTACTAGATAACAACTAAAAGAGGCTTTGATGAGGATTTGTGTCATCATACAAAATCGTTTTCTGTGGTCTAGTAACATTTATATATAATATATAGAAATAAAAATATATAGATTTGCCAGTGCAAATGCGCTGGCATACACACATCTGTATACCTCACCCCCTGAGAAAGAATGACACGGTATTGCAGGTGAACCAAAACCAGAAAATAAATGGAACCCTTATAACAGGAAATAAGAGCCATAAATTAATATCAGAACTGCGTTCCCTTTGGGGAAGGGGCAGGGGGGGAATTGCTCTTCACAATGGATGCTCTGAAACTGTCAAACAAAGCAGAGATTCGTGGAATCGTGCTTGGAGGCATTCGCCGTGCACTTGGATGATGTTCTCTACAGACATCTCTTTCCTCTCAGCACATGAGTTACTTTACAGGTCTCTGAGTTTGGGAGGTCCCAGGATGCCCGTTATGGAACATGCCAATTACTAACACCACTGCGTTTAGATCCACCCCCAGGAAAAGGCTGAGGAGGGAAGGGGACTAGCTCAAGCATTGGCTTCTTATGAAATTCATCAGAGAAACCCTGTGACACATCCTATTAAGTCTTTGCAAAAGAATTACTCAGAGAAATACCTGTATTTCAGCTTTTGGCTTAGACCACTTTAGAAGAGAGAAACCAGCATAAGAAAGGGGAAGAAAAGAAAACGGCCCCTAATTTTGTAATCAAGCAAAACATAGTTCTCAAGAAGTCTGTTTGCTGAAGTCTAAGGGAGCTGTGTTCCATGGGATCAGAATTCACACTCAGTTTAAGGACCAAGATGAGACCATTTAGAAAAAAATTAACAGAAAGCCTACAATAATGGAGTGCCTAAAGAATTAAAAATTAACTGGATGTTGCCTCGGAATTATTTTAGTCCTCAAAAGGAATAAAACAATTTCACTTTTCAGGGCATTAACAGAAGAATAACCAGATTTTTCAGGAAATAGTTGCGACCTTGTTCCATTGTACCAGTCAAAAAATGCTGAGGCCCTTTCAGATCTTGCAGTCTGTAAAATCTACAGTAAAGAACACAGCTCTAAACTGGTCTAAAGCACAATTTTCAATTCAAAGATGCAGAACGGGTACTTAAAGAAGAGTACAGGCATATGGAAGTTCTCCTGCACTTAAAAGTTAAAAAACACCTAATTAGGACCATCTTTATCATTTTAGATTTTTCTACTCTTAAAATCACAATAATTCTTATTGGCTTTACTAATTTTTTTCTTGACTGGAAAATCCTTCGATAATCTCTTTTGCACTTACTGGCACATTGTTTATGTCAAATGGAAAATAAAGTGAAAGAATGAAAGCTGTATCTCCTAAAATACAGAACACGCACATATTCAGTGAAGATTCTCAGATCAGGACATATGTCTGTATGCTGAAACCCAGCTACTAAGATGAGAGACTTCACATCTTGAGTGAGATGGGCACTCCACGGAGGGCTTGTATTCATGCAGTGATCTGCCCCCCCCTCCCCAAGCATGCAAAGTAGAATTCCTTTAAGAAATTCACAGCTATTTGTTCACTGAACCAGATGCATCAATTTTCTTACAGGACCTCTACCCTAGCTTCTTACTTGACAGTTCAGATAAGCCACAGTACTAGTAACACATCCAGAGGCTTTCTCCTGAACCCGACTCCTTCCCCTAGATTTAAGGAAAGAAAGAAATAACCCCAAAATTAAACAGAACAACAAACCTAGAATACCAGGTGCTATTTTCTAAGAACATGTTGCTTATATGAGAAAGCAGAAGCTTCTTAAAAGCTTGAGGTATGTAAAGCTGCCTTTCTAATAATGCTGTCCTGAAGAAGAAGTCAGCAGAAGAAACTATTAAAGAAATTTGAGTAGAACTGCGGTGAGATTTGGTACTGCCTTAATCCTACCATTCCAAAAAGCATGCCAGACTGAACAGAGAAGAGGTAGTTCTCCAAGGCTTAGTGGTTCACTTTAATTTGTTTTCTTTTCCAGACAAATGAAAATTGACTCCCTCTGCAATGTCACTCACCATTCAGTGGAGAAAGTCTGAGGAAGCAAAAAAGTCAGCAGTGCCAGAAACGAAAATGTAAATACATCTAGCATTTCTGGATTCCTCCTGGAGATTTTGTTCCCCAAGACAGCTATTGTGTTACAAAAATACACAATGCAGATCCCTTGCTTTTAAAGAACTGTAGTTAAGATAACTGTTTTTCTGAATAACTTAATTCCAGTGCAAGGGAAAGCATAGGGCCTTTCAAAATCTAAAAGGAACCAGAGAACATGCAGAAGTTTAACCAGACATCAAAGATGTCGTTTCAAGTTTCATGAGGTAATTAAGAAATTATCTTAGGACAGGGCTGATCCAGTTTCTTCTGGATTTTAAACACTCCATGAATATGACTCGCCCTGTTTGTACTGGCATCTATTACTGCCATCCTCTATCCAAAACAGAAGCCAGGGGTATTTTGTCATTTGTCTAAGGCCACGTCTGCATTAGCAAGCACTGCGGTGCAACATGAGTGGTACTACAGAGCCAAATAGTGCTGAGGATCAGACATCCATGCTGCATCTGTTGTGGGGCAGCAAGGGTAGAAGATGCTGTGACTTTGGACTAGTCCTAACCTGGTCCCTCTGACTGAACATACACCAACCACTGGAGTGCAGTAAGAATATTCTAGGAACACATCTCTTAAATTAGTCTCATCCAAAAAGAATCCAGCTTGTGCTCCACAACACAAACCAAAACACTGTAAGTAGGGATGTTCAAGACGTTAGCTTCAGAAACGTAGTAATGAACTGACAAACCAACATACTAAGGCAGCTGCATCTTGCAGCTCTGCAGGGACAAGTTTTAAGACTAACGCTGGAAACACTCTGACTGCATTGCTCAAAGCTATTCTCGCTGCCAAGGCTGCAAAACCCAGGCAAGAAGTGCCAGAACAGGCTCACTCAACAACAAAACAGTTGTTATGCAGAACAGATAGATAACTGAAAAGGACTTTTTAAAAAACAAACAAAAAAACCCACAAAAAAACAAAGCCCCCCCAAAACCATAAAAAATTCCCACGACAAACAACTCACCACCCAAAAAACCCCACCAACCACCCAAAAAAACCCAACACAGACAATATCTCAGAAAAAGCAGGCAGCAGGCAATTCACTTCTGGGTCACCACAGACCGTAAGACAGTCTTACTATGCCATGTGCTACCAGGGATCAGCATATTCACAGTAGGTCAAGAAAAGCAAATAGCTTCACAAGCACCACAATTTGCAGCCAGGTGTACTCTATCAACTTCCTAAAACATTCCTATTCTGAAAGTCATATTTCCTTCTCCATTAAGGTTCTCCTTTAGAGGGGCTAGTTGGGAGACAAGCCGAGAAAGAACCTCCAGTCTCAGAATCTTTCTGCTGGATGCTCTCATTTTCTTCCTCGAGACGGAATTATGATGCTGAAAAAAATGGGACAGATACTAATTTGGGCTTGCTCTCACTGCTGGATTCTACTCTGGAGATAGGTTATATATACACAAGTTTCCTAAGAACCACCTCAAAATTTCAACTGCACTCATGTAACTGTGTATACTTTCTGACAAATTCAGGTTTTTTTCTCCTAATGAAATGAAGAGATAAATAAATTATTCCAAGAACTAACACGCAGACAATGGTACTTCAGTCTGAAGCATCAGTTACTTTGGCGACACTTGTACAGAAAGACTGGCATTTGTACTGGGTATTTAATGCACCATAATATCTTTGTAATTAAGGTGTAATTAACACAAATCATATTTGGAGACAAATCGGATCTCTGTTTAAATACCTGCACCGATCATGGTGATTGGAGATTCTATATATATCCATTCATCAGTATATATACCAGAGTGAACAAAGATAAGTCCATCAAAATGAGCTTCCTGAACTCCACCAAGAGCATCCTCAATGGTATCGTAATACTAGAAGAAAAGGGACAAGTTTAGAGAAATATCCACGCAAAGATACATAGATATTCTTAAGAACAGCTTTAGAAACATACCAACATATTTTCTCTTCCTTTGTATCTTGCAGGATTACTGTAGAAGTGTTCAGCAAAACCTGGCTTTACATGCGCTCCTTTGTACTGAAACAAGGAAAGTTATTTTATGATAAGCTTGCAGATAGGTGGATCTGAATGCACAGATGAGACCTACTAAACCCCTAATTAATAAGCCATTTGCTGATACCCATTTGTTCCAGGAACTAAGGATCATATTTGACCTCCCAAATTAGGCAACCAATTTGAAATGGCAACATCAAGACTAGTCTGAGCCTAAGAGCGATCAACTAAACCAAGAGGTTAACCTACTTCCACAGCCAGAAGCCTCTGAAGTGACTGAAAATGTTCACACACCTTATCCACTCCACAGCATTCTAATTTCTACCTTTTTATTTTCTAGCCGCTTGCCACAAAACAAACTGCATTTATACAGCAAGGAAAAAAGAAACCTGTGCCTTCACTTTTGAGTGAGTACTGAACAAAGACACCAAGTCAAAGATTTGTCCTCAACAAGCTTCAGAATTTCATGAACCAATTACACACAGCACTGTACAATACACTCACCTCAGTATCTGTTTCCCTTACTTACGTTCTTCAAATATCATGCCCAGCCATCCTTACAACACCTTTGACACTTTGGATTAGAGGTTCAATCATGCACCTTAAAGCTAACTTGTTTAGCTCCAGTCATGTCAGCTGCAAATCGCTAAGCTTAAGTGATATTATCAATATATTGTTTGGTTTACTAGAGGAAGATGCATATGAATCTGATAAGTAGCATGCACACTGGTTTAGTAAGATATGACGACAACAATATATTTGAAGTTTATTTGTGTGCCACAGATCATGACAATCTCTTCCACGGGATTTCAGTGATGCAAAACACCAGGCAAACCCAAGACAGGAGAGCTGGATGCTCAAGCATTCCACTTTACCATGATGTGTCTCTCTAAAGTGTGCCTCAAAACAGGAAATAAATTCAGATACTCCCCTACTGCATAACACAACAGGAATATCTCTTCCCACCTCCTCAGTCCCATCATCTTATTTAAAGTTTAAAACCAAAATAATTACTATTGTCAGCCACATTTCAGAAGTTGAGGTTTTTGCTTTTATAAAATCACCTTTAAATTGGAATATAAATGAATATTATCGTTACCAGTTGCTGAAAGCTTTCTTTCCAGGGATTTGGATGTTCATATTCTTCTGGATTAATCTGATAAAATTTACCAGGTTCAGGATGCATCATTGGACGAGTGTACTCAAATACTTCCATATACAATCTTTTCCTGAGCAGAAATGTCAAGCAGAAAAGAAAATTAATGTATTTCTGATTACTCTTTCATTTGAATGTAACGCCAAATGTTAGAAACTGGGTTTTTTCCAAAAGCATTTGCCAGTCTGTGACAGTGATTTTGACCAAGATCAGTAACAACCACTTAAAAACATTTCCACAACAATTTTTCTGTTGGACTGACTGCTGTTTTTCTAAGAAAAAATTTTGACATGCGTTTCACGATCCAAGCAAAGAGTTCTCAACATGTAATTTTCATGAAGAAATTTAAGCAGTTAGTTACACTGTGTGTGGAATCAGAGTCTAATTGCACATCAGCTACGGCACTGCCTTAACACTTACAAAAGCTAGTACCATAAGAAAATTTAAGACAAAGCGTGCTACCACTTCTTCCTCACCTTGGCAAAAAAAAAAAAGGCTGAAAAAATGCATTCATGGAGAACAAACGATGCACTGTATTTCAAAAAGAGTTAATCAGTGGACAGATTACAGTGGCTTAAAAAGAATGAAACAGCACACAACTGGATTTTTTTATTAGTGCCAGAATACAAAAAATTGCACTGTCTGAGTGTGCTGATATTAAGCCCAGACTTACAGGATGCCACTGAATCTCAGAAGGTGTACTTCATCTGACAAGATATCCCCAGAACTGTCTTTAGGACAGTAAGGAAAAAAAGAAGGGGGTGGGATTTTAATGATGTTATATTCAATTTTTTTTCTTTTAGTCTTAAATTTTTTTTTTAAAAAAACAGCCTAAGAAATGTGATTTTTTTCTCTTATAAAAATTACAGATAATTTAGATCCCATTTATCCAAGCTCTCAAAAACCCAGAGGTAGGGTGGATTCATGAGGGAAAACAGCCTGACTATCCAACCATTAAACAAAACAAACAAAAAATCAAATGAAATAAACATACACACAAAAATCTAATTAACACTAGACAAAACTTGCATCTAATATTAAAAAACGTGTTGTTTCTTCTGCATCAAGTAACACAATCCCCACAGTAGCCTGAAAAACTTTGAAGAGGAAGAAGGAAAGGAGTAGCTACTGAAGGTATATTTAAAAAAAGATTTAAAAATCTTTTTTAAAAGAGCTGTTATTTAACTAGTATCTACACTACTAGAGAGTCAGAAGTTTCACTGTTTAACACATAACCAGCTATTCCTAAGTAACAAATAATGCTTAAGTAAACCAGACATACTAAAACACAACTGGTTTTAATCTAACTAATTGTAACCAACATTTCAATTTTTCTATTGTACTGGCATCTCCTGCTGCACATCCAGCATTTCTCAAGATAATGAGGAATAGCTTTTCACTTACCACAAAATTGGATCATTAGCCAGCTCACTGAAGCGTTTACACACACAAGCTGCTCTACAGAGATCCTGCTCCAGCAGGTAGGAGAAGATCTTTAGAACCACTTCATCCGGCAACTTCTCCTGAAGATACTGTTCTGCAGGTGCTGCTATTAAACAGTAATCTATGTGAGATTATCGACATATTTAACCAGCCCAAATCCTGACCAAAACAGATCACCAACTTGCCATTTGAATGAGTCCCATTTAAAATGTCAATGATCTCAAAGGAACTTTTTTTTTTTTAAAAAAAAAATTTCCTTTCATCTAAATCTAAAGGCAAAAAAAGAGCTAAATAGTTGACTCTGGAGTCAGGTAGGAGTTACAGGCTTCAAGTCCTCTTTCAAAACTTTTTAGTTCACCTTTTGTACTGGAGGAATCAGTCTGCATACAACTGCAGACATTAAGTAGGCTACTGTGCACGTTCCAGATATACTGGCTCCTCACTGCTATTAGCTTCACTGTGGTTCAATTAACCCACATTATCCATAGGATAATAATAATAATAATAATACAGCCCCAAAGTCAGAATCTCTGCAAATGTTTTCAAACACAAAAGAATTTACTCAGAAATAATCACTGTCTGGAAGAGCTACTAGCAAAACTCCCTTGTTCTCCCACAATGAACACACTGGGAGAAGGGATGTCTGGGATGCAGGAAACCAGTAGCCAGCAACAATTCCAAAGTCTCCTCCCTTCCACTAACTCCCATTCATGCTCTTTCTTTTAAAATGAAAAATCTAAGCCAGAGGAAGCATTACCCTTGCCAGAAGTATTTCTTGAGAGAGGTCTGAGAAAGCGGCATTCCCGTACCATTGTGTGGAGATGCCGAGTGCACTTCGTTAACCCCCCGCTCCTGGGCACACGTGCACTACATACAACAGATCGTATAGGAAACCCCCAGCTGTCGCTCGTGTTCTCACCAGACCCTTCTGTGGCAGGTAACCTCACAGCAGAGATCTGTCTGCACAGGTCACTTGTTTGGTTATTGTCTTTGGGATCCTTCCTCAGGCAGAACTGTACAGGACAGCTTCCAAAGTTCAGAGGATTTGTACGCAAGGCATTAAAAACTCCTGCTACATTCATAATACAATTACATCCATGTAATGCCTCTTGCATTATTCATTTTTTCCTAGAACATCTGAACCTAGGGAGCAATAGGATCATGATTTTGGCTACTACAGGAAGACTACTAAAGTGACCCTCAGAAAGATGATCTGCTAAATTTGAGGGAATAATATTCTGAAAAATAGTGTCCACGTGAGATTATACAAACACACAGACACACACACACACACACAAGAGAAAAAGAAAAAGAGGTAAGCCCCAAGTCCTCCCTGGGCCAAGCTGCACAAAAAACTACATTAGCTCTAGCTAGAAGAGAAAGAAGATATGAATTGCAAGGACCAGAACTGTGGCTTTTATGAAGATGCTAAACTGTGGTCTACAGACCATATCACCAGAACCAGTGTACTATGAGAGAACCAATTACAGCTTTTTTCCCAGGATGTCAAGCTTACATCTGTGGTCAGATCAGTTAGCAGAAATTCTGAAATATTACTGACTTTCCCTGAACCTGTTCCCTGTTTCCCCATTGTATGAATGTCACCCTGGTTATTCACAAATACTGATTTCCACTAAGATGCTAGGCAGGCATTTACCCAACTGACTGATGGCTACTCTCAACAGTAACACAGCTTACAGTCACAAGGTATAGGTACATGCCACTTTAATCAACAAAAATCTATGCTGTACAAAAAGGATGAGTGTCACCGCTTCACATGCCCATAGCTATTTGCTCCCTAAGTATCCTTTGGGTTGCTAGTACTGATCGTGGACAGAATAAACCAGAACTTTTTTCCTCTTCATCCTTACCCATCCTTCTCCAAACTGATTTTTTTATGGATCAGTGCCTTGTTGCAGTTCACAGCAAGCTACAGAAGTGCTAGCATAAGCACAAGGAAGGAGACAGGAAAGAATGTCCGGAAGCTGGCCAAGATACTCTCTTCAGCAGCAGTATTATTAAGGCCAGATTAAAAAATGTATTAAAAAACCCAAACACCCAGCCACCCACAAACAAAAAACCAAACTCACCCCCACCCCCCACTTCAGCAGCCAGTAAGTTAGCAAAACTAAGAAAAAGCCAAGTAGTCTGGAAAGGTCTTATGTTCAAGACACTTGGGGAACCCTAAGTCTGGGGACCATATACCAGCAGTCTATAAGGTGAGCATGGCTGGGCATCACTAAAAAAAAGTTACGTACATGATCAATGCTGGTTTTTAAAAAGATCCTTTTCCACTGGAAATAGAAAGGTTCTTTCCTGCGTCTATCAGGCAGCAGCAATTCATTCTACAGTCCTAATTACCCTTGAAATGCATCACAGGATAATTGGACACTGCTTCTGAATTCATCTTTTTCTGGTAGCTTTCCAGTTAGATATGGAGGTTCACTCTTCTGCTGGCTTACAAGCTGAAATGTGATGTTCAGAATGCAAGGCAGTACATCCTCACAAGCCCCCCACAACCTGTCTTCTGCTTTTAACACAGAAATCCCCAAGGTACGCAATTTGATCTTCTTCCCAAGACAATCAGTTACTTTCCTAAACAACGTGCAGAATTTTTTCTGCCTTCACGTTTGTATATACTAGGACCTTAATTAATTTTTTACCGAAGAGGGAAGTTCATGGTATAGTGCCTCCCATTGCTTAACAGTTCATATTCCCATTTTTCTCCCTAGGTCTTATCTCAAAATGGAAGTTGAAATCCAGATGTGTTCCCTCACTGCATGGGGCAGGGACCAACTTAGAAATTGTCAAAAAAAAATATCTTCCAATTAAAGAAAAAATAAGGGAAAAAAAAGCCACAATAAACCCTACATCCCCGTCAGTTTTTCAGGATATATTTACTTGGAAACTTAAGTGCTGCTTAAAAATGAATATGATAATTTTACAGGTGGTTTGACTATCCTTACCCAAACCTTTTTCCAAAATCCTGCAGAAGTGAGAGATTTAATTTATGTTGCCCTTCTGCTCAATTAAGAAGAAGGGGTTGATTTAAGATTTTTTTTCTCCACTCAAATCACTGACACAGCGATTACTAGGTGGAATTCTTCAGTAAAATTTGAAAAACCTAATTTGCTTCTTAATGTGAAGACTTAAACATCCTCTGGGTTCAAGAAAGAACTCCATGTTTTTGTTTCGTAAAATCACACTTCATATTTAGGGTATCTTTCAGTAATCTGTCAAAGCAAGAATGCATTCAATATGTTCTTCCTCCCAGTTTACAAAAATAAGCCAGAACAGTTTTAAAGGTTTGTCTGGCCACCAAATCAGAAAGGCTGGTGTGCTGCTGCTCCTGACGGTTCTGTGCCTATTGACAAAGTGAAGGTTAAGCACCAAATGCACGCTCTTAAGAAACTGTCAGTTTTCCAAGTAAGTGTTAAAAAGAGACAAAAATAAGAAAGTGCAAGAGGTCATCACCAATCTTTATGTTTGCCCTAACATAAGCTGTCAGTTGAACTATTTATGATTTTAATAAAGTGTTAATATATTAGACAACTGAAAATTAGAAACACATCTCGTTATGTCATTCTGTTTCCACAGGATATACATGAAGCTAATTCAGTTTCAATTTTGATCATTTAATAGACAGAAACTAGTACAGTAATACCAAGACAAAGGGCAGGGAAATCTGCCTGAAAGCGAATTACCTTCTTCGTACAGACACCAAGAACGCTATCTCATGAATCTTGAGTTGTAAATTATATCTTGTACAGATACATTTCTGTCCATTTTAGTGGAGAAACATAGCTTTTGTTCCTTAAGGAGGCCTTTAGTAAAAATATTTTCTTGTTAAGAAGTTGAAATATGTCAGAAAACATATTATGTTGTGTTCTTGGAAAAATATCCTTTAAATCAACAGGAAAAGTCAAGAGTAAATTTAAATAGGCATTAAGTTCTGTGAACTACAAGCTGTGCATGTACCTAATGTATGGAACCACCAACAAGCAATGCAGTAGCCCAGAGTCTCAGTATCTACTGCAACTCTGGAGTTCAGTGAAAAGACAGACATTACTTGTCCCTGAACTGGTCTTCCAGAGTATTAAAAGTCAGCAACACTAGCCAGTAATAGCTATGCAAATATAGTGATCTTAAAGCAAGAAAGGAAAAAACCTACGCAGTAATAAACAAAAAGGAAGAGTATGTCAAATAATTAAAACCCTGGATTAAAATGACATGAGGAGACAAGTATAACTGAAGACTGAAATATCCCAGTAAACAGTAGCGTACATTTACAGTTCAGGTAACGTAAAAGCAACAGTCAGAATATGCTGAATTTAAACCTTTCTGTAAATCAGTAAGTATTATATTAGCATATGATACAAATATTTATATCAGTAAGATCTAAAAGCTGTAAATATTTTCCACAGATGTCAATCAAACGCACCAGTCAATTGTGATGCAAGCAGCACAGCCCCATCATAACTATAACTTTTTCCTTATCTAAATTTTTTGTTTCTTCATGTTTTGGTTTTCTACTTACAAGAGTTTAAGTGAAAAAATATTTACATATTTTCTATTATGTGTAGCTTTCTCATCAAAATTTTTGTATATTCACTAATCTTTCCACCTCAGGACTGAAGAACTCATTGTCCACCGGAGGACAGATTTACAAATAACAGAAAGAGAACCATGTCAATATTTCAAAAGTCTAATGTGTTCTTCTTGACAGTATCTAAGCCCAATTTTCTTTTCTTTCTTACAATTTGAAATAGCAGCCTTCTCTCGGCACCACTAATTCTGAAATCGGTATTAAAATAAGGAATAGTCTTCTGTTTTTCACACTAATGGCTCCACTCCAGTTGTAAGGAGAAATGCCAGTCAATTAAAGTTTCCATCTCTGGCAGATTTCCCTCAGGTCCATACAAGAAGGAATGGTTCTCCACCAAGACATCTTCCTATGTTTCTAGTCCCATGCCTTCATTTCATCTACATTTCTAAAACAAACAACTATATGTTCCAGAAGACAATATACAATCTTCACTGATGACAATCCAGAAAGTCTCATGGTTACAACTCAGTCACAACAGCTATCATTACCTAGGCTAACAAAAACCAGGGGAAAAAACCCTAAAGAAATCTCACCGCAATCAATGCTTGTACAAATCTGGAGGAATATTTCAAAAACTCAATGGGGAAAATAAAAACTAACCATTATCCATACCGGGAAAGAGGTAAATACAAAATGGATAGAGAAGGACACTCCCTTGTTAGATTGCAACTGGTTTGAATACATTATTAAAAGTACAATTATAAAATCATTGTTTACAATTCCTCTGTTAATTCCATGCTGGAGAAGCCTCCACAATCCCCATACTTTCCCCACATGAACTCAAGAATGTAACAAAAGGAACGCGCAGTGAAAGTGTGGAGAATTCCTTTGGAAATTAGCAACATTCATGCTGCAATCTGTACCACAGGACTTGACTAAAGTTACATACCTTCACTAAAGCAAGGAGGCAAGTAAAAGTGTAATGAGGAACGCGTCAAAAGTGAATGACCTTGAAGGAGAAATTACGAACTGGCAAGAGAAGCCGAGATTATAACAAGACGACTTTGCACAAGGCTTCAGATATCAAATCAGGAAACGAAACTGGAAGTAGATGACACAGGCTGATGTTCAGTTTGTTCTGGCTATTTCAAGTGTATAAATCTGAGGTTAAATGATTCTTAAACAGTTGCTGAAATTAAAAGAGTTAATCAGAGGAGGATGAGAATAAAACAGGGAGAAAGAAAAGAGACAGAGGACTTGAAAGATGAAATATACACTGTGGAGAAGGTGAGAAGCCAGATAGAGCAGACTTCAACAGAAACAATGAAAATGGACCAAAGCCTTGTGCCAGCCAGCTGCTCAGTTTTAATTCACTATGTTAAGGGAGACATGGACTAAAAAAAAACCCAAGAAAAGCAACAGAAACCACATCAAGGAGAGTTGGCAAGCACTGGTGTTGATTTTCCAGGGAAAAGTGACAGCAGATCCCCTGGAACTAAAAAGCGTGTCAGGAGACAAAAAGGGGTAGAAAGAGAGACACTGAAAAATGACGTAGAAAAAAGAACAAGTAGGATATGTGTGCCAAATAGAACACACACACATAAACATACAATATAGTTACACACAGATGTATTGCATGAATGTGTTATACAACATACATATACTGTAAATGTGTATGAAATACATACAAGCAGGTATATGTGTATTTTTTATAAACACACCCTCTCTCCCTCTCTCCACAATGAAGTGCTATAATGACATACCAACACTACCTCTAAACAATATAGTGGAACAATACATCGATATGAGAAATGGTAAATAAGCCTCGACAGAGCACTGCACTATCACAGCATTACTGCTTCTAACAGTAGCTTGGATACAACTATGCAGTGCTCTGAGGAGAATAAAAAACGCCACAAAACAGAAAAAACCAAAAACAACCCCCAAACCGACATGCCTGCAGTGAAGCAGGAAGACTGAAGGACCAGACTCTAAAAAAAAAAATCAGATTAAAATCATGCTTCCAAATTTAAGTTCAGAACAAGTTTGCAGTTGTGTTTTCACTACTGTTCCTTAGTTGGAAAACAAGACAGGAAAAATAAGCTTGGGGGTGGCGTGTGTGTGTGTGAACTCAAAATGATTCCACCGATCCCACTACCACCTATTCTGTACAAAAAGTTATTACCTGATAAATCCTGGGATTTTCCAGATACTCTAGCACGTTTGGCTCTGTGACCGAAGTTTTCAGTAGCTGAAGTGGAGGCACCCTTTAATGAAATTAATAAGAATTAGTTGAGTCATTAGGCAATTTATGAAAACGATCAGTTAACTCTGTATTCTTAAAACAGTAATCTTTACTTTACAATTGAAAACAGAAGTTACCTCCATACTGCTCTTTGTAGGGCAAGCTGTTCTTTTAGGTAGAAGAGTTTTTCTGCGAAGTTGGTATGGACTATTTTGTGCACCAGGACCTGATTCTTCTGCAACCATATCTGCAGGTACATCATCATCTGTCAACACACACACAAAAAAAGGCAATTTGCTTATTGGAACTGTAGTTTTGTTTTATGCCAGAAAAATGCTGCAGAAATTTTCACAGTACATCCAGTCAGGAGGCTGGGGATGAAGTGCTAGAGCACAGAGAACTTCAGAATACACATGGCATAAAGTTACATGAGAACATACACATGAAGTAACTTATGTTTTCCATATGTAAACACCAGCTATACCAAAAACTGCTTAAAAGCAACCAACAAAACCACAAAACCCTAGGCTTTCTGTTTCTCTGCAAGCATATAATTCACTGTGCTAATTCTATCACCTCATTACCTCAAATGTTTCACCTAACACTATCAGCATAACGAGGAACAGTGAAATTTCAATTATTAACCAGATGTTATCAAGAAATCCTTTGGTAAACATGGCATTTAGTACAAAACTCAAGGCAGATTTTTCTTAAACATTTCAGCAATAGCCCAGGCCAGAATACAAATCCTTCAGTAAAAAAGAGGTAGTTTTAAACACATACATTCTGTTTGCCTAAATTATACTTAGAAAAGTAAGAGTATATTTTCTCCCTGCCACTTAAAAAAAAAAAAAAAAAAAAAACAAAAAAACACAGAAAGCTTGATGAGCATAATTTTAAGGGTTATTAATTCATGAGTTTCAGTCTTCTGTGTTCATACATTTATTGAACATCCTTGAAACAAGCAAGGAAACTTATCACTGCACACCCTACAACTAGCATCACATTATAAAGTTAGAAGAATTTAAGAAAGGCCAGAACAAAAGCCATCTTTAGAAAATAAGCTGCAGCCCAGCTCCACTTAAGAGGTATACTTTCTGCAGATTCTTAACTGTGAGAAAATAATTTTGGACTTCTTTTTAACTGCTTTCTCATTTTTAAACTGGGTAAAACATGATGTAGAAGTGATAGCCAGAAAAGAAATACGGTAAAGTAAGCACTTTTCCTGAGTATATTAGCATGAAGATAGACTGATGTAAAACACAAAAACCCACGACACAAAACCCCAAAACAGCCCACCATGGAACACCCTACCCTTCAAATATTAAACCACTCTCTTTAAAAAACAAAGAAAAGCAATTTAAAAAGGTCTAAAGATTCACTTACACTTCAAGATTTTAATCTGATGATTTTCCTAAGGGTTTTGTGTTTGGTGGTTTTTTGTTGGTGGTGGTGTTTTTTGTTGTTGGTTTTTTGTTTGGTGGTTGGTTGGTTTTTTTTAACATAAATTACAAAACACTGCATTTATATAGGATTACACATGCCATCATAGCCCTATTTGCCACATCAGTGACAGCAAACCAACAAAATTCTGAAGAAAAAGCTATTTCAGTGTCCTCCTGCTCCTTTCTTGTCCCAGTTTTTCTTCTACTTTAGCAGGTATCTATAAATTGCCAACTTTGCCACATATCATGAACAGATCACAACACTACCAGGACATCTAAATAGAGGACAGAAGCTGGTAAAAACAAAATTAGCTGGTGGTATGTGTTCAGCTTCAAACAGTCAGCTCAGGGCAATCTAAGAGAGTGTCGTCAGCTCATTAATCCACCTGGAAACTAACCCTGTGAGTACCACCTCCACAGTTAGCCTTTCGCCAGCGCAGCAGCTGGTCCAGCTCTGCACAGCCATGAGGAAGGGATGAGACCACATGACTGGGAAGAGCCACCACCCCCTTCTGCAGCAACAGCGCAGGTTTCTAAGGACAGAAGTGAACTGTGAAACGACTATCAAAAAAACCCACCGCTTTTTAAAACAGAGCGACCTCCGTATTTCAGCTCACTCTCCCTGTCTGCTACTTACACAACACACCTCGTAAGCATCTGAATACTCCTCTACCTGTGAAGGCTAAGTATTTATGTATTATGGCTAAGTATTTATGCATTATGCAAAAAACCTAAAGGATATTGATAAACGACCTGCAGAGCATTTTCCAGTGGAGGAGCATCTGGCCCAACATTGCCATCATGCACCTGCAAGAGGTTTCTGACCCCAGAGCAGACCCACTGCATACTCACGATTCAGTTGCCTAGTTTTACCTGTTTCTTTTCATCTCTGATTGCAAATACCCTGGCAATTTAACAAGATATCAGCAGGTGGGAGAGAGCTGCTACAGGAGTGTTCCCAGCCTTCCCTTGCACACCAGAGCCGCAAAGGAGCTGCAGGTCTGCAGTGGGCTCTGCCAGGAGGAATTCAGCAGCCACCACGAGCAGCAAGGCACTCATAGCAAAACACCAAAGCGTACTCAAACATACCTTGTGCTCCCCATTTCTACTTAAGATCAGATACAGTAATTGTGATTTCTGTTGCTAATATCCCCCAGATGCATGCTCCTCAGGGATCTAGAGTATCTTGCCTTGAACCTGTTCCCCTATTTTGCACTGAAGATACAACGTGACTGTCAGAACGGCTGGAGTTTTCCCCTTGTTCCAGACAGTCCGTACTATAGCTCAAAATTGCCACATAAAACACAGCAACAGCATAATGAGCAAAGACGACAGAGGAAGAAAAAAAGCCCCTCAAAGCACAGAATTTTGATCCCTTGGTAGGCGATGAAAAGGGCAGAGACAACCCCCAGGTCAGGTCCTTAGAAGTAAACCAGTGGATGCCACTAAGGACAAAACATATTACTGCTGGAAAGAGAAGGCAGAAGCCTGTGGGGGAAAAGGAAAGTAAAGGTCAGTTTGACTGGAACGCTGAAAGACAGCAGCAATGTATTCATTTTCTTGCTGTGGATTTAGGAGGATGGCAGGAGTCCTGCTCAAAGATCACTTTTCTGGCACAGATGACATCAAGAGACATGCATACATTCACTCAGATTCACAGCAGGTATCAAAAGAATTAAAAACTTCCCTTCTTCCATCCGAATGGTGAGGAAGATGAGGAAAGGGCAGGAGGGGAGCACGAATCCACAGAGCGCTCGGGAAGCAGAAGGGTGCCCAGGAACCCATCACTGCTGAGCAGCACTGGCCTGCAGGCACGTGCCCAGGTGGTGGTGTGCTCACGGAACACACGGGACGGCGGCGGACATCACACCCAGCGACAGTGCTCACGGAACACACGGGACGGCGGCGGACATCACACCCAGCGACGGTGCTCACGGAACACACGGGACGGCGGCACTCACTGGGAAAGAGGAGTGCTTCGGGAACCAAGAGCCTCTGGCCTGACCCTGCTGCAAACCTGCTAATTGCGCACAGGTAATTTGCTGGCTATAGAAGGATAACGAGAGCCGGGTGAGTTAATGACTTCTTTCTCTACTAGCAGGTTTTGTCACACTTCTGAGGGGCTGACCGGCCTCCACATAGATTTCTAACATTTCAGAAAGAACGACGATTGGTAATATTTTTCTAAATGTGGCTTGTGTAGTGTTTCACTTGACAGTAACTACCAGGAAACCTGAAAGTCTTAAGCAATCTGTAACAGAATAGCCTCGGTGCTTGCTTTTAGCCTTCCAGATGCTCCACTGTAAGCTCCGAACAGAGCAACCCAGCTACAGGCCTAGCTTTCACATCAATACTCCTCAAAGGAGTGCAGTCTTCAGGAAATGCATTACCCTTCCCTGAGCAAGCAAGGCACTCGTAACGCAGAAGAACTTCAAGAGCTGAATTTTGAAAATCCTCCCCTAAAAAAAAAACACACTGGCATGACAGATATATGCCTGCTTATAAGTGGAAAAATCAATTCTACAATACAGAACCTCACTGCCTCCAAAATATTTTGAAAAACCCCCACTATTTTAAAGGGTAACAGTATCAGCTACTGCATCTAGTAACATCAATAGAAGCATTATAATTGCATTTGTTGACAGTATAAGTATAAAAGTCAATAAACATATTTGGAGGAATGTGTGTGTAGTGTTAATATCCTCATACAAACACCTGCTGAAATGACTGCCAGATGCTGTCAGTTTTAACCATCAATACATTTGCAGTTTGTAAGAGATTCAATTAAGCTGTCTACTCTGAAATAAATATTTACCTGAATATTTTACACCAATTATATTGTACAGTAAGATAGTACAGTTTCGAAAAAAAATTATGCTTATTGAAAATTAAAAACTTAAGTGCAAGTTGTGACCTGTCAGTGTCACTAAGTAGTATCTTATCTGATAGTTCAAAACAGTTCATGAAACCTGACCCGTAACACTGCAAGCTTTAACACCCACAAAAGACCAGTAAGCACAAATACTTCCAGGAGGGAAAGAAAAAATTAATCTGCCACTCTGCCAACTACTAAAATCAATCAAGACTGTCTTATATTTCCACAAATGCTATGGAATTGCATACTTTTAAGTGTATACGTCAAGAGTACACAATTAACTTTGTTTAATGAACACACTAAGTTACCAAAAAAGTGACAAAGGCTATCAAAATAGTTTATTAAAAAATATATAATTAACTTCTAAAGAAGGTTCATCATGTTTGCACCATCTTCAAAGAAAGATGCACATGTGGTTTCACTTCTACCTTACATGTGTTCAGATAATATTTCCAGAAGTCATCTTGAACGTTAACAACAACTGTTGCAAAGAAAGCAAGGCTGATAAATACTTTTCTGTTTTTTTTTTTTTTTAAAAAGTATTTAAAACCCCTAAAATACATTCTTACCAGAAAAAAAGAGAAAGGGGGGCAGGGGGTTCAAGGGAGGAAGCTCATACACTAAGCTGTAGTGTTTAACCACTTAGTTCCAACACTGCAATTTCACTTTTTTTTTTGTGCTGTTTTTCCATATCTTCCTAAAATGGTGGGGGGGACTGACACGTGGATGGACACAGACGACAAAACAAAAAAGAATTTGTAGTCAAGAGAGGCAAAATGCTGGGGGCGGCAGGTATTCCCAAACAGACAGAGCACTGAAACTTTTCCTGCAGACTGGGGGGTGTGGGGGAATGGTGAAAAACAACCAACCAGTTTTAGAATAGAGCAATCCATATCAACCCGGGAGTAGGTCCTAGAAGAGCACCACTGAAAAACTGACCCATACTGAACCTATTTGAATGAAGTCATAATTCACCTTGCCTATCAAACAAATTCCAACAGTAGCAAGCGTTCATCGTACAGTCTTCAGTAGAACTGGTGCAATTTTGGAATGAAATAATAAACTGCTAAGGCAAAAAAGTCCCAATGCTGTCCATCTTCATAATTAAAAGAAAATCTGATAAATGCATCTAAAAATGTGATCTGATAGAGTTCAGTTGCTTTGGGTAGAGCAAATCTTGCCATATATTTGGCGAAACATGGATAAGGCATACTGCCAACCTGTGAGATGACAGCTCCAACTACCTCGCTGCTGGATTAGCTTAAAATTACAACGGAGAAGACGACACAAGAGGAAAGTACACACAAAACTAATAGCAACAAAGGCAAAATAACTTAAAAGAAGAGAAATACAAGGTGTTCTTTATTTGCACATAGAACAATTGCAGAAACATGAACATCTCTGCTACAAACTGTCAACCCAAAAAAACCCATGGAAAACACTTTCCATAAAAAATTAACTTTGATCTGTCTTTTATGCTCTCACCATCTAATCTATGCACAGGAACAAATAGCAGTTCACTCTTCCCAGGACCACAGTCAGTGAGAGACAGCTCAGCCACCAGGTAAGAAATTCAGCAGCGGGCACAGACATCAACTAGATGAATCTTTAAACTGTGACTATGGAGCGTCAGACTGTCCTTGGGTCTTCCCACGTCTTCACCATTTTTCTTTAGGCAGGAAAAGCTCTGGGAGCGAGCTGTTAAATAAATCTATGTCTCAGCAGTGTGACTGACACTCATCCTATGTCCTTGCAAACACTCCCAACAAGTTGCTGACACTTAAAAGCAGATATAGTACCAAAACCTGAAAGATACCGAGTATAGAAATGGTACATTCTACTCTGTATCTCAAAGCAAAAGTTTCTCACACCAGTAGAAGCTTTCCCATTGATCCAGGGCAACATTTAAGGGTTAGTTTAAATTGGGTATGGCAGGTTGCTTTTGAAGTAAGACCATTTTCCTTTTGAGAGTTATCTGAGCATCTCTCCAAAGAGAAAGCCACTAGCTAGGAATACTACCACACACACACAACCAAAAACCCAAAGGCAACAAACCCAAACTCCAAAACAGAGAAAGATCACATGCAAAGTTCACTGAGCCTGTATCCAACATGTCCTAAAGGCAAGACCATTTTGGTGGTCTTTCACTGTCAAGTTCCACTTCTCCAAAGCGGACTTCAAAAAAACCAAAATAACAAAAGAAACCAACAAAACCCAACCACAAAAGAAACAGAAGGCATGTATACAGCAACTCCATTTTATGTTTAATGTTTTAAAAAATTGGTATTAAAATAAGAGTAGTAGATGAGTTTGCAGCTACTTAAACACAAGAGAGACTTTAATACTATAATATATTTTAATTATCATTAGGGAAAGAAACCCTGCAGTATTTTCCAAGCAATATCCAAAGCAGCTTGACTCACATAAAGATAAAAATCTAAGGGTTGCTCTTCTTGTTAGGTTCTGATGGCACAGGTCAATGAGAAGGATTAATCCCCGACAGGAGTCAAGGCTGTTTGGAACTGGAAGAGAACCAGCAAGGAAAAGACTGTATCAGATCTCTACTCAGAGTAGCAGGCTTTCAGTTTGGGAAGGGGACAGACCTAGCATTAAAAATATATGCTTTCTTAAAGACTGCGGGAAGATCCAACTTGCTGAACACCATATGGAATAAGGAGATTCTGCCTTCTGGGAAGCAACAACTAGACACAATAACCATTACTGACTAGTAGAATATTTTAAATAGACATACAATTTCTTACTGATAATAAACCAAAGATATATGATATAACAATATGCCAGCTTATTGTGATTTTTAACAGTTCATTTGATAAACAAAAATTATGTGGAATCCATATAGGAAAAATTCTAGATAAGATTCTTAAATTCAGAGTGGAAAGAAAGTAATTTATGCTTTAAGCTAAAAGACTGGGTACTTCTATAGAACAAAACAAAAACATAGCCACTCCCACCCCAAAAATCAAACAGTACCTTCTGAAATTTACATTTTAAGCTTTTAAACATCGATACCCAAATGAGTCAGCTTATTACTCTTTGGAAATAGGTCGTGCAGTCATGATGGCCTAAAAAGAGTAAGAACAGATCAGGTGCTCAACTCTGTATTTGCTCAAAAGCGCATGTTAAGTTTTGCAACACATTTAAACGTGTTTTCTACAAAGAAAACTACTACTTCTATCCAGGTAGAGGGTTTCTTAAGGCTCAGATTATTTTTTCTGTTATTCTTAGGATCCAAGGGAAATTTTATCTAAGAATTTAATCTTTTCTCCTTCTCAATGTATTGTGAAACCCACTACAGCATTTTTTACATAGGTCACTAATCAAATGGGAGAGAAAACCCTCCCTCAAAGGTCTGTTAGGTCAACTAGCACCCTCAACATGCTGCATACTAAAATACAGCTCATATACACAAGGCAAAAACTTAAGCTCTTAGAGCTGGCACAAAGCAGATAGGAAGTAAAAAGAGACAACTGGGAAAGATAAACTGGCTGCAAGCCCAAAATTTGTCCCCAACTATATTTCTTTAAAAATTGTCAGCTGTCAAACAGCTACTCACACCTCTGAACCTTGTTCACTAGGGAGTTCACAGTCTACAACAATGTAGCACAAAAACTATTTGTGAACACCAGTTAAAAACCACTCTAGGTACTATGAAGACTACTTTCCTTTTCAGAAACCAAGAGCAAAAAATTATAATTAGGATTTCATGAAAAATTCAAGTTTCTTTCCATCCCACCCCTCTCCCCCAAAAAAGATCTTTAATACCAGGTTAAAGACTGAATTTCTAACCACCCAAAAAAAAAATAAAATCAAACATTAACATGCATTTTTTATTAGACATAAAGAATAATTGTGCAAGTACCTGTATACTTGAGCTATTTGTTAGATAACTCAATTTAAAGAGTGAAGAAAAAAAATAAATCTTAATTTTTAGAACAAGCAGCATTAGCGCATTTCAAACAATAGCACCAACAAACCAGAATAAGGAGATAGATTTTTCCTTTGGTATTTTTTAAAATTACACTGCTTTCCCAAACTGATGATAACTTTATTACAGCACCGTCTATAACATTTAACAAACTAATAAACAAATCTCCAGGTGGTTGCTTTGCAAGTATTTTATTATGAGAACTTCCCTTCCTGCTTAACAGGCAGCTTGACTCCTGCTCTGACAAGCTCTCATTGAGAAGGGACAAGGATCCCTTTTTGGGTGCATTCCTCATTAATAAAGCAATACTTTCAAATCTGTGGCCTTGCTGCATGGTTCCTTGATATTCCAGTGAAAAAGCTGACCAAGTAGATTTTAAAGGTTCAGGAATATATCGTGTTTAAGAGCCTTTCCTCATTATGCTTCTGAGTGATACTAAAGAAAATAAGACTTCATTGCTACAAGCTGATTATTTCTTTCCTGTCTATTCTCAGTCTATACTGAGTCGAGTTTGCATCTAGGACCAATTTAAATAAAATTTCTACCTGGTCATATTGCTTAGTTTGCTGGAGCAGTCAAGTTACCAGTCTCCAACATCATCCCCCTCTTTGGCTGAAATACAGCAACTTCCATCTCATTAAATAAGCACAGCCAGTGACAACAATAAAACAACTGAAAAAGGTTCAGCTATTCCCATTTTATTCTGCATCACAATTGACCAGAAGGACAGTTTCTTATCAGCTGCCATACTTTAACTTCAGGTAGTACTTCAAGGTGCCTGAACAGAGGTGAGAATACAACCCTGTGACCAACACCCTTGGAGCTACCGTGATAGAAACCAACCCCCAAAGAAAAATCCAAACACAATCCTCTTCTTCCTCATTACAAAAATCCCACTTTACCAGGAGGTGGCATCTCAGACAGCAAGAAGTAATAGATTCTCCAGGAGCAACACCGAAGTGACCAGAAGAACACATGCCCTTTGGTACCAGAAAGGAATTACTGAACCAAGCAGTCACCAGCACTTCAAAAAACAAGCAAACAAAAAAACCCCCCCACAAACCAGAGAACTTGCTTTCCTGAATTATACTGTTAGCAAAATGGCTAAATACTGATAGGGTGAAAACCTGCCTCCAGAACATATGTATTGGGAAGAGGGCAGACTCTGGCTGGGGTCAGCTGGGACAATTAAGTAAATGAGTTTTATGGAATGGCCATTAAGACAAATCATTATTTCTACCCTGTCTGACAGCCTGGCTCAGACTAGATAACATTTTTCCAAGAAAAATGACATAGCCAGCATATGTGAAATAAATATGAGATATTTGTGAGGATAGATTATTTCTAATAAGTAGAGAATAGCTGAGCTACGAAGCAGAAAGCTTACGTTCTTTAATTAGAATAAGTCTGGATATTCTTGATACCCATAAACTCTGAAGAGAATGAATTAGAAGTTTGTAAATTCCTGGGTTTATTAACTTCCGGTGGCAATTATTTCCAGCCTAATCTCATCCTGCATGAGTAACTGCCTTTAGCACTGCTGGAACCAAAGAATGAACATGACTGCATTATTTTTTTCTGTTTGAGTTTCTGGTATCTTTGGAAAAAAACAAACAAAACACAGGGGGAAACCCGCAGTACAGGAACAAGTAAATTCAGCGAGAATGTAGAGATTTCACTTAATGCATCTACTAGTCACACTTCAAGTTTTCTATGGCCTGTTACTGATCCACTTGCAGAGATTTTCTGTGATTCACAGGAAGCGAAGAGAAACCTTGCTCAGAGAAACATGGCTCCCCTTGGAAGCACAGGAAAGTTCATGTGTACAGCCACATAGCTATGAGCCTCATTATGACTGAACGTTATTGCAACGATTCAAGCATAGCTCCTGTAAAACAATCTCAGGGCACAATTATTTCACCAAATTTTCAGGAAATGAAAGACTCCCACAGATTTCTCTGCCGTAAGCCACATCTGCAGAGCACTACTGTAACACAAACAGGAAAAAAATAACACATGTATCTCCTGCTACTAAGAGTAGTAGCAGATTGGGGATACTTGCCATGCAAAGCCATCTGCCTTTTACGGACTCTGTATCAGAAGTGACTGACATCTATCAATACATTGGCCCGGCTGGAAGCTAGTTATGTCGAGGAGCAGTTTTGATATACTAAACTAGGAATTTCCTAAGGTTCTTCAGAATTAAGAGTTTCTGAAATGCCCATCTTGACAAGGAAAGGCAATCACGGATCTGTCTTGCAGGGGCAAAAAACCTAAGGAAAAAAAGGCAACTAAGATGGAAGGCCAGACAGTTCTTTCTGTGTGCTGGGGGGCAAGGGGGGTACAGACAGTATTATTTCCTCCAAGAAAGAAGAAAGGGGAGGAAAGAATACATTTACAGTACTTTAAAGCTTACTGGGTTTGGCTGTCATTCTTCCCTTTCTGTATCCTACTATTATGTTATGCCAGAGGAAGAAAAGGAAAATAATCATGAACAACCAGGAACCATCAACTTAAGCATTTTATACAATTTAACGTAACTAGGAAAAGAGATGGTCACCAAGAAAATCTTCCTATCATTCTTGACTTTTTTTATAGATCCCAGGTAACACTTTGTCATAGCCTTCAGAAACAATACAAGCGAACAGACTATGAAGCATGGTTTTCTGGAAAAATCCCTGCTGGTACAGATGGGCAAATACACATTGTACCAAGCAAAGTTTCCAAGCCATGTTCAGCTGCAGTGGCAATTTACAGCAACCGTGAGTCTAGGAAGAAGCAGAGGAACACCAAACAGTTCAGAGGCAAAAAGCTAGACCTTGCAACTTTGACAGCTGGGAGGAAACACACCTTGAGCTAATAATACTCACAGTTTTGGATATCCAAGAGTGTGTCGCTAGAAAAAGATAACTGAATTGCAAAAAGTCAAATATAAGTTCTGCTACCTGTTTCAGCTATTTCCCCCTAACTCACTAACCTTCCCTAACGACATTGCTAATCAACACACAAACTACTTTCTCCTCCTGCCCAAGCACTACAACCAACACTTATGCAGTATTTCAGATGTTGCAGCTGAAACGAAAAAAAACCAAACCAACCTCAAAAAACCTCCATGAAATACCACCATGTTAACAACATGACTAGCAACAGTATACTGAAAACTTAAACACACTACAGACTGGGGAGGAAAACCCATGACCTTAGATCCCCCCAAACTAGTGTTCTTTTACACACCAAAAAGACAGACCCTCTATTACAGTACATAGTTATTTTTAACTTGACTTTCAGCAAGGCTATTCAATGATAATTAAGGCAGAAACATGCTCGCACAAAAAAGAAAGCGAACATTTATTATCCCTGGATCAATCAAAAGTATGTTGCATCTAGTGTACTTTGTAATAAGGCTGAATTGTACAAGGCTAACTCTGGCAAGGTTTGCATGCACCGAGTCAGACTTATCTGATCACTACTTTGCAAACTTTTCTAAATGACTGCTCCTATTATTCTATTACTTGAATTATGAACTCCAAAGTGCCTGACAAGAGCAGGAAAGCATGGCTCTGTTTAACTTCAGGGAAATGACTAAGAAAACAGCGTTTGGAACTATAGTAAAAGCGAGCATCATCAAGATGCGGGAAGAAAATGCTTTGTTACTCGTTACTTATTTGCCAGCATATATGTCATTAAGATGGGTTAAGAAAACTGTCATCGAACTATGTAACACCAGTGTAGTAGGCAACTTCTGATTCAAATCTAAATCTGTTCAGAGCTACAGTAAAAATAAAAAAAAATGCTATCAACACCAAACACTGTAGTACTAAGAACAGCCTACCTAAACCCAAGCTGTTTTGAGAAAGGAAACCCTGTACAGGGAACAACCATATTCAAACCTTCTACTCTGGGAGGGAAGCCTAAATTGTTATTCTACCAAGTTTTACAATATTAATACAGTATATAAATACAAAATTGAAGAACGCTACTATCTGTTTTCCATAGCCAACGTGTGTTGCAAAACAAACATCAGGAAAGCTGGAAACAAGGTTTTGTATTATGTGTTCAAGGAAATTGCAGCACAGGGAGGAGACACTGTTCTTCCTTGCCCTGTAGAGTAAGGATCGCCTAAGCACCCCAACCCAGCAGTTAATGCTCTTGGACATCTGGAGGGGGGGAAATAATTACATCCTGATTTTTTATTAGAAAACCAAATGGCACAGTTTTGCTATATTAATCCAAGTTTCTACCTATGATGTTTATTTTCTTTCCTTCTAAACAGAACTTTTTTTTCAGCCATGTTTATTTGTAAAGACACTTTTTTAAAATGTAAATACACTGTGTTAATTCTATAGACATTAGTTACGCAGCTAATTCCACAGCACTTCACAGCCACTCTACAACACTCACCTAGTTTTAACTTCCCCTGTTTTCAGCTGCAATGGAAACATGTTGTCAGATGCAGCCTGATCATGTTATTTTTACCATTAAAAGCAGTATCATGCACGAAATGCTGCATCAATGACCTTCTAAAAGCTTTTTCTAAGCAGCTATTAAATTTCTATTAGTATTTTCTATTAGCACTGTCATCTCACATTGTGAGTAGCTCTTCACATGGGTTTATGTATATATTTGAGTGTATTCAAACTTCAGGAAAAAAATACATTTTTAACACATAGTACAACTGATTTTGACAGAGGAACTCAGTTTTCAGTAAAACATCGGAGACTAAAACACCTGCAGCTGCTAAGGTGTGTAGGGGTGGAGGGCAAGAAAATCAGTCTATTTGGCTGTCTATTATGTCTTTTGGCAACTAATTACACCAACGCAGATACATTTTTTTTCTCTCTGAGAAATTCTGAAATAAAATGTAATGGCAGCTTAATTCAAGAGTTTCCAAATTGAGACCTGTTTGCAGTGACTGCTCTCAAGTCTAAAACTTGGTGGATTATGCCCTGTATCTTGAACTATTTTCAACTGCTGACATTTTCATTTAAAAAAATAAATAAAATATAGCTTCTTTTCTTGGCATTTCTCAACTGTTTTTTCTCATGGTCCCGATTTGGCTAAAGCTCTGTTATACTAGACAATATGGAAACATCATCTTAAAAAATATAAAAGCCTTTTAGAGTCCCCTCTCCCAGCGTAAGCTTGGTTACCCAAGAGTAAGCTTAATGCAGAAAACAGAGAAGAACAACTACTTCTTCATATTGTCTACGATATCCAGAAATAAGTGTGGAAAGTTTTCAAAAGGGATGTTCTTCCTCTCTCCACTACCTTTTATGTCCTGTCTTTCTGTCTATCTACAGCAGAATCCCCAACTTGGCCTTTTCTTAAACAGGTCCTCCTCCTCGTGCACCTAAACTTCCATTTTGTTTAGTTCCACAGTTGTGGATATTCACCCATTTTGAGAGCAGACAGAATCGCTCTCTCATTTACTCCATATCCATTTTGAAGCCCTGACCTACCACGCTTCCTACAAGCTCCCTATGATTTGTCATGCCTGAGGATGGTAAGTTTCTATTTTAAAAACTATTCCAAAATAACGTGCATTGACTGCAAAAGCTGTTTGAATACATGCAACAAAAAGCAGTGGGGAAATAGAACGGTTGGAAAAAGAATCAAGTAACACAAAGCCCCCTCCAGGCTCTCAAAGCCCTTCACTACACACAGTAATCCTGTGTCGTGAGCCACTAAAATACAAATTGAAACAGCTATCATAACTCTTATGCTAGAAGGCCACAAGGACCTAAACAGGCTTAAGAGGAAGAAGGGTTCTTTATCACCATGCCAAAAAATTAAAGATGATCTAGAAGACTGACCATCTTAATATGCAACTTCTCCTTTCATGTCTGGATAGTTCTATCAGTATTCATCTGCCTCATGTACTTTTTCTCAGGCATATACACAAAGCAGGGTATTTAGAGACCAAGACACTTTGGAAAGTCAGCGGACAAAACACATGCAGAAAAAAACAAAATCATTAAAACTCCTTTTCTGATTATTTCATCTACATTTCCCAGGTATGGGTTGTTGGTGGTTTTGGTGGTATTCCCCGCCCCCCCGAGAAAGAATAGGGAAAAAAATGGAAAAAGACTATGTAGTGTTAAAAGATGTCAAAAGATGGCAGCTACCCCATAGGGAGATTCCCCTCCCCCCCACGACTAGTGCTGACTCTCCCTCTACCCCCATTACTCCCAACAAGCCTGCACAATTTGATCCTGTCCCTTTTAGTACTTCTTAGTGTTGATGGAAAGTTAAACAAATACATACAGAAAAGAAATGTAGCTGTTTGCTGTCAAGGCATTCTTCTGTAGACAATTTTAAGATATATATATATATATATATTAAAATTTATCTTAAGAGAAGAGTCACAGGTGTACAGCCCTGGAACAGCTCCAGACATGCTGATCCAACAGAAAAGATAAACACCACTCATTTAGCCAAACTAATTTTCCTTAGTACATCAACAGACCAGGTCAGTTGCAATACCTCAGTTCAGGAGAGCTGCCACTTCATAGTATTAATTTATTGTAGTTTTTAGGTCATCTGACTATATCCTTAAAAGGCTGCAGGCATAAAGAGTATTAACATGAAGAAGAACATCATATTACAAACAAGACAGATGGCTAACAAACCTTCAGATAAGTTATGTATGACAAATAATCTTACAGATAATTATCTCTTCTGGAGAACAAACTGCTCAAATATTATTTAAAGTAAAACCAAAGACGACTTTGGCTCAAAGCACTGCAAAAGTTCACCTAGCTTAGAGCTCTACACAAATAAGGTAAGAAAGCATTTAAGCACTGGAAGGACATTATAAGAAAATTTTCCAACTGAACATAAAAAGCTCCCCACCCCCACTGTGAGGGTGACTGAGCACTGGCACAGGCTGCCTGGAGAGTGTGTGGAGTCTCCAGACCGTGAGCTCTTTCCAAGGGTGCCATGGTTTTGCCAATATGGCTTGAGCTCGAACAAGACAATAAGCAAAAGATCAGCAACAGATATTCCATCCATTTTTGAAGGATCACCAGAGCTAGGAGCCCAGACCCCCTAAACAGTCAGCAAAGGGAGAAGGTACCACCAGAGAATGATTCATTCCTTGCTTGACTCCAATATTCCCATGAGGCAGGCAACAGCTCTCCCACTCCTGCTGAACATATCAAGACTTTTAAGTATTTTACCCTCTAGATTTCCAATTACATGGCCTCACTAGTACACTGAAGCTCCAAACCACCTGCTTTTACCCAAAGAACGCTTTGTTATAAAACCTCAGCCCATTTTCACCCTGCTGAGTACTCCACACATCCAAAAATCCCAGATATTGTGACATCAGGACAGGAATGCAGACCCACAGTATTTTCAATGATACGCCCGTAAAACTACACAGCTTTACACAGCTAAATAAACATGGATGTCTTCTACACTGGCAAGTGTTACTATGTGAAGCAGTTGAAGAATCTGTACCAAAATGTATTTTGTCAGCAAGAAACCTATTATGAAGGGGTAAGAAGAATATTTTAGGTTAAGTCAAAACGTCCTCAGCACAGTGATTTAAAGGTCTGATTATAATTAAAAGTACTAAAATATATCTTGTTAAAGTGTTCTGCAATTATAGAAACTCCCTTCTTCTGGTAGATATCCTTATTCATTCCCAACTGTTAGCCTGTTTCATTTCATCATCTTCCTGGTCCAGTGGTATGAGGGGGAAAAACACTACTACCAAGTATTTTGACCAGGAGTTAGGTTGCAAAATGTCACAGGGTACTTCTACACACTTGACCAGATGAGTGAAATATCACCAAGCCTTTACAACACACTATGTTCAATCACAAAACAGCTACAGGGCTAGCAACTGATGAGGTATTTGTAAAGAAAAAACCCAACTATTTTAGGAGTAGTAGCAACCTGTTTACAAAATTGAATGCTGGTTAGTAACTGATCAAAACATCACTTTGATCTTTTCTGTGGTTTTTTTTTTTCCTGTGTTTTTTTTTTTTTTCCTGTAGATATAGTTAAACAATCTCAAAGGTAATCTGCAGAAGTTTTAAACGGGAGGACTCAAGCTGCTTCCCTCCTCACCCTTCCACATTATTTTCCAAAAGGTAAAGAGATATTTGTGATTACCCTGGAAGGTGGGCATGAAGACAGCCACCCAGAAATAAAGAAACTGCTGCCTGACCATGTGATCTCATTTACACTGCTCAAACCTGGTTATAAGAAAAATAAAAGCTTTGATTACAGAGCTATAGGGAAAGTTTTACCACTTACCACTGGAGTTGAGAAAAAAAGTGAGACAAACATACAAGACATACAACAGATCTTCCTTAAGAGAATTTCAAGATCAGGTGCTAGGGTGGGAACAAAGCAGTGATAACCTCCCACCTTTGCTCAGAAGTAAAGCCCTCTTGGGCATGGCGACCCAAGCAGAGGCTCACAGTCCTGCCAGGCACGTACCCCTGTGCTGTACACACTGAGCTCACCCATGGCTCGGAAAAAATGAGCGTCCAGCAGAGATAACTGCAGCAAGCTAAGCTCCCTTAGCTCTCTTCCTATCCCCATCTCTTGCTCTTCCAGTCATTTCTGTTTGTGCCAGGATGGATGACGTACTTGACTTACAAGTACCACCTACTTAAGGGTGGATATTCAAAATATTATGTCCCCCTGCCGTGTCTTTCATCTGAAATGAAATACTTACACTACTACTGTACACCATCTTTGTACAAATCTGCAAGTATCCTCCTGGTACAAACAAACACACAAAAAAAAAAAAAAAAGAGGCATTTCATTTTTCCCCCCCATAGTACTGTTTTAGGACATCAGTGTTTAAAGAAAAATAAAAATCAGGAAGTGCTACTGTGCCAGTTCATGGTTTCAAGGATCTTTGCAACTGTATATTGAAGTATGCTAGAACACATGCTGGCTGAACACACTGAAAGACTCACCTGCTAGACAAGATCACACCAGCTAGAAAACCAGAGTAATAATACATTCAACCTCCTACACCTTCACTCTAAATTACAGTCAATTTGCTAAAAGTGAAGCCACACGCAATCACTCTACCTTACAAAGTATGTTCTCAAACTAATGAATCTACAGACTGCACTAAGATGGTTATATAACATCCACAAATTGAATTTATTTTCCTGGCCCTATTTTCTGTCAATCCTTGTAATCACTGTCTTAGTTTCAGTTTCCTTCAAGTCATCCTGTCACAGTTTCACCTGTTCTGAACTTGCCAATCTGACACACCTGTAAACTACTCAATTGTTCCACTGTTATTAATTTGATTAATTTGCAGTAGCACCTGGAGACACAGCCAAGTTAGTCACTTAGAACACTTAAAGGAGAGGGGGAAAACCCACGCTATTTCTGAAGAGCTCACAGACACAGTTGCGAGCAAGACAGAGAACCAGAGAAAGCTAAGACACAAAAAGCAATCATGTTGAGTTTGTTTTCACAGAGGCTTATACCTCCATACTGACTGTACAATGTTTTGGGGTTACAGGAACAACACTCACATCTCTGTCCCTGCTGGCTTGCTTACAGTCATCTCTTCTCCAAGTTGATCATCTAGGAAGATGGCCACGTCTGTTTAAGACCTCTGCCTTCAAAGACATGCTTGAAACTGTTGGAGCCAATCCAGAACTGGCTGCTGCCATCTCAACATACTCTACCTGATTCATGACCACATAAATGATTAATGTCTTCCAAAAGTAGGTGGGGAGGCTTTAAAACATATAGCTGCTTATATTCTTTCAGACATCACTGCTATACAGCAGGGGTATTTTCTATGAACCCCGTTGAATTTAAATACTACTGAAAACTGCTAGTGACTATAAAGGAGCACCTAGTGAACTACAGTTTCCAATTTTCAACCTGAATTACTTTACCTCATGCTAATGCTTAGGAGATCAATTCAGTACCACAAGCCCTTAATTTCATTAACCCCACTAACCCCACATTTTCCTTTACTGAACTTGCAAACTACACAGTCCTGCTCATTACTGTGCAACTGAAATTTTGATAGAATGGCCACCTTTTCCCTTCACCCCCCAAAGATAATGAAAGCATGTTGATGCCACGCAAGCATGCATGTGTTTCAGGAACATATCACGCCCAGAAGGTCTTTGGGCAGCAGTTATGCTTGTGAAGAACATCCACACAGCCCATGGTTTCTCTATGCTGCAAAGTAAGGGCTGGACAAGCAGGCATTAGTCAAACCCTGAGAAACCTAAGGCTTCCAGCCAGTGAGGCTAGAAGGGAGGCTACTTTGAAACACAGATTACACCTTGAAGAACCCTGTCAGTGTACAGTAGCTGGCTGACAATATTGCACCTCCCCCCCCCCCCCCCCCCCCCCCGATGTCAGAGCATATGCCACCATTGATGACTAAGTGACTAAGAAGTAAGGAGCACAAAGAAGTTTTGGTGCATCAGTCAAACCGTGACTGAAAAACTATGAAGCCTGACGTCAAATCAGGCTGCTATTTTTGAAGTGTAATACTTAACAGCCAGTGAATTGTATCATGTCAGTGCTGTGTGGATTTCTGATACTGGTACAAGATGAGAAACAGGCCAGAGCCTGAACTATGATGGAATTAATCTTTTATTTCCAGTCGATGGGCACAATGGACACTAGTAGCAGACAGATGCACTGAGCTATCTACCAGTTATATTCTGGGAAAATGTTATGGTAGCTAGAAGTGTCCAGTTATAACCAGAAATAAACACGTAAGCAAAACAGACATCACCATAAAAATTTATTTCCATTAACAGACACCTCTCAAAGATGTTTATAAAGTATAAAAACAAAATTCCAGAAAAAAAATATTTCACTTTATATCTCAGACTCTCAAAGGACTTACAGCAAGTTCTGTCTTTGGTGGAGGAAAGTTCAAGACCTCTGTCACAAAATAAGAGCTACGCATGCATGCATACAGATTCTAGATAATAAAAAAGAACCTTAAAAACTAAGAAGTGCCAGAGCCTGCTTCATTCTGCTCCTGTCCTTTCACCTTTCCTGCATGATTTGATCCTGAAGAACTCCAATGCTTCAGCAAACGCTGGTCAATGCCAACAATTCAGCACCAATCCAGTACTAACCATCACTTCTAAAGGCAAGTGGTTTTTATTGACCATCCAGCATCTTTACCTTGATGAGATCCTCTCTAGAGCTCCTAAGTCTCCCTAGAAGAAGACCTGGCATGCAAAGCACCTACAAACTGATGATACTACCTTTTACACAGCCATTCCATATGCCCCATCCACTTTCCCAGCAGACCAATACCTATCATAGGATAGTGAGAGTATAGAGTGCAACCCCAGTACAACCTATCACAGTAAGTTTCAAATCTTGTGCGTGCAGAACGTATAGGACACCGTTCATTTGGAAGCATAAAAAGACCCCGTTACATAACTACACTCATCCAATCTGTTGTATCTGAAGTGCAAGCGTAGCCACAAGCAGATTCAGTATCGCTGAACACTCAAGCATCCTTCACGAGCTGTTCTTAAACCACAAGCGTTCAAAACGTTTTTAGCAAGTAAAATGTATTTTGTGCACTTAAAAATATTATGCCACATGGGTCATGAACACAGTTAAATCCAGCCTACTAAGTACATGGATATTTTCCTCCACTGAACTAAGATATGCGGTACTTGTCAACCATTAATTATGCTCCATCCAGAACAGCATCCTTAGGTCTCCATTCACTGTTTGTTTTTCCACTAGCAAAACTGGGATATTTTAAGTGTTCTAATATGCATCAAGAATATTTTACAAGTAGTGCACTGAGCTTTGCCACACTCCCCCCGTACTTGGATTGAGCACATGGAGTATTAGCCATCTTTGTTATATTCATGCTCAACATAGCCACAAAAATTGTCTTAAGATGTATTCTAAACAACTGTCAGATTGAATTCCTGAAATGTTTATTCTCAAACTATGGCTAATTTAAAAACAAACTGTTCATATTCTATAGCTTGAATAAACATTTTCTATGTAAATACAGTATATTTATTGAAGCATTTTGTTGACAATTTTATGACTATTTTATACAGAATACAGATTTTAAAAGTAATTATTTAATAGTATTTATTTCCAGCAAAGATCATGTCTCACCATTCTGAAGTTAATTCAGAAGTTTTCTACAACGAACTTTACCCTTTTTCCTCCACATACATCATCTGGGTATAGCAGAGATACCGATCCAAGTATGCCATTTGGGTTAGCTTTCTGGGGGTTAGTAGATTACTGGGGATTTTTATTCCCAACTTCAAAGACTAGTATATTGGTAGGAATGAGTATTCCTTCCAAGAACTTTCTACCTCTGTTAAGGAGCAATGGCTAGTTTAATTTGCCGAGAACCATAAATCCCTTTGCAGAAGACTCCCTTTTTTTTGCAACATGAAAACCGAAAAATTCTACTACCATCTTGCCTCTTCCACATTTTCTTCATCTTTTGCTTACCTTTTCCTCATGTACCCTAACAGAAAGCTGTGAGAAGCTATTTGCCCTTTGGTTTAGGCATCTAAAATATTTTTCCATCTGTTCTTTAAATAACCAGTACCAGTACAAACTTTTTAATACAGATAATCTTATCTAATGCAAAGCTTCTGTAAAATCTGAGGGTTTAGTGTTTTGGACTACAAAATTCACTTGCAGAAAAAGCCACAGAAGGCAGCAAAGGAGGATTCCAGACCTATGGATCTGTACACAAAGTGACCGCCACAGCGGCTGTGGCTGGCTCCCAAACATTTCAAAAAGTTTAAGGCATAAAGCACAAATAAGAGGATGAAGCCTTCGCAGCACAATTCTCCAGTATACACTACCTCTTTAAGATTCACTTTTATAATAATTTAGGCAAAGAAATAAACATACTCCAGAATACATCTACCCATTTCTAAAATTCTCTCCCTTCATTTCCTTCTCATTGAAACTTAACAATTTAGCCTTCACCCACCTATCAGTAACAATATAAAACACCGCTAAGATCTTCTCTGCCTTTTCCTCCTCATCAAATTGCATTTGCATCTCTGTCCACACCTAGGATGCACCCAACCACTGAGTTACTTCCAGTTTTTGACCACAAAACAGACTTCTCCAAGTGAGGTTGAGATGCCTACATTTGGTCATTCGGTTTTAAGGGCTAAAAGAGGCTGCAGGACAAGACACCTGCCCTGAGTCAGGACACTTACCTGCAGTTGATTCTCCTCTACTCCTACCATCCTTAATTGCAAAATTATAAACCTCTCCCTCCTCAGCTGTCAACTGGTCTCCACAGACACAGCTGGGAATAGATAACCTGAAGTCTTTTTCAGTAGAAAAATAATCTGCTTCACTTGCATGGTATAGTCAAAGTTTTGAGTTTCCAGATATCCTCATCCACCTACTTTTAGTTATCCAAGTGTGCACATACAGTACATGCGAATAAGGCAGCTATCACAATAAAGACAACAAACCCAAATACAATGGCATGGGCAGGAATACGAAACAGGAGACACCAGCCAAATAAGCAACCCAACACAGTCAAGGGAATCCATCATCAATGCAAGTGCTGTGACATGTCCTCTCCTACTGAAGGAGCATTCAAGTTCTTCAAGACTAATAGCAGACATAAGTTGGAAATGGGAAAAAAAAAAAACCCACACCCAAAACCGAAACATTAACCACTCGGAGTTTAGGTTATAATTTTAAAAAAAAATATATTGACCTCTATACTTATTGCAATTAAAAATAAAGTTCTGTAAGGAAGAAAAAAAAAACCTACCGCTTTTTTGTTCTACACCCTCCAATTCTCCTGAATGGGGGCTGGAAGGAGAGGAATTACTCAAAACAAACTTCTAAATTCTTATTTTCTAGTAATTTCTCCTGTAGTTTCAGCAGAAGGAACTGTTATTCCTACCTTCTTCCCATCACCAACCCTCTCACCCACAAATAAAGAGCTCTGCTGGTGCTAGGTAACAGCTGTATGTCACACTGATATCTTAACTGAGACGAGGACGATACAGCAGTCTGTGCTACTCAAAGCACATACACAGACACCATGTATGAGAAACAGTCCACAGGCAGCTCTAGGCCTTGCATACAGGCAAGAAGCTGACAACTCCTTTAAGCAATATGCACCTATTACTTTTAACAAACATACAGAAAAGCAATTCACATATATCATGGGCTCCCATCTGGTACTAAGTAAATCATATAGCAATAACATACTAGATACTTTCTAGATCAAGTACACTAGTCAAATGCAGTTATCAGAATTAAAAAAAATAACATTAAACATTTATAACCACCTAGACTGGAAGAGTAAAAGTCATATGTAGAGACTAGATGTACTGCCAGGCAGTAAGCTGTGGAATACATATAATTAAAGCATACACAAAACAGTATTATGCTAACAAGACTTTACGAGCAGCAGCCAGGTAAAAAACTAAATCCATCTTTCATTGCAGCAGACTCTTCTATGTTCCAAGGGCAAGAATAATTCATGCTACATGTGGTGTCACCTATTAGCCAGAAAATGTCAGAATTCCTGCAACATGAACAGCTGTGAGAAAACATAACAGATTTTTAAAATTTTTTTTAATCACATTTGACACTTGAGAGCTAGTGCCCTCAAACCTAAAAAGTAAAATAAAAGAAGTCACATGCATTTCAAAAACAAAATCCAGTTTGGCTACTTTGGCTTAGATTTTCAGGCAGAAGAAAAAAGCCTTTTTAAAGTATTTGTGATGGTGTTCAGAAAATGTGGCTATGAAGAGCAGCTTTCCTTTAATGAAAACTAATGAATTGTGGCTAATATCTGCAAACTTTCAGCTATGACAGTGTTGGGAACGGAAGAAAATCATACAAAGGGAAAATGTCTACAACCAACACAGCAACAAAATTGCTAATGACAGAAGTGCCAAAAGAGACCTGGTTTGGTGCCTTTAGTGGATAAACACAGAGCTGTAGACATCTTGAGTAAAGAGCAGTTCAAAATGAATTTTCATCTTCTATGAAGCCAAATCTTACTGTGAACTAGTTGCTCCCTGTAAATACAGGAAAGCTCTGGATTCCCAAAGAAGAGACTTGAGACAGAAGAGGGGGGGAAAAAGTTGTACCACCACCACATTCTCCCCACTTATCACTACAAACGACACTGGAAACAAGAGAGCAATGTGTATTAAAACACAAGCTAAAAAACCATTAAAAAAATAAATAATAATACCAGGACTCCACAGCTTCTGCCCCATGCAATGGGACAGCCTCAGACAAGACAGCATGGTTGCCAACACAGAGCTGGCTCTAACTGTACCATGCCTCCTAATAGAATAAAGATCAAAATCAAGGCAACTAAGTCAAGGGCTTGAACATTTCAAAATACAGACAGTATCAGGCAAATCCCTCATCAGAAATAATTACACTGGAAGTAATTTTGAAAGTGCCACTGAACTTCGTTCTCCAGTATAAACGAGAATAATAGTTTGCCATTGCCCCTTCTGGTACTTAAAATTGTAACTTTTCATTCCTAGTCTTCCCCCACCGCCCAAATCAACCATGTTTTTCAGACTGAAATGTACAGAGAGCTAAATATAATTTCCTGGAAATCTGAAGCAATTAAAGACTTCCACCACATCTGAGAGCAAAAAAAAGTTTCCCATCAAAAATTTGCTTTCACCTAGCAAGTGTCATAATTTAGTAGGACAGCTCTACAGAAAATTTTAATTCCAGACTCTTCTCTGAGCCACACGTAACAATGAGGGGATGCTTCAGACATGCTCTACTGCATGTTCATAAGACTCAAACCATAACCTGGTGGCCCTACCAATTATTTCTAAACACTGGAAAGGCACAACGAGCCCTGAGACAGATTCTGAGACCAAACCAGTGTCTCCTACCAGCACAAAGTCAGTAAATGCATGTTGCACATATTCCCTTTAATGGTCTCTGGTCTACTGGGCATGCTAGAAAACTGGAAGAAGTGGACGGAGCACATGGATGCCACCTACCATCACCTTTATAAAGGTCCTTTTAGAGCAGCCAGCAGCTGGTTTAAGTTAGAGCAGAGTATCACCTGTACCAGTCCAGACTGACTGAGGACTAAGAATCCATTATTAAAGTTATGCTGTTTCCTGCCCTCTACCCCCAGCGTATCAGGTGGCTGCATGGGATGAAGAAGTAGTAACAGTTAGACTTATGCAAGAGCCAAGTGTAAAATGCTATCCTGGGCTCCCGGAGAATTCCCAAATTCAGTAAACCATCAACTTCTTCCGGGTCTTGAAAAATCAAGAGCAAAAAATCCAATCAGCCAAAACCAAAGGGATCAGCACCCCAGTTTCTGATAAAAATATTCACAGCATTTAAAATTAAAAGCTATATATTGTTTGACTGCCAACTGCAGTGTACTCTCCCACTACTTATTTTCTCAGCAGTCACCTTTCATAAACCCACACAGTCTCCCTCAGATAAAACGATGTTATAAGTGTTTTTTCTCTCTCTCTGCTCACAGCAATGTGTCCATATGATCAGTACCATTAAGAGTTACCGCATCCTTACTCAGGAGCCTCTAAGATACAGTTTCTAAAGAGCTACTACAAAATATAAATGTTTGAATCTTCCACAGGATCCTTTCTGTAGGCTGTCTCTGAAATATATTTCCTTCAGTATTTGTGCTTTTACAATGTAACACTGCATTTTAGCAAGAAGGTACCATTTTCTTATGCCCTATCTATGGTTCAACACACCCACAGGCACACCTATGGCTACACAACTGTCACATATTGGATCTCCAACCCGCAAGAAAAAGGCTATAGGAACACAGAATGCAGGTTATACAAACTTAATTTATTCTCACAGAAATGCCCACTGTTCCTCTTGGGATTTTTTAAGTTAATTGCACAAACAATTAAGGCAACCCCTACTCTCTTCCTTACCCACAAATAAGAGCTCTGACTGACATGCAGTGGCAAATTAAAAAAAATCTGCCAGCTGAAGCAAGCCTCAACCCTGCCAGCTGCCCCTTAGAATACAAGTTGTTGCCCCAATGACAGATGGCCATACAGCTCACGTGGCAATTCAAGAGCAGCTCCAGTTTTCAGCCTAGCATAATTAAGCTGGCCAACTGCAATTCCCGTTTACCTTAATTTGCTGCCCTGAAAGATTAAAGCACCACCGCAACCTTATTTTGAGCTGTTCAGTGATCTTTGTCTTGAAGAGGGATCAGCTGGGAACACAGGACAAATGACAACTGAGAGAAACAACTCCCAGTTCAAGTATCTGTTTTTACCCTGGGAGAAGCTGAGCACTGAAATAAGGTCCAGAAGGAAGACGGGTATTGTATCAAGAGAGACTGTATGGTTCAGAACTAGACTACCAACCCCCGGAACCCAAGAGCATCATGTTCAATTCTGTGCCTTGCCGCAGATGTGGTTTCATGATAAACCAATTTAGGAGTAGAACACTACCAGGAAGGAGAGCACAGACCTTTTCCCACCACCTCCCTCACGCAACATTCTGTGATTATACAGGTGCACTGTCACCAAAACCTACAGAGGAAGCAGGAAAGCCCCACCAAGAACATCCCTTCTGGTGTCCATCTGCAATTACACTGCTTAAACCAACGGTGAAACTGTGCTTACAGACCTCCCTGGTGACTCTGGGCAAGTTATGTCATTTCTTTACGCTTTCATTTCCCACTGCTGAAGTCAGAATGATGGTACTTTGCTACATCCCAGGTGTGCAATGAGGACAGCTACAGGCAGGAGTGAAAGCTTACAAGACACAAGAGTACTGCAAGACAAACATCCAAATCAGTAAAACAAAGGGGACCCTTCACCAGTACCTGAAAGTACTCCAGGCCATCACCAGAATCACTGTTAAGAAATGGTGGGATAAAAGACATTTCCCCACATTTACTGCAACCCCCAACATAAGACCTTCAGGCAGAAGGGAAAGATTAAAACTGAGTGCCACTGATTAGTATCTTTTTACACCACTGAATGCTTGAGCAGCTTTTTCCCCTAAGTAAACTCTTTCATATACAAAAATAAGGATTTCTGTAAAGAAATCAGCAAGTCAGGAACCTACTGGACTAGAAACTGCTCCTTAGCCTCACTCCACCCACTGCGTTACTGTTATTAGAATTAGTGAAAGAGGAAACAAAGAACCACCAAATTAGTCCTCTCACTTTAAAGAAAAAAAATTACATATGCACACATACATATGAGCCTATTCTTAAAAGAAAAGTCACTAGAAAAAGTAATTTCTTATTTCATTTAAATCCCCAAGATCATTAAGTCTTTTACAGAGACTTTCACTAACAGGAATTTTATCTAGGTAGGGATACTTTGCCAGTTAGGTTTGGAGAAAGGGATACTTAAGAATTTTGTTCCACATATGTGAAAAATATCTGATTGGGGCAAGGGAGAGGAGGCATGCCTTGGGAGGAAATATATTTCTTATCTGTATTAACACAAAAGGAGCAGGTTGATTTGATTTTTATTTTTTTAACTAGTCTACAAAACCAACACAAGCAGGATTTGTGGACACCAAGCTCTCAAATCTTGCTATTCTTATCTATCCCTGTTTGCCCCTTTCTCAAACCATATTTTGATTTCACAAACTAGAGGAATTAAAATTCATTTTCTGTAATATATTTGGCCACTTCTGCAGTACTAGAAGAATTTGTTGGGAAGAGAGAAATATTTATCCAGAAATCTTACAAAAGAACACCCAGGCTCATGGTAGCTGGAGGAACTGCTTAACAGACACACAGCATTATATTACTAAACACATAACCTGCCTGCTAACAGGACCCTACAAACATTAAAAAAAAAAATATCATGGTGAATGTTAACACAGTATATAAACAATTTTAGTGACTACACCTAAATAAAACATCACGAAGATACTGAAACAGACCACTTATTCAGCTTTTCTTACTATTTATAACTTGCTCATTATGGAAGTGGTAATTATTTCCACCACTCAAGTGACAGAAACAGTTGAAAATTTCTGCCATCTCCGGCCATTACAGTACTGCTTCAGCAGGCTATCTGTTAGCAGCGGCAGGCAGAGGAATGCTGGACGTCCAACCTTGCTGCTCAGGAAGAAACACTGGGGTGGCACCCAAAGTATATCCAGCCTGGCACTGTGTTCAACTCAGATTTCAGCATGCTCAGTGTTTCAGCTACTGTTCTTGATTTGCATCATTGTATAATATTTCTAAATCTTAACACACACACAAAAAAACCAACGCTGACAGCTCATAGTGCTCTTTGTGGTTCTGGTTATCAAGATGACTGAAATAATGAAAAACTACACAGTCAGTCTGTTGGGATTACCCAAGAACATGGTAATGAATCCACTCTTACAGCATCAGTAGATGGCAGGTATTGCTTGGCAGGCCTTTCAAATACAGAAGTTAAAAATCATGATTTTTCCACACGCTACCTATTTTTAACTTCCACTGTATTAATCAGCATAGGAGCCACACACAGCAGAATGCACTCTCAAATCTTCAGTTTCTTAAAAACACAGGCTGAAAAAAATCATGGTGCAAAAGTGAAAACTGATCTTAAACTGGACTATCACATAGTATCAATATTGAAAATTTCAAATAGAATTTTGTTTAAAATTCATCTTCCATTATTTTCCCTCCACATTTTTACAAATAAATTAACACTTCCTTTATACTCACTTTGTGTTTTCAGCCCATTTACAGAAACTATAGCTCATAGCTATACTAAAGCAAGAAGCCCCTAAAAGATAAAGATTTCATCTTTAGCCTGGCCAATGTATTATTTCCCTTTAAAATTACATATTAAAGCTATTTTGTCTATAACTGAAAATCAGAATAATTTCACCTCTTACTCTTCTCTGGCATTTAAAAAATAGGTTTAGATGAGACAGAGCTGGCAGTAAACATGATTCCCTGTTAACGCAATGTTAACAAGCTCAGATGTTCAAACGTTACTTGGACAAAATGGGAAATCCAACAGCACACTGACGTATACTACGGCAACTTCTGAACAGAGCTTCATTAGACACCCACTGAACCTACTTGGTATGCCTTTTTCAGTTACCTTAAACCTTTAAATTAAGGCAAAACTTGACAAGGCAAGCATCCATACTGATACAGTCAAGGTGGTCAGCAGGTTATGATCACAAACTGCTGACAATGAGCAGCTGCCGGTAAGAAATTTGACAAGTATGAAAGGTCTGAACTCATTACCAAAAGGCCACCTGAAGTCATTCAGATATACCTATTATCACAATCACACCATTCTTATTCTAATCATCCAGATAGCAACAGCAGCCCAAGCTTTATCTCCTGCCCTCCTGCTAGTGCTTAGCTAAGCCGAATGACTGCACAGCTCATGGTGAAGGAGGTTCTCTCGACAACAATCTCAAGCATATCCCTCAGAAGCTCAGTTACTATATGGCTTTGCAGAAGCTCCAAATGGATACGAATAAAATGGTTCTGTGACAGAACCCCCACTACTCCTTTTTCATAAGCTGCAGCCACCCTACACCTTCAGTCTTGCAACTTCCAAGGTCATAACGGTATGGTGCTCAGCTACCTCCTGTCCCTATCCACGACCTTGACTTGGGCAGCTGCAGTCAATACAAGTCAAAACAGAGCAAGTGAAGTTCCAGAGTAAATTCTGGTTTATTTTTAATAACTGATCACGAAGGACTGTGAAGACGGTGAAGCCTTCTGCCAAAAAAGATGCCACAGATCCTCCCACCTTCCTTCAGAGAAAGGCCATGTCACATCTACCAAAGGACTAATGTAACAGCCATCTAAACAAGTTGCTGCCCTCCTCCTTCAAGACGCAACAGCTTAAGGAAATAGCAAACATCAATTTGAACAGCTACTATACACAACTTAAGTGATGACCAACAGCATTTGGGTCATCTTTCTGGTCTCTTGCTTCCTAATAGTCAGGAAAGGCTTATTTTGCTGAAAAGCATACCATTTTCACCTCAGCTATTAGAAAAAATTATTAAAATTTTACATTTTTTCCCCTATGCTTCTGGCAGCAAAAAGTCTTCTCTAAATGTATGTTGACAAACTTTCACAACTATTTATTTCTCAGAGGACTACAGCAAGTCTGCACCAAGGCCTATGTCTTCAGAAGACTGAATTAAAAAAAAAAAAAAAAAAAAAGGCACACTTTTCCACTCACTTTCCAAGCACAAGAAGCCTGGGAACTGTAAGTTTCACCCAATACTCCCAAAAAAAACCTCATCATGGCCACATAAGATGAAACACGGGCAAGAAGCTTTTATTTATTTGTCATATACACACAGGATCAGTAGTGCAGTCACCTGTGGGAGAAGGGGGAAACAAGGTAGGGTCAAAACGCAGTTTTGAGTTTCTCTTTGGGAGTCTTAGAATTCAGTAAGGCAGCAAGCCAGCATGGCAGTACTGACTACCAAAAGTACTTTCCTGTATGCATTGAGTAACATTTTACATTTCAATGATGAACCAGACACGGATAGCTATGTATTTACTGTTGCAAAATAAAATTTCAATTAAGAGCTAAGCCCTAAGAAAACAACCGTTTTACCTTTCACATCACTCGATCAAATTTAAGTGCCATTTGTGGTCATGGGAATCTTTCAGCTAGCCCAGGAGTTCAGCGGCCTTTGAATCAGAACATCCAAAAGCATTATTGCAGTGCTAGAATATTTCAGTTACCAAGCACCTTCTGAACGAACCCGAAGTAAAACCTACTTCTTTAAAAAACAAGAAAGAAGTATACCAAGATACTGTGAAATAAATTACTATTTGTGGTGTCTTACTATGCACTAATAAAAGCTTTCACAGGTTTTGCTAAGAATAACGCACCTGGTAATTATAAACATCTGACTCGATTGTTTCGGGCAGCATCTTCATAGTATTCACTCCTTCAGCAAGGTATGGTCTCAAAACAGCAACAATACAGGAAACTGTGGTGAAGTCCTCATCTTACTCTTGTACAGATACACCCAAACTAGCTCGGGGACAGAAACTGCCTTATTGTTTTAGCCAAGGCACTCCAGCAGGTCTAACAATCCATGTGGAGAAGGGAGTGCCTTGAAAAAGCGTAATGAAAGAGGGTCAAGCTAACTCAAATTACCTTCCATTTGCCACAGGCTAAGAGCTACACAATGAACAATTACTGTGAATCAGATACCACAGATCAGCTGACATATGGTAACCTGTCATCCTACAATAACCTGTCCAAATACAAAGGTAGCTTGAAATTCAGACTGGCTGGAGAGCTAAAACTCACCTCTATTTAGAAACCAAAAGGCTAAACCCTTGAACCTTTGCTTCTAGATGTGTAAGCTGAAAACAAGCAACAGAAGACAACCCACGAATCGGAGCCCTTAAGGTAAACAGGCTGTTTCCAAATACTACAAATTGGGATTACCGAAAGGAAATAGTAACATGACCTAGTCATGCTAACTAGTCCTTTGGTATAGAAGCAGGCACATAGCATGATGACCATGAGACTGCAAATTCAGCTCTCCTGCCGGTCTGAACAGGGGTTATTTAAAGCAAGTGTAATGATTCCAAATATGGTTGTTGATTTTGTCTTTTAATGGCAATTCATAGTAGAACAAAACCCAACCTTTTGCTTCCCAACCTCATTCCCAGGAATGCTTGTTTCTCTGGGAGCTAGGAACTAAAGAGTTCTCTGGAACGTAAGGAGGACAATCCTTCCAGTGGCTTCCAGCTAGAATAACCCACATGTACTCTTACTGTTCACCCCCAGTATTTTCCCAGCCCAGGAGCACTATCTGATAAGAGGTTTAGATAATTTTCAAATTCAGTTTTCACTAATGGTTGCAAAAGTCATCATCAACCAACCAACCCACCTTAACCCAAATACCTACCAAGCTCAATAAAGTCAAGCAGGAGAGAAAAACCGAAGAAAAACTTTATACACTCTATCAACATTAGACTGGCACTCAAATGGTAGAGCTATACAGCTGAATCAGTTTTTTGGAACACAAAACCAGTTGCGCAAGAAGATAAACACTACTATTGCTTTGATATCAGAATACCAGTAATGTCCGGTATGTATTGGAATGGTATCTCTATACGGTTTTGCAGAATAAACACAGTAGAATCAATAAAACATAGCTGCTTAACAGAAACAAACCCAGGAGCCTCAGCAACGATGTTTCTAGGCAGAAAACAACTATGCCGCAGTTTGAGCTCCCAGAACAAAGCAGTGCCTGAACTCACATTTAAGACATCAGGAGGGACCTGACAAACCTGGCAATGGAGTGGAAACTGCAGGTTTCTGTTACAACGAACAGTAGGTTTCATTGTACGTATCACAGCACGAATCATAGAACAGAGCCACAGCAGCATTTTGACAGCTCCTCTCAAAGGGACAGGACCATTGCCAGTCACCATGCAAGGCTCCCGTCTCCCATGACGGATAAACCGAGCTGACGGTTCGCTGTGAGGACGAGGGGCAGTCCCGCTTCCCTCCCCCCCCCACTCCTAACCGCGTACATGACGACCACTATTCTTTACTCACTCACTAAATTCTGCAGTTAAGATAGTTTGAAGTGCTAAACCAGCGGATAACTGTTCAGGGTGTTTTGGAGGCATAATTTCTGGGGTGATGTGGTTCAGGGAGCTGCAAGTGCTGACACAAAGCAGAGGATCAGAACACAGGGCTAGAAGCAGGAATAATGGGACAACCCCCTTTCCTCTAGCCAAACAGGCTCTGAAATTACTTAGTTATCTTGTCAAAATGCAACTAAATGAAGTATCTCAGAGGAGAGCATAAGAGATAGTCCCTAAACACCTGCTGAAAGAACTGTACATTTTACAACTGTTTATTTGTTGCCTGTCGGTGTCCTCCCAGCTTCTATGTATGGATGAGCAACAACATTTTAAGAACAGGCAGTAAGCAGCAAAACTCAGCTATCAAGAACTACAATAACTGCTATGAAAGTCAGCTTTTAAGAAGTATTCCAGATTCAGAGATTTTAATCAGCTCAAAAAAGTTCACTAAACTTTCTAATAGGAAGCACAATTTAAATGATAGAGGATTCCTCTAGAGTGTTGTCTCTACTTTAGAATCTACACCTAGATCCCACTCTCCTCTTTTACAAGAATTTAAGTCTTTTTTAAAAGTACCAATATATTACAAAAGCAGATTCTGTAACTCACTGCATGTTTTAGTGCGTTCCTCCCCCCCACTCCCTGCTCATTTAATCATGAACTGAAGGACTCGGGCTAAAATCCTCAGCTATATTCAGATACTACAGTTTAGTACCATGAACAACAGAAATCACCAAGTATGCTTCCCCTCCTATTCAAGTGCTGAACAGAGAAACACCACATAAACAAGAAACAGAAGTACTTAACAACCAGAAAACATGAGAAGATTAGCTAATGGCAAAGTAACTGAAAAAAACCTTCCATTTTCCCAACTCCTGTTAGTTCAGTTATGCTTTCCTCTCTCCTTTGCTTTTATCATCCATGCATTGCACAGTTCTGATTTACTTTTTCTGCATTGTCTCTTATAATACATAAGACTATACAGATGTAATCAGCCCAGTTTAGAAATCTTAGAGAAACACACTACCTCATCTTCTCAACAGACCACACAATTTACAGCCACAAGCTGTAACAGGAACTTTTCAAGTGCTGCCACAGGTGACCCATATTACCATACACCTGGTGCATACTCACTCCCTTTACAGAAGTGACCCCGACCAGAGAGTGGGCAAAACCACTAGTCCTCCCTCTGGTTAGCACCTGGCCTCCCCTGTGATACCACTGTGCATGGGCAGAGTAAGTGTGCCTAATGTGCCAGATAAACACATGTAGGCAGCAGCCACTCTGCACAAGCACTGCAAATTCAGCACTTGCTAGGCACACCAGATTTACCACGCTGGTGAGGAAACTGCCGCGGTAAAGCAAGCTGCAAGCCTGACGTTCCCAGGCAGCTGCTGGGCTGACAAAGCATTCACAGTGCTCCAATTGTATGCATATACATTAAATCCTCCATATCTAGTGCGCTTAGTGCCCAGCACACCTGCAGTAAAAGCCTGACACATTGGACAGCTTTGGTCTACTCCATAGCTGTGATTCTCCCAGGAAGCACCGGAGCAGGAGAGGGGCACAGAGCATTACCTTCCCCCAAAGCAGAAAGGTATCAAATGTTCCCTCTTAAACTGTTGGGCTGAGTTTTTGTAACACAGAAACTAAACTGAAAAAGATTTCCTATTTCTGGGAAACTAACAGATGTTAATAGTCTTATGAATGACAAAAATATGACAAAAATCATGGGCAATGAACATTACTGTGTGTAGCAAGAACAAAACCACTTGATTTTCATCTTTCCACACAGAAAGCTTTAGCATAAACTTAGGTACTTGTCCTACCTGAAGGACAACAGGGGTATGCAGACACTCTTTTGTACTCATGATGCAGAATCTGGCTTTGGAAAACAGAAGTTGTACTTTAAGTACCAAGTTTATAGATTCAAAACTTTTATCTGTAAGGTAGACTTTGGTAACTTTTCATTGCAGAAACATGGATTACATATCCATATGTAAATATATCTTTTCCCAGTCTAGGACTTTCTTTCAAGGAATATGGAAAAGTCTGAATTAGATTTCTTTCCACCTGGAGCGACTGATGCCTGACTTCTTGACTTCTTGCCATAAGAGATGATCCTACAAAAAACTGAAACCAATTTAGTTATTTTGATGCAAGTCTGGGCATTTGCTTCGGAATAAGAGTCATTTAATCGCAGCCCAGCACACACCACCATAAGCCTTTTGGTACATATATTAAAAAAAAATATATCAAAAATATAGTCACGCATATGCTTACACACACACACTTCTAACAGGGCCAAATAAAGACTCCTTAACTTTCCTGAGATATTTATCTCAGCATTACAAAATTCAAGCTTTGTGAGCAAGCTATCTTCTGGAGCTTAGTTGCTACATGTTTGCATCTTACACAGCCTAACCTACTCTTTTTCCCAGTACCTCAAGCCCTCATGTCCCCTATACAGACAAATGACTAATTCAATTACCTTGTGTGCCGACAGGCCAGCTGGTTGCTGCTTCTTGGCACGGGTAGAGAGGGTAAGTTATAAATGTCTTTCCCTCATTGTCTTCTTCCTCTACCCAGCCAATCATTTCCACAAAACTTAAGAACTTCACACTCCTTTGTCAAATCTGGTTGAAATGAGCTAACAAGTTCAGAAGTCGCGGAGTGAGAGACAGACAGACTGTATGGGTGTAGAAGTCTTGTTTTCTTTGGAAAATAGATTGGGGGGAAGGAGGGGAAGCAAACTTGAAAGGTAGGTTTACAGGCTGTATATATTAAATATGCCCCAACTCCAGAAGTATTGACCCAGCTCAACCCAACCTAAATCGGAGCTGCGACAGCTCCGCCACACCCACAGGCATTCAGTGTTATCCCTTCCCTTGTACCAGCACTTGTGCCAAAAATCAACTTGGGGAATAATAAAAAAAAAACAAAACCAAAAACCCCCCAAAAAAGGCCAAAAAAAAAGCAGCAGTTAGCATTTGGCGCAGGCAGCTCCAGAGCCAGCTCACTGCCTTGTCACATGGACACTGCTACCACCTAAAAGGAACACACAGGATTGTGGCAGACGCAGCTGCCACGGTGCTACACATTTGGTACTTAACAGTATACAGGATCCAATCCTAAAAGCACCTAATACTGGACATAAAGCTCAGAACCTCATTAGTACCATATCCAGTAATGTGCTATGTTATAAAGGAGCACATATGCCCCAATGTAGTTATTATTCTGAAAAGAACAGAAACAATAAAACAAAAATCATGTCATAGCTCTGAGATTGGCAGTTTTAGCTGCACTCCGGACAAGATTTTTTTTGTTGTTGTAAATAACTGTCTAACTGTCTTCTTCCTAAAACTGTAGCTAAACCTATACGCTCAAGGGAAAAAGAAAAACCAAACAGGCACTATAAGCAAACACAGGAATATTTAAACACAGACATCACCCAGTCCAGATTTCCTTTTGGGTAGACCATTGTCCTAAAGAAAATGAAAAGACCATTCTATTTCTGCATCTTCTGTGCAGAATTCCAAAACCACAGAATAAACCACTGGCAACCCCACTGGTGACTGAGGAGAGATCAGGAGGGAGGTGAAACAGTAGCACAGTGTAGCCAGAGTGGCTAATATAGATGGAGGCAGGCATGAACAGCAGAACATAAGGCAAAACATCTTGGGAAGTATATCCTGATGACATCTTATCTTGGCTGTACAATACAGTGAGTTTGGGGAAGAAAATTTTTTTATCTGTGATCATTTATGATCTCCCTTCCCCAACAGTCAGAATACAGGTATACAGTCACTGTGTATCAATGTATAATATAGATAGCATGGTTAAGCATTTATTAGATCTATTCACACTACATATATAAAAACCATCAAAATAAGAATTGCTTCACAGTATAAAACACAGTGCTCTTATGATTTTTAAGCCCTTACAAGGAACTTTTGATGAAGGACTTTCATAAAACCATTTCTGTCCTAGTGATCTATTTATTAACAACAGGAGTCATAACTCGATTATTACCCAGTGGTGAAAATGTAACAGCTGTTACACAGTTGCAAAACACTGTCTACTTATGCAGCATTAAATAATAAATAAAGCTCAAGACCTGGTACATGTTTTACTAAGCAATCTAATGATATGAAACAAGAAGTTCCAAAGATTAACTACATGCTACATTATCAACTCTGCTCCATGATATTTGTACTTATAAAGTGCTGTGCTGTAATATGAGAAGAAATTAATAATCAAGAATAATTTTAATTTAATCACAGCTGTACTCACATTATCTAATAATTTAAAAAAAAAAAACCACAAATTTAAATCTGAGGTTAATATAAACCCTTTCCTAATAACTTATACTGATTCTTTTGTAGAGCCTTTTTTAAGATGACCTACATTGCCTGGGAATAAAGGTGAAAAAAGTCACCACTGACTTGTGTGGTATAATCTAACCCTACTGTATTGGCTTATAATTTAGCAGCATTATTCATCATCCTTTACAGTAACAGCCCTGTACAACATGATCAAAGTCACAGGTAAAATTGCCATTATAAATGGAAAACTTCCAGATACAGTGGATCAGACTTTGTAAGTTCTGAGATAGGAACAGGAGCTGCACTAGACACCCCAAATGTAGATATAACAGTAATAACAGAAGACCCTAATACTGTGGATAGGTTTTTGGGCAAGCCAGACCTAATGCAACTGACCTTCAAAAATGCAAAGAAAAAGCCAGCAGTGATCGATATGGAACAGTAATTTCAGAAAACTGTGGAACTTGATTTTGTTACAATTTTATCACCACTGAATGGCAAACAGCAATGAACAATGTAACAATGTAAAAAAAATTAAAATTAGGTGACTGCAGAATTCCACAAAACATCAGAGTAATACAAATAAATTGCAGCCTCATATTTTAACAGAAAAAGTTTCTGCCTGTATCTTTAGCAGATTAATAACATATGAACAGTTCGAGTCAGGCAGTCTAGTGCAAAACTGGATAATCACAGCATTTAATCCATAAGCACACCTTTCCGGATGCCTTTTAGAAACCCTACTTTTATCTGTTAAACGAAAAAGTAAACTGTGGGGTAGAAAAAATTCTATATTCTGCATATGGACCATCAATGATGAAAATCCTCAGTGCATATCATTGAGAGGAGGAAGTTCTTTTTGTTGTTTTTCAGGTGTTTGGTTGTGTTGTTTTTTTTAAATGTCAGTATACCCGAGAAGTCATTTTAATTATATAATTACTGAAGATTTTGGAAGGTTTACACAAGACCCATAATTGGGCATAAGACATCACATCCTCTGGTTATATACACAGCAATCTGGTCTGGGTAACATTCTTTGCTCTGACCAATGTGTGCGAGGGGGGGCGGGGGAAGGAAGGGGAGGAGGGGAAGGGGGGAGGAATGGAGAATTAAAAATACTTCCTCAGATTAAATTTTCTTTACTTCATTTGCTTAAAATGTTTTGATTGCGTAAAACGCACTGAAATATTTATCACGATGCATCTCTGTAGTTAAAATACCTTGTTCTCGACGCGATACCCTAGATACTCAAACAAAAGACATTCAGATGACAATGAAGGCGCTTTTTTTATTTTAAAAAGACATTTGTACATCTAAAACTGCACCACAGATCAGTCTCCTTTATCATGCCAGAGTTGTGACAGCCAATGCATAAAAAATTAAAATCCAATCCACCAGATAAGACATGCAAAATGTCTCCTCCAATCCCACCCCCATCTCGCCTTCAAAAAAAAAAAAAAAAAACCACCACCCCCCCCAGCACTGCACACAGGGAGCACACGCACACTCGCACCCCCAGGAGCCATCACCGGGGCGACAGTGCCAGGGCTGAGCCCCCCCTCCCCCCCTACCCCAGCACTAGCGACCCCGCTCCGGGCTCCATTAGGGGAGGAATCCCACCTCGCCGCTTCCTCATCCCCTCAGACAATGGTGCTTCCCCCCATTAGCTCCAAATTATCACTATTTTTACGCTAGGCCCCGGCCCCACCGGCGCGGGCGGACCCGCCGGGCAGGGCTGAGGCGCGGGGGGCCGGAGCCCCCGTTCCGTTCCGGCCGGCTCGGGACCGCCGGCTGCCGCGGCGGGGGCGGGCGGGGGGGGGAAGGGGGGCGGTGTGGCTGAGGTAAATAAATGGCCGATCGGCCGCGGCCCGTGCCCCCCCGCCGGGCGCTGTAACCGAAGCCTGGGCGCCGAACTGCGCAGCAAACACTGCGCGGCGCGGCGGGCCGCGGAGGCTCGGCCAGACCCGGGCCGCCGCCCCCGAGCACCATTTCGCTCAGCGGTGGCGGGGAAGGTGTCGGCGCAAGTTGGCCGGCACCGACCCCCCTCCCGCTGCCGCCGCCTCCCCGCAGTCCCCGCTCCCCCCCGCGTCACCTCTCCCTCCGCCGGCCCAGGGGGCCCAGCCCGCCGCTCCCCGCGGGGAGGGACCGGCTCTCCCGGGCGAAGGCGGCTCGTCTCCCCACAGCCCCCGGGGACGGGGCGGGGGGCTCGGGGTGGCGTCGAACCCGCTTCGTCCCGAGGGGCCGGCGGCGATCGGTTGCCTCTTCCCCAGCGGGCACGGGAGCGCGGCCGGGGAAGGGGCCGAGCCCCCGCCTCTCCCCCGCTCGGCGGCAGGGCCCGGCGGCCCCGAGTCGGGGCAGAGCCCAAGCCAAACAAAGCGCGGCCTGAGCGGGAGCCAAGGGTGAAGCAGCCTGGGCTTTTCCTGCCGGTGCCCGGCCGGGCGCGGCGCGGCCCTGGGCCGCCGCTGAGCCCCGCGCAGGCCCCCGCTCGGCGCGGCGGCGCCTGGCTTACCCCGATCCCCGGCGGCGGCGGCGGCGTTGTTCCTCTCCTGCTGCTGCTGCACCGGGCGCGGCCTGGACACTCGCCTGGGTCTCCTGTTGGCGGCTCGGACCGAGTTCATTTGCCGACTCGTGTGGGTGGCGGGAGGGGAGGGGGGGAATCCTCCGGCAACCGGTGCCTCGTCGGGGAGGGGAGGGAAGGAGGGAGCCCCGGGGCGGCCGCCTCGCAGCAGCGGGCAGCAGGGAAGGCGGGGGGGGGGGGGTCTCCAGGCGCGGGTCCCGCCGCCGCTGCCGCCTCCTCGCCGGCTCGCTCGAGAGGCAGAGGAGCCGCCGGCCGCTGGCTCTCCCGAGCGCTGGCTGTGGGGGACGTTCGCGCCGCGGCCCCCCTCCCCGGCCCCCCCCGAAAATCCCTCTCTTAAAGGAGCCCCGCGGTCCTGCCCGTCTCAAGCCCGTCGCTGCTCCGTGGCAGGAGGAGCCATTGACACTGCCAGAGACACACATTCGCAAGGAGGCAACTGCTGGCGGCCGCGCTCCGCCAATCACCGCCTCCCACACAAACGACCGGCGGCGGCTTGGCCAATCCCCGAGCCGCTTCTATGGGGCGCGGGGTGGGGAGGGGCGGGCGCGCGGCGCGGCGCGGGGTGGGGTGGCGGAGCACTATATAAGAGCCGGGGCGGCGGGTGTGGGGAGTGGGGCGGCTGCGCGGGGGCCGGCAGCGGCGTGAGCGGCAATGGCGGGGCCCAGGCCCGGCGGCGAGCGTCAGGCGAGGGCGCGGGAGCCGGGCCTGGTAGGGAGGGCCGCGCCGCCCCGCCCCGTCCCGTCCCACCGGATCCGCTTGAGGGGGGCGGGCCGGGCCGGCGGGAGCGGGCTCTGTGAGGGCAGCCCGGGTGCCTGTCAGCGGCCCGTACCGCCGGGGCCGCCGCAGAGGGAGTGCGAAGGGCCCGAGCGCCCGCAGGCCTCCGCTGGGGGAAGGGAGGCTGGTGGCGACTGCCGAAAATGCCTTGTTGTGTGTACTGCGTGCCTTGGTAACCCTGCCTTGGGTGTGGGCTCGGCCGTGGTGCGGCCGGGGCTGGGGGTGCCCTCGCGTTTCGGTCTCTACGGGCTGGCTGCGGATCTCCTGGCTGGTTGTTAACAACTCTTGGCTGAGGGCATGTCTGTGTGCCCTGGTCACTCGCGTTTGGTTACCTTTTGCTAATACGGTGCTGTTTGTCTTGGGCTGGCAGTTCAGCCAATGTACCAGGCTCCCTCTGCATGGCTGTGTTGGTCATGTTGGTGCTCAGCTGGTGGCCTGAGATCGGGGGGGGGGGGGGGAAGGAAATGATTGAAGTGAGTTGTGCTCTTTTTTCCTTTTCAGAAATCACTTAATAAAATGGATGTCAAAATCCAAGCACTAAGGAAGATACCTGCTCTTTGCAGGGTTGCTCAGGAGCCTCCTATGCTGCAAAGGTGGGTTTGTGTGTAGTCCTACTTAAATTAAGCACTTGGAGGCTGTGGAACTGGGGCCCGTGTGTGTGCCTGAAAAGCAAAAGTGTGTTATCTTGAGTTAAATAAATGATTGTAATTAAAAACACATGAGGCAGGAGCTTGTTCAAAGCTGACAAATGAAGATACAATGTAACTATAGGAAATGACAGCTCTAAAAAAAAAAAAAGCCTTAGAAACATTTTTACTTGTGCTTTTAAAGTAAGGGACAGTGAATGGTGCTTTTAAGTTCCTACCAGACCAGAAATAAACATATGAGAAATTTTACAGTACATGGCATTTTGTTGCCTTGAGGAATGACTGAAGAAACAGCGGAGGATTGTTTTCCATGCCTGACAAAAGTAATTCTTCCCACCTTCTCTAATAGTAGGGGAAGAACTAATAAAGTTAAGCATTTGTGAAAAGACCTTCATATGGAAAGAGAATAAATGTCACTCCATTTGGGGCCAGCTTCTGTCATAAACAATTGCCAGGCTAGTGTAGTAAACATTCCATAGAGCTGCACAATTACATGTATGTATTACAAAAATATTTTTCCTTCTTGAATGGGAAGAATGACCATACTGAAGAACTGTGTGAACTTACTGTGTCATGGTTAAGGATATTCACATAATTAAAAAACTATAATCCCTAAAACATGGTCTTTTAATAGTTTAACTGCGTTTCTGTTCGACCATTCTACTTGTGCTCTCTTCACTGAGATCTAACAAATGAATTCTTAGTGTCGCAAGGTTACCTGAAACTGCTCAGTATCAGTGTACTCCGAGCTTTTAGTACTCTGTCTAAATCTTTGAAAACCTATTCAAGGGTCAAGATGGATGACAAAGTAATTTTCACTTAAAGCATGGAAGAATTTAAAGCTTCTGGTATTAGAATAAAACTTCATTGAAAACTTGAATCAGAGTGGGCTTTAGATTTTAAAGTCTTGAACTAGCTTGAAACCAAATGATCTCTTGGCCTAAGAAAAACTTTCTGTAGTTGGCTTTTTAAGGTGGTAACTCGTGTTAGGGATATGATGGTGGGAGTCTGGCAAATTTCCCTCTAAATAGGGAAAAATGTGAGTCTATGTATAAGCAGGTCCAATATGTAGGCTCACTGACTTTAGCCAAAATGCATTGAGGGCAATCTCTGCAAGGTAATGCAGAAGTTTGTGAAACATGCTCTGAGGGGATACAGTGAGAAACTCATATGTTGAGTAAGACAAACTTGATGAAATTACTAAATAAATTACTGATTTTAGAGAAAAAAAGTGATAGCATTCATTGGTAGCTTACAAGGCATGGACTAGAGAAATAGTTACAGTGCAGATGTCTAATATTCTTGGCTGTGCTTTAGAAGGCCAGACATTAGAAAGCCTGAAAAAAATCATTAAAAGTTTTGACTAGAACTCTGTATCTCTTCTCATAACAAAATTAAACCTGTCCTATCTGATTTCGGATGACTGGGACTTGATCATTGTAACTTCAGGGTTTTTTAAGACAGTCTTTAAAATCTTGGCTCTCCTGTGCCTCCATTGCTGCTGTATAGCCTCTGAGAGGAAAAACACTAGTCTATCATGAAAATGACACTGAAAGGCCAAACTAATATTCAGGCTTCATTGTATTGACCACTGTGGAGATTCTTTAAGCCATGCTGTGTGATGTGCTAATAAACCATTCCTGAATGCAGGTGAGATTTACACTGGCAGGATAATTTTGGCTTTGTCAGGACAGCTTTTTATTTAAATTGGGAAGACAGGGAATGGAAAGTGGAACTAGACTATAATGTGATGTTTTTGCATAATTGTCCACAAAAATACTTGCTGGGCTGGTTGTGTTGACCACAAATCACCTTTTGATGACCCATGAACAGAAAGGCCTAAGACCTGGGTGAAGAGTTTATGTGGAACATTTATAGGATAAGCAGTTTGGGCAGAGTTGTCAAGTGCTAGCTCATCATGAGAGACTATCTTCTAAGCTGCGCTGAATTTCAAAATGAAGATGTATTTAAATGTTAATTATATTTGGTTTTCTGAATGTACATGAAGAGTTGGCTGCTGCTTTGAAGAGACGCCTTTCTGCATGGAGGAAGGGATGCCACAGAGAGCTTAGTGGTAATAACAGTAACTTGTTAATTATGTGCTAACATAGAATAGTTAAACCTTTGTAGCTAAGCTAATGAGGCAGTTTCATAGAGAGAAGTAGTGCAAGTTGTAGTGAAGGAAATACTGATACAGGGCTTCCTATTTGTGAGGGTGATATGCAGAGACAGAAGAGCGACTGATTCAGCTGAATTGCTCTAAAGTGAAGAGGACAGCTAAAACAACTTGAAGATCTGATCAAGGTAATGGAACAGCTAGGTACTCCTTTTCTGGAATCTCAGCAGAGAATAGATGAGAGACTAGAGATGGTGTGGCCACAGAATGAGCAGGATTGGGAAATGGGTGTGGGGCAGTGTGAAATGTGAAGTCAGCAAGGCTGATTCAGGCCAGGGTGATCTGCAGGAATCACTGCTGTTTTATTCCCTTTAAAGTACACATCTAGCAGCAAAGTAGACTGAAAAGCCTTGCTTTAGAGACCATTAGAAATGCTTTGAATGTGGGACAGATTCATGTAAGTTAGGATCATTACTTGCCCTGAGGATGTGAGTATTGCTTTAACAGTTGATCAAAACAAGTCTAGGATAATGGGTTTCAGTGAATGGTGATCTGTGAATTATTTCTGAGGTGTTCACAAAAAGATAAGAACAGACTTCAACTTGTATATGATGGCCTAAAGCTCCATTTAAAAATTGTTCAGAAACTGCAAATTGAAAAAAAAAAAAAAAACAAAACAAAACACCAACCACCACTGAATTGCTGGCTTGCAATTAAGTGGAAAATACACAGTATTCTCACTGGCTTTTGCTTCCTAATATTTGTGAGAACAAGAAATATTTTGAGAGCACTGTTGCAGTTTGTTACACAAAGCTCGCTGCAGAGCCTTTAGCTACAGCTCGTGGATTTGAGCAAGTAATTTAAGTCAGTTTTCATCGTGCTTTTTAATCTGTTCAAGTGGCTTTGCAAAGGAGCCCCATGTCTCCTGCTCCTTACAGATGAAAGTGAAGCAAAAAGGGCTGAGATGACTTGCCCAAGAGCATTTACAGGCTATTAGTGGGGCCAGGGATAGAACGCAGGGTACAGGAGTCCTTATCTCAGGCTTTCTCTGCAGTGTCACATTGCTGCTTTCAGAAGCACAAGACTTTTACCTATTATTTCTAACCATCTCATAAGCTGCTAATATATCCCTGGACTAAAAATACTGCACTGATGATTTGGGCCTGACCCAGTGTGGACTACTGACTTTAAATTCTTTAAACCTAGAGGGTTGTTTCTCATAAGCTTGGAAGAAATGAGCCTTTCAGAAATAGTGATACCTAGAACTGGTTGAACCTGCTTGCTGTGCTGCTGAAATTTTAATGCTGTTTAGCTGCGATTTTTCTGACACTCTGTTCATCTTGGTTGTGTTTTATATCCCATCTAATGCAGCTAAACCTTCCCACTCTTACAGGAAAAGACTCTTTAAATGTCCCCTCCATTTACCTGGACCCATGTCTCCTGAAGTCTAGCTTGATGTTGGGTGACCTTAGTGGGTTGCCTTCTGGGTGAATGTCTGTGGCTGGGATGTTTTCTCTTGCTGTACCAACCTGATTTCTGCAGAAAGAATAAAGACCTTAGGGTGGGGAAATGTGTGTTGTTTCCTGCAAGCTCACGTGACTGTTGCAACATGTTTATCTAACATGTTAATTTGATTCTGCCCTAACAAAAGCTCTCTGGAAGCCTGAATGGTACTTCAGTTCTCATTAATATTTTAAATAAAAGTAACTGCTGAAAAAAGTTCTGGAGGGATGGTGTCTGAGTTTTAAAACTGTCTACCAGGCTGGTTGTCCTGGTAGAAATTTTGTTAGCAGATAGATATATATATATGCATCACCCATCTTCTGTTTTTTTGGGGAGTATTTTCAGGGGAGGGGGAATGGCTATGAAGCTCTTTCTATGTGAGGGATGTCAGCTGATGGGGGGGAAAAGCACCCAGTTAATATATTTATTGGGTCACTAGCAAGGAGGGAGGGGTGGGGTGGTGGTCCTGTGGGCCACTGTCACAGCTGTGAGTGCTGGCCTCTGGCAGGGCTGTCACACTGGGACTAATGCATTGGCCCTTGAGAGTCAGAAGCAGGCTTGCAGCGGGGCTCAGTGCCATGCTCGCTTGTGCAGCTTGATCTGTGTATGGGGGCATGTAGGAAACTGGACCAATAGCTACTTTTCACGTTAATGAAATTTTGAGAAAATTGTATGTTCAGTCTCAGCTATAAATCAGGATTGTAAGAGGTCTGGAGTTCGGAGTGAAAGGAGCAACAGCTAATACTAGAGATGAAGCCTGAATGACAATTTTAAGGTAGCATTGGGGCAGAGATGTCACTGTGCAGATGAGCCTACAGTCGATGACGGGAATTGATGTTGAGGTAGAGTGGATGGCATCTGTTGCATGTAGAGGTGGAACGGTCTCAAGCATCCAATCTTATCTTTTCAGCCTTGTTTTCCCAGTGACGCCTGCTGCCCTCCACTGAAGTCTCCAAGCTTGGTTGCCTGGATTGTACTGAATTTAGATGTTTCAGATAGTCTGAACTCATGCAAAGCAACATTGCTAAAATTAATTGAAATATATTGGGTAGAAATCATATAATTTTATGGGTCACCTGCAAAATAGCGTGATTCTCCCTGAATATTCTGTATAGATGCAATAGAATACTGAGATATATTTTGATTTGATGGTTGTCATTTGTTCAAGGTTTACTTCTCACTACTACTTTTCAAATGTGTGTACAGAGATGAAGAAGCATGGGATATACCTTGTATTTGTAGTGCCTCTCGAGTCTGAGGGGCCCAAAACTGAACACAGGGTTCGAGGTGTGGCCTTGTGAGTGCAGAGTACAGGGGGACAATCACTGCCCTGGTCCTGCTGGCCACGCTGTCCCAGATACTACTTTCAGTCCTGGAGACAAGAAACCAAAAGTGTCTGTAGTCTCACCATCAGCACGTGCATACGTGGTGGTTATGCATTTTGCTTCACTTTCAGCTGAAGTACATTTGGTACATTTTTGCCTTTACTTCAGATCTTGAGAGCAGGTGGCTGTGGATGCTATTGGTATTATCTGACAATTGTACCCTACCAACAACTGATTTTGTTTACTGGTGGGAACAAGTTCTTCACGCTAAAAGGGAAGAATGTGAGCGATATTATAGTTTTTCACTTTGCTGCCTGGTAGGCTAATGCCATTTTATCCTGTACCCTTTTCTACAGAGGAGTTCTTTAAATATAGAAAGGGTGTGAAATAAATTCTCATGAACACACCCAGGAAGGAAAAAAAAAAAAAAAAGAAAAAATGTAGCACATCGTATATGTATGTCTTGCCACTTTGCTCCTTCTCCAGATTGGGCAGCTAGAAGAGAGGAATGAAAGTCTTTTCCTCCATCTTCCAGTGTCAGTTGCATCTCTCAGTCATGGCTTATCTGAGACAAGGGGAGCAAAAAGGTCTAGTTAGCCTTGTTATTGAAAGATATTTCCCCAGAAAGGGTTTTTGAATATCCTGAAGAGCGTTTTGCAGTTAGGTTTTAAACTGTCATTTCCATTAAGAAGCAATCCTGCTCTTTGCAGGCATCTTTTTACTCCCCTCTGCTGTCCCCTGTTCTGTCAACTAGCATTTATGCAGCAGCACAGTTAGGCAGATCAAGGAGGTAATCCGACTGAAAACTAATGCAGATGAAAGCACAGCTATTTTTCAGGCACATGGGCAAGTGTTAGCACAGAGAAGTGGTGGGAAAGGACGGCCCCTGTGTGGTGAAGGAAGCTTGCACAGATACCGGCTTAATATGTTCTTGGGAGCACGCCTTTAGCATTTCCCTTTGGGCCTTTGGGTGAAAGTCATCTTTAATTAGATATGTTTTACTGGAATGCTTCGCTGTAGGATCTGTTTGGACTGCTGCTGAAACGCCACATTGTGTTTCTTGACTGAGCTATCCGTTTAAGCAGGTGGCGGCATGTCCACAAGAGATGACCAACATGGGATTCCACAACGAGAACAGACTTCAAGCTGTATAATGACTTTAAGCAGTTCGTTTCTTTTCATTGCCACGTGGTGGTGATGTTGGTTGTTGCCTTCAAGGAGCTTTGGATTTCCACTGCTGAGGGCAAGTGGCAGACAAGTTGGCAAGGAATGTCTTACAGGTCAATGTCTACGGATGAATTGCTCTGGTGCTGCATGGTTTTTCCAGTTATCCACACGGTGGGGACATTTTTGTACCTATTTGTACTGCATTTTACACGTAAATATTCTTACACCTCAGCAGGGTGAGCTAATCAGCAACAGAAAGTATTTTGCGAAGGATAACTGACAAAGTATAAGAGATTTTTGAGGTAGCACGCTGGAGGTGTCTCCTTTTGAATGTTTGCTTGGCTGTCATCCTAGGTTATTCTAGATCTAGAAGGTTTTCCTATCCCGTCTTTATCACATCAGTCAAAGGCTTGGGTATGATCTTTTTGTCTCCCCAGTGACCCTGTCTCTCTGGTGAGATCTGAACTCTTGTCTTCAGTAGGTCAGCTCTTGCCTTCTCCAGACACCATTCTCGCTGCCTTTCGCTCTGGCGTTGCTGGTTGAAGCAAAGTCTTTTTATCTCTGACCATCTTGAGACTCCAGGACTTTGAATAAAGGCTGGTTTGTGTGGAATATTGATTTGTTTCAGGCTGAAAATCTTTGTAATGAGTCTTGAATGTTTGTTTGCCACTAAGTAGCTAATCTGGAGATGGTGGATGTTTATGCTTGCCAAGGTGGTGGAGTGGTAGCTTGCATCCCTGGAAGACCCAAGGATTTTGCAGTTGAAGGGAGCAGAGTGCTTGCATTGCTTCCTTAGCAGAGTGTGTAGTATATGCCCTATAGGTGTGTATTCTCTAGTCTTAACTATATGTCACCCAGCATGTGAACATAAATACCAAAAGATATGTGACCTTTTCATTATGCAGAGGACATAAAAACAGGAATTCACCCAAATTAACTGATAAAGAATAACTGTGCTGTATATGGAAAATGCTCTCCTCTCTTTCAGTTGCCTATAACTAATGTCTTGGGATCTCATCAGTTTTATGCTGACAAGCAGAGATGGAGAAGAGATCATCCATTCAGAAGAATGCGCATGTAAATGAGATCAATAGCAGTGTAAAATCCTCTCCACTAATGATTGCTGATGAGCATCAGTGTGATCTAGGCCTTGAAGAAATGTATATAGTATAGGTAAACGCATACTCACTGTAAAGACAGCTTACGAAACAATTGGTGTAAATATGTTAAACAAAGTCTGGTTTTCCTCGCTTTGTGGAGTACTGCAAACTCAGGTTTACTAAGTCACTGAAAGTCTTCCCATTGCTCAGGTTAAGGTTTTATTGTTTTCTTCATAGCAAAGCAGAAGAGGAAAATGGAAAATCAAGATTATCATGTATTTTCAAGTCTCAGTTAGCTAAGATGAGAAGGAAAACTTGAGTAAGACTAGTCTAATATTTTTAAAGAATTTTCCTATTAGGAATGGGTTTCAGGGAAGGGATTTGTCTATGCTGTTTTGTGTACACAGATTATTGGCAGTCACTGCAAGTGCATGTTTGAGATGGGTAGACTAGCTGTCCCTCTAGAAGTTTATAAGTGTTCAACCTTTATTGTTTGTTTTGTAATCTTCATTTCTTAACAGCTGATCTTTGTCTTCCTTTTTTATCACACTGGTGATCTTATTATTGTGTGTGATTAAATGGATGACTTTGTCTTGTAATGTTGCTTGGCAAAACCAGGCACACTTCGATGCAAGTTGGGTTTTTTAGATTTATATCTGTGTAAATAGCATTACTTCTGTGAACCGCTTTCAGTATGAACTAGCATAATGTTTGTTCACAACAAAAAACAGAGCTGGGCAGTTTACTTCATTTTTGTCAGTGGTATGTGATGCAGAAAACAACTGAAAAGAAGAAAAAGCGTCAAATCAAATTTTCCTTATGTAAACTCTGTTCCAACGTGACGTTGTTGCAGTAGTCAATGCTGGGCAGTGCTGGGATTTTGCACAGTTCTGAACATGTTTGGGTGATAGGGGAGGTCCAGCTGTCACAATCATCGAGTTTCCACAGCCTGCGTGAGTGTCTTGACAGCTAACTGTGTTCTGTTGCAAGACACTGTCTTAGACTATGTATAGGTAGTATTTCTGTACTCGGCCTATGAGGTGTGGGGGAAAAAAAAGGTACCAGTCCAATTTATGAGTCAAATTTTTTGGAGGTGTGGAAGGAAGTCAGTGAAGGAACATAAAAAGATGAAGATTGGGGAATGGAATGTTTGGCGTTGGTTTTAATTAGAATCATCCTGTTCATCACTCATATCGTGAGACAAAAGGAAAAATACCCATTACTATAGGACACTCAAGGAGGAAATATTTGTATTACAGTTAGTGAGCAATTCTAATTGACCTGCCAAATATAATTGAATTGAAATACAGACCTTATTCCAACAGTATTTCCCTTATTGTGGTGTATGAGAGATATGCAACTGGCATTGTATTTATCCCTAATTTGTCTGCAATCTAATGACTTTTGTCTAAAATTAATACTACTATTAATTTAGTATTAACTTAGCATTTATCTCTGTCAGCCAAAAAATGAATAAAGCCCAATCAGTAAACCTTTCTCTCATGAACACAAGCCTTCTTGTGCTTCTTCCCTTAAAATCATAAAAAGATGGCACTTGTATTGTGGCCTGGAAGAGCAACTGCTGTAAACCAGAGGAGGCTGATCAATGGCTTTGAGAACTCAGGAGCTGAAGGGTCTTCTGGGTTTTGGGGGGCTTTGTTGTTTGTTTTTCCAAGGAGGAGCCACCCATTGAACTTCTCTGTCTTCTCGTAGGTAGGTGTGGTGCTGTGACATGGTGAGAGGTACGTGCTACCCGTGACTGCAGCTGGTCATGTAGAGTAGCTTGTGTTCTAACCCCCTTCCAGCCCTGCAAACCAACTGAAGTGACTGATGCTGTTACTTCACACGATACTGTAAGTTAGATTAAAATCTGCTGCTCCTGGACTTCTTTAATTAGCTGGCAGTGTCTTTAAAATACTGTGTAGAGCATTTGGACTGTGGTGTGAAACATGCATCATCTTTAAAGCTTAAACCTTCCTAAATGATGCAAAGTGATCTTAGATCCTTCCATGTGTCAAGGAGAAAAGTTTGAGGTTTGAATTCAGATCATTCTACACTTTAAAACCTAGTAAATATCAGGATAAGTGGGTGCAAGTAACCCTTTCACCCCCCAATTGATATCAAAGACATTTCTCACTTTACATAAATGTCCCTATGTAGACTGTAGCTTCCTCTGAACACTTTTTTTGGCTCCTGACTAAAATGCATGCAAAGAGATGTTCCAGGGTAAGTATTTGAATTACTATCAAGCTGCCAGATGTCTTAACTAAAAATAGTGGTAGAGCAAAGAAAACTCTTAATTGATTGCTTTCCTTTTCTAAAATACACAGTAAGGCAGTTTTGACATTATTCCATTCAGGTCATCAAATTCATATAAGCTATTGTACTACAATGTAAGACATAAATTTTAGAAGAATGAAAAGTACAGGAAGTTTGGATGATGTGTGAACATAAATTTACTCATCTTTTATATAATATAATGCCTTCCTGAGGTGCTGACATTTTCAGTACATTAATTGTTCATAATGAATACCCTTGCATAAAACATTTCAAAGGTAATTTTCTGAGGCCAAAGAATGACTAAAAAGTTATTCACTAAAGAGCAGTCAATAATCTGTATCCAAAAGGAGACTTAAGGGGTGTGAAGTAACTGATGTTAACAGGCAAGAAGTTTGCTTATATGAAAGAACCTGCCCTTTTACAGGTTTGATGCCCTAAAACAGAAGCCACAGAAGTGGTGTTGGCTGGTGCAGAGGCAAAATAATTTTCTAATCATGTGCCATTGAAGGAAGGGAAAAAACCCACTTCTGGGCAAAATATCCTTACCTCTTGTAGCTGAAGTCCAAGAGGTAGTCATCTCTGCAGCAGGTAATAGGAGATCACTTTTGTGCTGTGTACTTCAGGTTGGATAATACTAGTCAGCGAAGATAAGGTATGTTTAAAGAATATACTTAAAAATAAGGAAAATAGATTAACTAATTTATCAGACTGCTTCCAGGCAGTAGATTTTAAACAACTTGTCAAATATTTCTTGGCTGTTACAGCCTCGCATAAGAGCTTTTCCTGGTTCATAAAGAAAATTAATGTGAAATCAATAATGGTATTTAAAAATTCACCAAACATTTCCCATCCAGAGAAAGTCTCACTTTCAGAGTGCCACTAATGCAACAGGCAGAGTGGGGAGAAACACACAGACTTGACCTCAGTGGTAAACAAAAGAGAGTGCAGATGGAAAATGCAGTGAAGAAAGATGCTTTCAGAAGCAACCAGGAGGAAGTTCTCCCTACTCCCTGACAAGAGCAAACCTCTAAACCGAGCCACTGTGGGCATCAGCTTGCACAAGGCCTTTGCTTGAAGAAGTCTAGATGCTACACTGACTTCCAGCTGAAGGATGCAAACTGGTGTGAAAAGCAACAAAAAATTCACATAATGGTAAAAACACCAACAGAAACACAGTAAAATAAGTTTCCTGTAGTATCTTACAACCACATGATCTGCCAGAGTTCAGAAAATGAAGAGGAAACGTTTGCTACTACAGGTTGGTTCATTCTGCTATCCCAGAAAACCTGGGATCATTGTGGAAATGGGAAGAAACAAGCCATATAATTAGATTTGTTTGTTAGTTTATTTGTTTAATAGAAGCACAAAGAGGAGTAATTGTGCTCTTGCAGCTGTATGCATTTAGGCTACTTCTCTGCTGGGGAAGATGCGTTGTAGTTACAAGTTGTACAAGTTAACATGACTATAATTATCTGCAGTTGCCACATTTGATCTGTGAAAATAAATAGGATTTGTTAGTATCCCTTCTCCTCCCCCTTCGGCCCCAAAGCAACGCAGAACGGTTTTCCAACCTCCTGCGCGGGGTTGTTTGGGAAGAGCAGACGGCGGCAGCAGCAGATCCAGCCTGTGGAGCCTGGCTGTGGTGGGCTGTCCTGGAAGGCCGATTGCCTGAGCCACCGTGCTCAAGAGCCAGGTTCAGGGTTTGCTCGGTCTTGTCAGCTCCAGACGCCCATGCCCACGCTCTCCCGGTGGCATTCAAACAGATTTTTAAGTGATGCTACTTTATTACTCATGGTGGTTTCTGGTTTTGGGGGTTCATGTGTCTCACACTTCCCCAAGCTTTTTCTCTGAACTTCAGTCAGAAATTAATTTTTCTTTTTAGATTCAGATTCACGTGGAAGCACTTGACTCCAGAAGCTGCAGCTTCAACCAGCAGATAGGAGATTCGTGATAAAATTGGCAGAATCGTACTGCTCTAAGCACTTTCAGAGACATATGCTGCTTTTCCTACTCCTGGAAGTAGTCCCACAGATGTCTCATGATTATTCACTTGAGTCATGGTTGCAGAATTGAATTTTTGGTGTTTTGGATTCCCAGATTCCTACACGGCGTATTTACGGTGTTTTAAAGTGCAAATTCTAATAGAAGACCTGCCTGTTTTAAAACGTAGAGGATATGTTTTACCAAAACCCAGTGTTTTGAACTTAAACTAAACTGCCTCTTGACTTACAACAATAATTAGCCACAGTGAGACCTCTCCAAGGACAAAGAGGCAAAAAATATAGAAATAAACTGGACGTAGCACGAGTGCTCGTCGAAGTTTTGTGTTTCCCTTCCTCTTGTGGTTCTCGCACTGGTATGATTGAGGCATTAGTCGCTAGGTGGCGCTCTCCTACATGGTCTTCTGCGTTCCTGTCCCCAGCCGTGGTGGCCTGGGCTGGGAGTTTCCAGCTGGAGTTTATTTTGGAAGGAAAATATGGGAGTTAGAGCGCTAGACAGCAACGTCCCTCACCCCTTTGGACTGGAGGGGTTGTTCAGAGCAAGCTTACTCTAGGGAGACCGGGTCTTGTTTTTCTGGCAGAGATTCCTGTAAATGGGAGGTTGCCGGTGTGCCATTTATGACCATCTCTACTCCCAAGTTAATGTACTGTGTAAGGAACGTAGTAGTGCTTTAAGCCTGTACTTACAAGCAGTTTAACTCTGTGCTGCAAGGCTTTGATACCTAATGTATCAACAGAATAATAACCTTTTTTCCCAGGTGTGCTTTTACTGTTAAATAACTGAATTATTATATTAATTTTTGTGTGTGGTACCATGAACAGATGTTAGGCAACCTGAGAAAACTTAAGAGGTTTTTTTGTTTTTTAACTTGCTTTGTCTTTTTAAAATTGCACTTCAGATTCATTCAATCAGTGTGGGTTTTTTAATAGAAAAGGAAAACAAATTCTGTCTGCAACAGTCCTTTACAGAGTTTAGAATCCTAGATACATCCTGATAAGAGAGATTTAAAGATTCATTGAATACTAGAGACGATCTGAAAATGCTAAACATTTCTCAGTGCTTTCTCTAAATTTTCCATGAAGCTTCTGGAACATTTGAATCAACTGACCCGAAGTCAGTTCAGTTTTAAGGCAAGGAAAGTTGTTTTCTTTTTCCTCATGTGTAGTATTTTTGCGAAAAGTGAGGACAGGATCAGGCAGATGAAAGGGAAAAAAAGCATGAAGGAATTGCGACATCAAAATCCTTTAAAACTATGTTATTGGTTTGAAAAATGAAAACATTAATTGTGTAGCTTCTGCATCTAAATTTCAGGAGTTCTAAAAATGCCAGTTTAGTTTTTAAAAATGCTGCATTTATTCAAAGAGGGCTGAGAATGAAAAATATTGATAAGCTCTGCTAAGCGTTTTCATATGGAATCTATTTTCAGCCACATACCAGAAAAAGTCTTTGTTATTTTTTTGAATGAGACGCTAATCTTGGAATGACTTTTCATTTATCAGAGCCTTTTAAGTCTGCTATTGTGTTTCCAGTCAGATCCTTTCCACTCACTTCTTTTTTCCTGTGTCAGCCTCTTGCAAACTTACCACAGGGCAAAGTTCACAGTGATTTTCCACAGGCACAAGGATTTCCCCTCTCAGGGGTGCACTTGGGCTTTGTGCAGTGGAAGCTGAGCACAAATTAATGCCAGCTCTAATCGTTTGTGATAAAATTTCCTGTGGTATTTATATTTAATAGCAAAACCTACAATTTGCAATTTAACTTGTTGGCAATTCAAAGGCCTTTGTTTCTTATGCTGTTTAGTCAGATGAAATGACTTAATGGTTTTTCGCATCACCAGCATTGGCATTTGTCTGAGTGTTGGTGTTTTTATTAAACGTTGTGTTGGTGTTTTTACTAAGCTTCCTGTTTCAACAATAATTTAATAATGTTAAAATACTGATTTCTAGAAAAAAAAAAAAGTTCTGGTATCTGCAGTTAAGAAGTTGGAAAACATGAGTTTGGTGTGCCAAAAAAACCCCAAAGAAAAATAATTGAGTCCTCTTAAAATTTCTTGATATTTCTGGGTTTGAGGATTAACAATATTGTAGCATTTAGATTCTCTGAAATATATGTATTTTAACTTGTTCCAGGGTGTTCCATCTATTTTATAGGCAAGAAACAGCTGAAGTTCTCTGAAAGGATTAAAAAAAGCACAAAACCTGTTTGGTCTCCACTGATTCAGTGTTACAGATTTTATAGCTCTTGGTAGCAACAAGGATTTGTGTTCATATCCTTGATCGAAATTTCCACCTCCCCGTCTTCCTGCAGCGAGGATGCGCTAGTTGCCAGCCTGGCTGCCACCTCCCAGCCCCCTGCAGCTGGGGGCAGCTTTTAATCAGTCTTGGAAACTGCTTTGTGATCCCTTCAGATGAGAGGCTGGTGTTCAGACTGTAGTTCTTCCATCAAACACGTTTTTGGCTTTTCCACTGGACATTCGTTGCCTTCAGCTGGAGCTGGGGAGACCAACAGTTGTTTGCCTGTCTCAAATAACTAGCTATAACAGAAGGGAGCCGAGGATGCCTGGATCAAAAAAGAGACAAGGTTATTCTGGTTAACCGTACCATGGGCTCAAATTGCTCGTTTTACCAGGTACCAGTGTAAAAATGTAATGAGTCGGGTTGTTTAAGTAGCCTACACTACCTACTACAGGCTGACAAACACCTGCATCACAAAATTAAAGTGTAGGCAAGTAATCTGGGGATTTTGTGCAAGTTCTGTTTTGAAAGAGCCATCCTCATCAGCGTCAGGTCTCTGGAAACCCGTCACCAAGGTACCAGTGCAATCAGCCGGGGCTCAAGAGGCTGCTGCTGGCACGGGCTGGTGCTCATCCAGCCCAGCACCTCATTTTGCTTTTCCTTCTGATATTGGGATGTGTCCTCCAGCCGAATCCCTTCCTGTCTCTCATGCTCGGATCTCCTCCTACCGTTCGGTTGCTGTGTCTTGTTAGAGGTGAGGTGCTGGGCAGGGTGAGGCAAACTCTGGCTCGCTCGGGTTTGCAAAGCACGTAGCACGGTGGGGCTGGTCTTGACTGGGATCTCTGGGCGCTACTGCACCACCAGTAATTGTTACTATTAATAACAAAAACAACTAGTTGTTATAAGAGTGTGGGAAGGGGAATAGCCTGGCATTATTAATGTCAAGTTTAAAGAGTAAAAGCTGCCTTTGTGTTATTACCTGTCGTCCTCTGGAGAGCTGTAAGCATCTCCCTGAATAGGGATCCGGTTCCTGCCCTTGCCCTGTATAACCTCATTGGTTTCAAAACAAGATTTAATGTCATTAGAGCAAGTTGGCATGAAGTCAAGGGATTTTGTCCAAGGAATTCAAGTTGTCTTTACTTATTTTCGTAAGCACACGACATCAGAAGGATCATCGAGAAACTTACCCATACCAGCCTTTTTTCCCAGCTGTCTCAGGTCCTGTTTGTATTGCCAGTCCTTTGCCTATGCAGCTTTCCATTCTGCTAAGCAGCAAACATCCTTCGAACATCTTGGCAACCTTCAGGATCTTTTATGCTCCTCTTACTCTCTCTCATCCAGATGCAAGGGATACTTGTGTGGCCTGATTGTTGTCTGGGAACTTGGTCGGCTCTCCTTATGTTCTCAAGATTGGTTATAGATTAATAATCCTCTCTGTTGTTGCTGTGGGATAATTATCCTAACTCATTAATGGACCAGTGTATATGACTAGCATTTAGTTTTATGCATTCCTGTTCCTTTTCTGCAACATATTTCTTTCCTGCTGTTTTGTATGAGAGTACCTACTTCCATGATGGATTGTGTCTGGAAATCCTGCACTAGTGATTTAGGCTATCCTACTTTTGTTGTCTTTCCTTGCGCTTTAGAAATCCCTTTGTGGTTTGAAATTTCTGCATTTCAAGAAAAGGAAGAAATTTCCCTCCAATATGCAGCTGCTTAGATTTCTTTGATAGTCTTTTAGAGTACTGGTCAGTGCTTTGTTTCCTGGTAAGTACAACTGCTCCATAAATGTCTCTCTAAAATCCTTCAGGGTACCCCCTCAAAGAACGTGGGGTCGATACGGCTTGCAAATTGTTTTAACTGATTTGTTTATTGGGTAGCCTGTGTGTAGTACATTCTCCTCGAAAAAATGCAATCAGTTGCTTTGCACCATTCCTCATAAGCTACAGTTAAAATCTTCTTTTGTTTTTCCAGAGAAGGGTCTGAACCCTGACCCCACCACGGCTTCAAAAGTCTTCCCTGATAGACAAAGATGAAGCTGGAGGTTTCAAAATGTCCTGGGAGGGATGTGACCTGGAAGTGAACAAGGACTTGTTGGGGTGGGCTTGTTGTATGGGGCTAGAGATGGGAAAGAGCGTGACTGCATGGAAGTATGGCTGCTCTGGAGCCCCTGTAATGGCAAAATGTAACTGAAAGCTGAAGAGAAGCCAGGAGGCTGAGCTGGGCAGCGTATGATTTCCCAGCATCATTGCCAGAAACATGCTTTGATGGGGAAAGGAGGTTGTATCTTTGGAAATTGATGCCTACATAGGTCTTGGATCTAAAAGAGAATGAGTTGGAGATTTCCACGATGGTATTTTGATTCCAAGAGAGACAACGGCCATGAAAAGCAGTAAAGACACAAGACTTGCTGTGATTCTCAAGGAAACTCTTTCAACAGAAGAAAGTATGGAAAGTCAAATTAGAGGATGTGGTATAAGAAAGGATTAATTCAGGTCACATAGCAGATAAGGGTGTTCCCAAAGTACAAGATACTCCTTTAGGAATGTCCCCACATGAAAAGGAAGTGTCAGATGCCTTAACCAAACTACATCAGTTCTTACGACATGACATGTCTGTGGGCATTTAACCTCCTTGCTGTAGCACTTCTGTAAATGCATTCTCATGTCGTATAGATGTGTTCCAGGCATAAAAGTTGAAGACATAAACATTTCATCTTTATTGAAGTGTAGGCTTTATGAAAGATGTTGAAAACAACCCTAGGTTTTTTTTCAGAGGGCCAGAATGAGTGAGATAATGTCAGGTGTAAAAAGATATTCTGAAATTTGCAATGAGAATATTTCAAATGAAATGTTTATTTCTGAATATGAGAGAAAGAGGAGTGCTAACAGCTGACTTTGTGTCATAGATCAGCTGTCAGAATGATCAGATAATACTTAATGACATCCAAAATAGAGCTCCTCCAGATCAATCTGCCACAGCCCCTGTGAAAATAACAACAAATTTGGAGTAATTAAGTATTTGAGAGGTATACAGTGACAAAATGCAAAATAAAAGAAAACTCTTGGAGATTAACTAGTACAGAACAGTTATTTTGCCTTTTTTTCTGATCATTTCCCTTCCACTCCTGCTTCTTCCTTTCATTTTTTTCCTTGTATGTATGCCAAGAACTATGTTTCCCGTGAGCCAATTTGGACAGGTTGAGCAGATACCTAAGGGAGCAGCCTTTGGTAAATCAAGTAGGATCGTATAGGTGGAACTAGAAATTAGTGGCGCGGGCTGAACATCCCTTTGTAACTGCAAAGCTTTAGTTACTCAGTCCTGCAGATGCAGCATGGTGACAGGGGGGTGATGTACAGCTTATGTAAGGGGATGTGCCAGAAATGGTGAAACACAGATCAAGTCTTGTGAAAGAAAATTGGACCAACTGGAATCTTGTCTAATGTTGTTAATTATCTTAAAACTCAACCTCTTATTTCTAGAAAGGAGTGCTTGAGGGAATGGAGGCACTCGGATACAAAACCATCTTCCAAACCATTTGGAATTCACTCTGATAAGAGTGAATTTTGACTGAGCTTTATTTCCAGCTAAATTTTAAAGCGAGGTGCCAGGTAATACAAACTGTGTGAACTGAAAAGAAAAAGGAAAATCATACTGGTTTCTGATAGCTGTATATTGTTCATACCAGTCAGTCCAGTTAGTATAATATCTGAGCGTCTCAGTCTTTAATGTGTGTAGCTTCAAAACCTCTATACAACTGACGTTGGTTTTAAAGGTCAAAATGTACTTCTTAAAAACCACTCAGAAAGTGAAAACCCATTCCTAAGAAGAATTTGCCTGCATATAACAGGTGAAGACATGCTGCAATATGCTGGGTTTTTTTTGGTTTGTGCTGGGTTTTTTCTGGTTTTGTTTGTTTTTTTTTTAATTTATAAAATATATCTTTCCCAGGCATACAACCAGCACAAAACCAAATACAAAATTCACATAATAAGCTGATAAAAAGCAGAACACGTTCCATGACCCTTCAATCTGCCTGTTCTTATATTTTTCACCCACTTACACTGTTCTTAATACATTTTTTTGCCGAAGGAAAAATGCAGGATTTATAATGTAGCAAGAGAGCAAAAAAATCTCAATCCTTGCCATGCTTAAGGTGAAAGTTTCAAGTAAAAGGATCATCTCCCAACACATCCTCGTCTGTGTTTATTTTAGTCTAATCCACTCAGATTTTATATATTTTTAGATTATCTTCATCATCATAGTATTTGAGCATTACCTCCTACAGCCCCACGTATGGAAAGAAATACTCTTGCGTATGGCTGATGGATATTCAGGAACAAATGGGAGTCCAGGAGGAATAAGCCTGAATGGCTAATGACATCTTTAGCACTTGCAAGCATTTTCTTAAGATGCTTCGAGTTCTGATCTTGCATCAGTAAGGTCCACACCTTGTGTCGGAATGCTGCTGAATGATAAATGAGGAGCAGAACGTACACACGTTTTCAGTTCCCCTAAAGCTATAGTGGAAACTTCTAGCTGATCTTACATGCTATCATGGGATGACTGGGGGGAAGGTCAGGGAGGAGGAAGGGCGGATTATGTGATGCAAACCCTATTCACTTATGTACTTAATAAAATAAGCACAAGGAGTATCTGTGCCTTGGCTGCAGAGATGCCGGTGAAGCAGCTACGAGGATGCACAGCAGCGGGGGTGGGACTCTGCTCAGACCCACTCACAGATCGGGCTACCTGGGAAAGTGATGGGCGGTTAGGATGAGGAGGAGAGATGTAAAATACAAATCCGTAGGAACTTCCATCGTTCATGGAAGAATTTTTCAGGCCTTGTGTGTTGTTGGCATGCAAATACCGGAGTGAGTGTATCCCACCCTTTTAATAGGCTGCACAGGTCTGTGAGAGAAGTGGCCCTATCCAGTCATTTGCTTAACAAAACCTGAAAAAAAAATGAAGCTGGGCTCTATAATGCCATGCTGACAAGTGCTATAATATTCTTATTCGTCTTCTAATCCTCTTCTTTCAGGTGTCTTAATTTGGTGCTTCCCCTATTAACTTTCTCATTTCTTTCTATGCAGTACATCAGAGGACACTGTACCTCTTGTCAAAATATTTCCAGTTCATAAGAGGGCAGAGGGAGCAGAAAGTAGCTACCAGAGGGTTCTGAATCTTTCATCTTCATTTCTAAATCCTGTAATTTCTTTAAAGTACACGCTCTCTTTCTTGCCACCAGAAACAAGAACTTATTTGAATGTCAAACAGGGCCTTAACGAATCCCACAAGATAATCAGAGCAGCAGCTGTCCAAGTTAGTTTCTCTCAATAATGCTGTATGATCTTTACCTAAGTTTTTAAGTGCTAGCTGGAGAGTCTGCCTTTTTTTTTCCTTCTCACACACCCGTTTGAAAACGGGGATGTTAATTTACTGGTTAAGGGCTTTTTAAATGCTTCACCTCAGGCTTAGATTGCGGTGCTGAACGCTGAGCTCCCCAAATGTGCCAGCTGCAATGAAGCACATAACCTTAAGTCAGGCACTCCTGAGTAGCCAATATTGTAATCATGATATTGTTGATATAAATATTTAGAAATGTCTTGAAATAACGTTACTTAACGTTCAGCAAAGGTTGGTGCCTCTAGAATGGTGGTTACAAAATTTACTAACTTGGTTCGCCAGTGTTTGTGCCTGAAGTGTTTATTACCTTCCTCTAAGGAAGCACTGAGCACATCTAGTGTTTTCCCTGTATTCTACCCCTTAAAAGTCTGTCAAAAGGAGGGCAAGTGACAGTAAATTGAAGTTTTGTTGACTCGCCTTCTAACATCTGTGTGCTCTGTGCATCACTAGCAGATGCTCATGCCTTCCTCCTGGGCGTAAAAGAAGTCTGAGGGTATTCTAAATTTGAATCGCTTTATTCGCACATATATGCCAGTCCCAAATTGAGGATGTGCAGACAACATGCAAGGCAGTTCCTTCATGTTGGAATCCTAGCCCAGTATCTCTGTCTGGTTCCCAAGAGACAGCTCTTAACAGCAGAATTGATTTAACAAGAGGGAAGGCAGACAGCCAATTTTCAGGCTGTTCACATTGCCTCCTCTTCTTCTGAGTCTGCCAAGGTACAAAGTCCTTGCATAACCCGGAGACTAAACAGCAAGATAGCAGGGCTCTCTGAGACGTGAAAACCTGCTTGCCCACTGTAAAGGTAACATTAGAAGATTTTGTAGTTATGCTACACGGTGATGCTTCCCCTAACAATGTGCCTGCTTATCTGTTGACAGAAAGGGTAACTGCAAAGCTGAAGAGCTTCACTTTTGACCAGAATTTCTGCAATTGGGTTCATACCCAAATTATTTGTGACTGCAAGACAAGGATAGGAATCAGCTTTCTCATAGTACAGTGATACTGTTTCTCTTTAAAAAGTGTTCAGTGTGTTTAGTGACAGGCTTGTTCTCAACGATTTTCATTCCCAGCCTGATCAGTTACACAAACGGGGACATTTTTACTTTGTGAACCTCATTTTTCTTCCATCAATTACTGTAGCTTCATGCTGACATCTTGTAGGGCATCCCTCAAGAGTGCTGCGTTTTGCACATGCTTTTCCCAGAAGAAAAGAGGGATTTATTTTTTTTAGTAGCTCAGAGCTGGCTCTTTCTAGTTCTACTGCCCCTTTTCACTTCGATTGTTTCAGATTTGCAAGTAAGATATTACTAGTAGCACAGGCAAGCTGCAGACACTTCAGCCTGCTCTCAGCACTGCCTGCAGACTGCTGCAGATTGGCACATTTAAAGCCCAGGCAGACAGCAGCTGTGTAATCCAGTGGCATTTTTTCCTAAAATTCTCTGCGCAGAAGAGGAGCTTGAAAGGAACGTGAAATGAAGTAACAGTTTGGGGAGAAATCCAATTCCAGCCCCAGAGGCAATACTACGCTCAGCAATAAATCTTCTTGTCTGTATCTACAGGAAGAGTGAGACACCCCCGAGCCGCCGACTCCATCCCTGCAGCTGGGCAGGTGCCTGCAGACCTGCTGCCCCCTCCTCCGTGGCAGGGACCTCTGTGACCGCGCTGCAATTCCCTTTCGGCATATGCCCCAGGTTTTCTTTTCCATGGAAACCAGAACACTGTTGAAGGAGGATGGGAGGGATGCTGTGTACCTTATTTCAACCTGAGATGGCTTTAGGACATGAGCAAAAAACCACCACCAGAGCCAGACACAGCTCTGGGTTTGTTTTTTTTTAGCTTGCTAAGTATCCAATAGTTTCAGGCAGTCAGACAGTGTCTGATGTGAAAAACAAGCTCAAAAAGTCTGGAAGCATCTAATTCATACAGAAGAGTACCTACTAAACTGAGGGGAAATAGAGACTTACAACTAGTTGTTGTTGCAAAGTCACAGACAGTTACATGCCTTCAAGGGAGCGATGCCTCCCATCTTGTTCCAGCACAATCTGTCACTCAGCTTTGGGAAAGGCAGAGCGAACAGGAGTCATTCAGTAACAGAAAACATTGGTGTCTGTTGTGCCGGCACATCAGTGTTGGAAGGATGATTTCTGCGTGATTTTGTTCCTGAGATCCCAGTGGGTTTTGGGGGGACTATTCCTTTCCTGTAAGAACAGGCCTGCTTCTAAATTTCCCCTTAAAACAATGGTTTTGATTTTTTTTAAAAAAAAAGCCATTTCTGCCACATGGACAACTCGTAACAACTCATTCATCAGGAGACGTAAAAAAAATGGCTTGCTTTTAGGGTTGCTTAGCCAGAGTGTGCTGTCCCTCGGTGCGCTGGGCTAACCCAAAGGGTGGAAGGTTGAGCTGCTTCCCTGCGAGGCTGGGGGGAGCTGCCCCCCTGCCCCCCAGCTTCCCCGTCCCGCCTGCTAAAATGTGCTTTTCTGCCTCGACTGAGGCAAGGAGATCATTGTAGGCAGAACGTGGCAGTGACATTTTAGGAGAAGGAGTCCAGTATAGGAGACCAGACCAGAAAGGAGACACCGACACCCAAGCTGCAGCTCTCGGGGGTCATGGTGTCCCCGTGCAGTGAGATGTAATTTAACTTTGAGCTTTCTCAAAAGAAAAGGCTGAAGGATTCTTCTTTCCTGCCTCCTTTTTACATCACATGGCTATTCTTCTCTCTACCAGTATCTTTGGGCTTTCGGTTCCTCTACTCAACTATGGTCTGTTCTGCTTCTGGGAAAATTTGGGGAAAGGAACTGCAAATGGAAAATACGTCGCCTTGTTTCTATCCACCTCTTCCCCCACGCACTCTGGTAAAAAAAGATAATGTGCAGATCTTATATCTCCTTTTCTTTAAGCGCAGATTGCTTCCCTTAATGCTTTCTCTAGTGAGTTCAGCTACACTTTCTTCTTGAAGAAGAAATAAACCACTTCACATTCAAAAGCCACAAATCGTTGCTTCCATTTTGTCGAAAAGGCTGGGATCCTTCCAGCTTTAGAAATACACTCAAATCTGCCAAGTTTTGTCAAACATTACCTTCCTTTAACAAGAAATATTCATACTTTTTGGATTAAAGAGAAAAAGGAACAATTCAAATGCCTTCTATAAGAGGGAAGAGTCTGCATTTTCTTGGGTGCAGACATGGGGGAGGAGGAACATGGAAAGAAAAGAAAAAATTAAAAAGCTGACAGAAATACCCATCTGAGGGCCAATCTGAGTTTGTAATTGGTATCAGATCCTGCCAGTCTTCCTTGTGTAGCGCAATCCCTATTGATTTCTGGAGGTTCCTCACAGAGTAAGCTAATGTTTTACATAAATAGGGGTTACCGAATCTTGTCCTTGAGAAGTAGGGGTCAGGAAGCTGATTTCCATTCAACTGCTGTGTTACTGACTAGCAAGCCAGCTTGATTCAGGGTTAATTAACTGATTCTTTAGAGTGGAAGTGTTGTGGAGGAGCATGATCATTACCATTTATATTCATTCTAATATGATGTATTCCAACTCCCCCTCCATCATCTCCACCAGAGAGCAATCTGGTGAAGGAGGATGACAAGTCTTTGCGAAATATCTTGAATTCTGCCAGATACTCATAGTTTAGGTTGTGTAGCAGTGCAAGATCAGATACAGTGTGAAAGGCAGTAATGCACACATTTTTTATTCCAGACTGTTTTCTAAGCTTGCGTGATCCAAACCCCCATCATTACTGGGCAGCTCACTCGCTTTTCATGTCCACGTTTGCTACCTATCCCACACCAACGTGTGGGAAAGAACTGTTGATTGGAATTCTAATACTCTGGAGCGATTGGCACAGAGTCTAGATTCTGGGGCTGAATCCTGTCTTGGTGCCAGGAGGCAGAGCAGGGCTACAGCTGTGGTCTCTGAAGGGACCTGGCTACTCTCCCTGTGTAGTCTTTCCCTCTGTCTTGCAGTGCCTGAAGTTGCTAATTTGCTCCCATTTTCCTCTGTTCGTTAATGTATTCTGTCCTTAAAAAATTGGCTTTTTTAAAATAGTAATGTGTATTGTCTATCTGAAAGGTTAATCACAAGGAGGTGCTTGAGGTGGGAAGGCTTTTCCGGAGAGGTTTCACGTGTTATCAGCTAGTCACTCTGAATGGCAGCTTCCAGTTAGGTCCCTTAGCTTTTGGAAGTGACATTTAATCTGACATGTGCCAGCCACGCAATCTACCTACCGCTGCAAAGTGAAGATATTAACATAAATGCATATTAAGATACTGTGTGTCAGCTCTTTAACTGAAGTAAAGAGTGGGTGTTCTAGCAGAGGAAAGCAAGTAGCATTGATGTACGTTGGCTTGAGGATCTGGCCCATTTATCACTTCTTTATACCCTTTTCAGGGGAGCTGCAAACTAGAGAAAGGCTTTTCCTAGAAGATGGCAAATAATTGTGTATTTAGGCTGGCTAGTAGTTGTGATGTGGAATCTTTCTCATAAGTTGTTCTGCTGGATAGCTGATTCCTCAGGGAAGAGCTGCTTTTTTACTTCAACCCTCCGTCCTGCGCCTGCCCCTCAGGTACGTCTTCCTTCCCAGCTGTCTCATCTGAGTGGATTTTGAAGAACAGCTCTGGTGACCCAGGATATTTGTGTGTCTGACCAGCCTGTCTTTCAAAGGAGGTGCTGGACCAGCTGCATCCATCCTGTGCCAAGCAGAGCCCCTGGCAACATCCCTGCGCCTCGCTACTGCGCCTGTATGGAAAAGCTACGAAACTTGCTGCAATACTTTCTGAAAAGCTCTGGTGTTACTGCACAAGTGCGAGGCAATGGCAGTGCACGTGGAATAACACCGATGCTCCCAGAAAATGTCAAACTTCCTGCCCGAAGGTGACCTGCCTGCCTTGCACCCGCAGCGCGCTGGGGCAGGGGCCACATGCTGAGCACCCTGTGTGCTGTGGGTGCCCCTGCAGCTCCCAAGCGGCATCTGCAGCGCTGCTGATGGTATCATTCTGGTGGCTGTATTTGCTTAAAAAGCTGATTTTGTTTATAGCATAATTTGATTGCCATTTTCTGGTGCGTGTTTGCCTCTCTAATAAGTATGCTGTGAGCACATCTGCAAGCATTCATACGTTGAGATAAAATTACTGGTGGTGCTCATCTCCCCCTACGCTACTGCTGCTACCTCCAGTAAATGCTTGTGTGCCTGCACGCCCTGTACAGACACAGATGCATGCACGCAGCACCTGATCCTGCTTCTTAATTATTTTTAGCCCAATTCCCTGAGTTGTTCTGCTTCCTGCTGATGAATGGAAAACTGTAGTAGTGCTGTTTCATTTCACCAGCCTCTCAGTGTAGAAATTATGGTAAATCTGAGAACAAGTGAGATTAGATTGGTAGTTACACCTCCTTCTTTAATTAGCCAACCGCAGGATCTGTGGAGGCAAGGGAGGGGAATAAGATTTTACCATGGCGAGCGTGCTGGCGGTTCTTTCTTGTCTGTCTGTTCTCACTGAGAGTGAACCCTTTCGTGATGTGTGTTTTATTTACAGCTGCCCTGACTGTGCTACATCAATGGTTTCCCTGACCTTGGTTCAATGATTATGCAACAGAGCGTTGTAAATTATCTTGTCACCAGAATCTCCATTTAGGCAAGCATAATCACTTCCTTGTAAGAACCCAGGCCTGGTGTACAGAAACAAAAAATCTACTGCATAATAATGAGTGCAGTGCACTGTTAGGGATGAAAAAGACCCTCTGCTGTATGGAAAACTGCCGCGTACTGGTGCTTGGAGCCTGAGCGTCATTAATTTGTGCAAAGCGCTTAGCAATTTTTGGCAAAAAGGTGATAAGGTATAAAATATTATTTTTAGCTGCATTGGGAAATGCAGCATCCCCCCTCCTTTATTTAATGCAGCACTGAGTCTCTCTGTGCCTGGCTGCAGTGACACTTGGCAGTGCTGCAGGCGCTACTTGGCGGTGCTTCTGCAGGCTCCATATCGCAGGAGGCGTTCTTCGCCTTACCGGCTCCCTGATCAATGTGACGCGCAGTCAAGTTTTTCTACACCCATGGCAATAAAACATGTAATGCTAGTTCTTGCCGATGCATCAGAGGGGTGGAGAGGAGCGATTGCATTCCGCTTGCTGCAAGCAAATCATGTGATGGAGTCGGGGAACCAAATGGCCGTGTGTCTGCAGGTGTGTGTGTGCACACGTGTGCATGCTGACTCCTTCAAGGGTACGTATCCTCGCTTGGCTTCGCTAGCTGGGCTGCAGGAGATGTGAAAGGGTTTGGCTATGATATTGCTGTTTGTGTCCAGCAAGCCAGAATCAAATTAAGACATAGCATATTTGCTAATGCCAAATCTGTTCCCATCTTTATTTCACCTCAGCTGAGAATTACACTTTCCCTTCTTGTATCTCAGAATGATGGAAAATGTCCCTCCCGTAAACCAGCCCTTCAGTATGTCTGTAGACCAACTCATCAGCAATTTTCCATTTCTCTCTCCAAAACCTTAAATGTAAAACCTTGGGCAGCTAAATTATTACTGTATAAGAGGGAATCACGCTATCTTGTTCTTACTCCAAAGATTTTACAATTAGTCCTCAAGCGCAGTACTTTCTTCTCTCCCTCTCCATAGTAACAGGGGAACTGTTATTTTGGTATATTTGTTAGGAATGTAGTTAGTATTCACTGAATAAATTCAGAAAGCAATATTTCACATAGTATAATTATGAATATGTATTTACTTGAATAAGCTGTTGATTTTGCATGAATTCTGCACACTGTTTCTTAGGCAAATATGCTAATGATTGATGTGTGAAAATTTACTTTATTTTGGGCTTGTCAGACTAACTAACATAGTGATCCAAATCCAGAAAATTATTTCCTTATGCCTAAAGAACCATAACAATTATACAAATATTCCGAGGAAGCTGATTACTAATACATCAAGCCCTTCTCTATGAATATGATGACTTTGCTGCAATATTTTCAAACAAAATTTATTTTGGCATTGGTATTCAATCAAGTCCTCATAGCTGTATTAGCTGTACCAGGAAACCAATTTCATTAGGACCCTTTCACGTGGTCTCTGTGACAAACGCTGTGGACAGCACTATGGGCAGCGGTGCCAATGGGCAATGGCTCTCTCAGCAGGCAGTGGGGAGCAGTGGGGGTCATTTACCTGAACTTTATCAGCGGTTTTGATCGTCTCCAGTAGTATCCTGAGTGCTGGGCTGGAGGCGTGAGGACTGAACAGGAGAATGACAAGATGAATGGAAAATTGGCTGGACCACAGGGCTCAAGGAATAGCATGCAGTAGGTCAAAGTTGAACTGGTGAGTGTTACTAGTGGTGTTCCTCAGGGGTCACTGCTGGGTCTGATACTATTTAATGTCTTATTAAACCTGGACAATGGCATAGGATGGACCTCCACCAAGTTCACTGATGACCCAAAATTGAGGGAGCAGTCAATACACTGAAGGGCAGGGTACTGAAGAGGGAACTCAACAGGATGCAGAAATGGGTTGACAGAAACTTCATGAGGTTCAACAAAGGCAAGTGGAAGGTCGTGCACCTACTAAGGAATAACGCCCTGCAGTGGCACAGGCTGGGGTCCAGCTGGATGGAAAGCAACTTTGAAGGGAAGACCCAGGGGTCCTGGTAGGCAACAAGTTGAACAGGACTCAGCAGTGTGGCCCTATGGCCCAGAAGGCCAGCGGCATACAGGCTGTAATGGCAGGAGTGCAGCCAGCAGCTCAGTGGGGGTGATTACTCCCACCTACTCAGCACAGACATGGTAAGACCGTGTCTGCAGGGCTGTGGGCAGTTTTAGGCTCCCTACTACAAGGAAGACATGGACATTTTCACTGTGAGGGCGGTGAGACACCAGCACAGTCTGCCCAGAGCAGCTGTGGGTGCCCCATCCCTGGCAGTGCTCAGGGCCAGGTTGGACAGGGCTTGGAGCAACCTGCGCTGGTGGCAGGAGTCCCTGCCCATGGTGGGGGGGTTGGAAACTGGATGGTCTTTAAGGTCCCTTCCAACCCAAACTGCTCTATGATTCTATACTGGAGCAAGTTCAGCAACAGCCATGAGGATGCTCAGGGAGCAAGAGCATATGGTGTACAAGGAGAGGTGGAGGAAGCTGCTTGTTCATCCTGGAGAAGAGATGGCTAAGGGGACACCTTACTGCCCTCTGTAACTACCTGATGAGCGGTTATAGAGAAGATGAAGCCAGACTTTTTGTGGGGATGCACAGCAAATGGGCAAGGGGCAGTGAATACTAGCTGCAGCAAGATAAATCCCGATTCGATATAAGGAGAAGAGCTTCACGGTGAAGATGATCAAGCACTAGAACAGGTGCTCAGAGAGGTTGTAGACTCCCCATGCTTGAATATATTCAAAACCTACCTGGCTAAGGCCCTGAGTAACCTCATCTCACTTCAAAGCTGACCCTATTTTGAGCAAGAGTATGGACCAGAGACATGAAAGCTCCTTTCCAGCTTATTTTATGGTGAGCTTACAGTGAACACTTGTAGGGAATTTGCATTTGGAAAAGTACTCCTTCTGTCTGTATTTTGGATATCTTTCATGTCACAGTAAATTCCACCAGAAAGGCATCCAAAGAATGGGAGTTTTGCCAAAGAAATGAGTACTGAAACTAATTTGTATCATGGCAGTCTGGCTAGGAATTTATAATTGTATCACTCTAAAACTGACTGGTTCCATACCTACGGATCTCTGTAGCTGAATATTAATCACCTGCTTCTCCGGATGAAAACCTTCTGGTGCTTTAATCTACAAATTGTGGTGGCTGCAACCTCTGCCCTTCACCGGCCAGCCACGCGTACCGGCTCTGTGTTGCAGCCTGCCTGGCTGCACTGAGCAGGCTGTGCGACCCCATGTATGGGTGAAGACATATGCCCGCTCTTCGGTGCTCCAGTCAAAGAGCCAAATGTACAGCCGAGGTGTCCTCCACATCACTTGCATGCAGAGAAGTTCCAAGCTGACCCGAGTCTGAGTCAGTGGGAATTGTGCCACTGACAGCAATGACAGCATACCTTCTCTTAAACGTGTGCATACAAATCCTAGGGGCGATGTTTGGTGCGAAAATAAACTAGGTAATTTAGTAATAAATTCAGATTTACATGAAAATGCTGATTGTTTTTTATGGCTTTCTTTTTAATGTTTGAAATATGAATTGGACTTTGCTTGCAAACTGAATTGAATAGCTCATTCCTGATGGTGAACCAGAACCAACCATTTTGATGTGAGTTTGCGTATGGAGGAGTATGCTTCGCACTTTGCTTGGGCATTTCAGTGGCAGAGCATCTATTCTAAGTCTCTTGCTGATGTGCTCAATGAAGCATGCATTAAAAAGTCCTCCAAACCCTTTAAAAGGCTTTCTTTAAGCCCCCAAAGGGTATTTTAATTTCTGCATGTCTGGAAAATAAATGTATGAGAATTAAACTTGGGGGTAGCTACATGGTATGAGATTTTTCAGCATTGCTCTGCTAATGTAACTGATTGAGTACAAGATGTGTTGCTTGCCATTTCCTGGAATAAAAAAATGAGCTGTTGAGTCCTAATGCGCTATTCCAATTATGGTTATAAAATACTGAATCAAGTCTTTCTTTAAAAAAAAAAACAACACACTTGGAATTAAACAGTTCAACAGAATTAATAATGATTCCAGATGGGCCTGTATTTGGCACTAAGAAGTGTGTGAAAAGGAAACATTTTCAACCAGAAGTTTGAATGATTTATAAAAGTTCTTGAGAGATTTTTCACTAGTAAAGATGCCCTTTCAACCTCTGCACATTTGGAGCTAACAAAGGAAGTGACACTCACTGAGTGAAAATCTTGGCATTGGTGAAAAACACAACATATGTTCACAAGCAGAAGTGCCTGAAATAGTACAATTAAAAGCCCTAGCCAAGCCAGGTTCTCCACACGCTCTCTGTGCCTTATTTCCCTCCTAGTAAAAGAGGAAGGGTAGCAGTTCCTCACCTTGAAAAGGTACTGAAAATAGGAAATTTTTTGTGATTGTGGGTAGATATCATGGTACTGATCCCTATAGCAATATGTTGAGAATAAAAGCAGCTTTTACTTGCAAGTTAAACGTTTCCTTAGGTGTGGGAGAGACCAGACACTGGGCCAAGAAGAGAGAGGTCTGTGTTTAGCAGCAATTACTTTAGTATCCAATGCTGGGCAGATTTGGGACTACTGAAACAGCAGAAGGCAGAGTTATAAGCTCTTATCCAAAAGCGGACATTGTCTTACTCCACTGACTAATTGTCTCCCTTTTCCACAGCATCCCTGTTACAACCACAAAGTATTTAGCAGACATTTAGCTTCCTTAAAAGCAAGTCAGCAGCTGGAGTTAGGAAAAAAGTTAGCATCATGTAGTCAATCAGCCTCTTTACTGGTGACCATGATTCATGGATTATATTAAATGGAAGAACAAGGAAACAGATTACACACACTTCATGCGTTACATTAAATCAATTATTAATAGGCAGCTGGGTATCTTACTGCCTTGTACTCTGTTATGAACTTGTGAGAATGATGAACAGCAAAACAGAAGCTAATAGACTGCCCCAAACCACTTTTTTTTACCAATTACGGTTTTAGCCTAGTGTCAGTTAATGGAATTTACTGAATTTCACATCCTGCCTCCTCTGTGATTTACAACCTATTCCTCGATCAAGACTTTAGGGAGGATGTCTTTCGCAGGGGGAATGGAAGCAACAACATATGGCTTCTGTCTCATGTTACATCCATTTGTAACCTGCAGATTTAGCTTCCCCCCCACCCCCAAAGCCCGAGAGACCCCCCGTGCAGCTAGCTCCCAATGCCACAGAACCTTTCTCCTTGCCAAATTCCCTTTTATTCTGGTGTCCCTTTCCTTTATTCTGCCACCTTGACGCTTTCTGTCTGCTAATGCCACAGTCTTTCTTTGCACATAAGACTGCCCAATTATTCATAATTTCTGGGCTCAGGTTCAACAAGTCTGTTTGGAGACGATAGTTGCTCTGCAGACACAACTTCCTTTCACGTCGGTGGTCCTGAGGCTTATACCAGGCTCCTGAGAGCTCATCGTTTTTAATGAATAAATGGCATTCTTATTTACCTGTTTTAGAATGTTAACAAATGGTTCCATAGGCAAATAATTCCAATACTTCTTAGAGCAGTCACATGTTGGTAATCGAATGGTTTTATCCTGTAAGTGTCATGATCCTTGTTATAGTTTAAATGCAGATGCAGCGTGATTGGGAATTTCATTCATTTATTGTAATTATTGAAAATAACCAAGAGTGAGCCTTTAATGTTTCAGTTTCAATTCCATCTTTGTGTATAAGCAGTGTATCATCTCTACTTTCTATTAATTGTAATTTTAAGAAACATCAAAACTGGTTCCTTTCACTAATTTTTCCAGGCCTTCAGTCATTTCCCCTTTACTGCTGCATGGCCTTGGGGGAAAAAATAAACAACCCCTTGCAGCCTGGATGTTGGATCTATGAGGGTTTCGGTTTTGTCCATGCACACCGAGGCTCTGACACCCCACATGCCCCACAGCACAATGCTCTTCAGGTTGTGCTGGCTGCTCTCTTCTGCCTTGGGAGCTGTGGCCACAGCCACCGCTTCCCCTCTGCCCTCACCGTGACTTTATGCCCTTTAAAAGGGTTTACAAGGTTGCTCAGCTCCTTCTTCTTCTTCTTGCTTGGTGCTCTTTTGTGAGAGAGGTTGGTAGCGAATCTGATAATGCCCTTTTTCTTCTCTGCCTTCTTCAGGAGCCTCCATGAAGTGTATCGTGTTGTCCATAGCTTTGCAGTTTTTTTCGTTCGTTCAGCTTGTTCAGAGGAATCTGACTTTCAAGTGCTTAAACCAAAACTCATCCCAGTGGATGGAAAAATTCCTAATTCCCTCAGTTTCTGGGCCTCATAAACTTGGCTTGTTATTCCAAAGCTTCGCGACTTTGGTATAATTATTTATAACTTTGCAAAGTCGGTGGGAAGTTCTTATAAATGTTGCCCAAATGGAATATCAGGGTTTCGCACTCCCTCTGCATAGCTGTAAATGAGCTAGAAAACCCAGAAAATCTGTTGCGCTGAATAAAATAATACTAATGATTTGGAGTTCATGTTGGGCTTGGGCAGGCAGAGCAAAGCACCAGCAACTCTGCCTAGGAAATGTAGGGAGAAAAGCCAAACCTCATAAACATTTCCTTTCAAGGAAAATAGGGTTTGAAACAATGTAAATAAAGACATTACCAAAAACATGTTTTTCTTCTAGGAAAGGACCATCCAGGATGGAGGGTTTTTTCCATTTAGGAAATAAAGAAGCCTGCGAAAAGCTATCATAGTCTATCAGAAGCAAAGCAATCTGGATAAGCATAGGAACAATCAAATGAAAAGTAGCCTTTTTTTTTTTTTTTTTTTAGGATAATAGGAGCGCCTGTGAATTATTTTGTGTTTTAAAGGTCTGATTTTCTGACAAAAGAACGGTTTCAACAGAATTTTAAACCTATGGTTTTTCACATGCTTCTGCAAAATAGCAGATGCTAATGCTAACATTTATTTATAAAACTAACCCTGGGTTGGAATGAACCACTTGGAAAAATAGAACCTTGCTGTTCTCCCTGGCTAAGAGACACAGCCCTCCTGGCTCCTCCTGCCCGAGCCCATGGTGCAGGTACGGGTTGGGACCTGAATCCCGCAGCACCCTATGGCAGGCTGGATTGCTTTGCGCTTACTGCAGCTCTGTTGCAGGGTTACAACACGAGCCTCAGGTCTGTGTATGTGGTGGTGTTTCATTTTCAGCATACAGCCTTTGCAACACCTTCCAGTCTCGGGCGGGAGGCTTTTAGCTGTTCCCTACTGCCTGGGAAGGGAAAAGGGCAGTTCCCAGCCCGTTCCTTGGCTGTGGTCTCTATCAAATCCTTGCTGCCATAATGGCAGGATTCTAGGGAGGAGAAATGAAAATGAGGAGAGAGGCTCTACTGCTAACGCAGATCCTAGGCCATTAAATAACTACCTGGGCACGCAGGCGCTCGATGCCTGGGTGAATGGAAAAGCTACAAGCCCAAACTAATTGTTTATTGCTTCAATTTTTCTCCTTAAAAATGCAGATTTGCAGCAGAACCGTATGTATTTCTGATGTGCCGGAAAAGGGTGTTTGAATGAACTGGCAGGTTATAAAACCCACTAGAAAGTGACACTCACTTCTGCTTTCCCAGTTGCCTAGGTGATTAACATGAGATAAATACAGTTGTTCTTCCCATGCCTCGTTTTAAATCTTCAAGACAAAGAGTTTTTTGACTTCGTGTTGCAAGACGTGAAGGTGTTTCAACAGCCAGATTTCACAAGAGCTGGGCCCTCCTCCTTTCCCTCTGCTTGTATCGCCTTTGTGCTGTGAAGGTCACCGTACAGCCCCTGGCTGAGCACCCTCCAAACCGTGTAAGGGCTGGGAGGGGGGGGCCGCCCCTGAGGGCGACTGAGTTCAGCGGCGGGGTGTGTGTGTGTGCAACTATATGTAAAGCTCCCACTAGTTAAAAATACCAAGTCATATGTAATTATCTTTAGTGCTGTTAACACCCCATGTAAGCATTAAAATAGCAAAAGGTGGTTGCCCGTGAGAAAGAGCAGATTGCTGGGCTAGAAATGGGAGTACCAGGCTTCTGCCTCTGGCGTCATCACCAAACTGCAACCCCGAGCTAGTCAACTCATTTCTAATCCTCCCCCTATTCTTCCTCTGTCGTCTCTATTTGGAGAGTCAGTCCTTTGTGGCAGGGATGGTGTCTCGCTGTGTGTTTGTACAGTGCACGACACAATAGGCTGTGATCTCTGTTGATGGCTCCCAAATACAGAACCTTCGGACAAAACTTCTGATTCAGAAACGGTCCTGTGCGATGGCTTCAGAAAACCCGCTTCTGCTGCATGTTTTTCCTTCTCCTTTCTGAGGATCCCAGGCTGTTTGTAAGCAAGCATCAACACAAGACAGGGAAATGCCGTTGCCCTTCTTCAACAGATCAGGAAAGAAAAGTACAAAAATGTGGAATGAGTTTCTCCAGCAAACAGGCTGCTTTTTTTTTTTTTTTCCTCTCACCCAATTCAGTAATACAAAGAGACAAAACATTTTTAAAAACAAAAAATTCCCAGCCTATCTTCAAGTTTTTACCTTCTGCTTCCCCTCCCTCTTCCTGGGCTGGCAGAAGCTGGCACATTTGCAAGTACGTGCTTCCTCTAATGTCTTCACTTTCCTCTGTGATTCTCTGTTGACCTCTGGAAACTCTCCAGGGATTACTGGAGCAAATCTTAGCCAGGCAAAAAAGGTCTCTTCTTTACAGAGGCAACCACTGAACATGTGTGTTCTGCCTTATCCATGCTGAGGTTATAAACACCTGTATCTACCTAGCCCTGTTTACCCACAAATGAGGCATTTTTTAGTGAGACTTGAAAATCCATGCATTGATAGTAATCTCATTTTTGCCTGTTTTTACCTGGGGAGCAAAAGGAACACCATCACCCTTCGTTTAACCTCGCAGCTCCATGGTGGAGGAAACAAATTAGAATAGCACCTATATTAAAGACGAGCAAATTGAGGTAAGGGATTACGGTACAATTTGTCTGGCTCCTACAGAATTCAGAGGTGAGGTTGGAGGGATGGAGCTGGCAGTGCTTGAGCCAGAGCAGCCCATCACTGGAGCGCTACCCAGGGCGGGGGGAACCATTGTCCTTTGGGCCAAAACCTTCCGATTACCCCACATGGCAAAACAGAGAGCCGTCTTTTCCATTTTGTGCATGGGGCATGAATTTGGAGCTGCTTCAGAAAGGAAGTTTTTTTTAAAAAGAAGTTATTTCAAACATGTTTCCTGGGTTTGTTTGTTTTTGATGTTTTTAGCTGAAGCCAAATGGCACGAAGCAGATGCAGCCCTGGCTGCGGCGTGCTGTTTCCCTGGCTGGCAGGGACACCTAGTGGGTAGGACAATGTGTGCTGGTGAAGGCAGGGAAAACCACGCTCTCTTGACTTCCCACCAAGGGCAATATTTCATCTTCTGAGTCATGCTACTGCCTAATTGACGCTCATGTTATCCTTAGGAATTAACACGGAGTTGGGAGGAGTTTACAGCCAAACCTCCTTCAAGGAACAGTGATTGTAACTTGAGAAGGTGATCTGTGCAGCCTTACCTAAACTGCTGCTAATGGGAAATGCTGCCAGCCTGGCTTTTGTGCAATTTATTCTTTTGAAGCCTGTTACAGTCATAATAACACCTACACTGGCTATGTGCGAGAGCTGACTCGGTGGTGGCATGATTCATCTCTGTCTGCAGTTACGTGTTTCATGGGATATTGCAGTGGGGCCACTTTTATTGTATTGCAGACACCTACAAAATGACATTTACTCCTGCTCTAAGTGGGATGGCTTTGGCAGAAAAAGCAGTAGGAGGCTTAAAAAGAAGAGGAAGGCACTGTGACCATCCACCCTCCCAAAACCAGCTGGGCTGGTATCCGAGCCGGACCCAAATCCCCCTGCCTCCACACTGCTTACAGCAGAAACCGGGCTTTGCTGGCCCTGTCCCTCAAGCTGTTTCCCAGATTGACTCCTTGATTGCATTCCCTTAACACAGGTTTTTATGGGAAGAGGTTGTTGGCTAATTTCTTTGTTTCCATCATGGGGCTATGGACAACTTTTTTCCTGGCCTCTTCCCAAGCACCTGTCTGAGAGGGCTGGCATGTGGACGCTAACATTCCAGATTGATGGTATCCCTAAAATCCTCCAGCCCATGCCAGAAACAAATGTTACGTGCGAGAGATCTCATGCAGGGAAAAAACAAGCCCTTTTATAGGCATGGGTTTTTTGTTTGTTTGTTTTGGGGTTTTTTGTTTGTTTGGGTTTTTTGTTTTGTGGTTTTCTGTTTGTTTGTTTGTTTTTTGTTATTTGTTATTTTTTTTTGTTTAGGATACTTCTCGTCTGCAAACTACAAAATCCAGAGGCTGGGAAGGAGCATCCTCCTGCTACTCTGGGGATGAAGGCCCTGAAGAAGTTCTTACACTTTAAAATATACGATGAACTGCAGCTCCTGAATCCAGAAACAGATCACCTAAATTGCAGGAAGCAGTTATGCTCTGGACCTTTTGAAATTATCTTCTTCTGATCTAATTACGTGCTAGCAGTAAAACTGACACAGTTATGGTTATTAAGTCCTTTTCTTTCTTCCACTTTTTATCAGGGTTCTATCTTAGGATTACTAGGCGGTTGCATCATTTCTGTCCCATGTGCTACATTAAGGAGCATCTACATCATCAGCAAATGTATTTGTTGTGCTGATACTGCATACAAAGTCAAATGCAAAGGTACAGAGCTTTTCTTTTTTTTTTTCTCCCACTGGACTCTCAACATAAATTGAGTGGCTTATTCCTCATCAGTTCCTTCATTAAAGAAGGAGACTTAATTCTCATTTAATGATAATACTTTTGAAAGAAGGGTAAAAATTGCTTGTTTCTGACAGCTGCATTGATACAGTTTTGTAGCAGGACATAAATATCTGTATTCTAAATAGTGATGACAGGAAGAAACAATAGACAATACATTTAAGAAGACTTTTGGCACTGGTAACCTGAATTCTTACATATAAGCTAGCAAAATGCAGTTTATGCAAAATTATGATCATCAGTGTGTATACAAATAGATTAAAAAACTCTCGAAGTATTATTGCCAATGACTCAATGTCAAACTGGAAGTAAATTTCAAGAGATTATTCCAAGCAGATGTGTGAAGATCTTCAGGACTGATTTTAGTCAATATTTTTATTAGTGATTTGGAGGATAAATACAGAGTACACTTATAAAATTTGCTCAGTCTGGCAGGCAGGATCAGAATGCAAAATGATAAATTGAAGAGATGGTCTCAGATCAACAAGATGAAGTTCACTAATGACAAGTATGAAGCGCTACACTGCAGAGGGAGATATCAAATACATAAATACAAAATGGGAAATAATCAGCTCAGCGTCAATATGAGAAAATGATCTTGTGTGTATAGTGGTTCATAAATTAAATATGACTCAACAATATGATTATGCTGCAAAAATTGCTAATCCCACCTGGAGTTCCGTTAATAGAAGCAGTATGTGTGGAAGAGGAGGGATTGTACACGCATCAGGCTGGACACCTGCAGCTCCTTAATTACAATCTGGGCACCCAAGTAGATCATGTTGCCCATCACCTCCCTTTTCCCCCCCTCCAGACCCTTTCCTCAGCCACAGCCATGCTTTGCTGGGTTCCTCCGTGAAGAATCCTTGACTTCTTCTTCCCTTTGGAAAACACTGCCCATACTCCTGCTGCTTCATGTCATTTCTTCTTATGGAAATAAATGACTGGTGATGCCAAGGGAAGTATCCATATGGATCCTGTGGGCACATATGATCCCCTATAGGCACATGCACTGCTCAGAGGAAGCTCGCAGGGACTCTGGCAAGGAGGACACATGCTGCTTCCACAGATGTGCTGCCTCCTGGCAGCTCTGGTCTGGAGCAAAGGAGTATCACTCAAACCCAGTGCAAGCGTGTCAGTTGCAAACACAGCTCAGTTCAGAGGGGAAATAAATATTTAAAAGAAAGAAAGGAGACAGTCCCCTGAGAATTACTGCTGTCCCAGGCAAGAGAAGAATGTGGAGGGAAATGATTGCATTTCCTTGCCTCACTTTTTAATTATAATGAAGTTTTTGAAGGTTTTTCTTGTGCGTTTTGGTTGTTGTTTTTTTTTAAACCATCCAGGATTTAATACTACACAGAACCATCTCCACTTTACCATGTGATAACCGAGGGAGCCAACCCAGAGCTGTAACCGTGCAGCAGGCAACGTACCAAGGTTACATGTCCTCCCGTTGTCACTTCCCCAGACGTAATAGCAGGAAGGCTCAGACAGCACTAAAAAAAACCAAAAACAAACAAACAAAAAGAATATATGTTTCAGAAATCAAAAACAGATCACCTAAAAACTGAGGGTTTGGGTGGTTGCACCCAAAAGCCTACCGCTAGATGGCAAACTTAAATTTTTAGATTCTGGAGGGCCCAGCTACGTCCTGCCAAGCCTGGGGGCTCAGGCTCAGGGCCTCAGGCCCAGGGGCTCAGGCTCAGGGGCTCAGACTCAGGCCCAGGGGCTCTGGCCCAGGGGCTCCAGCTCAGGCTCAGACCCAGGGACTCCAGCTCAAGCCCAAGGGCTCAGGCTCAGTGTCTCAGGCTCAATCCCAGAGGCTCAGACCCAGTGGCTCAGGCTCAGGCTCAGTTCCAGGGGCTCAGGCTCAGGGGCTCAGGCCCAGCTCAGGGGCTCAGACTAAGGCCCAGGGGCTCAGGCTCAGGCCCAGGCCCCAGGGGCTCAGGCCTGGGCCCAGGGGCTCCAGCTCAGGCCCATGGCCCCACCACATGCCTCTCAGTCTGCCATGAGCTTTCCAGCTGTCCCACTGCTTCTCTTCCACCAACCACCATCCAAACTGAAGGTTCCCCTTGTGCACACAAAACAGCCATGAGATGCTTCACCAGGTGCCACTTTCCGCAAGGCAGGGAACCCAGGAGCTCTGCTGCAGTTTTTCTCCGTGTGGAGGCTCCAGGTGATGCCCTGAGCAAGGACATAGGGGACAGACACCCGTGTGGCTGTAGAGCCAGGCTCAGGTGAGGAACAGACGGCGATGGGGCTCCACTGTCTGGGCTCACCGGCAGCCAGGCACTCACCGAAGAACCACCACCCTTTCTCCTCCAGCCCTGGATTTTCTCCCCTTCTCGGCGAGGGGCTGGGGTTGGGTGCGCTAGAGAACAGAGAAGCTTTTCAAGGCTCGGGACATTGTATAGGGTGGGAAAAAGTCTTTTCTGCTCTTCTGTCCCTGATGGTTATCTCAGAAGGCATTAAGAGGTAAGCTAAGAAAGCGACTCTACTAAACGTGGTCTTCTCCAGATCTTTATCAATCCCTGACAAAATGGGCACAAACTGCAGATCAGAGTGGTGCCAGCATCACAAGCAACCTCTGGTCTTGCCGGTCCTTGCTGTATTGTGAAAGATATGTAAGGCACATAAAGTTGTACATACATTTTAGGAAACTCTAATAGTATTGCCTAAATCGATCCTAACAAAATCATTCATCTTCCCCATCAGCCGTGCATGATGGCTTATTTTAATCAGTTAGTTTATCTCAGTGTGAAGGGATATCTCTGTGGATACAGGGAAACTCAACCCCAAGTCTGAAAATTATGCTCCCCTGTATAGAAATAAACTGTTAAGTCATGTTTGTCATACCACAGGTCTTAGACCAAGAGCTGACCTTAATGAGCAACACCATTTCTAACATGGCGGCTGCAAGATGTTTCATTGGGATAAATCACATTTCCTCCACAAATATGATTTACTATTCTATGTAGCGCTACCAGGAAGAACATTTCACCACAGCAGATAATGTTTCTGTGGCAAAACATGGAGGTTAACACGGCAACTTCTGCAAACCCTCATAGGGCTTTCTTTGCATCTGCCATTTGTGGCAGTCCTTTTAGATCTTTTAGAAATCTTACTTACTAAGCCATTCAATACCCAGCAGTTGTCCTCTACATGGGGAACCTCTTGCAGAATTTTGCAAAGTGTTATGCAAAATAGTGCTTGCTTTTACTGATTTGTTATCTTTTAAATTCCATGACATGAATGCCATGTGAGATGTCTTCTTCATCTTCTGTATTTTAGCTTTTTTTCCGGTTGTCTGGTCCTACATCCAGTGTTAGTAGCTGAAAGCAAAATTAGAGACGTTCCTTCCAGCTGATGAAAAGCTCGTTATTCACCATGGTCTTCAGAGTCTCTCCATTTTGAATTCCAAACTCCCCAAAGTGGGCAAGGATCTCCCCTGGCTCCACACAACAGGGTTAATCACCTCATTTCAAACTAATCTCCTGAAACAACCACCAGGTTCTTTACCAACAAAAGCAACAATATTTCCTGGCTAGAATTCAGGTGTTTTAGGAAGATGAGGGGTTCAAAATACCGTTGAGCTGAATGAAAGACTTCTGCCTCCAGACCTCTTGGTGAAGCCCTTCCCCTGAGGCATGGGCTGGTACAGCCCATTCAGAAGGTGGCCCCTGCCTCCTATTTGCTTCTGTGGGATTGGAATACGTGGTTCCTCTAGCTTTTTCTGCAAATGACTGCCCAGACTCATGTTTCCCAGGGTTTGATTTAAATGTCAGATCACCAATAATAGAGACAAACTAAGCCCAGATACCTCCTTCTCCCTTCCCTCATCTTGGAAACCATAGCTTCATCCTGGGTCTTCTCTTTCTTCTGCTATTTTGTCAGGACTGGGTGGAGATGTGAGATTGCAGTGATACTTCTCATGAAGGTGGAAGTTCAGTTTTAAATAACACAAAGCTAAGGCAAATAATGAAGCATTTTCCAAAGTCTTGTTTCCCTGGTGGACTCTTGCATCAGTACCTTTCAGTAACAAGTATCACAGCGAGGTGAAAATATCAATTTAGAGTCAAACAACAAATAAGATACATTATTACTTACTACTTCCTACAGGTGTAAGCTGAAAATGGTGAAGGAAGATTTGATATCAAAGCATGTATTCATTTTTAACAGAGGAGGACTGGCTTTGGGAAGGGTGAGGCTGTATATCCTTTGTTTTCAGTGTGAGGAAAGCGTCAGGTAATGCACAAGGGCTGGGATTTGGTGTGTTTCATTGTAATAGTTTCATTCAATGCACTTACCTGTAGTTGGGATGAGCACAAAGGACTCATACCAGCTATGTGCAGTAACCCAGGCCCTGTAGCAACCTGGGACACAATGCCCATACACTATAACACTGGGGAGGGAAAAAACCTACCTTTTGGGGTGTTGTTAACGCTTCTCTAACATCAAAAAGGCATTCAGTGTGTGAGTGAGGGAAGTGTCATGTAAGGGGTGAGCATTCCCACCCACTCAGTCAGGATCTGACCTACACAAGGGACATGCCCTCTGAGCGGTCAAAAACATCAGGGAGGGAGAAACATTTCGGACCATCTTCTTACACAGAAAAAGATCACAAGTAGTTTTGAAAACATCCTTTCCTTTCCAGGTTAACTATAATCACCTTCTGTGCAAGGAGAAGACAGCTGAAATGTAATCTGTTCATTAGAAACTGCAGCCTTCAAGAGCATAGCTCAAGCAATGAAAAAGTATCCAGGGAAGGACCGGACCACGTTGAATAAGTAGCTGGATGTCTGACAGCTCATTCATTACCGCTGAAAGGTGCTAGTTGTGAGGGACAGAGTGGCTCATGGGGCTGGCTATGCTGCCCGGACCAGCAGTCAGGGAAAGTCACCGATGTTCCTCAGTGATTTCATAGCATTTGTGAAGTGTTCCAGTTGCAAAGTACTTCCCACTGGATAGATGTCTGGGAGGCAAAATCTGCCGTCAATGGCACCAAATGATGTGTTAGCCAAGGGCAGGCATGGCCTGATGATTATTCTGTTTTTCCCCAGTATTCACCATTATTTTCCCATTATTCTGTTTTTTCCACCATCTTATGCTGAACAGTGCCTTCAGCCAAAGGAGGGGATCCAGGTGGCTTCATGCGGCGATCCCGGGAGGTACACCTTGCACCACGCGGAGTGCCACTGGACGTGCAAGCGCAGCAGCGATCCAGTACGCTTTCCTCTGTTTAACCGTAGGGTTTGCAGCTTGACTTTGTCTTTTGCCTTGTATTTCTAACCATATCGCTTGCACCAGGGAGCTGGTATGTAGCAAGGCCCCTGAGTGCTGGAGCAATGTAATCAGTCATACGGCCACCTCCAGTTAAAGCACGCTGCCAGCTTGCTGAACATGGCGCACGCCTCTGTTCACGCTGCCCACCAAATGTTTTGGCATACCTGCTTGTTATGTGTCATATTAGACCCAGGCCCCCAGCCAAACTTTGCAGTCCAGACCCACTTCTCACCAAACTTGACATGAGGTAAAGAATTGTTGAAAACAAGACTGACATTCCCCCGACTTGGCCTCTGTAAGCATTTTTAATTAACAGCTATCAACTCTTGTGTATTTGGGGCCATTAGCAACACTGACTGAACGAATCCATTGAACCTTTAGGTAAGGCTGTCCACATCTTTAATTTCTTAATTAACTTTTGTGGTTGACCTCAGTAGGTACCATTTAGTGCTCAATTGAACATTTGCAATTGTAGCTTGACAGAAGTTTTGAGTTCAAAATTGTGCTGTTTATTGTTTTTTTTTTTCTCAAGTTGCTAAATAAGAACAATTTTATGTAATGGTACAGCCCGGTTGCCTGTTGCCCTACATATTATGCAAACAAATACCTAGGGTAATGTAAACCCAGACATATTTAAAAAAAATTAATGACTACTGGATGGAGAAAAGGGGAATAGTGCTTTGAATTTTTTTCTTTTTTTTTTTTTTTTTTTTTTTTTTTGGTGTGTGTGCTCACTTAGAACAAAGCAATGTTTTAAGCTCACAAAATTTTTCATGAAAGGGATTTAATTTTTCCGTGTGTTCTTCCTGACATGTCTTAAGGGATGTTTTGATTTTCACTATCTAATATCAGATTCCTGAGGTGGTGGAAAAGAAAAAGAAATCAAACCAGTAATATTGGTAAATTTTTTCGAAGGGCTGTGTTAGCATTCCAACAATTCCCTTTATGCAGCAGGGAAGTAAATAAAATGAACTTTGAATGAAGATCTGGTTTTATGAAAACCATTAATTGCTGATGCAAAAGGTGCATGGGATTTAGGCTTAGCCGCAAAGGCAATAAAAATCCTTTACAATTAATTTTTAATTTTTAACTGTACGCTTCCTCATCATGAGTCTGTAGAAATGCAACGTTCTTAATTGTTTTTCCATGTCCTGTGTTAAGAACAATGTATTGCATTTAGGGAAAAAAAAAAAAAAAAGCGCTTTTTCTTTTTTTCATTAATACTGTTTAATTCCCCCCTCCCTCCCACAATTAACAGTCATATGTAGAGCACAGAACAGGGGAGGTCTGATTTTGAGCTCAGACTGGTATAAACTGGGAGTTAATCCATGGAATTGGTTGTGTGACAATGTGAGAATATGGTTGGGAGATCAGAGTTAAGGCTTCTGTTTCTAGGAAGATTCAATGAAGAGCACATAGCTAGCTCTTTTCCTGGAGAGATGCTTGAGAGCCTTTCACATGCTTATTTTGATAATTTTTTTAAAAAATACTGAAGTGGGAAAAAAGTTGGAAAAAAAAAATGTTTCTAATTCTAGTTGTTTCAAGCGGTATCTCAAGGTTGAGTACAAAACAAACCACACATAAATAGTAGAAAACAGTCCGCATCTTGTTGCCATGACAATGCCCTACTTATAGCACGTTAAGCTGATTCATGTCTTTTCTCACCTCACTGTTAATAAATTATGGTGGCTGATGAGAATTAAGCCAGCTGGAAGAGCTAGTGAATGTAAGCAGCAAATTAATTTGCCACTTAATCGTGGTGTCCTTAAGGGGAATTACCCTCTACATAGCAAATAGTATCTTACTATATGTAAAATTGGAGGAATGGGTTGAAATAGCTAATCTTTGTTTCCTTTGTAATATTGATGTATCACAGCTCATTGCTGTACTGCTGAGAGCTGACGCAACCTTACTCCTGCTGTAGGCAGCAGCACTGACTTCACTTGGTGACAGATGAGTGTTGCATAGGCTCCTCCATTCCATCAGTCAAGATTACAGGAAAAAAATCTTTAAAACCCTGATTCCTCAAATTTTAGTCATGTTCTGTCATTTAAAGTGTAGGACATTTGGCCAACAGCTGCTGAAGCATGTCACCTGCAATCCAGCACTTTTATGTTAAACGGATGCACCATGCCTACATGTGCAGAGTTACAATACACCATCATTACTCAGTGGATGTGTCAATAGGGCTTATGCAGGTCACAGTGCAAGAGTTTGGGTGAAAGTGGGCATTTGTCAATGGTGATCAGAATTTAGGCTTCTTAATTAGGATATATTCACGGTGGAAAGAATTTTCTGCTTTTTCTGTAAGGAGAGATTCAACAATGGTAATGGTAGAACTGAATAGCTCATAATTAGCAGCCTTTAACAGAAACCAGCCGTACTTCATTCAAACCTTTGTCTCTAAACTCACTTGAAGTCAATAAACTCTAACAGCTGGAGCTGGAGATCTGTATTGGAGGACTTTCTGAGTCACAAGTATAAGGCCCTTGAAAAGCAGCAAATGCTCTTGGGACCTGAAATCTGAGAGATGCTAACTGAATTCTACTTACAAATATTCTATGATCTTCAAGTATTTGCTCAAGTGCAGGAGTTTGATCGCTTTGCCTATATTTTTTCTCTGGTGACTTTTCGCATTCTTCTCGAACGTTTTCACTTTTCTCTCAGCTGTAAATCAAATGCAAATTTTCTTTGGCATTGCACTTTGGTTTGAATTAACTGAAGAAACATTACCTGATCAGAATCACCTAAGGAAGCCAAATTAAACAGTCACTCAGTGTAGCCTGGCTAAACTAAGCCCTCTTCCTTCTGATTCCTAATTTCATCCTTTTCTTTCAATGACATGAAAAATCACTGTAGGCTGGCACTTGCTCAGCTATCAAAATACTGTTGAAATAGACTTCCATTTTGACAGAAAAGTTTCCAACAGGCAATGGTGTATTGTTCTGAATTTAAAGATGTTTACAGATTTTCCAAAAATTCTCATTGGACTGGAGATGTCTTCAGTAACAGCTGAATAATACAATGATAATGAATAAGGTCCGCACATCTGGAATTAATGGCAACCCAACAGATCCATGATTTCCCTTGGTTATGAGAGCTGCAACACCCATTTTCCTTCTCATTATAGAAGTTGCACCACCTATAAATACTGGCTAGATGTTACAGCTGGATGTTGTTTTTAGCAAAAATAAGCCATAAATATTTTTTCTAAATTGCTGTGGGTCTTGAAACCTTTAAGAAAAACCAGTTCCTAAGAAACCTGACATTATTCCCTTATACTAGAGACAGCAATGAGGAACCAAGTAAAGCCCTCAGTGTCATGGCTCCCTTCTAGAGCTCAGCAAAACGCAAGCAACTTTCTCATATTCTCCCAACACCACTCTTGGAGGTGTCTTATGCATGGCATTGTCATCTCAGGCAAGATGAATTCACTCGATACAACATTCTCGCTGAGTATAAAATGTTTGTCATCTTCAGCTTGCAACTGTAATGAACTCGTCGTTAAATGGCTTTCTCTGAAAGCAGTCTCCAGGGTTATCATAGAGTTGCCTCAGTGTTTGCCTTTTGGTGGTCCTGCAAATGTAGACTCATCTCCAGGTGACACTGTTTCACTCTTCCGCAAGAGCAATAGTTTGCAAAGATGCCCTTTGTGCTCAGGTGAGGTATCAGATTTGGTTCCTTTCTTTATTGCTGACCATTTCTCTTCTGCAGAGGAAGGTGAGAGGAAGCCGAGGGAGCAGGAATTTGCCTGCAAGTGCCCTGGTCTGGAATCCTTCATCCTCCATACCTAGCATCCATGTGAGAAGGCCATCACTGGGTACTCCGCTTTTCCTGCTCCTGGCCAGTGCCTTCTGATTCTTCAGTCTTTCTTAGCAAGGTGCAGAGAAAAGGATGCCAGGTGTACCTGCCTGTGGCACTTCCCCACCACATTAATTCAGACTGGGAGAGAGGAAAGAGAGGTGCTTCAGCCCCAGCTCTTCTCAGTGAAATGGTGCTTGAGGTGCATGTTGGTTTTTCCCCCCACAATGCTCAGAAGCAGAATCTCCCCTGCTTTGTATGTGCCTACACATACATGGAAACTGGGACATGGCTAAAGGTTATTTAATGTTGGGGTTTTTTTATCCATAATTTTCTGAATATGTTCTCTGGAATGTTTTTGGAGAAGGTCCGCTGCATTATGCTGGGAACCTGAAGAGGTGATTCCCCCCCCCCCCAGTTTAGTTTTCATAACGATATAATAGCTCTGCTTTGTTTTGGGTAGGAGCACTGGCAGCCTGCTACTGCACAGCACAGCTGGAGAGCCGGAGCATGCAGCTGCAGGGCTCTATAGAGCTGACGGCTCCATGGGGATAGATCCCGCCAGCATCAATAGGCTTGGCCTCTTAGTGTCTAGACACTCCTACCCATCCTTTCATAGCAGGAAAATAGCCTAAATGATTATATGGATTTAGAAATTCAAAAGCGTGTCTGTGCACCTCATCCAAAGGCTTTTGAGCTGTGAGGAAGACGCGTGCACACATTAGGAACTCTTGCTTTATTCTGTATGCAATCCTAAACTTTATCTTCAATTTCTGTAATGCTCCTGCGCTCCATAGCAGCGTTAACATTTCTTTCCTTTTATTCCACACCAGCAGATCAGATCCTGGTGAAGATGATGGACTGTTCTAAAATGCCTTTTTTCTATCTTTATTGGACAGATCTGGGGACTGCTGAGAGATCTTGGCTAATGGATCAAGAAGTATCAGCAGCTTTAAGTCCACAAAGCTGAAATTCCTAGACTTCTTGTAATTTCAAGACACAATAAAAATTTTTATACTGAAGAATTTTACTTAAGGTGAATTTATTGCCATTTATTCTAGTTGCCTACTCTGAATTATGGAAAAATTAACAAACGTGAGTGCTGCAGGAATATTGTATTGAGACATGCTTAAGGGTTTTTGAAAACTGCAAGAATCGATGTGAAGCTAATTTCCAGCTTCTCAAACATGGCCTTGCACCAGGCATTTGGGAAACTATGAATTAACCTGTACCCTACTTTTACTCTTCCCCTCTCTTGTTTTGCCTTATGAAGCAAATATTAATGGTCCAAAGTGGCATCACACATGAAACCAAGCCCCAAATCTCACAGAAGACACAGAATGTCACCTCCTTTCCCCTACTACTATCACCCACCCTGCTCTGCCAGAGCATCAGCTTCTGCACATTGGCTTAAAATCTCTCTTCTCCAGTGCAGCTGAGCAGATTTCTGTCAGCTGACTGACCCTTCTGTGCAGCTTGGTGTGTATGGAGACCTATGGATTTCAAGGGCTGGAGCTAAAGAAACATAGCAAACCATTTCCGTGTCTCCTTGTGATTATTTTCCCTACTTAAAAATGTGAGAGGGGAATTATTTTCCCTACTCAGAAATGTGAGAGGGGATTTGGTTACTTCTAAAGCAGGTACTGGGCAGCTACTGAGAAAGAAAATGTGCCAGAAAATGTCTATGCTTGAATAAGCAAAGGCAGAGAGGGCTTTATAATGTGAACGGTTGTGTTTCAGAACAGATATTTCCTTCTGCATGTACTAGAAAGAAAAACAACAAACCAACCGATGTGCGTAAAGGATCACAGCCTCCAAAATCTGCCATCACCTTCCCACCCTCACCAAGAACGTTGCTGGTTTGAATGAAGATACTTAATGCATCTTGGATGGCTAGGAAGTTTTTCCTGCTCTCCTGCAAACTCATGTCTACAGGAGGCATTGGGCTGAGAGTCTTTATAGATCACCTCCAGTCTTCTCCGTCTGTTTCAGTAAATACTAGATGGAAATCATGAAAGGCAAAGCAAAAAACCAATGCATTCGGTTGAATGACAGTTAACACAAGGATTTCTGACATCATAGAGGCTCATTCTAAAAAGCATTTTATAGATAAAAGCTTTTATTTTTCCTTCCCCCCCGGGATATTCTAGTTCATCTTCATGATAATGATTTTCTCCTCCAGTTCACATTTTATGTATCACTATTTTAAATTAACATGAAACAGTTTTGTACTTTTAAGATTGCAGAATCAGATTTACAGCTGCTATGTTCTGACTTTTCCTCATTTCCTCCAATACAGCTATGTACAGTGATATCAGCTTATGGTCTGCCTTCTCATGTAGTTTTCTTAAAGGAAATTACATTAAAAACCCGACAAAATTTTAAGTTTAAACACAGCAGTAAATTGTGCATTAGGGGCTTTGTGGACAGGTCACCTGCAACACCCTATGCTATTAACACAACTTAAATTACATCTCAGTGGTTTGGTTGTCAAAATAATGCAGATGGAAAACCTGTTCCCAGCCAACTTTTCATCTGCAGAAACAGCTGACCTCAAAATTACCAGACTGAGGTGGCTTAACTCAATACAAGCCGTGGGTTTACCTGAACACGCCAATATCATACAGCAGTGTCAGGATATGGATGATAATCACACTCACTATTTTTAAAAGTATTAGTTCTAACGACTTTTTGTTTCCTGAGGTACAGTACTGGGGGGGTTCAGCAGCTGTTTTTCAGATATAAGCAGTCTGCAGTCTGGGCGAAGTTGATTACTTCAGCACTTAGAACAAATGGTCTTAACATTGCCCTAATTTTGTGTGCGTCTGGTATTAGAGGAAGATGTTGCTGATGAGTGACTGATAGTGCAGCCACTGGATCAACAAGTGTCTGATCTTGCTTCTCAAGATATAAGTGGACAACTTCTCTTCAGTGGTTAGAAGTAACCCCAAATCTCCTGCTTTCCCACGCTTTGATGGCTCATTCTTCATGTGTGGTGGAGACTCTCTAATCAGTACAATTTACAGTCTCCTTAGAGTTTCATTCTTGCTTATTTACAGTCACATCTCATATATGTAGCAATTACAGCCATGGCTTACTTTTCACAAAGTATGCTAGGGAAGCGTGTAATTTCTGGTGCTGTAAATATGGAAAGAACCATTACCAGACGATGGTTCTTGAGGATTATGAGCCACCACAGAGTTCAAGAATTTTGGATCTGTGGTACTTTGCAGTGCTTTTGCCTGGAGACTGTATGGCAGTCTTTTTTAATTTTTACAAACATTTACACTTAAAGGGTCTGGAGAATGTCAAAAGCTGTGCTGAGTGAACTATGGCTTCATTTATTCTTTTCCTTTTTCTGGGGGTGGTGCTGTCTTTCATCCTTCAGAGCACAGAGCAGGGGAAACAACGCGATGCAGAATCCAGGGAAAAAGGCATAGCTAGAATAACTGTAACTCATACCAAGCCTAGCATCTGGCCTCTGGTGAATAACCCTGTTCCTCGAGCCTCCTAAAGCAGCCCCTGCCTGTGTTTTGACCTTCTTTAGCCTCTGTACACAAGGCAACATTCTTATAATCTGCAAGCAAATTGAGATACTTCTTAGCTTGAGGAGAACAGGTCAGCGCCCTGTTGCTGAGCATCACACTTCCAGCATCATCATTTTTCTTGTACTATGAGAAAAACTTCCAGAATTTTATTACAGTGGAACCAGGGGCAGGACTTGCGCCCAGTCGAGGGGGTGTGAAGAGCAGCGGTGGAGCTGGTGACAGCACTGTGTACCAGCAGCTTCTTGGCTCTGTTTATTACTGCTCCTCTCACTGGAGTTCCCAAATGGGTCAACCCCAGCACTGGGGTTGATTTCAATAGCACTGTTACCTAGAAACTAAGTCGGTCTCTTCCTTCCACTGCTCACTGGCTAAAGGCTTAAGGGTCAAAGTTTTGCATGTATTTAAAAAGAGAGAGAGAGAGAGAGAGAGAGAGAAAATTGGAAGGCACCCAGCTTGGTTAGCATTTCCAGCCCACTAGTAGTGCCATCAACTGGTCTGCAACCTACGAGGGGCCCCCAAAACCTCCACTCAAGCAAACCTGGGCACTGCAAGACACTGATAGCTACTATATTTTAAAGTCAGCACTGCCTAGTGTGTCTTGCTTGCCCTTCCTTGCAATAAAACACATACTGAAAGATGAGACCTAAAGGTCCCCTTCCCTGATCTGAATCAGTGGCAGCAGACTGTCACTGACTTGCTCCTGTGACAAAATCTGCACAGTGGCCGACAGCCACTCAACCGAATGCTATTTACTTTTTTGTTGTTTTCGGCAGTGTTAACTCTTAATGAACACAAAAAAAGCATATATTCTTTCAGTACGCACATACCCGTATCTTACTGCTGTGGGGTGAGACAGTATCTCCATATATTGTACCTATTGCTGTGAACAATCCTGGCTGTTCTGCACCTGTTTTCCTTAAGAAAGTCAGGATATTGCCTGTTGTCCAGCAAGCAGGTTTGGCTAACCGTTGCCCCTCTGCTTAGCATGAAGCTTAAACAGAATTTTGAGTAATTGAAAGGATGCACTGGCTGCAGGTCAGCCGCAAAGCCTTTACCAGGACTTTTTCTGAAAGACTTAAGGTGTTTGCTGCGCTTCTTCATCTTAAAGGTAGATTGGTAACAGTAGTGATCATGGCTATTTTAAACAGTGCCATGTATAGGTCTGGTCTGGGGAAGGAGGGATGGCCTTGGTAACTCAAGCACACTCTTCACTGCGGCGCTGCTACATTGCTGTTCAGAAAGTAAAGACTAAACGAGCTCTCTCTTAGAATATACCCTCATAGGTGGTACTCCACCGGTCCAACATACCTCGTGCTTTACAAAGTTACAGGGATGGGCTCCCCCTGGTTAACACCGATCAGTAAGTGTCTCCCATGCAGCACTTGCACCACTGCCGGTTGTCATTGTGCTCATCTTCCCTGGACTCCTGCCGCTGCCCCGCGGTGTGTGGGGCTGTGGCCATCCCCCAGCCTGAGCATTTCCACCAGCCATCAGTGAGGTCTGTGATATGCTGATGGTCTTTTGGCATGTTGCACGTGGGCGGTTTTGCTTGATGCGGGAATCTGCTAGCATTTCTTGCAAGCTCCACTGCTTCAGGAGCTCCTTCAGGCCAGCCAGAGGAGTGGCACGCAGGCACAGTGTGGCTGTCTCTGCCGCGCATCAGTGACAGTGCTGCTACGTGCACCCTACTCTGTATGTGCTGACACTTCATCCACACGTCGGGTGAAAAGTTGAAGACGCAGAAGGTGTGACAGTTGTATTTTAGCAGTCAAGACCAGTCTTGGGACAAAAGGAAGAGTCACAGTTTTTCTTTTGACAGCAGTGTGATTTTGTAAGGTGGGATGGGGTCACATGAACGTTTACAAATTGTTCTTTATGACATCCTGTGATAAAAAGTGGTGGTGGGGAAGAGCTTTATTTCTAATAACCGTGTTAATTTATATGTGCATTTTGAACAGATTGATTTGCTGGACACAATTTAACATGGCTTAATTCAGCCTACAACAGGCCTGTTGTTCAGGTTTTTCTGATACTAGAAAATCTCAGTGAATTCTTCTCTATGGCAATGCATCTTTTACTTGTCCTAAGTTATCCAGAAATCACCTGAGAAATCTGCACTCAGAGAAACACAACCTGAGATCTGTGTGCTTGAAGCCCTATGGCTTCTGTAGAGACACTTAGAACTTACAGAAAATCTGTTATGGGCAATATGTGTTCTTCTAATTATAAGATCAAGAGCCTGTGTTTTGTAAAAATTCCCTGTCTGGTTCAGTCAGAGATGCTTTTTAGATATATATATATATTTTTTTATTATTATTATTATTTTTTACCTTGCCACTATTACATTTTCCATTTATTTTCTCCCAACTGGTCTCCTGTTTTCCCTTTTCTGTTCCTTTTCATGTTGGCTTGCTTCCCAGTATACCCATCTTTTTTATTCCTTTCCCAGTTTCAGGAAGCTTTGTCCTGCAAGCCTCACACTGAAGCTGTGCTTTGGTTCTGCCCTGTGCTCAGCAGCAGCACCGCCTTCAGGTCTTGCTGCTCTTGCCAGTGCTGGCAGCCCACACCAATGTTCCTTGCTCCAGGATGGTACCAGGTCTTCTCTCCTGAGCTGTTCCCGTGCTCATGCCCTCAGCTGGCCTGGGGCACCAACCTGTCTTAAAAATTGTGTGGTGTTTTCTTGGGTTCATTTTTCCTTGTTTTCAGTTGACTCAGTTGTGATGGAGTCATGAACAAAGTGAAAGGATACAGCTCTAGAAGATGTTACTTAATGTTGAACATGTTGGCTTCTTAATCTGTGTGTTTTGTTTTGTTTCCCCTGCCAGGTCTTATGCCTGACAACAGAGTTAGAAAAAGTATTATAAATTTTGCTAGGCCTCCACAGCATCTTGAGAGTAGCTCAGAAATCATGAGACTGGTTTTAACGGATTACAGCTCTTTTTATTTTGTCTGGATTTTTAGAAGTCTTTTGGATGCATTTGGGTCATGTTTTCAAGCTTTGTGCTGCAACCATAATGGCTAAAAACTTATCTGTCAGAACAAAACTGGAGTTTTTGAGTCATCACTTCAAACTACCAAATGCTGCAAGACACATAATATAATTGTGAGAGATGGCAGTTCTTCTGGTGGTGTCCCAAAGTGCATTTTTATAGCAACCCTCCCCCTGCATTGGAGTTTTCTGGTTTTTTTATTTATTCAAGCCAATCTTTTTTTATTTATTTTCATCTGTTGCTTTTGAACACAGCACATATGTGCAACCCATGATGACTGTAAATTTCCTGAGGAATTGGGAATAAGTATTTCCATACTTAGCAAGAACTGTTTGTTGTATCGACACTTCACCTCCCTTCCCCAGGGCTATATGATCTCTCCTAAATCCTCGCTGCGTGTGGCTGATCCAAATACTATGTAATCCTTTTGATGCAGTTTGGTTCATTTTGAATCAGCAAAGTATTTTGTGTGCTTTTAACCTCCATACTGCACGCCACACCTGTAGGGGGGCTGCTAATCTGATTTTGATTCACAGTGGTGGCAACAAACAGGTCACTTACGGAGTTAATGTCAGCTGCTCCACTAATTACTGTAGGAAAGTGATCCCATCATCCCGGATGAAAATGTCTAACTCCAGCCTACAAAGCACTTTCAGTGCACTAATTCTGTTAATGCTCCATTACTGCTTCATTTGAGCTGTGTAGTCCATCTCCCAAAGTGAGGTAGTAAATCCCCAGCCTGTTCCAGAGCTGGGAAAATGTACAGACAAAGCCATTACCGACTACATTATTGGGCATTGTTTTCTGTTGGGCTTGCTTTGTTTCTTGAGGTTTGTTTAGACAGATCTGCCTTAGCTTATGGTACTTATATTAACTCTTAGCTTATAGTAGCCTTGATTCTCCACTCGGTCTTGAAGGGAGTTATATGCCAGAACCCCCTGCTCATGGACATGAATTGGATCTCTCTGCTCCTTATACACTGAAAAATAAAATGAGAATATAAAGCTACACAATTGCAATATCTTAAAAATTATCAGAGTCCCAGAAAATATGACAGTGGCAGTCGTTATCCTCAAACGCAGAAGTCAAGGAACATCTTGAAACATTTGGGGAGGTGTCCTTGGGCTTGAGATCTTGCAGTCTTCTTTTTGTGTGAAAAGCTCCATAGCAGCCTCAGCCCATGAGAAATAACCTGAGCACAACCGAGCGCTGTATGACAGTGAATGTTGTGAGAATAACAGAGACCACATTCCATGCTGCTTCCACCCAAGGTCCTGACTAAAGACATAGGTATGTGCAAAGTGTCTTATCTTCCTCAGTTTGGAAGGCTTTAATTTTCTTCCCATCGAAGTAAGTGAGGATCCTCACACTGGCCTCTTTAGAATTTCCTCAGGCTTCTTCCAGTCGTCCTCACTGCCATTTCCCCTGAAGCCCACAGATATTTCTGCTTTAAGATATACAGATTATTTCAGAATTTATTGACAAGCAAAATGATTTTGAAGAGCAGAAGAAAATGCGTCATGTTGGGAGTTGCTGGCTGGCTTGGTTTGGAAAGGAGCTGCGTGCTCTGATGGACATGCGTCCGCAGTGGCAGATGAATAGCTGCACCGAGGTGTCTGAGCTTCCTCGAGGCATCCCCCTTCACTTCTCAGCTGAACTGCAAAGGGTCTTGGAAAACTTCATAACAGTTATGAGTGAAAGGCGCTGTGACATCTGTGGGCAGTCTGCCTTCTCGAGTGTAACGCCAGCGGTGCTGAGGCTGCTGGGCAGCTGGGGCACGTCATAATTAGTGGGACACCAAGGGCTGGACGATGCTGGCTCTCGCAGGAGCATCCTGCTGCTGTTACCCCAGGCACTGCTTACCACTTACCCCAGGCTCTGTGCCCCATCCCCAGGAGCTCTGTTAGCCAAAACTCCCTTGTACTGAGTCTTACGGAGTTCATACCTAAATATTCACTCCAGGCTGCTTTTATATTTCTGTCCCTTTTGTTTGAAATATATGAACTATATAAAAGTATAATAAATCATGATATCACGACTTAACCATATTACATATCCTACAGTGAGCAGAAGCTATTGCTTGGAACACACTTATTCTCTCTCTCTATAGCAATGTTTCTTCAGCCTTTTTTAAGGCTTTTAAGGCTTTTTAAAAACTTCTACTATGAACTTAAAAAAAACCAAAACACCATCCTGCTGCTAAGAAGAGGTTAAATATAAAAAATTGCTGTCTGAGTGGAACTATTTTGTCAATGCTTAGGAACCAGTGAAGTGAGTGGTTATAGATGAGGTTGGAATGTAGCCTTAATAATAGGACATGCTGCCAGTATACACTGTCATGCTATGAAATGGGTATATTTATACAGATACAGTTAAAACACCTCATGTGAGAAGGGGAGTTAGTGTCAGAACAAATACTACAATACAGTCTGAAGGTGTGAGTATGTCTTGTTTTGCAATACCTGATTAAATATAGCACAAAGTGTTCACTGCCTCCCGTAACATAAAGTGTGATTAACACATACTTAGAAGACTGCGTCTCTCTTTCCCATATGGAATGATCACCCTGACAGGTATATTTGTACGAGCCCGGCAGACGAAATACCTTCAAAGAGACAAGGCTAGCACTGAGAGCATGGCACGAAGCTGTGCCCCCTCCTGCCGGACAAGAGCTCGTACCTTTATTTCCCGCTGTTTCACAAGGCTGCCTTGGCTCGGCTGCGCTTGCTCTGGCTGCCGGCTCTGCCGGGCTGCCTTCTGGCAGATGGCTGATTTCCATAAGGAGAAGCCAGCCCGTTGTGGCCGCTGTGTGCATATTCCGGCGTAACCAAGCCCGGCGCAGCTGTAGCTAAGCACGTGAAAGCGGCATCCATCTTCCCGCTGACGCCGGGTTTGACCTTTCAAAAGGAAAACTGGTGGTGTCGCTTGGAGCAGATGGTGAACAGGAGCTTGGTAAAACATCTGTGATGTCATTTTTAAAAAGTCCCGTTGGGCTCTTCATGGGCTTGAGCCATGGCATCAGGATATCGCCGTTTCTCCTCGTTCAAAAGGTGAGCTGCCGCTAAGGGCAGCCTGAGCCTGGTGTGGGGTGGAAAACGTGACCGTGCTCCGCTTAAGAATGGTCGGCACTGCTTTGTGACGTCCTGAGCTTAACAAATAACATGGGCAAAATATAGACTATCATCTTCTGTAACACAGCATGCACTTCGGCATTGTATGTGGCCAAATTATCCAGCAAAAAATGCAACGTTAAAGCGCAGCAGTTGGGGGGGTCCTTTGGAGGCACTTGGGCAAGAAGCTGTGTGTGCGGATTACTCACTGACTGCGAGACAACTGCAAACGAGAGCCTGACAAACTCACACGTGTCAGGAGTTCAGCCATTCTCGGGAACCTCTTCAATCCATTGCGTTGTATTTAACAAATTCAGCCCGATTGAAGAATCAAATGCGTTAGTTCTTCTACTTCATTTCCCAGAGGCAGGAGGTGAAAATCTTTCAACAGAAAAGAGGAGTCACTCTAGGATGAGTTGGGGAATCTGGCTGTAGGACTCCTGCCCCAGGGTATGACCCAGTGCTATGAAAATGGCTGTGTCACCCACTGTGTCACCCATACCTACCCACGGGCATTTCTGTGCACAGTCAGGCGGGTCCTGGCGGTGTCACGGCTCACAAGAATAAGCAGTGGCAGGGCTGATTTAGGCAGGGGATGGGACCTCCTCTGCTCTGAAAGGAAGGGGCTGGGAGAGGCGATGGAAACTTACAGCAACAGAATTGGCAAGAGGAGTGTTTAGATGGATTTTGAGGGAAGGCTGAAACCGGTGGGAAGTTTTCATCAGTACAGAGGTCTCACGTTGCTGGGGGGACTAAGCCAGGTGAGAGAAAACAAGCCCTGTGCTAGTGGCCACCCTGCTCAACATCCCTAGACCCCGTGAATTACCAGGGGCAGCACAGCCTTGGATCTGGGATGTTTGTACTCCTGCTAGCGCTCTCCGAGCTTGCATTTGTTTTCCAGTTGCATGACCTGGTTTGTGTGTTCATTTGCACCTAACCTACAGCTCCTGAAGTGTCAAGCCTCTTTCAGCCACACAAAAGGTATTTCTTTTCTTCAGTGGCTTCCTGGCACTGTCCCAGATCAGATCTACACATGGTTGTAAAAATATGAATGAGAAGTAATGTAACAGCACGTGGTGACAGTAAGTAACTGGAATGCTGAATCACCTCTGTGAAGACTAGGATAAAGAATGGCTGGCTGTTTTGGGTACAGCACCAGTCATCTGCAGCCGTGGGAATGGGATTGCTATGGAGTTAATTCATGGAGTGAATCACACATCCCCAGAGACACAGGTGGATCCATCCTGATGGATGACATGAGCTTCCACGACAATTTATTCTCTTCAGAGTCTCTGAGCCTCACACTCATAGCGACAGCGGCTTCCCTGCGTGTGACAGTGGTGCTTCTCCAGCGAGGGATGGTTTGGGTACTCCGAGAAACAGCAAAGCATACCAGGGGCTTTGCCTCCCACCTGCCTTGTACACCCTCAAGCCTGCCCCCAAACCACCCCCCTGCAGCACCTGCCTGCCCCATATCTGCTGCTCGCTGCTCCGTCTGGTGTCCCTTGGCTCCTTCACAGCAGTGGGGTGTCTGGCCCTGAAAACTTCGAGCATTCAAAACCTGCTGGAACGGCTGAAATACAGCACCAGCCCTCGGTGCTCACCAGGCTGCCCGCTTTTGCCTGTTTAGTTCTCCATCAGCAGTTCTCTTGCATGCGCTTAGGAAAGAGCTGTTTGTGTCTTCGGCATTAACTGTGGCCGTTAAACACCGTTCTTATGTTACTCAATTAGCTCATCAGATTCTTGTCCTTAAAATGAGTTGGCCGAAGCAGGGTCTGCCAGAGTGCCAATGCACCGGCAACCAGCACTGCTGGGAGCTGCTGCTGCTGGAGGCGATGCGGGTAGTCAGCTCTACGTGCAGTGCTTGGAAGTGATCATTTTTGCTAATCAAATATAAGGTGTTCAGGCTGATTGTTAGGTTTCAGCTGATCACAAGGCAGGCTGTTATTAATCCCTTATCAATGTAGTGCTTTTGATTGAAATCTGTCTCTCTCTTTTTTTTCTCTCCTCCCCCTTTTCCTCGCTGGACATAAAAGACAATGGAAGGGATAGGGCCAAACTGCTCTTCTGCAGACAAGAAGCAAATTGTCTAAAAACAACACGTCATTCAAGACCATGGGAGACTGAGGACAGTGGCAGGAGCATGAATATACAAAAGTGCCTACTGTTAAGGCCACAGCTTTAAGTGTTTAAATTCAAATCACATTCCCATTTGAGGTTCAAATTTATAGCGAGAACATAAACACAAGGGTTTCAGTGTTTTATATAAATTTCATCTGACTTCTCAGGGTATTCCTGGTGGCAGCAGATCAGAGTTGAGTGCAAGGGAGACTTGCTTTCCTTGCTGTATGAAGCAAAAATATTGAAGTAGGTTATTTTGGTTTGGTTTGGTTTGATATGCTCTATGTTAGTAAATAGAGCAGCCTGTCATATCTAGGCTCTGGATTTTCGATTGTGAGCTTAGTCCTTGGCTCAAAACGCTATTGTTCTTGGACCTTTGCCTTGAGCTGAAGGGCTCGTATGTGGGGAGGAAGAGGAGGACCCAAGCTAAAAATAAAGTGAAACAAAATGCTGATTATTGCTGTGGAGTAGATAATGCTTTCCTAGATGCCTCAGCAGCCCCGTCCTTGCAGGCAGTGTGGACTGGCAGTTTGCTTTCACATGCAAGAGGTGATTATCTATAGCCCCTACTGCCTTCCAGATATTTTGCTCCGTGCTCTAACGGCGTTTGCTCACACCGCTTACAGCAGCAGCAAGAGAAACAGGCTCCCCTTTCCATTACACATCAAGCAAAGAACATTTGCATCGCAGATGTAAGAGGCAGGTCAAGTTCCTTTGCTCCTTTGTGTCCCTTAGTGCAACTCTGCAGTGCCTGCTCCTGCCGTGGCCCTGTACCGATGGGAGATGCCGAGAGCCACATGGGCTTTTCGGTAGACTGCAGCCCATGATAACTGCGTACAGGTGCACACCCTGCCCGGAAAAATACCTGGACCGAAAGCGCTCTCTGTCTTCATTCATTTACCCACCTCCCTAACTGGGATCCCACGAAGCACTGAAAGCTGTGGATGTAAGGCAGTGAAGGAGGTGTTTCTGCACCAAGGGCCGCAGCACTCGCCGCAACAAGACTTGGTGCTCGCAGGAGCTGAGCAGATGTTAGATTGCTTACGGGAACAATGAGAATATCCCCCATTACATCAGATGAGCTGTAAATTAGACGTGAGGCAATTGCCATTAGTCCGGATTTAGAAGAAAGCTTCTTTTGGACAGGACGTTCCCTCCTTGCCCGTTTTCAGGCTTTGAGTATGTGCCACCAGCCCTTCTGCTATGAAACTCTGTTGGTGCTGGATGTTAGACTAAAAGCATAGGGTTGACTCAATGCATAAATTGCCCTGTTTGAAGTAAGTGCCACAGAAGCAGGTAAAATATTCAAACATTCAAAACATTTTCCATGAAAATCACTCGGCTGAGGTTATCTTTGACCAATATATCAGCATCCAGCATCACACAGATAAATGGTGACCAAGGAAATATCACAGAGGCTGCATCCTCTGCCCTGCCTCTCCAGCCATGCTCCTCTTGCACTCATAAAACATTCCTGCAGCTTTACAAGTTCAAAGAAACAGCTAAAGAGTTTCTGTCAGCAATGTGGCTTTAGTCAGATTGTTGCGAATAGTTTATGTGCAGTATCAAGGACATGCGGCCCCCCATTTCTGAAATATTTGAACAAGCAGAACATCAAAACCATTTAAAGTTTGGGTTTAGTGTCTCAGTAACAAGGCACAGTGCATTTTTGGATATTTGAGAGACATATTGATAATAATATTTCTCTGCGTGTCTAAAACAGAGCACTGATGATGCCTCTGGCCTCCTTTCCCAACACGTACTGCTTGCGCTCATGAAGTGGGCCAGTTGCTGTCTTTTGAGGATGCAACCAAGGTACCTGCATGGAAAATTCCTAGGTCTGGCATTCAAGTTTGAGTATATAATTAGCACATTCCGTTTCTTCTTTTAGGGCCGTTAATTGAGAAACTGCCACAAAGCTTTCCTGAATCCCTAAAGCCTTGGAGATCCCGTTACCGCTGCAGCAGTAGCTGATAATGTGCACTCAGGTTGCCTCTGGGAGTGGTGTGTTATTAAAAACCGGGCGCTTGAGTACTGGGTTTGTGAGGTTTGTGAGCTGGAGCGACGGCAAGGGGCAGGCAGGCAAGTCCCTCATGCAGACACCTGGGGCTGGGCATGACTGCCCTGTTGCCAAGCGCAGCTGGTTTGCGTTCATGGGTGTGCTTCAAGTATCTTACTGTAAAGTCCTCCTCGTAACTAGAAGAAGGGCTTGTGTACCGAAAGCGATGGATAATTTTCTTCCCACATGGGTGGTTGCTTTAATAAAAGATGTAATCTCTTCTTAGAAACTTGGTCTCATCTAGAGGAGAAAACACATCAGTAGTTTTGCTGTTGTGCAGGTGGGTAAAGTGCAGGAATTGTCTGTCTTCATCCCAGTCCCGTGTCTGCGCCTTACTTCTGTAGGAAAGGGGTGGTGAAAAAAAGACCCCTGAAGCAGCCCCTACCCAGAATTTTTTCACAAATAAGGTATTTTCTTTCTTTCTGTCTGGTACATTTGGTGCCTCCCTGATTACTAAATGTTAAACCACTTTCCTCCCCTCGGCTACTGTGTGTTTCATCAGTGCTGGTAGCAGCCAAGAGCTGCTGGCCAGGTGGGGTTCCCATATCGGCTCCTTCCCCGCAGCCACGGGAAATGCCAGTTGCAGGGACAGCGTTGTTTGCACATGGCTTGGGGAAACTCTGACGACTCACCTGGGTGCAGGATGAGGATGCAGCTTGTGCTCCGGCCTTCCTCCCCACCGTTGTCAAGTTGAAGTGACTCACTCTTCCATCCCACCACTACAAGAGACGTGGGTTTTGGTTAGTCCTAGCCTTGTCATTTGAAGGTTTCAGGAAAAAAAATGTAAGAAACCAGCAGCAAGCCAGCCTGGCAGTACTGTCTGTGCTGAAGGCTTGCCACCCCTCACCGGCTAGGATCTGCACTCCAGTCTGCAGCCACTGACTGCTGGAGAAACGTGTGAGCTCTGACTTTAGTATTAAGGGGAGCAAATTACTACTGGAAGGAAAAATCCTCAAAACCAAAACAGGAATGAGGATAGCACCTGGAAGTGTGTGCTGAACCTGGGTGAGCTGGTTGCGAGACAGCCAAGCTGACCGGGTGGAAGTTGGCAGCTCTGCCTTGTCTGTGCGGGCTGAATCTGCTCAAAATGCAAGGACAGATCCATCTAGCTCAAAGTCTGCAAGATGTGACTCTTGGAAAATAAAGGCATCGGGCGCTGCACCTCCGGAGGCACAGCATGGGCGAAGTTGGCTCCTTTGTTTAACATTTTCACCTTGCCGTCAAGATCGTTATAAACCCCCATGTCAAATTAGATGTTGGGATATCCTTATTCCAAATCTATCCCCTCCAAGTGGCTGTTAATTTTTTTTTAAAAAATCAATTTTGTCATCATTCTCCTTGCTCGCCTTTCTCACAGGGAATCCAATCCAACTCCTTCCTCCAGCTTTATTACCAAGTGCCGCTACGGGAGGTGATTAAGGCTTTTTTAACTGGCAGCTACAGAAGTATTGCTTTCATTGCACAAAATGTGTGATGGATATCAAGAACACTTTCAACCAGTTGTTTGCCTTGTTTGATTTGTGAGGCACAACTAATGTAATAACATCTTTGCAAATTACATTAATTATGACTTTCCCTTGTGTTATGGAAACAGAAGGAAGAGCTTTTTTAGAATATAACAACAGCAATTTCTCATGTCCCATACTTTGCAATGTTCAAACCAATTATCACGTCAGTAAAAACATGAAAAACAGTTTCACTATTACAGTCATTACTGAGAATGCATGGTTGTATTTGTTGAAAACGTGCTATCTACATTAACACACATCTTTGCAAATGCCAAAAGAATTTACTTAAAAGAATCCTGTATTTTTCAAGCTACCGCAATGTTACGAGTAACCACAGTGGTGATAAACAAGTGCACTTGCTTCTGTGGTCATGGCTTAAATCCTGCTTTCAAGATTAATATCTGAATTGGCTTCTGTTGATTGATACAGATTTTACATCTGTATTATCATAAATGAGAGTAAGGTTTGGATTAGCAACTGGGAAAACATATTTAAAGCTGGGGAGAAGTTAATATGAGTAAGAGGATGTGTGAGGAGCTGTTTAATACTGCTGGGAGCAGAAAGATCAACTTCCTTCAGTTAATACAAACAGTACATTTGCATCCACATCTTAAGACAGGGACCCAGGAGTGACTAAAGGCTACTGCATAGAATTTTTTGTTGGTGGGATTTTGTCAACGAAGACCACAGGAGAGAGAGGCCCTATAATGATAAGACTAATCTTCTTCCTAGAGAGCTAAAATCCCCCAATCAATGTAATTAAAAGAGTAAAAAGACTCTGCCGCTGTGGTGAGCTGTGCATGTGTCAGAGGCTGTTTTGCCAGCACTGCTCCGCCAGTGGGAGAGCATTTTCCTGTACTTGTAGCTCATTGCAGGAGCCGGGCACTGCATCTGCTCCGTCACCCTGAGCGGGGGGTGGCTTGGAGTGGGCAGAGGCTCTGGGGCAAACAGCAAAGTGCTCGTGGTGAGAGCACTGAGTGGCATGTTACACCGTGGGGTATCTGTTCTCAGTGTGATCGCTGGGGCAGGTTTTAGCCTTTCAGCCTGAAGTTCTGCCTAGTAATGAGAAAGACAAGCTCTCGGTCTGCAGTGTCACCCACACTTTAATCTGGCACGGTCTGCCACCAAGGCAGGCGGTCCCGCTGCCCTTCTGCCTCTGTGCTCATCTAGCCCCCATGTTTCACGGCAGCTGCATGCTCACATCTGCCTGGGACCTGCTCCAGATCAAAGACAAGGATTTGCTCTCAGCCTTTAATTAGGCTGAGGTTCCCATTGAACTCTTCGCTGCGTTAGTCATCCCAAGAAACTTCAAAACAGGGGGATGCTGCTCCAAGCAGGCTCCCACCAAGCCCTGGTGTCCAGTGCACGTGCTCCACTGAAGGTGGCTTCAAAGTGTGCCTTTGGGCATGGCTGGAAGCCTTCACCTGCGCAGCCTGAAGATGGCTAGGTGGAGCTGCTGTACGGTCCCATAACTGGCAGGAAAATTTGGCTGCCTGAAGTCTGCAGCATTACTTTAAATGCGATTAAACATTAAGCCTTGTTTTCGTTATAAAACTTAATGAAACACTGCTACAGAGGTGTTTCAGGAGTCCTGCTGGCCTCCCTTGTACTTCATAAAGTTCCTAAATGATCCTCTGCTTTGTTTTGGTTTAATTCTCATGGGAAAAGCTTACCCTTTTCGGTTTCTTGTAACTCATTAAACACTGGCAGCTGGCACGATGTTGTACCAGACACAGGAAAAGAGCAGGAAAATTCAGAAGAAATGTGACGGAGGATGTGCCCCCCATGGTAACCAGAAAGCAGATCCACATGGCAAAACCATGGGACTTGCATCAGCCTGGTGTTTTCTGGATAAACAAAATGAAGCTAATTTATACCGATGACTAAATTGTGTTTCTGCTGAGTCCAGCCACAAAGTTTTCATTTGCCATCCAATTCAGCACCCTGGATTTGCGTGCGTGATATTCCCTGAGGATGGGGGGCCCAGCTAACTCACAGCAAGGTCAACCTTGTTTTCCTTTGCTTACCAGCCTGTCCTTTCACCACCGCACTTACAGCAGTGCTGCTGTCGGTGGGGCTGCGCTGGCACAGCGATGCTGTCATCCACCACCACGCTGGGGGCTGGGAGCAGGCCTGGTACGTGTCAAGGGTGTTGACATTATGCCTGATTTGTCACATGCAAGTGATTCTGCCCTGCCCATCCTCGCATCAAAACAGTCTCTTGGAGTGACATTCTGGACTCTTTGTTTAATTCTATCATCCGTGGAAGGAGTAAGCAAAGGAAGCTGGGAGACAGATGTGTGGCTGGTGCAAACACAAGTCCTGATGAGCTCAGCGGAGCTGAACTAGTTACATCAGCAGAAAAAATTTCCCTTTCTTGCCCAGTCAGAAATTGAGACCTGCAGGCTGGCTCACCCGTACCCAGCCGGAGCGCTGTTGTTCGCTCCCAGAAACACAGTTTCTGTGTTTTCAGAAAGGGACAGTGGAGGTGCTTAGCCCCAGGGAAGGGCTGGGGGCTCAGCTGCCCAGCCGATGGTAGCTTGAGTGCCAAGGAGGAACGATGCTCATCAGACACCTTGCTGGCTGCGGGGTTTCTTCCTGGGCATCTGGGTGGCTCGGTGTGGCAGAGTGCGAGGCGCTGACCCAGTCCCCTTGCGTACGGCAGGGGTGCGCGCTTGTGATGCTGGGAGGTGATGTGTCCCAAAGCCAGGCGCTACAACGCTAGTGTGCACAGACCTGGCGTGGAACTGGCCAGCAAGAGCCTGGGTAGGTGTAAATGCTTACAGCTCATCTGCCCGCTTCTTAGCAGATGCTTTGCTTTTTTATTATAGGGAGTAATAAATAAATAAAAAAACAGACAAATAAGTATTTCTGTACAATCAGCAACAACATAACATTAGGGACTTCATGAGAACCTGAAAATCTGATTGTAAAAACAGTCAAAGGCGCAACTCCAATGGTTAAAAACTCAGGGCTGTTCTCTGAACTTTCATCTAATTGTTTAAACAAAGACATCAGCTGCAATTGCATCCAGTTTGAGATCATTGCCATAATTAATTTTAATTAAAATGCATTTAATTTAAACCTTGAAAATTTTTTTCACGTTGTTGCGTAGTGCCAATATTCATGTATGATAGAACATCACTCACGTGCAATTTGGCAGCTCAGTGTTGACTCATACAATGCCTGCTAACTTAGCCATGCTTTGAAAATTCAAAATACACTCTTGCAAGTAGGTTGCAGCAAATGCCAATACAATGATTACATAAGGCAGAGGAGTCTGCTGTCGTGCATAGCCGCAATTTTGTGAAATACCACATCACACGTGTCCTCGCACGTGCCAATAGGTTTTTATGGCGTACTGTGGATCAATTTTTCTGTGTCCTTATCAATCTATTCTGTGATGATCCCAGTTTGAGGGGGTGATGCAGGGTGGACAGGGCTTTGATCCAAGCTTCCGAAATCTCTGTAACACTGGCCATTTGACCAGCAAATTTATCTCCTGCTTCCCCAAATTGGAGCCATCCTTAAGCAGCCACTGGCTCCCAGCAGCTTTCAGCCCTGACTGCTGTGGCACTCGCTTTTGGGAAGCTGTGAAAATCAATGAATACAGCTACAACTGACTTGAGAATCAGAAATATTTGGTATGGTAATAAAAATGTTCCTGGCAGAACAGTAGAGGCCAGCTTAATAGCTAATTGGCTTTATTCTCACCGAGCGGTATCTATACATTTCTTTGGAAACTGCCTGCGGGGTCAGAGCAAGCGATATTATTCCCCTTCCACCTCATATAAAGCTGACACAGAAATCAGAAAGTAAACAAGTGTACAAAGGGGCGATGCTATTGATTAGCTTACGAAAATACTGTTTGGATTTAGTAGAAAACGAAACAGAAGTATTTCTTTTGCGTTTTTGAAACAATTAAACAGATGTGTAGGCAAAGTAAATTGTTTACTGTACAGATCTCTATAGAAGCAACCCACTGTGTCCAGGTAAGGCTGCAAATAGTATTAATTGAAAAATGTAATGCTTCTCTTCCTGAAATTTTCTGCCACCTTGAATTAGTATTCCTCATGGTAACCGCTTGTCAAGCACACGGCCAATAAATAACATGGGTGGTGTAAACACAGCTATGTGATCAGGAAGTTAAAAAGGGGTTGGCAATGCCTTTTGGAGGGTCTTTCTCTTTCTCAGATGAAGAGGTTTTCCTACCCAAAAAACTCTGAAGTTATCTGTACAAGCCTGTGTTGGCTCAGCCAACAGTTTACCTCTGTTCTGCAGATTTTAGCCACATGAATCATTTCCAGTTCCGCTCTCCTATTGCCTCTGGTTTTCAAAAGGGAGCAGGCGCGATCAAGAATATCCAGAGTTACTATTGTTATTGCTAAACCAAATGAGAATAAAGTTGAAAAAGCTCTTGAATGGCCTCCTGGAAGCCAGTGTTTAACTCCTGGTGTTGGGATGAGAAATGCAGATTTTTCTACACCCTGGGAAGCATCCAATACTAGTCTGCATCAGAACTGCTGAACAGACTGGACTTTGAGATCGAGCCAGAAGATTAATTCCTACTTTCCTGCCACAACCTCCTTCCTCCTGGAACTGGAAAACGAGCCAAAACCCCCTAAGCAGCGTGTCTGGTCTTTGCTGTTGGCTGCCAGGGCCCTGAGTGCACCCGTTGCCTTGTTCCCGGGGGCCCCGTGTGCCCCGTTCCTGTCCCTGGCTGCTCCTCACTTGCTGGTTGAATGTCCCCATCTACTCGTGGACCCACAGTGGGGGGTCACATCTCCCATCACCAAGCTGCTTCCTGGCATGGCCACCTGCCGCCTTCTCTTGGGCAATTCATCCTCGCTTCCCTTTGTTAAAAAGCTAAAGTTTGGTTCAGATCATTCAGAGTACTTTGTTTTCAGTGTAACTGGGGAACTGGCTAGCGTTTGTCACATAGATATGATCTTTAAAAAAAATGATGCTGGAATTTCGTACAATGGACAGGGTGACCTTTACTCAAATGCTACGGAATTACACACAGGTAGAAAAGTAACCAAGTTCAGGACAAAAGGAGGTGGTGCTCTGTTAAAGTGATGGACCCTAGGAAGTCTTTCTTAAAGGATGGTGTTTGGATGTAAGATGTTTTTATGGGTTCAAAGGGAAGATGGGAAAGTGCTTGGAGGAGAGACCCTTTGATTACCGCAAGACAAAGTGCACCAGGCTCAGGAAGCCCCTGAGCTGAACCTAAGCAGAGGCTGGGAGAACATTAGGGGGCAGAAGGGCCACGCACACTTGTGCTGCTCCTGCTCTGCCCTGGGTACAGAACGATCCTTGGTTGGAGTGAGTGTGGCCACCTTGGCACCTCATCGGTGGCTTTCAGGAGCAAGACGTAGCCTCTGAATGGTGGTTCACAGGCAGAGCTTACCCCTGGCTGAAGTCCTGCCTCTGCAGAGGACAAGTTAATGCGTTTCCGCGCGTAATGATTGAGTCTTCAAAACAGCAGCGTTTGGGCCAACAGTGCTTCCGCCTTCTCGTGTGGATCCTGGGCAACATGAAGTGGTTTGCTGGTGACTGATTTGGATGGATTGCCTTACTGGTGGCTCAAACCTTTGGGCATAGGAAAAGTGAATAATAACAAAAATAATTTTTAACTTTATCTGACTGACTTTTTGCTTAAACACTAAGTAAATTTGTCATCTTAATTATTTAGTGATCTTTCAAAGTTAACAGAGCAAAATTACTTATTGGTGGTGGGGGTACTTATAGATCTTAACAATAAAGATCTACAGAAACGCCTAACCCTACATTTCATTATCATTTTATTCATGTGCAATGTTTCTTTATGCTAGAAGTTACACAAAATAAACTTGGTTTGTCTAACTTACCTTTCATGGGTTCCTAGAATAATCAAATGAACCCTTAAGTAAGGGGTAGCAGTTTCTATGCTTCATCCCGATCCATTGGAACTCCCAAGCCCAAGTTGCGGTAAAGAGAGGGAGAACAACAGCATGGTGTCACCCCGCCTCAGCGGTGCCGGCGGAACAACCTTCGTTTGGTCTGCTTGATGATCCTGTTCTGCGCTTTCAGATCAAATCTGATCTGAGGAAGACATCAGTTCAGAGAGAATTAAATGCAGGTTTTGTTCATCATGATAATTAATCAATTAAAACTTGCATTTCTGCCAGTCAGCTGAGTTTGTCTGAGGTTTCTCTCTTTTGTGCACCGAGGTGGTCAGAGCCAGAACTGATGTCAAGTATATCAATGTAACGTGAGACATTAACGATGATTTGCATTTTATTTTGTTTCTCATCAGGTTCCCGTCTCCCCACTGACTCTCTCGGGAGGAGCGTGTGCTCTCCGTGTGGGCTGGAAGTTTTCCTCCACCCCCAGGTTTTGGCCAAGGCAGCTGAGATGGCTGGAGGCCTCGGGCTTTCCTGGAGGAAGGCCAACAACACAGTTTTATTAATGCAACATCCTTTATGTATGTATTAAATAGAGAAAGATGGATCCTCAGCTATGGCAGAGGCTATCCCCATGCAGATGCCAGAAAGTATGAGTCCCCTGGACAGCTGGAATCAGGTCCAGGCAGCGATCCCTGCCAGCTGTTGCACAGATGTGCCTGTCAGAAGCATTTATCTTTTGGGAAACTCAACAAGCACCATCAGAGAAAGTCCTCCTCTCCTTGCCCAGGGCACAGCCCCTCCAGTGGCCTGCAGTACCAAACTACCGATTTCTAGCTAACTCTCCAAATAATATGAATCTAAAAGAGTCCTGGTGATAAAGTGTAGTGATCTATGGAAGTGAATAGGTGCATGCCTCAGAGCCTGATCTTGATCTAAGTTACGCTGCTGTAAATCTGGAATGACTTTGAAAAGACTGAAGGAGAAAGGACATGGGAAGCAACACACGGAACAGTCGGAGCCCGCAGGTTTGCCATCAGGATTGCTGGTGCTAGTGCAGGTGCTCTGCGGAGCGGGAGCGGGATGGTGGTCACTTCTCTGCAGATGAGTTATGATGGGTTTTGTAGTAACTGCTCCTGTGACAGGGGAAAAAGACCTCTAAAAGGTTCTCCAGTAACCATGCTGGGAGCTGAGGCTCAGGCTGATGGGGAGAAAAGGTGCTGGAGTTTGAACTTCCCTCTGGTCCCTTCTGCCTCCTTGGAAGGGGCAGAGAAGCCCCCCGGTCGCGCTGGCAGAGGCAGTCCCTGTCACACATGGGGAGCAGGTATACAGGAGGCGCTTTTGACTTTGTGCACCCAACTGCAGACATTCTCACAGGCTCCAGAAAGGAAAGAAATTACTCTGGGGCAAATTCCGTCATCCTAAACCAAGCAGATGCCCAGCGAAATCCTGGAACATTTACTCAAATGAGGATTACTGGGATTGAGCACAGCCATTTCTTACTACTCTTCTTTACCTTGTTGTACCTCCAGATGCTCTAACCTGAATGCAGCCCCCTCTTTTGCTGGGCTCCATGCACACCTATAACAAAGTAGATTTATATTCAATATTTAGACATAATCCTACAGTTAAATTGTATATATGTACAAATATATGCACATATATTCACATATAAAATACATGTGTGTACACGTATATAAATAAATATATATATACACACGTACAATAATCTAAACTTCAAAAAAACGAAAAAAGTTTAGAGGTGGAATGCAGTCAGTCACTCGTAGTGTTTCTGAAAGCCTTATGTGAGGATAGCCCTGAATATGTAGGACAGTCCAGCTCAGGGACATCAGCTTTGATATTTTGGGTGGCATATAGAGAAAACTTCTCACAGTGATTAAGGAGTTGTAAACTGCTACTGAGCGATAACCAATGCTACATGCAAATGTGGAAATAGCTTGCTAAGTGTAATGTTCGGTGACAAGTGTTTTGATTACAGTCATTTCAGGGAAGTCTGCTACTTGGCAGCAGTGAGATTGAAGGAATGTTAATTCCACCTTGGATCATCTCACACCTTGGGTCTAGTGGGAGGTAGAGAAAATCTTCCTTTCCTGCATAGCTTTAAGTTTTAGACAATTCTGAATTATTTGGGTTTTTACGGGTGAAAGAAAGATCAGGACATCAAGGCTATTGAAGCCCGTGAAAGCCAGAGTGCAGAAACACCCCTCCGGCAGACCCAGGCGAGGAGGACCCACCACCAGCTCTGCACAAGCTGGCGGGCAGCTTCACTGGCTGAACTCTAGCCTTACGCTAGATAAAGGAAATGCAATCCTGGTCATAACCCCCAGCTTTTTCCCAAGGTTGTAGATACAACATTTGTCGTGAAACTATTTTTTCTGAAGACACTGACGATCAGACGGGAGGAAATGCCTTCTGGCAAGGGGCAGATCTGCACAGCAAGCTCAGCGAGACATGGTGCGGGGTCTTCCTCCTCAGCACCAACTCTGTGCGAACCAGCCTCTTAAAAACTGGCTTTGCCTACAGCGTATGCACTGGAGGAGAGTCCACGTCTCCTCCTACCCTGTCCCCTCTCTCACAATGGATGTGGGTTTGGAGGCCCCTCACCGGCCATATCCCAGTTACCAGATGTATTTGCAGTAATGAGCTCTAATTCACTCCTCCCCACCCTGCCAGATTCATACAAAGACAAAACACTTCATTTTTCAAAAGTACAAATGACAAGTCAGTAACAGAATGCGAGGAATATACATTGCTAATTCCTGATGTTTTAATGAACTCTGTGGTCTCATCCCTGCACTGAACAGCTCCAGCCGAAGCTTAGGGCAACGCCAGGCTCACAACTGAAACTCTTAACAACTTTTTCTGCTGATTCTCTCCATTGCATGTTCAACACAGGCTGGGCTCAGTAAACAAAACAAGGGGTTTCAGGGCTGTCTTTGACTGCTCACCAACATTTTGTCTGCCCCAAAAGGCAGCCAACAATAATAACCTGGGGAAGGAGAGGGAGGAGGACTATGTGAGATGGGCTGAAATTGTCCCTGTGTGGCTGCACAGGGAATAAGACTGAAGAAGCAGCTGCAGGAGGGAAGATGGATGAGGATGAAAGATCGGAGATGCAGAAGCAGCAGGGGCAGATGGAGGAGGATGGACCATCAGGAGGGGGGATGAGGAGTGAGATGCACAACAGCAGCATGCACGGCACAGCTGGAGCCAAAGCCAACCCTGGCTTTGACATTCAGGGGTCCAAAGAACCTCTCTTTCCAAGTGTCACTTTGCTGTGGTCGAACTTTGAAGCCTCTTATTTTATCAGGGTTTCCAGTTGAAATAAAGGTGCAGAGTGAAGTTCGGTAACTTTATTTTGCTCCTGTTCTTTGGTCTCTGACTAGAACCAGCCTTAGATGGGGATCAGGACATTTTCTAGACATACGTGCACAGACACACATGGCCCGGCACAGAATTGCTTTGTGTCCTTTCCACGTTCAGCCCATCCACTATTTTAGCTGCTTTTTTACAGTTTGTAAATTCCCATTCACATTTGGAAACATCCCTGGGGAGCTTCCATCTGCCGCTCACACTTGGATGCCATGGTGATATGTGTCTAAGAGGTGCTACGCTGCACACTGCTGTGCTGCACTGGGACCCGCCAGCCCTGCCCGAGCTGCATCAGGTGCCACAACTACCCAGCTGAAGAGCTGGAGATGCCACTCAAGCATCACAAGGGGTGTTCCCCAGCAGGGTATATTAGCCTGTGTAGAGGGCTACACCACCAGTCCCAAAGGACGTCATTATTAGCTCGACTACCTCAGATACCCAGCAGATCCATGATCAACAGGTTTACTGTTGGCAAGCCAGCTGTTGGTGCTTTGATAGTGAAGTGGATTAAAACCTTGACAATCCATGAGCGATAGGTATTGTGAATGTGCCTAAAAAGACTGGCGTCGAGAGAAAAGGTTTCCTGTACTCAACCAGGACCATTAGTGGCATACGGTTTGCTGGCCGCAATGACTACATGAATATATCAACGAAACAAAATGCTGCGTGATCATTATGCCGGTCTTAATCAGCTGGAAGGCACCTTCCTGAATGCCAAAGAGAAATGCACCAGCTGGTGTTGAAAAGGCTTTCTTCTCTCCAAATAACACCGTAATCAACAGGACATCTGAGTCCAGCGTATTTTCCAAGGCCTCATCCATCTCCTGCTCTGACCCAGGAGGTTATACTCAGTGTCAATGCACTGCAGAGAAACATTCTATGCCATAGCTGGGAGTTTCAACACAGTTGATGCTTCAGACCAGCTCATCCTGCCCAGGCAATGACAGGGTGAAAGAGTATTATTTCTCTGCAGAATAAAGACCATTTCAATCACCCTTCTCTCCCATGCCTTTTGTACTGAGCGATAGCAAGGTCACAGGTTGATACTTTTATCTGCTTGGTATGCCTTCGTTTCATTTCTACACATCAGCCACTCTGAAACAACTGGCAGGAGCCACGCCAGCCCCCAGATGCATGGTGATAAGGATTTCAGTGTTCATTAGCTCAAACAGAAAGTTCAGCAAAAACGTGGTCTTGGCGGTCAGAGGCAGCACAGAAACCAGCCACAAGGTCTTTGACCATTATCTTTCTAATATTTCCAGCCAGGGAGCCTGCCTGAAATCCTTGACTGGAACAGGCTGGGAGTTTTCCAGCTTGGTGCTGGGATATCATCCATGTGAGAGCGACATTTCTTAGCTTCCTTGAAAAGTTCATTGCGAATCGGTTCGCAGGTACAAAAGCAGCCGTTGCTATTTGCCTCGTACAAAAAACACCTATCTTGGGTTTCTCTTACCGAGCAACTTCGTGCAGGGTTGGAGAGCGACTCAGACACAGAACCCTGCAGGACCAGGCTGCAGACCCATGGTTATCAATGCACCTGGAGTCTCAAACCACATGGGCCCTACACAGTGAGGATCGGGAGCTCGGCACTGCTCTCCCGACGGGCTCTTATCATATCCTGAAGTCTCTGGAACTGATAGCTTGAACTGCCTGAGTCAACGCTTCGATACCGGTGATGGCAGAACTCTATGGCAATCTCTTGAAATGCAAGCGTTGCACAAAGAGCCTCGTGTATAATATATATAAGAACTAGCTATAAGAAATCAGGACTTCTGCCTGTCCTCTCCATAGACCCACTTCTTGCCTTGATTTCTTTTCTTTCTCCTTTATATATTTTTGCAAACACTTTGAACTCAGTAAGAATGAAGCGCCAGTTCCATGTACAATATTTTCTGTCCTGTCCGGAATCCCTTGGATTACGGGTTAGGGGCAATGGTGGAGAGGCAGGAGAGCCAGCGAGCTATGCACGCACGCCTGAGCTATGCCCTCGCTGCCATCAGAGCCCTTGTCACTGCCATTCCTGTTGCCTCTGGTCCAAAAACCAACTCATCCAGTGCCAAAAGCTGCGAGAGGTAAGCTGCGTGTTGTGGTCCTTTCTTCCCCCAGGGGTGGGCAGTGTCTGTTCGCTTGCCTTTGCAGCACACAGGTAGGCTAGAGGAGCTGGTGGGCTGAGCAGTGCCATCCTTGTCCTAGGTGCGCTTGGATTTGTAAACCTCCTGTGCAAAAGGGGATGTTCCCGAGCATCCCGTTAAGCTGTCCTGCCAGCAACAGCCTCGGGAAGCTCGTGCGTGCCTCTCGCTGTCGGGCTGCCCAGCAGGGTGGCATCGCCTCAGGCTCACCGGCCCCTGTAAGGTGCGTCCCAGGGCATCCAACGGCAGATCCGGAGCTCTTCTGTGCTGTTCCTAATTCAGCCAAAGCAATGATGGCAGGACGGAAGCGAATCTCTCTGGGGATCATTTCTGAGACGGTGAACCCCAGCCCACCTCTGCAGTGATGAGATGCTGTTCCCCTCCCAGCCCCTCCCTGGATCATCCCACCTATCTATTAGAGGAGATTATAATAACCAGCCACCTCAGCCAGTGTTTTGAAGCTGAACACTCATAAATGCTTGAAGATATCTGGATTAAAGGTAGGCTAAGTAAAAGCTGATATGAGAAGTAAAGCTTATAATGTGCAGTAAGATGAGGGGGTAGCTTTCAGGTTTTTCCTTAGGCTTTAAATCATACCTTTGCTTTGGAATAACAGTGCAAAGCCACAAAACCTTTGTTATTGAGAAGCACCGTTTTTACATTGAAATCAAAACAGTTTCTTTAAAACATGCTCAAGCGCTCTTTCAACTGCCAAGTCCTTAGTCAGCTATTTAACCTCAGATCAGAACTTGAACTATTGCCATTTACCTTGAAATTCTGAGCATCGGTATGAAAATAAACTACAAGTAAAATCATTTTAAGTGCTGCGGAACGCAGAGACACAACAAGTTAAAAGGCAATTGTTAAACAAGCAAGTAGTCTCCTAATCATAACAAAAAGAGAGCACCATAACACAAGGTGAAAATAAGCAGAAAGCAAACAGAACACACCATTGATTGAGTCCTTCATTATCTAGGATAGCTTTTAATGGAGGAACCTGCCTGTGTGTCATTGCTCTTATCTCTCCAAAGGCAGTATGCACACACTGTAAAAATCAGTCTCTTCATTTTCTGCTTGAAAAGATCATTGTAAAAAAAAAAAGTGTCAGGGAGTGGAGGTCATGCTGATTTATTGGCAATTAAAACTGCAGGATTTCTGCACTCCTTTCAAAACAAAGTATCTCTGGGTAATTCAGCCTGGCAGATTACATAGTGGGCTATCTACTAAAAGGCATGAATCTTTTTGTTTGTGCACAACAGAAAGAATTGACTTGGTCTTATTTAGGAAATTGCTACTATTTTCTGTAACGTATTTGCATTACCCGTGAAGGGAGGGAGGCAAGTTACCTCTTAAAAACGCAAGATTCTTTCCAATAGTAAAAATGCTGGGTTTATTCCTCATCCATTCTTGAGGGTAGCAAGGCTACAGATAAACTTCCTCCTGCTTAAGAGTAAATAGATGACGGCGCTAAATATATAATCCAGACACATGGCTAAGGAAGACCATGTTTGCTTTACTCCATGGCTGATCCATCTGCTCTTGGGTAGGTACTTCTGCATAAGCTTACAAACCAGGCTGCATCGGCCTGGTCTTTTTGTATTTTCCAGCTGTATCATTGAGAAGTCTGAAAAAAAAGTCACCCTCAAGTGACATAGCTGAACTGGCAATGCATTCGCTATTTTGTTTTGGCAGAACCATCTCAGGCGGGTTTGGTCTTACATCATTTACCGAGCTAGCATCGGCTATACCGCACAACCAGAGGCGAGTATGATTAGTATTCCCACCCAAAGAGTTTCCCACAGTAGGAATAATCTGAAACTCTTTCTGATAAAGAGAACTTCTTAGCTTTGCAAATCGTTTTGGATATCCACCATTGTAGAGTCTTAATGTTTCGATGCTGATTCAACACATGTGTTTCAGTTCTTAGACATGCAATACGTGGTGTGGGAGGCACGCTGCAATCAGCACCGAACACCTTCCCAATCAGTGGTTGCATGGTTGGGAAAGCACCTAATTATTAATTTGCCAGCTGATATTGCCTCTAAGACTTCCTTGGTGGTTACCTGCTTGTCTGAGCTCTGGATCTATACTGCAGAGATATTCAGTGCAGAAGAGTGGGTCTCAGGAGATAGGAGTCTTAGGAGGAGCTGTGAAGAGGGAAAGAAAACAGCAGGGAGTGTGTTCAGCCCTTAAACCAAGGTGCTTTGGACCTGTCTGTACACAGCTGTGAGGAGAACAAGAACCTCAGCACCGAATCCCATTTAGGATGTAGCAAGAGATGAAAGAGAGAGCAAACGTGGCGGGTGGCAGGATGGTGGGAGAAGAAATGCTACAAATCACGCAGCGCACGGTAACCCTCGTGGCTTTGCCTGGGGCGAGGGAAGAGATCAAATGCCAGAGTAGGCTGGTGGTAGGAGAGAGCAAAGTGGGAGACTCTCCCAGGCAAAACCCACAAGCAGAAAGCCACGGTGTGGGAGCTGAGTAGGCAGGCACACCAACCTGGAGAAATAGGAAGTCCCTTTGAAGTTAATTCTTCAAATGAGCTGCCAATGCAAATCAGAGATGCCGCTTGCAACAAGGAGTCCTAGAAGGAGCAGGTGTCCAACCAGTGCTGGACCAGCACTTCTCTCGTGGCATCCCTGAGCAGAAACAGAGGTTAGCCAGAGCCCGTGAACGGCACCGTGTTTTGCTCTTCTGGAGGAGACAGCACTGTGCCTGGGTGGATTAACCTGACCAACGCTTCTTATGCCGGCTTTCTGCAGGGTGATACACCAGCTGTAGGTCACAGGATCAAAGGGCCTGTGGTTTCACGATGCAGAGCGCTGAGGCGCTAGGAGGCCTGGCTGACCCTTCACACCGAAATCCTGCCGCAGTAACTGGGGCTCGTGGCTCTCGTACCACACGTCTGCGCCACCACACCTCCGGCACTTGCCCCTCTGCTTTTTAGCAGCCCCTTCTTGCCCTTAACCGCTCTCCACGCTCTTTGGTTGCACCTGTGAGCACTGATGGTGCCTTGTGCTTTAGATGACAGCTTGGGTGCAGAGGTGCTGCCAAGGCGCTGGGTGGCACGGGTTGGTCTGGCCAGTACAGCCCTGGGAGCGTCCCCACTGTGCCTCTCGGGAGGGGCAGATGGCAGCTGCTGGCAGGCAGGCTTCACCTGCCCAGGGGGTCTGCCCTCCTCCAAACAGGTTTGGGTGACTGTCCCCTGTCATTGAGCACATCCAGGTCAACAAGGCTCCCAAAATGCTCAGGATCAACCCCTACATGAGCTCTCCCTGCCACATCGAGATGATCCTCACCCAGGGAAAGCCCTATCCCAGGATGCACATATAGATGCCACCCACCATCAACACTGCGCTTTGAAGTAAGAGAGGAGGTCTAAGGATGTTGACCCTGACACGGGAGAGGTAGAAAGGCCTAATTTCTGTCCAGAGTAGAAAAGAAAAACCAACACCGCTTCCTCTTTCGCTTTATTTGCTTGCATTGTACCACCTGGGGCAAGCACAAACCTCCTGGAGCCGTGGCCGTGCCCCGCAGGGAAGGGGACAGCCAGCCCGCAGCAGGAACCGTGCGGGAGCCGGGACGGAGGGCTGCGGTGCCGAGAGCTGCCCGGGCAGAGCGGGCACGGCGTGTCCCTGAGTGGGCAGTCCCTGGAAGGACAGCCCTGGAGCTGGGCCAGCAGGCACCAGCGGCCTCTGCTGAGTCTGTCTTGGTTCTAAGCAGCAGGTGACAAGGGCAGGGTGGAGGATGCACCTCCTCAGCACCTGCCTGCACCTCTGTAGCCCACCTTCCCCCCGCCCCCTGCCTTAGGGGGCTGCAGGAGGTGCTGCGCACACCCTGGGGTGCTGTGTGGACACCCGCAGTGCAGCGCCGTGACTAACGTCTGCCCCACCTATTGTAAAGGTCTGTGTTGGGAAATAGCTCCATGTCCTTGTCACGGTTATCAGATGAGGCCTGCTTTGCTCGGTGGCCGCTTTGCTGTGGGTTTCCTTCAGTAGCTCTGGTGCTTGTCCTGCGTGTGGTAGGAAGCTGAGATGGAGCAAGAGGGAGACCAAGGCCTCCAGTGTGGGACAGGTTAAATTGCAGGAAAGAATGGTTTCATGCCTTCAATCCCGAATTTGGGAGCAAGCAGCTTTCAGGGGTTTTGAACAAAGCAGCCTGGCAGGGCACCCTCCACGCCGTGGCTCTTCAGCTTCTCAGGGGTGAGCAGACGTGCGGCAGGATGACGCCAGTGGCCTCGGCTCTGACACCATTGCTCCCAGGCCTCCACCACCTGCTCCCTCTTGCTCTCACAGAGCGCTCGCAAGATTTAACAAGCAAAGTGGGTCATGGTAGGGAAGCAGGGATCAAACTTGGTGCGGCCACCAGAGGCAAACACAGGTTCCTCGATCATCTGGCAGCTGCCTGAGCGCTAAGTGAAGGCATCCTGATGCTGTCTGAGGTCCTAGTCAGGAGTCAGCACAGGCAGGGACAGGCACGGCAGGCAAACATCAGGAGGGGTGTGAGTGCTCCCATGATGACCCAAAAACCCTAAATGATTTTATGAGTCTATGATTAAAAAGGCCTGCGGTGGAGGGCTGTCCCTGCCTGTCCACAAAGGATGCTGTCGTGGTTTAACCCCAGCCAGCAACCGAGCCCCACGTGGCCACTTGCTTGCTCCCTCCCCAGTGGAGAGGATTGGAAGGGTAAAAGTGAGAAAACTCGTGGGTCGAGGTAAAGACAGTTTAATAGATAAAGCAAAAGCTGCGCACGCGAGCAAAGCAAAACAAGGGATTTGCTCACCAGGTCCCACGGCAGTGCTCAGCCACCCCCAGGGCAGCCAGGCTCCAGCACGCCTAATGGGGCTGGGGAAGGCAAACGCCATCACTCCAAACATCCCCCCCTTCCTTCTTCCCCCAGCTTATATACTGAGCATGATGCCGTATGGTATGGGATATACCTGTGGCCAGTCCGGGTCAGCTGTCCTGGCCGTGTCCCCTCCCTACTTCTTGTGCCCCCCCCAGCCCTCTCGCTGGCAGGGCCAGAGATACCGAAAGGTCCTTGGCTTGGCATAACCATCACCCTGCCACAACCAAACCCATCGGTGTGCTGTCGACGTTGTCGTCCCACCAAACCCAAAACACGGGGCTGCACCAGCTCCTACGAAGAAAATTGGCACTGGTTTTTGTGGGGCTGCTGGGGGCTGGCGCGAAAGCGACCACCCTTGAAGAGCGAAGCCCCCAGCATCTCTGTAACGCTCAGGATGCTGAATCATGTACCTGTGGCATATGCCTGCCCTGTACCTGGTACCGACCTGGCGATGCCCATCTAAAATTCTCTGCACCCCAACCGAGCCGGGCCAGCTCTGGGTCCTCCAACACTGCGCGGAGGAGCTGCTGCGGAGCTGTGACTGTACACGCACACCTGGAAGATGTAGCTCTGCCTGTGGCGCCTTAGCGAGACAAGCATGGCATGAGGCGGAAAGCTGAAGCCTTTCTAGGGGTTGTGCTGGGCTTTCTTTAGTCCCCTGTCCCCAAACGCACTGCTGCAGCCACCGGCGACTTCTCAGGCAGCGCGAGTGAAGGTGATGGAGGCTGGCGCTGGAGAAAGGGAGTGATGCAGAAGGTGCTCCAGAAAACCTCAGATCCTGGTTACTGCCTTTATTGATACAGGGTTGCTAGATTTAAACAATGTAGTATGGTTTAAAGCCAAAAAAATCCTAATGTGGGCATGCTGAGGAGTAGAGAGGACAGAGGAAGATAGAGGCGCGACAACATTTTTCAGGAGGTGTAGAAACATTTTATTTCATTTGAAGTGTTGCGCTACACCCTGGTTTAAATAAAATGTCAGTTCAAAGGCCAAGTTTTATTATTGTTTTTTATTTCCGTGATGGGGTGGCAACTTCAGGGCACTTTCAGGCTTTATCTTTTTAGTGCTTTTTTTTTGGGGGGTGTCTTTGTTTTTCTTCCACTGAAAGGGTGTAGGTTCCTCCTGAGCTCAGGCTGAGCTTGGGGGGGGTAGGCAGAAACAACCTGTGAGCAGCTCCACTTCCAAGGCCAGGGTGTAAATGCAATAAGGGATGGGAATAGATACTGCCCTCGGTGGCCCGCACCAAGCCTTTCATCCGACACGCTGAAGCCGAAGGGATCCTGGATTCAAACATCTCTCTCCCAGGTCTCTGCCCAGCCGGGCAAAAGGCAAAGCAACTCCCCCCGATTCCCACAGGCACCCCCAGCTCCCCCCAGGCGGCCGAGCTGTGGTAGCCAGGCGGGCAAGCTGTGGTGCATGCTGTCTGGGAGGCGGAGGGGTGGGAATTTAGGGAAAAGAGCCTCTTACAGGCAAAGCGCCGCTGGTCCCAGCAGAGGCAGGTCTATTTTTAGTGATTTAGGAATGGAGGGTGCTTTCAGCATTAGATGGCTTTAGTAATGCATAATTAATCCGAGCGTGCTTTTCTTGTCAACTGGGAGGGTGGGAAGGCCCTGGCTAACTTATGAGGCTGTAAAAAGCAAAGGTTGAACGAATCGTAGCGTATCCCATCAGCAGGAATTAGGTAGGAGCAAAATGAAAGTTGTCGGGAGCAATGTATTCTGGTGAAAATTGCAGTCAGACCCTGTTTCTGAAGTGGGTCGTGCACTCCGGCAGGAGCCCCTGCGTGCGCGGCTGAGCCTGGCCGCTGCGGCAGGATTCAATCCTCTGATCTTGGGAGAACGTTCTGCTCACTGTGACGCTGGGCATCCTCACTTGGGGGGAAAAAAACCCAAAACACTAACAAAAACCCAAGAGGTCGTTCTCTGAAATTATGTCGAATAAAAAAATATCCTGGTAACTGGCTCCTGCTGATGTGGAGCGGGGCAATTTCCTCGAAAGACGGTCCCATCCTCCCTGATCAATCGCTGCAATGCATCAGGAGGCAGGCAAAAGCTGTTTCGGAGGAACCCTCGGGAGGGGGAAAAAAACTTTTTTTTCGCCAGATGGGCCTCGACCCCAAATTTCTCTTTGCCAGCCACTTCTTTATTACGCTATAAAACTCCAAGTGTAAAACCCTGCTGAGCAAACAGCGAAGTTCTCGCCCTTGAAAAGCCGAACGCTCAAGGCACGAGTGGAACACAACGTGCTACCAGGCAGAGCAAACACGGCGGCGGCTTCAGTTTTAAGGGGGGGGGCGGAGGGGAAATAATCAAAGGTTTAATGACTGGGGGCAAATGGCAAAAAGGGGGTAAAGAGGTAAAAAATCAGAGGCCGGGGGGGGGGGGGGGGGGTGTGGAGGGGGGAAAGGGAAGCGAAAGTAAAAGGAGGGGTGATGCTTGAAATGAAAGGGGGGGGTGGAAACTTTTTTTAGCCAGCGGGGATGCGCGGGGAGGGATGCGGGGGTGGGAAGCCCCTCGCCCTCCCGTACCGCCCCGGTGGCCCCGCCGCCCCCCCGGGGCCACCGGGGCGGTACGGGAAGGCGGTAGCAGCGTGGGGGGGGTGGGGATGCGGGGGGATGGGGATGTTCCCGGTTGCCATGGGGAGGCGGGGAGGGCGGTGCTGCCGCCGCTGCGCAGGGAGCAGCTGCTCCCTGACACATCCCCCCGCTGCCATATTGTGTCCGCGCTGCCGGCCGCACGGCTTCATGACCGCGGTGAGTGGAGCCGCCGCTTCCCCCCCCCCCCGCCCTCCCTTTTATCCCCACGCTTGTTTTTACTGCTCCCCCCTTTTTATTTTCTTTACTTTTCGCCCTTTTCGGCCGCTTTGAGGGTGGGGGCTTTTTGTTTTTAAGGCGCCGGGAGGGTTGGAGAAGGGAAGGGGAAAGCGCGGCGAGCGGGGCGGCGCGTCCCGCTGGTGTTGGGAGGGGGCTGGGGGGGTTCCCCCCCGTCGGGGGTGCTGCCCCCACGTGTGGAGGTAGAAAAGCGACCCCCCCCCCTCCGGGGGACAACGCGGCGCTTCCTCCTGACCCTCGTGGGGCGGTGGGCGCGCAGGGTGCGGGGGGACCCCCCCACGCGGCAGCTGTGCCCCCCCCCCAGCTCCTCCCCTGACGGCTCCGCGGGATTTGCGCGGGTGACCTCCCGCGGCAGCGCAGGCCTGCGCTCCCCAGCGCGGCACGGCCGGACCCCCCAACCCTTTATTTAAGTCAGTAACCACCCCCGGGCCTTATTCCCGGGGCCCCCAGTGCCCCCAGCCGGGGGAAGCCCCCACGGGTGTGCGGGTCTGCAGAGGTGAGAGGGGAGCGGCAGACGCCTGGTGGGGGTCCCGTATGTTCTGGGGAACCACTGGGAGCACCCCCGAGCAGGGCTGGGGGGGTGAGGGGGTCTGCGTGTGGCCCTGTGTGTGGTTTTTGGCTTTTACGGGTTTTTTTGGTGGAGTGGGGCAGGGGAGCGGGGGGCTGGTGGGGCAGCAGCAGCCCCCTGCCCCGCCGCCCCGCTTCCGCGCCCGCACGCAACCACCCTGGCTCTCCCAGTTTCACTGGGAGCGGCAACTGGCTTTTGTTCGTCAAGATTTGGGATTGGGACAAGGCCCGCACAAAGAGGAGCGAGGACAAAGAGTAAAAGCAGAACATGAGGAGTAACCTTGAGCGGGGCCAGGGGACTCACCTTCCCGCCTGGGCGCCGGCCGCGGGCACGGTGTAACGCGGGAACTGCTGGACTGGGCTGGACTGGAACGCTGCGGAGGTGACTAGGTTAGCTGTGTGGCTAACCGTGAAATCAAGACAATTTCGTATGTAACATACTACATATGGACACGCGCACACTCTCCAAATGTTGGTAGTGGTGGACTTGCGTTTAGATGGGCTTTGGAAACGGTTGCGTTGCAGTATGTTGCCGTGTGAATCGTTTAACTTCTCCTCTGTTTCTTGGTTTGGGGTCTTTTTTCCGCTCCGAGAAGCTGGTGTCGTGCTACATCTGTGCAAGAAAAATGAAGCCGGTGAAGCCGGTGTTGCCTTATGGCAGAAAACTTGGACTAGTTTGCAGTTGTTTGCGTGGGTTTTTTTTTCTCTTGGGTTTTTTTGTGTTTTTTTTATCTTAGCAGGTGCCAACTCATGTTTCCCAAGCTCTGCAGAAGGTAGTTGGACACATCAGCTCTGAACTGAAAACTATATAGTGGCAATTAGCACGGCACAGAGATTGGGCTAATGAACTTAGCGCCAGACTATGTTATTCCCGAGCTCAGCCGCGTGCCGCTGCAGCGGTTCGGCATCTGGGGGGGGGGCTCGTCTCCAGCTGCAGAAAACTTGGGTTTTGTAGAGACAGGGAAGAGAAGGTAATCCTCACTTTGTATGAGTTGCCTAAAATATGTGTAGAGCATTTCTCTGTGCTTAATCTTTTTTTATGTATTTTTAAATGTGCCCATAAACCGAGCGGTGCCACCATGCAGGGTGCTCCGGCTTGCTGAGCGTGCTGGGGGTGCTGCGCTGCCCCGGGGGAGCTGGAGGCACCGACCCCGTGTCATTGCTTCAGGTGTGCGTTCCCAGCTGGAATAAAACCCAGCGGATGTCTTTGTCGGCAGCGTGGTGACCAGAGGATGGAGTTGTGACCCACTTTGGGTGCTGCTGTCGAGGCTGTGCTGAAGGAGCTCCACAGGGATTGCTCAGCCCAGAAGTAAGATTATTTTTTTTTATCCAAAAGGGACACCAAGCAAGGACCGTGCCACCTCAGCGGCTCCGACCGCCACAGGTTTTCTGCTTGAGGAGCCTTCCCGTGTCCTCTGCGGAGCTCGGGATGGAAGGCACCAGCATGGCCAGCAGCTATCTCAGTGTCGGGACGTGCCAGTCCAGTAAGTGACGGAGCAGACGCAGGGATGTGTGATGGTCCCGTTGGACGAGGAGAAGGCCTGTCTGACGAGCGAGTGTAGTGCCTGGGAGAGAAGACCGAGGCTTAGGGGCACACCAAGCTGATTTTTACCGTCTTTGTTAACCACAGGTGCTGCACACTCGGTGCAGTAGATGTGAAAAGGTGACACGTTGAGCAAAGGCACGCTCTTTCGGTGAACGAGGTGGTTTGGTGCCTGAGGATGCTGTGTACGGATTGAGTTGAAACTGGTGAGGAAGCGGTGCAGCTCTTGGGTGGAAATGTTGGTTCCCATAAGAACAGTGGATGTTTTTATGCTGGTTTCACCGGGGTTATAATCCCACCTGCCTCCCCCATCATTGCTCCTTGGCTTCTCGTCACTGTGCTTGAAAGCAGCTGCTATTTATGAAATACCCCAGGCGCTCAGAAGACTTTTTCCAAATGCAGGTTCATGTTACCACATCGGAGCAAACCGGGCAGCAGGATTGTAGCCGGCGGGGTGACAGCATAGGGGAGCTGGGAGGGGGGGTGGCGTGTCCGCAGCCACTGCTGCTGTGCGCCCCTTACGATGTTTCCTTCAACGGGGTGGCCTTAAGGCACCACTGCGGTGCCGAATGAGCTGGGGGGAACGCAGCTTTCCTCTGCTGGCTGTAAATCGGTAACAAGCAGCTTTTAGTCCTCGTTAGGTGGAGGCTGTCAGCGGTATGGGTGCATACCTTTTAGCCCAGGTGGAAATTCTGTCTGGTTTGTTCCATTTTTGCTCTGCGAGTTTTCTTGTTGTGGCTGTTGCTGTTCCCTCCCCTCCTGTTAATGAGGTGTGTGGTGTGTAAGCTCAGATATCGGTGCCACTGCGTTGATTGTAACTTTCTGGAGGGAAGTAGATGGAGGCGGCGAGCGGCTCATCCCGGCGCGTGTGCCTGGCCGCTCGGCAGCTGAAATGGTGTTGGGCAACTTCCTGCACCGCGGCGCTGCTGTCAGCGGCGTTCGGTGACTCACATCAGCACGCGGCTTCGTCTCTCAGCAAGTGCACGCTTGCAGGCTGCGAGCCCTGTCCGCATCCCGGCGCAGCCACCGAGAGGGTCGGTGAGGGCGCACATGGCGTGTCTCTTCCCGGCTCCAGCAGCTTCCTTGGCTCCCAGAGGAGACACACGTAAAACAAGAAAACCCTGAAATGCCGCTTTGCTTTTTTTCTGGCTGGACCTTTGTATGATTGGTATTTATTCTTTCCCTGTCACGTTCCATGTGGCTTCTGACTTCGTGCACGCTGCGTGACGATGAGCTCTCCATCCCATCCTCGCCATGCTGGGTAAAAGCACACGGTGATGCTCTGGGGTACTGGCACAATACAGTCAAAGTCAGCAGGCGGGAGACAGCTCGCCCGTGCTCCGGGAATAGATCGTGTCGTACGGAAGGAGTCCTGCCTGACGCCAGCCAGCGTCTTTGTGACCCCAGGTACTCGGCCTCCTCCCTGTAGAACGTTACGGCTGTGGCAGCATGAGGGTTGGTCGCACTCGCCTTCGGAGAGCGCGGCTGAGGGCTCCTCAGTGCCGAGTGCCTGCAGGTCTGCCTGGGGGGCAACCGGCAACCCAGCTGCCGTGCCCGGGGTGGGAATACCCCGTCACCGCATGGCTCCTCGCGTGCCAGGGCCATCTTCAGAGAAGCCTGGGATCTGTGCAGATAAGAAGACTTATACCAAAAGTCAACAATGTGGATTTTGACTTTTTTTTCTTTTTCCCCTAACGTGTTCCAGTGTTTTTTCTGTTCTGTTCAAATGAGACTCGGAGCTCCCTACTTTTCCCCTCAAGGGTTAGGGTATCTTAGGGGCTCCATTAAACTGGCTGCTGCAGAAATCCACCCCCAGCCCTGCTCTCCTGCACCCTCTGTAAGGATTAGATTACAAACTGGGAATGTTTTCACCCAGTTCCTGCCGGCAGAAAATCCTTACAGGATTTCCTTCAAACGCAGCACTGGGCTGAGATCCTCCAGCCATGGCACGTAGGGACGGGTGTTGGCTGTCCCCTCCGGCCAGCGACAAACCTGCTCTCTGCGACACCTCCTCAGCCCCACACGCCTCCATGTGCCTTGGACCGGCATCGGCGGGTACCTCGCACTGCATCGGCGGGACCGTGTTTTCAGCCTGTGAAGCGCTGGCGGTACCTGGGTGACGCTGCTGGATTCTCGTGTTATTTTGCTTTCGCATCCGGGCGTCCCACCAGTGCGCATCGTACAAACTGCCATCGCGTTGTGACTGTGGATGTCGCGATGTGTGACTGGATGTGTTCCCAAAGTCCTTCTGATGGCTTGATACTGTGCTCAGGCTTTGTTTCTTCTCTCAGTTTATTTTCAGCGCCTTCCTATCTTGCAGTTTGTAGCTGCTTTTAGTTTCCCAGTTCACGTGCGGTCCCCTGCTCGTTTCCTTTGTAACACTCTCACTGGATTGCATCGTGCTTAGATTTGGGGCAAGTATGTGGTTGCCTAAAAGCGAATTACTGGGTGTGGAGAGAGCTCAGTGGCTGGAAAACTTACACAAAGCAGAGCGGAGTGAGTGGGAGCTGGGAGGCTTGCTGCCGGGCACCAGCCATCCCTCGTCCCTCATCCGCCGGTCTGTGAGGACCGTCACCAGAGCGGTTATCAGCCAGGTTGGTTTGGTTTAGGGATGCTGAGTAGTCAAAGGTAGGAGTTAGTGTGGTTTTGGGCTTTTGACCGTGCCATGTGAGAAGAATCGGATGGCGTTGTCTCCTCTGACGGTCTGGTTTTGCCAGCGTGGGTGCCTGCCTTGTATCTAGAGACACTGGTACCTGGAGGCGTACCTCAGCATCCAGCCCTGTGGGACTCCACGGGGCCGTTTTTCTGTACAAGAGCCCTGCTTGGGCCAGTTGCTCCAGTATGGGCTCACCATAGAGGAGAGAAGATAATCTGATGCCACAACCATTACGAGCAGAGGGATAATTCTAATACCAACTGATTGTGAAACAGAAAGCCAAGTTCAACAGTTGTGGAGTAAAACTAAGAGTAAGTTGCCCAGGGCGGTCAGCGCGGTGAAGAGCATCGCTGTGCCGTGCCTGAGGCTCTGGAGGAGAACTTGTGCTTCGGGAGCTGGGAGACAGCAGTGGGTGGCAGCTTGTGGTGGGTGACTTGGGGCGAAGCTTCAAATTGTTGGTTTTCAGCTGAAAATGGGGAGTTCTGGTACTGTGAGGCTGAAGAAGGCAGAAAAGCTGGATGGAAAAGATAGCATTATGTTTTCTGGTGTTGGTAAATTGGTACTGACACCAGCTGAAAGGTATCTCTGTTCACCTCTGTTTCGAGGGGATGGTAGAAGGACACGTGGAAGGGTTACCCTGGGAAGGGAATTCACATCAGAATTATTTTGCAAGGCATTTGCTCAAACGGCTCACTTGTGAATATATCAATGGCTTACATTTTTTTGCATTTTAGTCCGTTTAATAGGCAGTGTACTGAATTTAAGGAACGTGACCCGAAGGCATCTTTTGAAAAGCTATTATTGGCAGTAAAGTATTTTTCGTAGAAGCCCTTCTCCCCCCGCCCCCCTTTCTGGGACACCAAGGGCTTTTCTTAATAGTTTAGATTTCACTGCTGTTTGTTTCTTGTTTATTTGTTTTCTTTTTTCCCCCCCCCCCTGCTTCCCAGTTTCTCTGTTAGACTGTTTTCATGTGCATGTTTTAAATCTGAGGCACAGGGAACCGTGTCCAGCAGTGACTGCAGCCTTTGGAAAGGCTTCACCATCGCAAAGTCCCTGCAGGCAGCGCTGGGATAAATGGCCCAGAGGCTCAGGGCTGTGCGCGGGGTCAGGGCATGGCTGGGTTTACATATCATTTTCATTGCAGATATTTATTTCAGTCACAAACCCACTTGTGTGTAGATGTGTACTTAAAAGAATGAATTTTTTTTTTTCATGTAAGTTAGGTGAAATCTCTTTCTTTTACTCCCTGCCCTTCCCTGGGCTATGGCGAGGGTTTAACCCCATCCCTTTTTAAATTTTGCAGCCTTTCTTAATTTTCCTAATATTGGAACTTTTCACTGATTTTTGTTAACTGTTTGTTGTTTCCCCCCCCCTCCCCCCCACCCCCTCCTTTAATTGTGTCACAGGATGCAGGAGAATAAAGGGGCATTAAAGTGAGAGCGGCTTGGAAGTGTTTCAGCAGATACCTGGAGAGCCTCTTCTCCTTTGAGCCCACCCGTGCCAAGGTTAAGACGAAACCCCTGAGCTTATGGCTTGTCCTCTTCTTTGGTTCTTTCATTTGTTTAAATTAGATTTTTTTTTCAGGCTGGCTTTGAGAAGCTGATAACCGCCTTTTTAATGGGTTTTTAAACAATTTCCCCCCCTTTGCAAGGCATGAGGAGCTGGAAGTGCCCTTCCTGCCATGGGTGGTGCCTCCAGGAGCATCTCTGGGTGCCTTTTGTCGTGGGGGTGCAGCTGCCGGTGTCTCCTCTGCAGACAACAGGTCCCGGCTTGCCGAAATCTATGGCCGAGAGGCGGTTTTGTCCTCGGGAGACCGTAATGCCTTTAGTTGTCTTGGATACGTGACATCATATAGTGTTGTAATCAAATATAGGCCTTTGGCAGGGCCGGGGGTGGGGATTTCAGCTGACCTCCTGCCCGCCGAGCGCTCCTGCGAGGTGGGCAGGGGATGGAGCAGGGCAGCCCCAGACAAAGGAGAGGAGTGCTGGGGGAGACGGTTAAATTATTGCAGGGGAAAATGGTCTGGTGTCGTGCTCTTAATGCTCCCGGTCGAGCAGATGCAGTGCTTTTTATTGATGCGTTTTACACAAGTTGTGCCAAATACTATTTTTTATTGCTCTCCCCTCTAACATGCAAAAACTTGTAGCTGGTCCTGTGCTGTGTGCTGGCTGGCTTCGAAGTTTATCCCAAACTTGTGCAGGTGAGCAGTGACAGTCACGTATTTGTCTTATTTCTTGGGTTGTTTCAAGAGCAGAATGCATACATTGGTGTATTTAAGTCAGGACAAGCCTCGGTGTCAATAGCTTCCTGTAAATGCAAGGGAATATGAAAAAATCCATGGAAGAGTTGACTATTGGTATAGCTGCTTGCATGCAAAAGCACGTACTCGTCTTTTTAAATACTCTCCCAGAGCCTGTTTGTGTTAGCACAGGAGCTGTGTATGGAGCAGCGGATGCCCCGGCTCTGCACCCAGGGCTGCGCACCCTGAGCTTGCTGCAGAGGGTGGCTGCAGGGCTGCTGTCATTGACGTAAGCATGATATGGCTAAAAACCTCTTCTCTGGGATTAAAATCTTATTCTCGCTCCTCAGGCTTAGACAATGCATGGTAAGGTATTTTTAATGTAATTTCTTTTATTTACTTTTTTTAAAAAAAATATTTTTTTTAAAGCTGGAGGGAAATTTTACTGCGCTGTTAGCAGGTTCTGGGTCTTCCCACTGCTAGCAGAGGTGACCTAGTTGCTCGGCTGGTCCTACAGAAATAAGCAGGCACGTTTAGTGGTGGAGAAGGTTGTCCTAACCTAGGGAACTAACGCTGTGCAGGTGCCGCATGGCACCTTTCATCCGACGGCACCGGAGAGTAACGAAGGGTCCAACAGCAGCTCCGCTCGCACGCTAGCTTGGCATGGACGAGGCTGTGGCATCTTTTAACAAAAAGGCTAAATTCTTTCTTGCTGGGGTGCTGAGGCCAGGTGGGGTGGCCTTTGTACTAAACCAGCATCTGTGTGCTTTTACCTGCCCCGCTGCTGCGTCTGGAGAAGGTCACCTGTGGTGGGACAGAGTGATCTGCTGCGGCTCTGCCCCGTGCGCCTGGACTCTGCTGGGGCTGAGGCTGCTTGGAGAAGGGCTGCCACCAAAAAAGCGTGCTTCCCTGCGGGGTGCCCGAGCGGGCTTCCGGATTTGTTGAACGATTGGCCTATGTTAAAGCAGCTTTGTCTTCCAAAAATGCTCTCGCATCAAAGCCTTCGCCGCTGTGGCAGAGCATGGCGGTGCCCGGGGCTGTCCACCAGAATGAAGTCAGAGCCGCGGATGTATACGGGGCGTCTAACCCCAGGTGTGCCCTGCTAGGCTGAGGACCTTCCAGTCCCCGTAACCTTGCCCGAACCGAGCTCTTCACTGAATTTGAAAGAAGATTGCAAAAAATATCGTCTTGTGCCGCTGATTCTCCTCCAGAGAATCCTGCGGGAACACAGCTGCAGCCTCATGCAGCCCCGCGGAGCCGGGGCTGTGCCGTGTGGGTCACCAGTGGCCAGGGCAGCAGGACTTCGGGGGGCGCTGGGTGCAGGACTGGCGTTCAGTAGCGGGGAGGTCCTCTCCTGGTTTTCTGCATGCTCTTGGCTGATGCCAAAAACGACAGGGCTGCTGGGAAGCAGGTTGTCTCTCTCACCTCTTTCCTGATGCACCCAAACTTTTTTATTTGAGCAGCTTGGGTTGACTTCGCAGCCTTTTAATCTTCTTACCCTAGAATCATGGTCCTCTCTCTGTAATTAACATGCAAAATAGCATGCACCTCCACGGCGATACTTTGCGTTTGAGGAGTAGGTGTTTTGGTTGGCGTTTCTTTTGAAGGCGCTTACAGGTGATGGATACCCCGGTCCCTTTAGGGTTCGCGTGCGTGACGCTCCACTTGCCATGGCAAGCATTAATCCTAATTAACAGCAGCCTGCTGCGTTATGTGTACTTACTGGTACGGCAAAGCACATGGGACGGAGCGTAAACCGTTGCACATTTTTCAGAGGTGTGCTTAAAGCCCCTCATTCCTGCCTTTGCCTGGCTGGAGGTGGCCTGCCATCCTGGTGGGCTGGGGCTGTCCCGGTGGGAACGGCAGCGTGTCTCCGGGCTTACAGCGTGCCGGGCGGTTAGCGAGGTGGGTTAATGCGTCTGCCACCCTCCTTGGTGCGATGTGGCTTGGCGAGAGCCGTAGGACAGGGATGGGGAGCATGTCTCAGCAGCTGTCCTTTGGAAGTGGGTTTCTTGCAAGGCTTTTGCTGCCCTTGGAGGGGCTGAAGTGGTGGGGAAGTTGGTGGTAAGGGAATAAAGGAGTGGAAAATAAATTTTATTTTATTTTCTTGTAATGTATTTTATTGTAATGGAGTTTCAAGCCCTTGAGATAGACATGTTTCCTCTAGGAAACTTTTTAAAATGTGCAGGTGAAAAGGTCCCTACAATTCACTGGGATCTGGGAGCCAGAACTTTGGCAAGTCTTTGGGGATCAAGGACTACACTGTCTACGTGAGCTTCAGCGCTCTCTGTCCAAAGTCGTCAAGTGGCTTTGCAACGCTCACGTGCGCTCTCTGCCCGGCCATCCCGGCAGGTTTCCCTTTCCCCGCCCTCCCTGTTTCACAACGGTGCTGCTAACATGGCTTGCCTGGGAGCACCGTGGAGAGCAGGTCCTCTAGCCTTGCTGCATCAACCCCCCCAGCCCATAATAGTGAGAAACGTCAGGAAAAAATATTGAGGGTCCAAGTGTATAAAGTTTTATCACGACATCTGCACTGCAGAGCTGCTGCTGTGCTCTTCTCACCCTGCTCTCCTTGCTCTTACTGTGGCTTTCACACTGGGTCATCCCTGCCCACAAAACCCTGCTGAGCTTACAGCAACGACAGCTTTGGTGAGTCGCCTGACCCCTTATATAAAATATTAAACCTCAAATATTGGATCTGGTAATCCTGACAACGACAGCTCGGAGCCTGTGTGCTCACGGTCCGGTCTGCTTATGGCCAAGCAGAGCACACATGGAGAAAAACAAGTTGTGAATTTTGGATGTCATTAAGGGTCTGTGTGAATGACGTGAGCTGACCATTGGTGTGCCTTCAGACACGCTCCAGTGGCACTGCTTGCTACCAGGCTGCGACAGGCAGAAAGCAGTGCTCACTCAGCTGAATTGTTAGATGGTCCTGTGCTCCACGGGGTCCTCGGGTGCTTGAGGGGTGAGGAGGTCCTGTGCTCCACATGGCCCTTGGGTGCTTGAGAGGTGCGGAGTCCCGGTGGTCCACGTGGCCCTTGGGTCCTTGAGAGGTGAGGAGGTCCTGTGGTCCTCATGGCCCTTGGGTGCTTGAGGGGTGAGACAAACATTAATCTGCCTGTTAATGAGCTCAGCTGGGGGGTACCCCTTGGAGTTGTGGTGGTTGAGCTTTGTCCAGGGGCAGGGTAAGCTCTGATGGCTTTGCGGTAGGAGTGCTGCCAATGTTGGTTTCTTCTTCAGACTAACTCCAGAGCAAACTGGACGTAGAGGTTACAATATCCTGAGACCAAGCAAAGCGAGGGCAGGCTAGCGTGGCGTAAAGCACGTTCCATGGCTGGGGCCGAGGTGATGCTGTCGGGGACCACTGGCTGTCTCCAGAAAGGCACTGCCAGAATGACCTGTTGGTGGTCCTCGACGTTACCGATCTCGTCACTGCCATCGCAATGCAGTTAAGTATTGCGTCATGGAAATAACTCTCGCTGTTGCATACTCTGCTGTTTCTACATTTGAGTTATCCTTGATGCACCATTCCGTTGAGACCACTGGAGAACACCCTTTGAAAACTGCAATAGCTATGGAGCTGTGGTTTTAATTTTTTTTCCTTATTTATTAGATGAGAACAATCTAATAATGGCCTTTATAGCTTTCTAGAAAAAATATTTTAATTTCTGCTGATGTGTTCGTGTAGAAGATGTGCCAGGTGGTGAACTAGGCACTAAGGAGGTAATGTCAGACGTGGGGTTTTGTGATGCATCTGCAAAGAGAAATGTGGCACTAGCCAATGTTACTTACTCTAAGTATATTGCTTGCAAATAATTTCTTTTTTGAAGTAGGGTATTTATTATTCTAATGATTCTCTGCTAACACATAATAGCCTGCGAACAAATAGTGCATTGACACCACAAAGCCTACCTGATTTGAAGTGCCAGTTTAATGCGTTAAATGTGTTTTTCTTCCCTCCACGTGTTTGAGAAGACTGTGAGTGTGCCCAGGCCAGATTTGTGTTGTAAAACAGACTTTATTGCCCCATTTCACTCAAAGGAATAAATATAGTGACCTGAAACTTGCATGTGTGTGTGTGTGTTCTTGATCTACTGTGCGGCCTGAAGGTTTGCAAAGGGCTATGTCGTGCAACATGAACCGAGTGCTAAAATTATTAGTACACAGCTGAGAGGTGTAAGCTAGTATGTAGCTGGCGAAAGAGGCGCTGAACGAGGAGGTAGAGCTAATCGTTACAAGGGAAGCGGTGCAACTCACATTGCAGTAGGATTGGGGTTTGCCTCACGGTGTGGATCTTATCCCTAGCTCTTTGTTTGTTTTTGAATTTAAAGGATTGCAAAAGTGACATAAGCATATGTATATATTGCTGTGTTTAAAGCCAGCCATCACTGACTGCCAATATAAATCTGCTCTGATGCTTTGGGGGAGAAGTAAATTGTAGGGAGAGCAAAGCTATTTTTGACCAGCTATTTGAGCAGTCTGCTTTGCTTTAATTTATTTTTTTTTTTTTAATGACTGAGCTGGTAGTTACTCACACCCATCCCTGCACTTAAATAGAAAATTTGGGGATGGTTTCCAGCACCAGTACTGGTAAGCATAGGTGCAGGTGTTACTGTCAAACTGGCTTTGCAATAGCTGGTACAAAAGCCCCTGAGCAGATGAAGAAAGAAGAAATTGCTGATGGGAAACTTGGTGCATTTCCTGAGGGAGGCACAAATTCTGCACCCCATGCCTGCACAGCACCAGGCAGGGGCTGGCAGGGCTCTGGATCCTGTTGGGGAGTGTAAACTGGGTGTATCCCATTGCTTTTCTGCCTTGCCACGCCATGCCTCCGTCGCACACGCTGCGTCCCTCCTCCAAAATAAGGAGGCTGTGCAAAAGCATCACCCGGCAGGTGTGCCGGTGAGGCGGTGGGGCCGGAGCCAGCCGGTGCTGTGCTTCTGTAGGTGGCCAGCCAGGCTGTGCCGGCTCCTTGCCCTCGCTTCGTAGGAGGAGATGCACATGCACAAAGCCGTGCGTTTAGTAAAAACTGTTGTAAGAGAACATGCAGTACCTGCATAGAGCTGTCGGGTGAGGTGGGATAGGGAAACTGCCCTGGTCTTGCAATTCAGCTCTTGCGGTAGGAGCTGGAGCATGAAACCAGAATGGTAGCGTGTACTGGGACAGGGAACTAGGTTGGGTTTTTTCTCTTTTTTACCCCCCACCCCTTTTTTTTTTTTTTTTTTTTTAGTAGTATATATGAACATCAGCTTTGTTGGTGAACTGCATCCATGGTTGCAATGCTTAAACATTTATAGCGGGCTGTTGTAGCCCCGGTATATAGGGTTGTGTGTATATATATGTACCCACACCGCATCTGCAGAGTGGTTTTATAGGTCTGTACTTCTGGCACAGCTGTGTTAGCCCAAGCTGCGGGCACAGCGAGGCTCGAACGTGGTCACATCAGCAGGAAAAAACAGCTGTTGCCATAAGATAGTTCGCTACATGAGCCTAGGTAAAGCTCTACAAGCAGCATGGTTTTTGCTAGCGTAATGCCTCTAGAGCATGGGTAGCCTGTGAGACTCTGCATTCTGGGTGGCAGTTTTTTATAGATAATCATTTTATGATTGATTTGGTTTTTTTCTCACCTAGGGAAAAAACCCCCAAGTGGTCAGACGTTATTTCTGCAACAGTGGTCTGAGCTGCCACCCCAGCGGATGGTCCCTTCTTGTTGAAAGGAAGCGGAACCCAGGTTAGGGCAGCAAGCCCTTGCAGGAGGGGAAAAAGAAGGTCTTTTGGACCTGGGCAGCTCCACGGGACCCAGCTGATGGACTGATATGTTGGCCAGATATTTCCCTGGTAGAAACGGGTGGCAGTACTTGGGAATGATTGCGACTTGCAGGGGGTTGTAAAGACTTCATCTCTGCTGAGACCACAAATTCACTTTACGCTGATTTAAGTTTCACAACTTATTTTTGACTCTTTGGGCACCAAAGGCAAACGCTTCTAAATTTACAATATACAATTTACAATATAATGAGTATAACTAAGGCGTTAATGTGAGAGCTGAGCAGATTAGATCCTACCTGTTAAGGTCTTTTTCAGATATCAGGTGTTGGCATCAAAACAGCTATTATTTCTGTGTCCACACTGGCATTTCAAGATAGGTACGGCAGTTTCCAAGTGCTTACCTTGAGTTCTGGTTATAAACCGAGGGGAGTTAACACATGAGATGATGGAGGGGCTGGTGCTGGACCCTGCCTCTCACCAGTGGCCGCAGTGTTCTTGCGCAGCGCAGGGACAGTACAGCCCTGCCTTTGGGTTTGGTGGGCTCCCACTGAACGTGGCTCTGCAGGTTTGCATTGCTTTCTGACTGTCTCCTTTGTTGCAGACCAATAAAGCTAAATGGGTCCAGTCACTGGAATGACTCCGGATAAGAAAGCTGAAACACCAGGAGCAGAAAAAGCCGCGGGACTACGGCAGTGCCACGGGATGGGAAGCTTGCCCGATGCAGGGGATGCTGGCAAGCCAAAGGCCACCGTGGTGGACAGAGATTCGGCGGACGACGAGCTCACAAATTTGAACTGGCTGCATGAAAGTACTAACCTTCTAACAAACTTCAGCCTCGGAAGTGAAGGTCTTCCGATCGTTAGCCCCTTGTACGACATTGAGGGCGACAGCGTGCCATCCTTCTCGCCGTCCTGCTACCAGAACCCTGAAAAAAAATCCTCCACTTCCAAACCCCCTTACTCTTTCAGCCTGCTCATTTACATGGCCATCGAGCATTCCCCCAACAAGAGCTTGCCAGTCAAAGAAATCTACAGCTGGATCCTGGAGCGCTTCCCCTACTTTGCCACGGCACCCACTGGCTGGAAGAACTCAGTCCGACACAACCTCTCCTTGAACAAGTGTTTCCGAAAGGTGGAAAGAAGCCATGGCAAGGTGAGACCTGGAGGGAGGGAGGGGGATCACGTTTGAAATCCAGGGGGAATGGAGAAAACTGTTCTCAAAGACTCTTTGGGTGGGGTTTTTTCCCCCTCCGTGTCCTCTAACACTTGATTTGCAGCTGGAGATGGTTTGGGAACGCCGCTTCTGACGAATCGCAGGATGCAAGTCCCTCGGGGTTGTTAGGTGGTGCTGACCTGGGCAGAGCTAGCTGTGGTGTGTCCTTTCCAAAGCTGGCTAACGTGCTATTGCGAAGGACCCCGTTTCCATTTACTTATAATTTTGTTAGTCTGCAATACCCAGCCTGAAATTACAGACATCTGCCTTCGGATGCCTTTTTTGCTGAAGCTTCTTAAACTGGTGGTAGCTCTATGTTCCAATACTGAAATTTCGGGATGTGTTCCTCCTCCCTTGCTCTTCCAGCACAGCCACAGCTAGGATTGCACAGGGAAGCAGAAGAGACCGTGGGATGCCGAGCAGCTTCCCCACTTGGCGAGCAGGGTATTGCCTGTTTGGGGGCAGATCTGATCTTCTGCAAGGCACCCTTGCTTGCAGGCACGCTGTATGTCCGTGGCTGAGCGTTGCGCAGCCTAAAAGCTGTCTGGCATATTAAACCGACTCTTTGACTTGCGATCTTCTTTTACACTCAGCACAGCTCCAGCTTCCCAACAACCATCTTAATTCTTGCATTTACTGTACTGTACTGCTGTAACCTCTGACATAACAGTGTGTGTCTCTGCACGGCACAGACACAAGCTTCGCTTCTTAAAGTCAAGGATGCTCTTTTCTGTACAAATTCTTTCTGCTTCTGGCTCGTTTGATTTTACTGGTGACTTCCTTCCTCCCTTTCTCGTTTCCCACCCCATTCCTCAAAGAGCCAGCTCTGACTTAAATAAACCAACAAACCACATACCAAAAGTCAACAAACAAAGCCCGGACCTGTATGCTGGGAGGTCAGCCTAAGTGGTAACAGGCTTGTTATCAGACATGCATGCAATGCCTGGCGTGCTTGACAGCCTCTCGCTGTAGATAGGGGTCCTGGAGCTGGGTGTGCATCGGGGAGGACTGCCTTGTACCGGTATGGCTGATCATCACCGCTTCTCAGTATCCCTGCTTTTACAGGAAATCGTTAGGGCGGTGTTTTTCCCAGCAGCAGCTTTGCCTTGAAACAAAAAAAAACAACAACCATGACTTTTTGCTGCTGTGTGGTAGGTCCGGTAACTGCCCCATAGTTAGGACGGGCTTTTAATGTGACTCCAGGTGCTCTGCTGGAGAGACTGAGATGCTGGAAGCTGTGCCTTTGGGAAGGACGTGGATGTGAGCAGCGACCGCGTGCTGCCGCAGGTGGCCAAGGTGCCCTTAGAGAACTGGGGGGCTCTGTCCGGGAAGGGAGACACGAGTTGCAGAAGAATTAGGGCAGGGAGGGGAAATCTGAATTGGTGTACGAGTCTGTGGATCGGCCTTGTAAAGCTCGGTTGTTTTGCGCCTGGAGAGCTGCGTGGTTTAGGAGTTACCGGTCAAACCTCATGTCTTGGCATCTGGGTGGCAGGAGCTTGGGACTGCCCAGTCCTCCACCAGCACTGGCGGGCTCAAAGGGTGGCTTGCTGCTACATGTTTTCCTACAACGGAAAACCAAAATGCAGAATAGCTACCACCACTACCAGTAAGGTGATGCTGATGTGCTCTGGCAGCATTTTCCCAGGGCTCCAGAGCCTGCGCAGCTGTCTAATTCTTAAGAAAAGAAACAGTATTTACCTTAAAAAAACACCCCCCAAAAGCCCCTCCTGAAACTTTGCTGAAGCTTCCCCATTTCCAACAAACGGTAGGTAAATTTTTACCCTCTGCCCTGCTTAGAAAAGGATGTCATGAGGGTACCGCTCCAAATTCTTCCGGCAAGATACGTCTGTGGTGCGTGGCTTGGAGCAGGCAACGGTACAAGCTCGTTTGACTGATCACGTTGCCTGTGACCAAGTGCCAGCCATGCCTCTGGGTGCTTCGCTGTGAGGGCAAGATCATTTTGTGTTTTCTTCCCTTTCCTTGTTAACGGCATTTAATTGTGTCCTGGAGGGAGCGCGCAGCCAGCTTGCTTCTGCCTCCGTGGAAGCGGAGAGGCCGTGGAACATTGCGTCAGAGGAGCGCGGTTTATTTAGTAACATCGGGGTAAAAAGGGTTTTAAAGCCTTTCAAACGATTCTGGGCTGCCGTCTGGGGAGGGTGCAGCCGTCTGCCGGCAGGGGAGGGTCTGCGCCCCCCCATCCCGGGGCAGGCTGCTTTCTGACACCTCCTGCCTGCTGCTGCCGGCTGGCTGCTATGAAATCATCCCTTGGAGGTCTGGCAGAAAAAGTAGGAAGAGTCCGTCCTCACATTGGCCATAGAGCTGATGTTTGGGTTTGGACTGGGCGTGCAGTCCTAAGTGAATCCCCTGATTTTTCCCACATGAGCTGGCGCTGCAGGGCGGTCTGGGGACACATGAACTGGATTCACGGCGCTGGTGCTAACCTGGAGGAGATGCTGCAGGTGCATGCGTGCTGGTTGCTCCTGGATGTTAATCCGCCAGACCCTGCTGGAGCAGATCCCGGCAAAACATCCGAGGCACGTGCGGGTGACCCCGCAGCACCAGCTTCCTCGCTCTGCAGAGCTGTTGGCACCCCCCTGCTCCCCAGCGTGTCGCAGCCGTGGCCACGGGTGGTCGTTCTCTTTGCGTGTGTATTCACATCAGCCACCCCACCACCGTCCCCTGCCTGGCGCAGCGGGCTGGGGGTGTTCGGGGCTCTAGGACAGTGTTCAGCGGAGACTGGGGGGAGGCTGGCTTTGCTTGGATGGCTAGAAAAATAGTGTGCCTTGCGTTTGGGGGTGGGTTGGGTTTTTTTAATGAGCTGAAGGGAAAGTAGCTGCCCGGAGGTATGAGCCAGCACTGCAGCTGAGAGAAGGAACTTCTCATGCCATGGAAACAGGATGTATGTACGTCACATCTCTGCTAAAATATACATCAGCCTTTCTGCACGCACGTACTGTGGTGCTGCTGTATCTAAGTGGTTTGTCAAGGTCTACCCCAGGTGATAGGTTTTACGAGGTGGAATGCCCTTTCTTATCAGAGTTGCAGTTGAGCTCCTGTCTGCAGCATCCAGACGAGATCTCCAGTGGTTCTCTGGTAGTGGTGGCTGGGAGCTGGAGCTGATGCACAGCAAGGGGAGGATGCGGGAGCCAGTCCCTGGGACGCCTGCTTGGCTCCCAGTGTACCTGCTGTGGCCCTGGTGCCCCTGAAGATGTGAAGCCAGTGGTTAGACCGCTGGTTTGTTTTAAGGCGGGATGTGTCTGTGTTCGATGGGATTTCCAGCTCCAGCTGTGCATGGCTTTGCCCCTAAAGCATGACGCTTAACTTCAGACCTGTGCTGGATTTCCACGGGGTGTCTTTGCTAAGCAGCAGACGGGAGTGAAAACGGTGCACACCAGCAGCCCTGCGGGCATCATCTCTTTGGCTCAATGCCTGCTTTTAGTACAGGTAATGGTGGGTGGAAACGTGGTCTCACATCTAACCCAAGCTAACTACCCAAAGAAGAAGTCACCCTGTTTATTGCCTCTTGCATTGGTGTCTGCATGGCTTCAGGGTGCGCCCTGTTTCAGCTCGCTGTTGCAATATCCACCCAAACCCTTGTGTTGTGTTGTCAGGGCACAAGCCGTGGGAGAGCGTGGCTGGGAAGATGAAAGAGGGAAACTAAGCCCGTCCTGGCTGCCGGCCCCAGCTGAACTGGATTAGGTATCAAATGGAAGTGGTCACCTAAAGTAGCAGATAAACCAGTGTAGAGCAGTGGGTTGCTGGTCAGGGGAGTTCCTGCTGCTCCCTGAGGGCGACAGCCTCAAAGCTACCGAAGGGGGGGTGGGGGGGATATGATAAAGTGAGCCAGACTTGGGATGCTGGAGAAAAGGGTCTGGGAGAAGTGCAGGAAAGGGATCACGGTGTTAGTCTGTCATTGAAATGGTGAATAAAGCCAGTGGGGAGGATACTCCGTGTTAGTACCTAGCTGGCTAAATCAGCTGCCAGCCACCACGGCTGTTTAATTAAAGGTGAGCTTTGTGATGGGCGTCCTACAGGCTGTGCTCAGTTTGAGCACGGAAAGAGTATAAGAAAGATTCAAGTTAAAAAAAATAAACTCAGAGATGCTGCAGCTCGGAGATCTTTATGAAAGGCGGTGGCTTCAACTAAAATTGCAGAGCAGCATCTCTGCTGCTCAGCTGGAGCTCTCCCTGATTGGATTTTTCACTATTGAGAGCGAAGTATTTCCTCTTCTCAGGGAAAGCCCCGGGACTTAAACAGGACCGCAGACTTCAACACTTTGCGGGTCCTTATTCAGGCTTAAGTCAGTCACGGAGTATCCGTCCGTAACATGGTGTTAATACCCCCTTGGTGCTGGCAGGAGGAGGCTGGCTGGCCTTGGGGGCTCGCGGGAGGGGCTCCAGCACGGTGGTCTCACGCTGGCTGGATGCCGGGTGCCCACCAAAGCCACTCTGTCACTGTCCTCAGACTGGACGGAGGAGGGGAAATAGAGCGAAAGGCTCGTGGGTTGAGACACAGACAGGGAGAGATCACTCAGCAGTTAGCATCACTGGCAAACCAGACTTGACTTGGGCAAATGAGTTTAATTTGTTATCGTTGAATACAGATAAAAACACCTTCCCCCCAACCCTCCCTTCCTCCCGGGCTGAACTTCACTCCCGATTTCTCGCCCTCCTCCCCTCCAGCGGCACAGGGGGACAGGGAATGGGGGCTGCAGTCAGGTCATCACGTGTCTCTGCTCCTTCCTCCGCAGGGACAGGGCTCCTCACACTCTGCCCCTGCTCCAGCGAGGGCTGTCCATGGGTCACAGCCCCCTGCGGGCACCCCCCTGCCCCAGTGTGGGGTCCCCACAGGTCACAGCCCCCTGCGGGCATCCCCCTGCCCTGGGCCGTGGGGTCCCCCATGGGCTGCAGGTGGGGGTCTGCTCTCCCGTGGGCTGGGGGCACAGCCTGCCCCGCCGGGGGCTCCCCACAGGCTGCCGGGGACTCTGCTCCGGTGCCTGGAGCCCCCCAGCCTCCTCCTGCCCCAGCTGGGGGGCTGCAGGGCTGCTGCTCTCACAGTCTCACTCCTCTCTTCCACTGCAAACTGTCACACAGTGTTCCCTGCCCCCCCGCTTCTGAAATACGTTATCCCAGAGGTGCTGCCACCATCACCGATGGGCTCGACCTTGGCCAGCGGCGGGTCCATCTTGGAGCCCGCTGGCATTGGCTCCATCGGGCATCAGGGAAGCTTCTGGCAGCTTCTCACAGAAGCCACCCCTGCACCCCCCCCGCTACCAAAACCTTGCCACACAAACCCACTACATCCACAAAGCTTGGGTTTCTGCTCTGAGACTTTTCCCCCTAAAACCCCCTAGAAAGATCTTCCTGTTCAGGTGCAGAGCTGCCCCATCCTTCTGCTGTGACCACGACCACTCCTGTAACACCTGTTTTCCCCCAAAAAACCCTGGTGCCACTGCCTGTAGGATTGTTAGCTGATCTGTTAGGTCAGTGATTATAGGATTGTTTTAACTTTTCCTATTTAATTTTCCTCCTTATGTTGCAAGAGCTAGCAGGCTCAAAAAGCAGGTGATTTCTTTATGTAGTAAATACGTGAAGAAACCCTTGAGAGGAGCTTCACTTTCGGCTTATAAAATTTAGTATCAAGAATGACTAGCAAGGTGGTGCTTGCATTGTTAGGTGCATCAAAAATACATTAATTAGGTTTTCAGATTTTGAAAAAGTGGGAATATTCCATTTTGTAGCTGGGCATCTGGCAAGATGTTTTTGCAGGACAATGTCGAGTTAAACGCACGTGTGGCCACATCTACGTGACGGGAAAGGTGCTTTCTTGCTGAGAAACCTGTTAATGAAAAGGCTGCCTGTCAGTTCCCTGTCGCCTGGATGGATCCTTAAACTCACAGCCGTGTTTACCACACGTTAAAATAAGTTTTACAGCTTTCAGTGGACAAACATGAATGGAAACAGAGGTTTTAGAAGAGGAGCTTTGGAGATGCTATCCCAAGCTGCAAGAGGGGTGCTTCCATACCGTGTAACCATGGTGTTGGGACCGTGCGCTGGGGTCGGGAGCATCCACAGGTGATGGAGCTGCCCGAGGCTGATGTACACCAGCTGTACAGTGGGGGATGCCTACATCATTGCACTGTGCTGCGTCTTGGGAATATTAAATTAGAAACGACTTTACAGCCTGGCCCCTGGGCTTTCTAATTTGTAGTCCTTCTTTCTTGCAGGTGAATGGAAAGGGTTCGTTATGGTGCGTTGACCCAGAATATAAGCCTAACCTCGTGCAAGCCCTGAAAAAGCAGCCTTTTCCCTCAGCGCTTGCATTTTATACTCCACCAGCGTCACCACCAAGGTAGGTGAATGTTCTTGTCCGAGCAGGGTGTGTGGTTCATTGCTCACCCAGCAGAGATGTCCACGCAGATACTGATGTGTTGTTACCAGCTGCCACCCGCGAGAGGAACCAGAGTGGGGCTTAGGCAAGGCGGGGAGATGCGATGGGCTCGGGCAGCAGATCTGGGCTTCATGTCCGAGTCATCTTTGTAACTGGGGGAGTGTTTAAAAGAAGGTGGTCAGGGCTGTGCTGGGTGTTTACTGGTGAGCTCCATTTCTCTGGAGGGGAAGGCAGGTGGTCCCAGGAGCTGGAGCAAAATTCTGCTTCAAGCACGGTTCACCGGGACTGGTCTAGGTTGCCCAGTGCTGCTAGCGTGGGAGGAGGTGTGTGTCTTCTCCTGTAAGTCACTTGTCTGGATATAAAATGTATATATTCTATGCGGTTGTCAAAAACAAGTTTTCTACAACCTGAAGTGCTTAGAGAGGCTGGTCTGAGAGAAAGGTGTTTTCTCAAAAAGCATTTTGCAGCAGCGATGGGAAGAACAGCCTTTACCATAAACACACTCTGAGGTGGAGCGTGCAAGGCTTCTGAAATCAGGGCTTCCTCATCTGACACATTTTAAGATTAGGCAACAGATTTTGGAGAATTTGAAGTCAACGTCATGTGCTCTCAGTAGAGGAACAGCAGCTGGGTCAGCCTGCAGGGGCAGGACGGGGAGGAGGAGGAGGACAGACAGCAGAGAGGAACGCGTTGCTGTTGGTGAGCTCAGTTCTTAGGTAGGCAGCGGCCGGTTTGTCTAGTTCAGCAAAGAAGCTGGGTGAGATAAGAGATAATTACGGTCTGCACATTGCCCTGTGCCTTAACCTTACTGCGAGGAGTTTCCTTAATAAACAGGAGGAACTGGGATGACCGGAGCAGGATGTAGAACTGATAACGTTGAGCAGATGTTTCTAAGGGTCCAACGGGACGTTGACCCTGGGAGCTGGCACCCCCGTGCAAGCCTCGGCCGTCTGGCAGTGGTGAAGATTTGAGTGGCATGAGTTTTTCCAGTTGGGCTTGTAACCCACAAGATGCAACAGTGGTCTCTGACCTTCCAGTAACCCAGAAGGTGTAACTAACTGGTCTCTGACCTTCCAGACGTCTTGAGCTGTGAAGGGTCATCTTAGGTTTCAACGAGTTAGGCAGAAGTGTTCTGTTTTCCAGCTCTCTTCTGGAACGGGAGCACTACTGAAATAACCCTGAAGCATTTAAGTATTAAGAAATAGTCAAATTGGAACGTATGAGTGGCTTTTACAGGGTCAAAGATGATTAAAACTACTGTCATGGGACTGTAGATGCTGGTGCTTTTACAGGCTTCAATGTTTCTACGTAAGGGCATGGACTTCTGTTATCTGGTACAACTTGAGTGAAGGTTTGGTCCTTGAAAGCTATGTTAATGACTGTCAAACTTCAAAATTTAGTGAGTAATACAGATGGGAAGAAACCTCTAGATGTTGTCTACCCAGCCAGAGGGGCAGAGGATCACGACAGCCTCAGCCTAGGGCAGGTCCTTCAGAGCCTTGACCAGTTAAGCTTTTAATATCTCCAAGGTCTTCAAGATTAGTCCAACGATACAAGCACTGAGGTGTGATTTGCCCAGGTTGTATAAATACAACGTACTCAAATTAGGTGTTGGGAATGAGAGGTTTTATCTGAACGCTGAAGTACTTGCAAGATCAGGGCTTTAATTTGAAGCTGTTGGGTTTGGTAACTCTTTTTTTCCTTCACTGAAGAACTAGTCACACTTGCCAACAATCACAATTAGAAGGAAATCCTGATCTTAATGAAGCCACATGGCAAAATTCCCACTGACTTCAATATGTGAAGGGTTGTGCAGCGCTGGTATTTGTAAGGACAACAAAATAAAAGCACTGCTGAAATTCTCCCTAATGAAAGCCGGTTTATTTTCCTTTAATAATAAAAAAACATTTGTACGGCTTTCAGTCATATGCTGAAAAACAGACTTAATTTTTTTTTTTCCCTTTCACGTTTAAAAAATCTTGGATTAGATTGAAATTCTGGCTGAATTTTGGGGAAGGGCCCCCAAGGGGCTGCCGTGTGTGCCCGGAGGTGCAGCTGGAGAGAGGCTGGAAGGGCTGCCCAGATCCATCTCCAGGGTGATGCTGGAATTGTGCTGTGAGAGCCTCTGAATTTGTCTGTGGGAGGGTTACAGCCTGTTTGCGGGGAATATACCTATCATTCAGCAGGATTTAAAAATGAAATTTAAGGTGTTACGTTGAGCAGAAGCTTTCCAAACTGTAATCTGTGTCTAGTTACACTGAAATTTGTTTTATCGCAGATGATTGGCGTCACCGGTGCGTTTTATTTCTGCACAGCTTGTTCAACAAGGCAGTGCGAGGCCCTCGGCTGCCTTCTCTTTCCGGTACTACGTGTATTAGATCCCTGGGCTCTCGGGATGGCCAGGGTCCTCATCTTGCAAGTGTATTATGCAGATGCATAGCTGGTCTTAATCAATACTAAGCCTACTAAGCCTTGATTGGTTCTAGGAAAGCTCTATGTGGGTGTGATTCTTGAAGGATCTGAGCTCAGGCAAAAGGATGAAGTTGTTCAGCAACTCTGTGTCTGGTTTATCTGCAGAGCCAGCCACGTTGGGATGGGTCCATTGCTTCCCTTGGGACTTTTTTAAAATTTTTTTTTTCTTTTTTTTTTTTTTTTTTTAATTTCCCTCCCCCCTGTTTTTGGATCTGCTCCCTTTGCACTCCATCACCCCTACAAGAAAACATACCAGGCAGTGAGCTTTTTGTGCTCGGCTGCGCTGGATCTTTTTCCCTTTGGTTACCACATTGGGAGATGCTTAAATATTACTTCCCTTTTCAGTAGCTTTGGCTACCGGCGCCGGGCAGGCTGCAGTGCTGCCAGAGCTCCTTACAGAGCTCGATGATGTATTTCAAGCCACCTTGCTTTGATTTTTTCCCTCCTGCACTATACCAACCTTTGGAGCTGTTACCAGTGGCCAACTGGGTTTGGATAATATGATGGCAAGTCGGAGCAGCAAGAGTATGAACCGAGCATCCCTCATTAACAGCTGCGCAGAGTAGCTGAACTCAGGGTTGTTGGGATATGTGCAGCCACAGCACTGGCCAGGGAGCAGTGAAAAACATTTTCTTCAAAACTGAACATAATGAAGATGTTAGTTTAAAGAAGGTATTTTAAAAATCAAAGTCATTGTTTGGGTTTTAATTAATGATCTAGACAAGTAATTAAAAAAGAAAAAAGTTAAGCACTTAGCAGCTTTGTGATTTTGGAGGGATTTGTGGCTGTGCCTTATTTTGCAAAATAGTGCTGCCTAGATGTGATAAATATTAAACATGCCTTAATCGTAGAAATCACCCCATTAATCCCATGAGGTTGCTGTTACAGGTTGGGCTTGAAAATTCTGCTCATCACTCTGTGAATTCTTCCAGTGATACTGTAAAAGATGCACATTGCCATGTTTCATGCAATTTTAATAGTTGTGTACTATTTCTGTTTTATCTATTCCCAACTGTTTGCTGGTATATTTATAATGAAATGAATAATTAGGACTGGGTGTGTAGCAGAAAATCATATAAAAGCTTCAACGTGCCCTTTATACTGTAAGGTATTAAGCAAGACTTTGCTGGGTGCAAATAAACAGACGGCATCACCATGACAGCCCAGCTTCAGATAACTTTTAAATCAGCAGATATTTTGGTTTGCTTTAGTTTTTGGCTCTTCCCCAGTTTTTTGCACGACATTGCCTTTTGTTTTTATTGATCTCCCACCACCATTTCAAAGAGCAGAGGGACACAACTGGTCCTTACCCATTCTCTTGCTCATAGGCTTCAAGCATCCCTGTAAAAGCTAATGTTTTGTTCACTTGTAGGTTTGGCTTACTAGAAAATACACATCTCTGTTTAAAATCCAGCCTTTAGGCAGGTACATAAAATCTATAGAAGCCGGTATCTCTTGCCAGCAAGACTTTTGCTTAGTGTGTGCGTGTTTGGAGGTGTTTTGCAAGTGCTGATGATGGCTTACACAAACCGTCGACCATTGGGTCAAGCCTTCTACTGATCACAATAGAAATTGCTCGTGCATTGAACTGTGGTGATGGGGTTGTGTTTGTTTTCACCTTTCTGTGATCGTAGCATTGTGCCTACTATGCTTTGTAGAAATCATTTGGCTAATTAGGGCATGGCTTTGACCTGTTGAATTTCTTTTCAGTAGGTCAGCGTCCCCTCACTACCTAACTTCAGTCCTTCAGCAGAACCATGGCCGATCTCTCAAAGGTAAGCTTTTAAGTTTAATATTTTTTAAAATTAAATAATTTTCTTTTGCGCTGCTCCCCTAGTTTTAGTCGCAAGCACCTACTGAAGCCCAGCTGATGATGGGTATGGACCTGCTGTGAATGCTCTGCTAGATGATGAAAAAACCTGATGTAGTAGAACGCATGCTTATTATATTAGCCACTTGCGTACTAAGTTTAAATCTCTAAGATGAATTTCAATATGTAATGGGGCCGTCTTGTTCTGCCAGCAAAGTATTTAGCAGACACATCACTCCCAAATATGACCTACTTAAAGAATGAATAGTTCAGTGGAAAACAAATCTGGAAGCTACGTATGTCTGCGCGAGTTTTATTGGTTAGCAAGAACTGAGAAGAAAAGGTAGCAAATTCTAATGGGTAAAACCTGAGGGATGTGGCCACAGAAGCCCCTTAAAGATGGTTGTTTGATACAGGTGGGTGGATTTGCAGCGGAGCAAGATGGAACAACAAATATCCTTCAGTGAGTACCTCGCGGCTGCGTGGTGCTTTTCACTCGCTTGCCAAAAAGTTGGGCACAAGCTGGTGTTACTGCCGCTGTAGTTACCCAGAACTGAGGTTTTCCTGCCTATTAACCCACTTAACAGAATAGCCTCATGATGTCTGTTTAGTTTAAGGCATCACCTTAAATATTGCAGCTCTTGGGAGAGGGGAAGAGGATGGGTTTAACATATGGACTCTGAGTACAGGTCTTGATGCTGTAGGCTGCAGTGCTGCTCCTCAACCGAATTTATGTCCGTGTTTCCTGCACCAGTAATGAAGTAGGTGCAGGAGAAAACAAGTCCTGTCCGCAACCAAAAGCTTTTATGTTGTATAAATGTTATTTTAACCATAGTCACCAACACTTGGTGGAGAAAGGTTGGCTGGGACCGGGTCACGCCGCAGGGTATTGCTGTGGATGACCGAACTCTTCTTGCCATGGCAGGCGCTCAGCGGCACGACACGTTTCCCTGTCGAGCAAGCGAAACAGCTGCCCGTTGGTGACGTTTCAGAAGGTGCCTGTCCCTCCCGTGGTCCCTGCGGTGGCTGGCACCAGCGTTAGGGCACCTGCCCGGGGCGGGGGCTGGGCACCGGCAGCAGCATGCCGACAGAGCTGGGACGTCAGCGTAGCTACGCCGGTGCTTTTGTGGCACAGGCAAACCCGAGGCGGTACTGCTGCTGAGAAAGAACTCGGTTGGGGGGCTGGTTTTTGGCTGTTTTATTTTCTGGGAATCCCGGCTGAAGGGCAGCATTGCTTGTCTTTCTGGTGTCCCCTTCCTTAGCCCGCTGGGATCTACCTACTCTTACAGGTTTTAATGAGTGTTAGAGTAACAAGGACTTAGCCACAGTTCTGTCCTAGGGATTTCTACTTTTGCTTTCCATGAGGAAAACAACCCAGCCAGATTCAGATTAAAAAAAAAAAAAAAAAAAATTAAGATGGAAATCTGGTTTTCGTTGACAGTCCAAATGCAAATAGAAGTAGCAACAGCTGTTGAACAGAAGATGGTTACTTGATTTGCCCATATGTACTCTTTAAAAAGTTTTCTTCATTTTAAAACATTTTAGTGGGCCTTGGCACCAGGAGGGCGTGAAGCAGCATGCTGGGTGTCACAGCGTTTCCTTTGCAGAAGCCTGTTGAGCACATCTTCCACCTCACTGCTAAAGCTTAATACGTTGAAGGCTTGTCCTTGTCACAAAATAGTAGTAATTTTTTTTTTTTTAAGTGGTAAAAATGGTGCTCAACTTTTAAAGGGCTAATTCCATGAAAAAGTGAGTATGTGTTGATTTGTTGCAGAGGAGTGTTAAAACTCTTTCAAAAGGGCCACCAGCGAAGCAGGAGGTGAGCAGCGTGGTGCTCTGGTTTTGCTGGCGCAGTAGGCTTTGGGGTGGGAAAGTTGCTTTTAGTTTTCAGCCATAAGCCAGAAACATCGATTAGGCAGCCAGGGTATTTTAGAGACCAGACAGCTGCCTGGTCCACAGGTGATAATCACCACGCATCCAGGTGGAGGTTTTGTGGTGGTACCCAGGTGGCAAGGAAGCATCCTTGGCTGGATAGATCTGGGATTCTCAGGGCTTGGTAGAGAATACAAGAAATCCCCCTCCTCTTAGTGATTTTGCCGGTGTGTCCTATGACAGGTTTGGAGATTGCCAGTCCGATGGTAGCTATTCCAGTTTGCTACACCGGAGGTGCCGAAATAATGACATATGTCTGCTGCCGTTTAATTTCTGCATCTCAGTGAACCTGTTCAGCATCTCCCTGGCATCAGAGGCAAGCCATGAATGTTCCCGGGGTCGCACAGGGCAGCTGTTGTGCAGATGCAAGAATTCCTTGTAATAATGTGCTTCCTCAGCCATTCTGCTGGGGAAGCACAAATTTGGGAAATGCTGCTCTAGCGTGGAGAGCAATCACAAACGAAGCCAAAGCACATCAGTGGTGATGCAGAGTACTGATAAGATGTCACTGCAGAAGCGTCTCTCCTTTTGCTTTGGGGGTACTAAGACACAGAAATGTTCCTTGCAGATAGTAATTCTATGTTGCATTAATGCCTCCAATTGCTTGTCATTGTTACAAGGTGGTGCTCATATACAACATCAGATATTAAAATAAAATGTCTGTCATAGTAAGTCAAGAGTGGGAATATTTCACTTTCTGATTACAGTGGTGGAGGAAAGGAACTCTTCATGCTTATTTTTAATTTATTTTTGTCAGCTGGATACATGTGACTTGCAAATTCAGGGGCTCTATTGCTGCCAAAGAAAGACGAAACAGAATTAAAAAAATAATCCATGAGTGCAATGGGATAGACCTGCATTGGGAACAGCAGCTCAGTCCCCTTTTCACGTTGGTACAACATTCCCAAGTTGTCACACTCTTCAAATTCCTCCTTGGCCAGGAGTTAGGGACAGTCATGTAAGGTAAAGAAGCCAAACTGACAATTTGGCAGATCCCTTGCCAAAACTAACCCTCCTCTCAGATTCAGTAATACAGTTAATGCATATAACGGCGGGGGGGGAGGGGGGAGGAAACAAACGCCATCAAAAATGATGTTGCTGATGTCTCACATCAGCAGTTCCCAGCCAGCACCAGTTCCACAGGACTGGGGGCCCATTCAGCTCGGTGCTGGTACCCACCAGTACGTTGTTGTCCAGCCCTGCTTCTCCACTCACTGCTCATATGTACATATGGACGCTGTGGGTGTGGGCTTTTGCTCTGAGGCACCAAAGCTCTTGTGTGAGCTCACCTTCTCTTTGCACCTCTTTTGCCTCGTTATATTTTTCTTACATATTTTCTTACATATTTCTGTCCTGTATACGGAGTATTCATCATCCATCTCTGAAGTGAGCGAAGGAAGACCTTGGATTTCCTCTTGTTTTAAAATGCATGTGCGTGTCCAGAAATGAGTGGGAAGGGTGTGCTAGTATTTTTTTGCTTTTCCCCTCATTCTGGTTACAAATGCCACTCTCTGCCATGATATCCTCGGGGTGCCCTTTCTGAGATGCAAGCAAACCACTCCGGGCGGCAGAAGATGCCGTTCTATAGCAGCGCTTGTGACCGTAGCTGGAAGCGCCTGGGTTCAGCTAAATCTTGTTAAGTGCCTATTTATTATTTAGATCCCTGTGCTTTCTAGATCGAGCAGTTCAGTGCCCTTTCCCCCCTCATCTCCTCGATTTTTTCCTTTTGACTTGCTGTTAGTATGAATAATATTGCTGGAGGAGAGAGGTGTGCTGAATCAGTGCTGTGTGAACGGGCACGGTCGCTCTCAGCCTTGCACATTCGCATAAGCGGGGCACAAAGCTGCTGAGATGCTTTGCCGTGCCGTATGCGTAATCCTTCTCTCCCAACCAGTACAAACAAAGCCACTTGTTGATAAGTGTAGCAACAGCATCATTGTATGAATGTCTAATTAATGTCGCTGATTCTTGGCTTCAGCTTTGGTAAGTGCAGCGTGAGTATTCAGCATCTGAGTGTCATAGTTAAGTCATGAGACTGCCCTATAACTGCGCTGTGTCAGAGTCACACTCTGTCTGAATTCGTGCTATTTTTTTCCCCACCCTGTTCTTTATTGTAGGCCAGTATATGCAGATATATGTTCTTCATATGTGCTTAGGACCTCATTTTGTTCAGGCTTACCTGAGATCTAACATTTTGCTCTTTCTGCTTCACAGAATGCGATATTGATGCTGCTACTGCAATGATGCTGTTAAATACTTCCATTCAACAAGGGATGCTGGACTGTAAGCATGAGCCTTTTTTTTTTTTTCTTCTCTGCCCAGTAGCTAAATGTTTTCCCTATAAAGTTTCGAGAAATGGGTATGGTCTAGTCAAGAAAAGCAGTCAAGAAGCGATTCTGATTCGATTATTCTTTCTGCAAACATTACAGAGTTTGACAGAACCACCTTCTCCCTGTGCGCCCACACCCCGCCCCCCCAAGTTTATGTTTTTTCTGCAAAGTTCTTCTCCTGCCCTCTTTGTGCTGGATGGGAAGAAGAGTTTCCTAGCTGCTTCTCTGTTTCTCCAGCTCTAGTTTTGATTAGCTGAAGACCATTGTCACTGTGGGTGACAGTAAATGTGCACACGGTATTGCAGCTCCCAAATTTGCAGCCAGCCAGCCACCGTGCGCTCGTTCTGCAGGGGACCTTCTCGGAATATTTGCTGACGATCCTTGTTTTTAATAGGTGAGAAACCTCAGCCTCTGAAGACACCGAAGAAGAGGAGTTACGGCAGTGCGTTCAATCCTCCCAGTTCCATGAACCTGCAGGAAAACGATTCCGCGGCCACCAATATCGATCCGAAGGAGGATCACAACTACAGTGCCAGCAGCATGGGCTCCCAGCGCTGTGCGTCCCGGTCCAGCGTGTCTTCCTTGTCCTCCCTTGACGAGGTGTACGACTTCATCTCCAAGAGCAGCCATGACGGCAGCGATGGCAGCGAAGGGTTTCACAGCGAAGTGGATACAGACGTTGACTACGAAGATGATCCTCTTGGAGACAGTGGCTATGCCTCGCAACCTTGCGGAGATACCTCTGAGGAAAGTCAGCCTAACAACAAAGCACTCAAGGAGTTATGTCAAGAGATCGATGAGGAGCTGAAGGAAGCGGCAGGGTCTCTGCTCCACCTTGCTGGCATCCAAACATGCTTGAGTTCCTTAATAAGTACTGCAAAGTCCCACTGTCACAAGCAAAGGAAAAAATAGTGTGTTTGTCAGTGTTGAATATATACATATATTTTTTTTAATTGTGGCAATACTCTTCTACTTTTACCCTTCACAAGGGAGATCAAAGCCATAAGAGGACTCATTGCTTTTTTATTTTTGGCGCTAACTATAATTTAGCCATTTATTTTTAAATCACTGCCTAAAAAGAAAAAAAAATATTTAATCTTCTCAAATTAGAAGAGATGCATGACTTGTGAAAACCTGAAAGCATACTTCTTAATGATCACTTTTAATTTTTTTTTCTTTTTAATAGTCAATTTTATTTTTTCCTCCCAGAGATATGTCTGTTCAGATGCACATTGTGGATCATATTTACATCTCTGCTGGCTCCATCTGTAGAGGTGAACCTTGCCCTGTCTAAGGGCTCTGACTTCCATGTAAAAGACTGAAAAGGAGGAGAAAAAAGAAAGAAAGGGGGAAAAAAAGGCCCTGGCCTCAGTTGGCTTCTCCTGCTTGTCCTCTGTTGGCTCTTCTGAGACAGGTCCCAGTGGAAACGCTTGTGAAGCAACTCCAGGTGGCTGCAGTTTTCAGCCCGTGTGACACAGCAGCTGAAAACCTGTAGCGCCTCAGGAGCTGCTTCCAGCCAGATGCTCAGTGCCCCCTGGAAGAGTGGGGACAAAGGGTGGCTCAGGTGGGTACCATCTGCAGGTTTCTTTTTTTTTGCTCCTTCCCCCAAATCTGTTGTGTGGTCAGATTCCTGAAGGAAAACAGGTGGGGTTTTTTTTATCCTTTTCTGGGGGCTTTTTTCTTGGGGGAGCACATGTGTGTGTCCTTCCCGTGCAGGTGCCCGCATGCATACGCATGCCTTGGGTGTAGCTGGCAGTGAAAGCTGCCACTCACCAAGTTTGATGTTGTCCTCACGTTACCACCACTGTTAAATGCGTAATCCTGCCACATCCACCCTTCTGCCCCCCTATCCCGATGCGGGGAGGGGGAAAAAGAACCCAACAGTTGATGGTGGTGACCACCTGGAGGAGGTGGAGGCTTCAGGTGGTGAAAAGCTGCTGAAAAGGGCACATCTTACCCCGAATCCCCAAATAGAATAGCTTCCTTTTGGATCGGTGAACCCTGAATTGCTTTGGGGGTTTTTGCCCCTTCCCCCCAGTGCTCACTGGTTTTGTCACATGGGCTGTCCACACCTTTTGTTTCCCAGATGACTGTGCCTTGTGCGTGTGACCCCTGCCAGCCTCCTGCCGCCTGCGGGGTACCTCGCGTAGCCTTTGAGTGTACAGCGTAGCTCGGGAGGACCTCTCTGTTTGGGGAAGAAACTCCTTCACAATTCATTTTTGCAATAAAAGAACCTCTTTATAGTTCCCAGACATCCTTCAGCCAAAAATGTTTTAGTGGTATGGTGAAACTTTTTTCCTCCATTTTTTTTTTCCTTTTAAAATCAGTGGTTATTGCTTACATGTTCCTGTAGATGATGCCACTTTTTTTAGTTTCTGTTCAAAAATGGGTAAGCAGTTCTGTTGGAGTGGGTTTTAACAGTACTGTTCGTTATAAGGATGCCTTAAGTATGTTGCAGAATTGATACAACTATCAAAGGTCATCTTTCCTGTTTCTGAAAGGCAGCATGATGTGCCATAAATGTTCTCACTACCACGTGAAGCTATTGCTTCCAGCAGGCGTCGGGCAAGCTGGTCAAAAATTAGGAGCAGAGCCACCTAGGAAACCAATGTCCACTGTTTTGGTTATTGAAAACAGTGCTGGATCCAGCCAAAAGTTCACCTTTCCCTAACAGGGTATTTCTCTGGCTATGTGGAGGCCTTTCTTAGATCAGTGTGGGGGTTTGAGTTGGGTTTTTTTTTTCTTGTGTTTTTTTTTTCCTTGGTTTTTTTTTCTTCTTTGTCAGTCTCTTCATGAATACTTCCATAAACTGTCTGTTTCAAATACCAACACAGCCGTGCTGCCGAAGGTCTGTTGCTCTGAGGGCCTCTTCCAGTGCCTCTTGAAGACAACGGTGGTGCTCCCGCTGGCTCGATGGCTGTTGGATCAAGCCTGAAATATTTTGAGGTGGTTTGTGTTTGGGAATTTAAAGCCAACCTTATGGGTTTTTTTTAAAGCACAAACACTAGGAGAAAAAGTGTTGTGTTGGGGTTTTTTGCTTGGTTGTTTTTTTTTTCCCCCAGTTACTTCAGTTTAAAAAATTATTTATTTCTTGAAAGGGAAGAAGAATACTCTGCTGCATCCCTGCTTTGTGTGAGCACCCATTAGCCTACACCCGTAACAGGGCAGCACGTGTGCAGACGTGTATGTCTTCTGGATGTCACAAGTGGTGCATTAGCCAATTAAAACTGTTATCGGATGTGTTACTGATGGATAGCAGGGGTAAAACTCGCGATTTCAAAGAAAATGAAGTACCAGCGCAGTGGTTCTTAGGATTTTGGAGTGTGGAGGTACGAATGCTTGGTGGAACTGCTTTTTGCTCACGGGTTTGCTTTTGTACCTTGATGGAAAACTGCCAAGAGTGGAGTTTGTGTCAATGTGAAAACGAGGATTCGGCTACACAGAAATAGTGTTAGCAGCCTGGGATTTTGCTCGGTGCCATGATTTCATTTGCATGCTGTTGAAGAGGGGTGCTATTGGGCTCCCGCTGAAGGTGGCTGCAGCTTCTCTGTAGCTTCCAGTGAAAGCTGGATCGAGGTCCAAGTAGTCTGGAAAGTGCTCCATGGTTTGGTTTGGTTTGGTTCTGAATTATTTTTTTGCCTCAGATGACATTTGAGAAGGTTAATACTTACTAGGAGTGTGGCTGTGCTGCTGTTAACCCTGAAGTTGTTGATGACTACTTCAGAATTTCGGAAGGGATGGGGTTGGGATGCTAACACTGCATTTAATTACCATATGCAACAAGCAATAAAACCATACTAATCTGAAGTTAGTGGTGAAAGCTGCATCCATCCTTACAGCTTTTAGCCTGGGAGAACTGGAATTGTGGAAGGGGGGAAGTAATGGCAGCCTTTCCCCAGGACGCAGAGCACCTTCATGCTTTGCCGTCTTCTCTCTCTCCTTCCAAAGGAGAAGGCAGACGAGCAGTGCTCCTGGACCTGTTCTAGCACGTCGTCCCATGCCTCTGCCCGTACGTTTGGGCAGGCAAAGGCTTCATCTCAGTTGCAGAGCACCCCTCTTGGTAGTGGGAGAAGAGCTGCCCTTCCTTTCGCTTACATATCTAGCATCGGGTTTGGGTTTGCCACCTCAGTTAGAGACCCTGGTGTATATAGTATAAATGGAGTATAATTAAAAGTTATTTTGATTGTTGGGTTTGGGGTTTTTTTGGTTTGGTTGTTTTTTTTTGTTTGTTTTGTTTTGTTTTTTTAGTGACATATGTAAAATGTTCATGCCAATGATTGACTCGGATATATTTTGGCAAGAAAAGTATTAATGAACCACATTCAAGTCTTTAAATACAGTGAAGAAGTGTATGAGAGTCGTGTATAAGGGAGGCTGCTCTGTTCAGGATAAATCTGGTGTGAACACTCTACAAACCTGTATTGGCCTTTCAGATTCCAATACTAAATTACTGCTTTTGTGAAAGTCACATCAAACGTTTTAAAATCCGACTGTAAAGTGGAAGTTATACGGTTTGCAAATTTTCATCAGCCTGAAAAGTAAGTACAAGCTTTGGTTAAAGCAAAGTACACTCGTACATGTTAATAATGGTGTAGTCAAAATATTTATTGAAAAGAAAAGGTAGACTATTTTAAATGTTGCACCTGCCATTATATCTTAAAGCACATTCTTCACACCTAACTGCCAGTGCCATTATCAAGTCTGTTTTATAAGTGTACATTTCTTCAAACTAAAAAGTGCATAATTAAAAGTATTATGTTACTGCCATATAGTGATATAAAACATTTTATAATTGCCAATTCATTGTAACTATTATTTATTTAAAAATGAATTGTAAGAATGCTTTCTGATCAAATGAACCAGAGTTGTTTTAAAACCGTTCCCATTAGCTTGTTTCTAATGTAGCATAAGCAATGTCCTTGGGTTTGTTTAGAATAATTTTGCCAGTAGGTGACCAATTCTAACCCGTTTTCCTCCGGTTTAGTCCTTTACCTGTTTTAAAGACTATTTACAGAAGTTTAGTTTTTTGTATGCTAATCTCTGTTAATTAAAATGTTTATAAATTTTATTTTTACCAAAGAGATGCAATTCATTATGACAAAATATTGCAGAATAAACTTTGTTTTATAACATTTGTGACTTTTCTGCCCACATTTTTCATTCAGATGATCAAAGGGGCTTTTCTAAAATAAACAGCATTGCAAACAGAAAGCGCTGTGTTCTCTCTTTATCTACAGACCCTGGTTCTGGTCTCAGGTGATGCTCTGAGTGCTCCACCTTCCCATTTAAAGCTCTCCCATGAGACTGGACTAGGGTAAAAAGCCAAATGTGTAATTCACCGTAGGCTGGGTAAGGTGGCTGCATGCATGTGGAGGTCGTGTAAAATACCCTGCCAACCCACAGCAGGATTTGCTTGCAGTCAGGTTCACCCATAGCTGGCCCATAATGTTGGAAGAGCATCTAACAAAGGCAAGATTTCACCCTTTAACCTGGAACTCAGGGAATGTTTTGACATCTTGGAAATTGCTGAAGTACTACTGTGTACCTTTTGCCCTCCTGTGCAAAAGCATTTGTTTAAACAGAAATTAATCTTTTTCTGATGAAATTATTTCATTAACTGTAATTATTTACAGTTCTGTATCCATATTGTGGCGGCCAAGTTGCTTGTATGATACTCGAAGATCAACGGCGTGATACGGGACAGGTAATTTACAAAAATGTGTCCCTGGATAAAGCTGCACGGGTCTTGTTTGGTGGTTGTTTCAGTGTTTACTTTCTTCAGATATGATTTATGGTGTCTGTTGGGCCTTACGGAAAGCACACAGGTGGGAACTTCACTAGCAGGAATGAAACAGTCCCCATCCCACTTTCCACTTGCCTTGGCTTGTGGCTCCCAGGCCAGCTTTCCCCTCCCGTGCACGCACACACATGCGCACTCCCGATGCCTAAGAGGCAGAAGTACTAGAGGAGGAAACAAGATGTGACATGATGCTTATCTCTCTTAAAAGCAGACATTCTATTTTGATTTTTTTTTTTTTTAACCTACTAGTATCACTGAGTGAAGCTTCCTCTGTAGGATCCGATGGAAATGCAATTTCCTTTTGCAGTGAAGTGATGTGGAAGACTTTTAACAAAGATTTGTCTCCGTCACCGTGTGAAATAAAATTTAAATCACAAATTACAGAATATATGTGCGCTATTAACATCTTTGATTTAGTGTTCGTCTTAATATACTGATAAGAGAACAACTGCTCTAATTAGTTTGGACAAAATCACAGCTATGTATCATATGTTAATGATATCTTTCTAATTGTTATTCACTATATTATGCTAAGAGAGCCTTAAGTTCATTGTTAAATTTCCCAAGAGTGTTTTCCTCTGTTACGACTTTGCTGGAAATTACCCTCTGTACGGAGCCACAACTCTAGAAATAAAGCATTAACTGAAGCAATTACCCACTTATACCAGCTGTATTTTAAGGATATTTGTTGAGGAAATACCTAATAGATTAGATGTATTTGGAAAAAATGGCTGTCTAAATTTATCACAGAATGTGGTTATACTTTCACAGCTCTTGAGTTTCCAGTTACCTGTAAGCATTGTTAGTTTGGACTGTATGAAGAGTGTGCTGGTATGAGATGGCAGAAGACCTTGTTTCAGCTTGATAGTCTGGAGAGTGCTGTAATAGGGTTTCTTGTGCTCCCTTTTCTTCCGGAAGGCTCTCCTGAAAGCTACCTGCTCTTACAGTTATAAACTTCTTACAGCTAACATAAGATTATTAACTACCCTCTGCCAGTGTTAGTTTAAACAGCTCTTCGTTAAACATCAGAGTGTTTATTTTCCTATTGCATCAGTACAAAAGCAATCACTTCCCTCCTTAGGCTCTTGACTTGTTAAACAAACCAAGATTATTTAGTTTCTGTTGGGAGGACATGATCTTCATTCCTCTTAACCACTTCTCTCCACATTTGAATTCATGAGAAAAGAGCTATAGACACTCTTCTAGGGTGCTGGTGCCTTTTGTAACCTGGCCTTAATATTTCCCTGACTTTGCAGCACCACTCTTGCCTGGCATGTCCTAGGCTTGTCATGACCTTCACCCGGTCACATACAGTCGGCTAATCCCGCTGTCAGCTGATGTGTCCCTGCCTTTGTTGTCCTCCATCACTGCCAAGCAGTGAGGCCCCAGTTGGTGGAAAAAGTTGGTAGTTCGTGACCTGGAACTTGATTTAATGAGATCTGTCCTGATCCCAACTCTTTGTGATCTCTCCTGGTAACCTTCCTGCTCACCAGGAACTCCTTTTTGGCACAGCCTGTCCAAATAAAGGAAGAAGAACAAGATTTATCAGCTGTTCAGCTCTTTTTGCAGTTATCTACAGGGTTGGGGATTTTTGTTGTTGTCTTAAAACAGTGGGGATAGACCAAAGGTGTCTTTGCCTCATGCCTTAATAAGAGATGCTACATTTGCCACTGTCACGCTTCATTTGAGTCATGGGAATGACTGCCTTCAACCAAGTACTTGCCTGTGCTCTTTCAGTGTTGAGAGAAGGACATCCAGCTCTCAAAACCAGGTACGCCTATCCGAGTGTGGCTTTTATGCTGGTTGCTATAATCTCTTGTTTCCATAGCATCTTGACTTGAGGCAGCATATGAGATTGGGCTGAGTATCTAATTTCTGTATCCATTTCAAAGGCGCTGGTGGCAGCAGTTAAGCACTCGAGGTATTTTCATGCCTGGAAATGCAGGTTGACCCCTATCAGGCCAGCCTCAGAAGTGCTGATGTGCTTATGGGCTTTGCAGGTGGCAGGCAGGTGTTCGAAAAAATCTCTGTAGGTGCCTACATCAACCTTGACACAGCATCACTTTTAAGAATAGATTTTGTGCCTCAAAGGCTTTTTTTTAATTTATTTAATTAAGTAGGTATCTTGGTTTCTTGCTAAGATCCAGCATGTTCCCAGTTGTTTTAAATGCTAAAATTAGCTCAGCAAACTAAATTTTCATAAAGGTACATTTTATTCTCTCTCACAAGCTTTGTGCATGTTTTCCGAACTGCCGGCGGAGGTTTCCATGCTCTGAATACACAGTCAGACCACCACAAATTACAAGCATTTTGCTTTTCTTTTGGCTCCGAGTAATTGGAAAAGATTAAAAATCCACCTGTTGAGCTTGATGACGGGGTGCTGGCTGAAATGACCTGCTGTTCCGCGCAGACTCCGTGAGCCCATCCACAGGGCAGGTAAGGTGTAGGCAGAGCTGAGCCATTTCAAAAGAAAAGATTTTTCCTTAAATCTGGGTATTAACTGGAGTGCGATCGTGTTGGATGCTACCTTAAAAAATGGATGCTGCCATGCTGCATGATGTCACCTTGACCCAATCATAACCCATTTTCTGTGAGCATAATAACGTTAACTCCCCGGAGTAGCATCCACTGAGTGACAGCAGCATCCCATGCAGCCGTTGCTAAGCGACAAGATTCAGCTTTCAGCAGGATCTAATTTTAAAGTATTTAACCCTAGATCTGTCAAGGTTCATTATTTCCGATGTGGTTGTTAATCCCTACTTGTTGGTGTCCAACTTCACAAATACCTTGCCGCTGGTAGCTTTGTTTTATCACATACTGGGGCTCGTAACGAGAAGTGTAAGCACCCTGGGCAGACCTTGATACCAAATTTCATTTTACTGCTGATCTATGCACAGAAATATGGGATGCAATTAGAGGTGGAAAATAGTGCATTGTCATTCTGTGGATCTTCCTGGTTTTGCTGGCTCCTGCAAGTGGCTTGCACCTACTTTCTTTCTAAGGAATGCTGGTTTTCAGCCACATGAATGCTTATGGACGGGTAGCTGGCAATAACAATTAAGCTTCAATTTTTAGTAATACTATGTGTCCTTTTACGTTTGGCAGATTTTCATCTAGGCTAAGAAGCCTCTCTTCTTATCTAAACCATTCCAAAAAACCTGCTATCATTTTGAAATTTAGGGGTGTTTTAATACCGGAAAACTTTAACTCTTCTAAATCATTACATAGAATATTTACAGATCATGATGAAGTTTCACAGAAAAGCTTCACAGATAATTTTTTTTTTTATTATTAAATACGTTTTCTACATATTACTTCTTTCTAAAGTGTAGAGACCTGGAAGCGTACTCCCATATTTAAAAAAAAAAAATAAAATCTGACCAACTGTGTCATTCCTTGATTAATTACTACACATGTCCCTGTAAGTGCACTCAAGTTCACTGCTTCTTAAAGGTACATGATATTTCACTCAGCTGAAATAATGCTGCTCTTACTGATCAGCATCATAAACAAAAAAAAAAAAAAAAAGGGAAAAAAAAAACCAACCACTGAGGAGTGCACAACTCCCCCCATTAAATGCAGCAAAATACAAAGAAAAAGAAATTGGAAGATTCACATTTTTAAAAACACTAATATAGATCATCTCAGCCTTGTAATCCCCCCTAAGATTCCTCCTCCTCCCCCCATTGTTAGGATTCAGAACCGGCACCACGTTGCTCCTCATGCTGTTTCTCCTTTCCAGTTCCTACTAATCCGCAAAGACAAACGCGTCTCTGCCAAGGCACTTTTTCAGCAGCCAATATGATCATAATACTCCCTTGCTGCCTTTTGATCCTCCTGAGGCGCCCCCCCCTTCCACTGCTTTAAGTTCACGTTTCCCATCGCCAGGCTTGTGATGTACCAATAACTGTCTATCGCTTTCTCCTTCCACATGGTGTCTTGTGCCTTCTCCCTGTGCTCTGCCGGTGAGGAACCCTGCCCTGTGTCTCCTCCATCCCTCTTCTTTTTCCACAGCAGTCTTTACACACCAAAGACCTGGCTCCAGCTCGTTCCAAAAATCCAAGTTATTTCTGGAGGTGCCAGAATCCTTTTAAAATGAAAAATAAAAATGTTCATGAATCAGAATAGTTCTGATTAAAATGTTTCCTAAACTACTGGTAAATCTTCCAGCTCTCTCTCCCTTCTCTGCTCATGTGTCTGTCTCCAGAGATTTGAGAAGATTAAGACAAACCTATGCCATCTTTGCTGCAGGTAACAGCTCCTGCTCCATTGATGTTACTTGCATGGGCGAGTCAGGACTTCTTTCAAAGGCTTGCAGGTCTGTGTCCACAATGGTGTATGTGAAAAAGCATCCACTTTGCACTGTGCGAGCTTCCTAATGCTCCCTCTCCATTCAGCCTTTTATCCTTCTCTATGAGATCGGACAGTTTGTCTCCCAGGATTTAATGTACATTGCTTCTATTTTTCTTCCTCCAGCAAACATGCAAGGCTGTAGAATCGGAGCGCAGGCAGCCTTAGCTGGGCCAATGTGTCTCAGCTACAGCCCCTGCAAGCATGAAGAGAAGCAAAGCAGGAAATGAGGCTGCAGAAGATGTGTAGACCTTCAACAAAAGATGGCAGAGCTAGGGAAAAGGGTTCCTTTTCCTAGAAGAGGGGGAATTCTGCATTTATTTTTAATTTTTTTTTAAAAGGGGGAAGAAACGTAAACCTTTTCAGCTGTTACTACATTCTGCTGTTTTATGGAGCGAATATCAGTAAGGATTTGCTGTGAAGATGCAGAAGTTGCTGCTGTTGCACCAAGGGCTGGTACGTGTTGTACCTGAGAGGAACGTGAGCTGCAAAGTCAACTCTGAATTATCGCAGGCAGCTGCCTGCTCAGTTTTTCCATCTTCTTGTTCTCAGCAATTTCTTTTCTCACAAAGGCGCCACTCCCCCAGCCATGCACACACCCTATAGATGACTCAGGCTATTTATCCTATGGGCTGGGAAGGGACGCAAGAGACAAGGGAGACTTGTTTTAATTTCTATTTTTAAATGCTATGGAAACACTGAAATTATGATAATGAAGACTGCAAATAATTAAAAGAAACTGTTCTGTGAAGTGCATATCTGTACACGCATCTACTTTTTTTTTGAGTACTTGGCTTTTTTTTGTTTCATCAGAACAATCAGATTTTGAAAGAGGTGAAAGGTTATATATAACAAACAGCTTGCTACAGAGTCACCATGAGAAATAACGAGCACATATCATGAGCACATATCCTGCTGTTCGTACTTGCCGTTGCTACGATAACAGAAACAAAACACCAGTTTAGGGTGTTTGCAGCTTCTGAGGATGTGGTTTATGCATTGCTCGTGATAGCCTGCTGGCTGAAGATGGCTCCCTTTCAATAATTTTTTAATTTTTTTCCAGATCTTAGAAACCTTTTTGTTGTGAATACTTGTAAGCATGTATGTAATGACAATGAAGTTTATTTTCCCAAAGCACAGAAAACATTCTGTGGATAGTTCAAAATACCTTCTTTATTTCTCTACCTGCTCCTGTTCACAGGGTATGTGAGTACAAGTTCTGACTAATCAGACAGAGGGAAGGCACTGTTTGAGCAGGGAAGGGAGGACAGACAAGCTTGAAAATAGAGCACAGCAAAACAATCACTGTAACTCTTAAATAAATTATTTGTCTTGAGACCGCATCTAAAATTCAACACCCATCATACTAGCTGCTGAGCACAGACATAAGGACAGCCTCTGTTCCACTGTATACCCTCTGCTCTCCATCCTCCCCCGTGAGAGCCAAGCCAAGCAAAACCACTGTGACCCTCGTAAGGGATTTCTTTGCTCAACCATCATGTTCTAGCTTGCATTAAGTTCTGCTGCCTTAACGTCTACACGTATTCCCGTGGGTGGATTTGGAGAGGGTAGTATTTTAGGGGTCCTGTGGCAACCACTCCGCACTGCCTGGCATTCTACTCGCTTGACCTCTCTCACTCTGAACTTCTGATGGCAGGATCAGTCCTTTGCAATTACATACTGAGTCACTGACAAGGAAGCATTACGACACCATGCTGCAGCAACACACATTGTGTGTCTCTTTGGTGCAGTGCTCGGACAACCTTGCTCTCTAGGGAGAGATGAGTATTAAGAAAGCGCTCGCAAGGAAACAGCACAATAAAGACATTTTTTCACAGCTGAAAGTAGGGGAAGCAGCACTACAGCTGCAATGACAAATCAAAAGGCTGAATCCGAGAATTTCCTATGAGGAAGTTAAGAAAAAAACCCAAAACAAGCCACATAACTTCTGTTAGCTGTATTGTTTGGGAAATTGACTCAGGCTGTTTACTAAGCACCACCATTGAATGGTGATAAATTACAACATGGTATGTTCCTAACAGCATCGGGATTCCAGGATCCCTGACAAACTGGGTAAGACAGGAGCGCTGTAAAATACAAGAGGCTGGCCTGATGCTTAAAATACATTGAAACAGAGCTGTTCTGATAAGCCTAAAAATCCTGCAGTCAGCTGTCAGTCTAACAGCCTTTAAGCAGTAAAAGCACCCGTATCTCTTGATTCACTCTTGATCCACTTGCGTTTTAAGAAACTGGCGTTACCTCCTATGATAAATGCCCTATATAATGTACATTTGGATCGCACCACTCTGTGTTCCTCCACCCTGAATGCTAGCTGCCCAGTCAGAAACACCGTTGTTGTCAGTGGGAAAGCAATACATTCTGCTACAACCAGGCACTGTAATTCCCTCGGCTCCCTTTCCCAGCTTTCAGCTGTGAAACCTCTCTGCCAGCATTCACTGCACCAGATACAAGGAGAAATTTTTATCACAAAAGCATCTTTGAACACAGTACAAACCAGGAGCACTGTATTTTGCAAAGCATGTTCAAAGCATTTCAAGCTAACATTTCATAAAAGACATATCCTAGAAAATGCAAACCTAAAATACAGGCTTAGAATCAATTGTAAAGGTTTTTAATAATTTTCTAGTATAAAATTTACTGCACTGATGTGTGAGGATGTGTGCACACCATGCCAGGTGTGCTGCTGTTAACCTGGTGTGCTGAATGTCAACTGCAAACTCCATTTACTTCATTAAGAACTTCCGTAGGGAATACAAAATGGAGTGGGAAGAGTAGCCTGTTGTGGCTGTAATGTTAAAAACCAGAGCTTCCTTATTTCTTATTCCACTATTACTATTTCAGCTCTTCTGGTCACACAGAACGGCAGCAAGATCATTTGGATGAATAGTGACAATATGTGTTTTGCTTTTTTTCCCCTTTTAGCTTCCTAAAAATCTGCAGTCTCTGTTCTTGCAATATGGATCAGCGACATGTCCTCCAACATTAAGACTTCCTGTGGAGATACAAACATATTTACTAATCTGGCCACCACATCACATTTAGTGCTTGCCAATTCCACTACTGTGATAAGCAAAAGAATAGCACACACCGTCAAACCCTCAAGACTAAGGAAAAGGATTAGCCCCCATTACTGGCACCTACTGTCTACTCCTACTTAAGAGAAACAAAGGGAAAAGGAGCTAAGAAAATGGTGATTTAGCCTCTCTAGCACTACCCACTACTGAGGAAAGGCTATGAAGACACCATGCTGAAATCAAGTGGAAAAAAATGATACCATGGAAACTGAACAAAAATAATAATTTGCTCTTACATCTCTATCCTAGAGCAGGAAGCCCTTAACCTGCAAATCACCAGCTGCTCAGCATATACTGGTGAAGTATCATCACATTTTTGCCTCATTATTCTTTTCCTTACACATCTGTTCCCAGGCATTTTCAGCAACAAAATCCTGCATTGGCCGGATATCTGGCAGGAGCAAATACACCTATTATGATGTCTTCAGATTCTGCTTAAAGAGTGCTGATAGTATAGACACATTTTAATGTTTGGAAAATCGGAGGATAAAGAAGAAAATAAGAGATAATCAGCACAGTCTAAGCGATCTCTAAAGGAGGCTGGCTGAACACGGGGGAAGCTTTGAAACAAAGGGCCCTACAGGCAGGAGGCAGCAGGAAAGCCCCCCCCGCCCCTCCCCAGGGAACCACAGGGTGCAGCTACTCAAAACGACCCCCCCCGACTGTGGAATTCGTGTTTCTGCGGCTGGAGAGCAAACTGCCAGCGCTGCAGTGACAGGATTTACTCGTGTTCGCCTTCGTTAGGATACAGCGGCACTAAACGTGGAGCACAGCCGTAGTGGCGGAAAACCAAGCGCCAGCACCAACGCAGCCCATCCCTGCCACTCGCTGTGAACCACCAGAAATTACTTAACCGCCTTTGGTTGCACTTTTTCACCTCCGAATCTGCAACAAATGTATTTGCCCCAGCGCATCCCGGGGACGCCCCGCACTGCAGCAGCCCGCCCCCGCCTGAGGCGCGGGGTCCCCCCGGCCAACGGGGCCGGCCGGGCGGCTGCGCCCCGGGGTGCTCGCCCGCCGCCGCCGCAGGCCCAGGCCCGGCGCTCCCCCTAGCGTCAGCCCTGCGGCGGCCGCGGGGGCTGAGGGACCGGCCCCGGCACTCAGGGACGGCGCCGAGGCCCCGCCCGCGATCGCGATCCCCCGACATATCCCCACCGCCCACCGCGCCCCCCCGGGAGGAGGTGGGGGGGGAGGGGGCTGCCCCCGCAGTGCTTTTTGGCCGGGGTGGGGCCCCGTAGCGTCGAGGCCGCGCAGGCCGCGGCGGCTGTTGCTATAGCAACAGAGGAGGGCGGTGGCGCGCGCCTCGCTGCTGGGACGTGACCCCTTTATGGCCCCGCCTTCCTCCGTGCCGCCATCTTGGAAGTTGCGTCAAGATGGTGGCGCGGCAGCTGTAGGCTCCGCCCCCTGCGGCGTGCGTGGTGACGCAACCGCGCTGTCACCTCCTGAACCCGGAAGTGCGTCCTCTCTCCGCGGGAGTGCCGAGGCAAGCCGAGCCCAGCCCAGCCGGTGGCGGGGAGATGGCGGCCGCGGCGGAGCTGCAGGGGAAGTACCAGAAGCTGGCTCAGGAGTACTCCAAGGTATCAGGCGCCGCAGCCCGGCCCCGATGCCGCCTGGCCGGTGCCGCCCCCCGCCAGCTGCTGCCTGCGCGCGGGCTGCCGGCCGTTACGCGCCTAACGGCCGCCGCTCTGAGAGCACGAGGCCTTCCCTGGCCGACCCACCGGGCTGCCCCTGCTGTCGGTGGGCCTGCCCCGCTGCCGCCCTGGGGCCCCGGGCGCCCCCGCCCAGCCCGGCTGCCCTCAGCGCTGCGCTCCGGCCGGAGCCGGGGGCTGGTCGGGGCTGAGGCGCTGGTTTCTGTGGCAGGGTGAAGCGTTTGGCGCCCAGAGGCTGCCCCGTTTCTTGAGGGTGAGGTGGAGGCAGGCTTGGGCAGGCAGGGCAGGTGCCAGGCTGCAGGTGCCGGAGGACCACGGCGTTGCCAGCGCTGGCTGGGCCAGCCGGTGTGAGCGGCAAAGTGGCCTTGTCTGCAAAGCATCCAGTAGGGCAAGTAACGGGTTCGGCTACACCAGGGAAGTGAACCCAGCAGCCCTTCCCCTTGCTCCTCCACTTCGGGCATGAGGCTCAGTGAGCTTTCTGGGTGTGAACAGTCGTTGAGGTCTTAGTCTTGTATCTTACCCACAGACTCGTGAGTTTGCTGTGACCGGTGGGTGAGGGTTCGGCAGTGTTATGGGCTGCAGTGTCTTGGAAGCAAGGACGCTTGATTCCACACTTACCTCTTGTCTGTTCCTGTTCTTCTGCAGCTGCCTTAGGTGACTGCATCCCGTTTCTGGTGCTTAACAGAGTATTTGCAAAGACTTCTGGCCTGTACTGGAGAATGCCTTTCCTTTCCAAGGTGCTCCAGATGATTTCTTAAATGGTGGAGCATCGCTTAATACAGAATTTTTCATTCCTGTTTCCTCACTGAAAAGGAGACTGTTGGTCTTGAATAGCACAGTTATTCAACAGCTTTGGGAAAGAAAGCCAGCACTTTGTTGTTGTGTAGCCCAGCATCAGAGTGCTTGGCACAAGGCACTTGACTATATTTGAGACCTCTCCCTAGATCACAGAAGAATGTGTCTTTAAATACTATTCTCCTTGGAAATGTTAGAAAAAACCCGATACAGAATCTAAACTGTTCACAGATGTTTTTTTTTTTAATAATTTCACAAAATAATTTTAAGAAAACTAAATTCACTTTGGGGCTTCGTAGATCAAAGAGTTCATATTTCTTGTTGCTTTCTACAGTGGCTCGCTGTACCTTGGAGATTGAAAGTGGCTCAGAATAAGGTAGTTGAGGGACTTTGCTGCTTGATTCCCAAATGAAACTTTGAAATGTGGACTTATGACTATAGCTTCTAAAAGTTCCAGCTGCTGCATCCTCTTTCTTTTGGTATCATGGTGTCCAAAAACTTTTTTGAACTTCATCTTGCAACTTTCAGCCTGTGATGTTTCATTGGTTCTTTCTGGGAACTATTTTTTGGTCTCATCCCCCTTGTGAAACAACTCCAGGGCATTGTGGGATCCCCTTTGCAGATAACACTTTTTGTGCAAGTGATCAGCTGTTCAATTGGCTGTTTATTGTGTGCAGGTGAAAACAGAGAGTAGCCCTGGGAAGCTGTTTGTCTGTTCGCTTAGTTGTGTTGTGGAAGCTGAGGAGAGAGGTAGACAAGAGTTTGATAGACTCAAGGAGTGCCAAGGGAAGTACTTGCCAAAGGATTGCTTTCGCTCTCTGTTCACAGAGCAGTCATGAAGAAGGATGTGTGTGTTGAGTCCTTTCTTCCCCTCGAGTTGCAGCTTCTGGCTCTCTTGCACAACCCTGATAGAAGTATTAGTCAAAAGGCTCTTTCAACTTGTGACAGCCTTTGGTGGATCACACTTCAGCTTGGTTATCTCAGTGCAGCACAGTCGAGCTAGTTCATTCATTGCACCTGATGTGGTCCTGCATTAGTACCTGTGGCAGAAGGAAAGATGTAGAAAACTACTGCACTGCTTTTTCTTGCTAGGGAAACCCTGTGCTTGGAAGTTTTTCTGTGGTGCTCTTACGAGTTCCTTCTCTTGCCTTTGTAATACCTGAGCAGCACAGTGGGAATACTGCCAGGGCAAAAGCCTGTGCTTAGCAATGTCAACTGACTTGACTTTTCACATATATTCAGTCCTCGGATGGAAGATGTTAGCCACTGCTGTTTTACACTGAGTCTTGCCTTTTATGCTTCTGCCAAAGGTATTCCCAAACACTATAGAAACCCTTTTCATTTATATCTGCAACAGCTGGACTCAAAACATGTCAAATGAATACAAACTGCTATAGAAGAAACCAGGATTCAAGCAATTATCAAGGAATGGGAAGATGGAACTGTTGGTATCCTCATTGCTGCAGGGTAGAGGTAGTCTATGAAGTGACTGGGAAATAGGTTTGAGTATCACTTTGCACTGCAGTGATTTTAGCTTAGATTTGTGAACTACATAAGTCAGTCTTAGAGGGATTTTTCTTCTATGCTTTTTATGCATTTTCCTGAAGTGTATGTCAAGCTGTTTTCTCTGGATCATCTGCTGCTACTGGCAATTTTTGCATTAGATTATAGTTAAGCTCTTCTTGAATTGATACAGATTTTGATTTATTTTGAGCCCCGCTTATGTTCCAGAACCAGTTGTGAGCGGTTTTGGGGAAAAGAGGGGAGAGACAGAAATAGCACTGACTATGAGCAAGAACTTGATTAGTCAAGGAAGAAGTTGCAACTTTTCCATATTTGTTCTTCAAACGTTAACTGTATCTACGTAACTAATCTTCCAAGATATTTATTAAGAGTTATGCTGTATTTGACCAAAATATTCAGATGGTAAAGTAACTTCTTATTTTGTGACAATTCAGGATATGAATTGGATACTATTTTCAGCCTGATACCACTACAATCCACCTGAACAGAATACTTTAAAAAGCATGCCCAACTGGTGCTCTCATGAGAGAACATGATGCTGTATGCACATTCTAATGAATGGCTTTTATTTATTCCTTTGTCTTGAATAGTTACCAGCATCTCTTATTTTTCAGCTTCGAGCCCAGAACCAAGTGCTGAAAAAAGGGGTTGTAGATGAGCAAGCAAACTCTGCTTCTCTGAAGGTAATCTCTACAAACTGCTCACGTCAGATGTATTAAGCTGTGACAAAATAGGTAAATGGGAAGGGTAAATGGGGAATACTTTTACTCAAAGCATTGTGATTAAAAGAATAAAGAAGGAACTTGATCTAGTAAAATAATTTCTGTTCTGCAACTAGTCTTCATTGTTTTCTGGAGGTGCTGACTTTGTAAAAGTGGAAGGTTGCTCCTTGATGATTACCTTAAAGAATGAAATATGTACTTGAGTGTGACCTGTGGGCAGCTCAAGGAATTGAAATTTGTTTTTTAGTTTAAAAACAATACTTTTTGTCTTTTCAGTATTCATATAGTGAAGAAAACAATTTTTTAATGTGGGTTTTTTTTTTAATGCGATACTTCTTATTAAAAGCAGTGTGAAAGTATTAAACTTTTTGGCCATTCAGGAGCAACTGAAGATGAAGGATCAATCACTGAGAAAACTGCAACAAGAAATGGACAGCCTGACCTTCCGAAATCAGCAGCTTGCCAAGCGGGTGGAGTTACTTCAAGATGAACTTGCATTAAGTGAAGCTAGGGGCAAGAAAAACAAGGTATGTGCTAAAGGCAAAAAAAGCGCCTCACCTGTCAATGTCTTACTCTGATTTCTATCAGTAGTTACTTTTTGTCAAGGGTTGAGCTAAATGTTTTTGTCAGAACCTGTGTTATTAACTGATGTTAGTGAAAATACCCACAAAACAGGTATTGATACATATAATATATGCTAAGTAGTTCTGTACTCTTCCTAGTGTATCAGCTAACTGATACTGAATTGCTATCTCCCTTTTCAGATATTTAAGTATTCAAACAGCTGGGAAAGATCTTGGAGCTTTGTGTTTAATCTACTGCTACGAAGAAAACTGATCACCCTTCATTTTCTATCCTCACCTCCTTGCTTTGTAATTTTAATGTCAACGGTTCACTCTTCAGCCTATGATAGTAGCTTTTCCTAGTCAGCTCTTACATGAATCTTGTCAAATGCTTTGAAATCTAGATTTTTAGCTGATATTCTGTATGTTATTTCAAAATGACAAAGTAATTCCAGTACCATGATCTTTCTCTGCCAAAATGCTTGCTGATTAAACCTGGCTATACCATGTTCTGTCTTAAGATCAGCCATATCTTCTGTAGGTAACATCAGAATTCCAGGAGTGATGTGTCTGGACCTGAATGACTCTCAAACATCCTTTTACTACCTTCCTCTTAAGAGGAAACCCCACTTACTGTCATCTTTTGTTTTCAGTTTGTTCCCAAAATGCTGTATCTGTAAAGACTGACACTAAAGAAATCATTCTACTGATGAGTAGTAGGATCATCTTACTTTCTCTCTAAACTCTTGTGCAATTTTTTGCTATCCAGTTCCTTGACAAGCAGTAGTGCCTCTGACTTAGATTATTCATACACTGTAGTAGATTGTTCTTCAAAATGCACTTTGACCCTTCTTTTATTTTGCATTATGTAACTTACTGCTTTGGTAGATGTTTCCAAATTTTGAAGGACCTCAGCTTGGCTTGAGTAGCTTTGCAAACCATTGTCACTGACTGTGTTTCCTGTCCAGCTGTCAGAATGCACAGTTCTGGTTTTTGGGTTTTTTTTTAAGAAGCGTTTGTGCTACCTTTTAAATATGTTCCCTTTTAGTTTTACCTATAGAGCATCATTGAGTGGAGATATGTTCAGTACAATGTACCTACTAAATTCTATATCTCTTAATTCAGAGACTTGCCATTGGGAGGCCATATAAATGGTATCTAAACCAATTTAAATAAAGATTTTCATACTTGATCTGTGTCAGGCTGCAGTTCTTCTAGAAGGAGAACATATGCCAGTATCTCAGGTGTTGTAGTTCATAGGCTGCCCTCAAGTGCAGAGGTGGCTTAGCTATGCTAGCCGTCCCAAGCGTTTGCCGTTTGGTGTTAAGCATGAACAGTCTCCCGGTTGTTTGGTGATGGGATTACCTTTGTGGACACTCGCTGGGGGTAGATGTGCCTTACACGCAGCTACCAAACCAAATAAGCCTGAGTGCATAGGGTTCCACGTTACTGACTGCATGAAATCATGCAAGATTCTAATGTCAGGTGGGCGTCTGCCCACAGGAGCGATTTCGTGTGTGGTGTCTGAGTAGAGGCTCTTCTGAGTCCTTTACTGAGTTAGCATTCTACCACTGTGCAGTAACAACAGTGTGAAGGAAAATGTGCTAAAAGTAGGCCTGTGCTGTGTGCAATATGCATGTGTTTCGATGTATTAATCAATGTAAGCAAGAGAGATACTCATGTGCCTCTGTTGGGAACTGGTGATGGGAAGTATTTTCATATACTTGGGGATGGGCTTTGGGATACACCCAGGGACTTGGAGGTAACAAATGCATTTTCTTTCTTTTAGAAAAGTACAGAATCCTCGTCTCAGTTGAGTCAAGAGCAGAAAAGTGTCTTCAATGAAGATCTTCAGAAGAAGATAGAGGAGAATGAACGACTACATATACTCGTGAGTGAAACTTTTAGCTTTTCTTTTTAGTTCAGAAAACTGGTCACATGAACAAAGAGAGAAAAAATAAAATGCCATCTGAAAACTAGTGGGTTTACATGCTTAGTTGTATGCAGAACAGTAGATTAGATCAGATAGCTTGTGTATAAAGGTGTTCGCTGGGCAAATGATAAAATATTTTGACTTCGGTTTCTTAAGACAGTATGTGGAATAACTCACGTAATACATGTTTTGTCATTTAGATTTTTAGCTTTTGGTGACGCTTCGCTACTGTACTGAAAACAACCATGTAGTTGATACTGGGTGGAAACTTCTTTTTACTTCACTGTTTCAGAATTGCCTTAAAGCTTAAAATATTTTCTGCAAGTTGCCATAATTAAGTCAGGAATTACTTTACCAAAATGGAATGCATTTCACTTTGGCTTAGAAAACTGAAGAAAAACCTTATGACTCAAGTTTAATTTTTCATGTGTCTGCTGTAAACTGGCAATGTATTTAAGGAATACTTGGTACTACAAAACCAATAAACATAAAGTACTTTGTTCCCGAATCTTTTCTCTGTAAATATCATTGTAAAATTTCAGTTTGTCTGAGGACTAGTACTTGTTGTTAACCTGGGCTGGCTGATGTAAGTGATCTAACTCATGGGACTAGATTCCATACTAAAATTAACTTTTTATGTGTTCTGCTTTTCTTTTAGTTCTTTGAAGCAGATGAGCAGCACAAACGTTTAGAAGCAGAGCTGAGAAGTAGACTTGACGTTTTGGAAACTGATGCTGCCCAGCACCAAGCTGTGGTGGACAGTTTAACAAGGAAATACACAGATACCATAGAAAAGCTGCAGAATGATAAAGCCAAATTAGAAGTAAGGAGTTTTTCCTTTACTTGCAAGTTTGAAAAGTTTTGAAATGAAATGTCTTGCTGTGTCAGCACTTACATTGTGAGATTATCTTCTTGCATAAAGATCAAGTCTCAGACACTAGAAAGAGAAGCTAAGGACTGTAGGCTTCGAACCGAAGAATGGTAAGTGTTTTTATTTAATAAATAAAAGATTGATTTAAAGAAATAACTGCTGTGAAAGATTAACTTTATTGTTTCTAGAGAATAATATCTTGAAGAAAAAAAAAAACCACAACAAAAAACCCCTAAGCCACCAAAGGCTTTGATAAAACCCAAAACACTGGGCAACAGCTGATTATCATCAAGACTGTGCAGGTCAGACCCCTTTTCCTTCTACTGGGTACGTAACTAGACAATAGGTTCCACAGGTTCAACTTTCAGTAAGAGCAGTTTTGTTGCCAGGCTATTTTAAGTAGCTGTGAAGCTGTTGAAAGCTTGAAGAATTTATTTGTAATGAAATGCTTAAAAAGTAAAGAAACAAAAGATTCATGAGTTTTTACAAACTGCTTCTCAAAACGAAGCTTGGGTAAGGTATGCTGAGACAAGTGATTGAAGACTTTCAAAAATCCCCCTCCACTCCAAAAGCTTCTTGAGCAGTGCTTTTGCTTCGGATATAACACGCTCACCTAAAATACGTGGAGGTTGTTGGAAACATTGTGGTGTTAGTTTTGGAGTATCTTCATTGTCTTGAAGACAAATTGTAGAAAATGCAAAGAAGTTGAGGACTGCGGGCCAAGTCAAATTAGGGTGCACTTCTCTGAAGTTCATTGTCAAGGTGCATTTTTAAAAGATATACGTGCAGTATAGATCTTTAATGTAATGGATAAAATACATAGTGAATGATAGATGAAGAGTTCCTTCTTTCAAATGATAACCTTGAAGCATATATTTTAATTATTTTGTTAAATGCAAAGGTACTTGAATTCCCGTAACTCCTCTAATACAGGTCAGGGTTTCAGAAAATGACTTGCAAAGGAAGATGAAAGCTATGTTTTGCCACTTTTTGCCTTTTTTCTGGTGTTTGGAAAACAGTGTAGTCTGAACTGAATAGTAGCAGATTAGAGCTAGTCTGTCCTGTTCTGTGATGACTGGATAATTAATGTCATTGTAAGAAATTGTCCCTACCATTTAAGAAGGGAGGGTTTTTAAATACAAAGCGTGGCACTTTTTTTTTGTTTTCAAAAAATAAACAGTGAAATCAGTACCTAATGAACACATGACAGAAGATGTCTGAGTACTGCTCTTCTGTTTTCCCCGCTCTTTCAAGGGGAAGGATCTGTTTGCCTCTGACACCCACACTTCATTTGGGAAAGCCAGGGCATATGAGACTTGACAGCCTGCATGCCTTGAAAATTAAAGGGCAGAATGTAAACCAAAACATACCAAACTGCTTGTTTGCTGTTCCTTTGTAGTACAAAAAGGAAATATCCACACTCCCGCAGTTTGAGTTTATTTTCTGTCATGCCCAATGCTACTGCGGTTTGTGCTGTACAGTTTCTATGTGGTTTTGGAGCTGCTCTTCAAGAAATAAGTTTGTTAATGTGCATGAGCTGCTCATTGGCCAGTTTCTTCATATCTTGCTTGTCTATTTTGGATTCTTTTTCCTTGTTAGTCTCTAACTTTCCATATATCAAATGGTTTTTTTTAAAAAGGAAAAAACTGTCGCTTTGATGCTTCCCCCCACCCTCCACTATATGTGCAGGAGTTCTAGATGTCAAATGGGAGGCAAAACAGTGAAGAATTTGGGGGCCTGAGTTGGGTAAGGTGTGGAATTTAGTCTGAATCAATATGCAGTAATCTTTGTTGATGTATGTATATAATATTGGAATATATTACTATTCATCATTAGAATGTATGCTAATGATATGAGTAATTTTAGTAACTTAGTTCCACACCTATATTCACAATCAAATCCAAGTGAAGCAGATCTAAAGAAAAACCACTTGAAAATGCATCAGGAACATTATTGCCAAGTCTTGTGGGAATGGGCTGTATCGTAGCAGTATTTCAATGTGGGGCTTTGAAAAGCTCGTAAGGTATTTCTGATAGTGGTGTGACAGTTAACTGAATTATCGACAAGTCACTACTTGCGTATTAGAATACTGCATCGGATATATAGTGACTAATTTAAAGGCCCTTTTGCATTCCCATTCAAGTTCCAGTAGAAAAGAATACCTTCATGTAGCTTATACAGTAGTTGCAGAATTGGAAAATAATGTAAAGATTAACTCTGAAGTTGAGCTTCTCAAGAATGGAACTTGGGATTTACGACAACTTGTTGCTTCTTCCACTGCACTTGTTAGGGATTAAAATACAATGTCATATATTGTATATGACCTAAAGGAGGAAAAATTATTCCTGCCGTCTTCTATCTGACTTCTAGAAGACAATTACCTGTACATTCAGGGGGTGCTTACGGTGAGCTGTGGTGTTGGTGATACAGATTAAATTTTAAAGGTTTACAATATGTGTGTGTGTGGTTTTTCGTTTGTCTTTTTGTTACTTAGCCAGCAACAGTTAAAGAATCTTCAAGCAGCTTTGGGCAGTAGACTGGAAGAATCTCTGTGCATAATCAATGAAAAAGTACCTTTTAATGACACAAGTACGTATTGCCTTGGTCTTGGTATCTTGTTTAATTTTGGGTATCCATCTGGAGGAAGTACTCCTTAGCAATTAAAATGTATTAGCTGTAAGAAATATTGGACATCTGAACAGATGCTTGGAGGTAATTGTAGTAAGTATTCATAATACTTGTCATAATCTTGTTTAGTTATCTTAAAAACTTGATACTTTTAATTTTCATTATAGATATAAATAAAAAATTACAGACATAAATAAAAACTTTTGAAGGCTTTTGAGTAATTTGCCACTTGTCTTGCTTAGTGTTGTCAGAATATCGTAAAAGGTGAAGGAACACAGTCAATTTAGTGATTTCTCCACAAAGATTTCTTTATTTACTCCTCTCAAAGCGTATTATTTTTGGCAAGGTATATTCAAGAGTTACAGGAAGTTAAGATGGGGATAAACTAGTGGCTGCAGAGATGTTGATTTGATGAGGCATTGCATTAATAATGATCCATACTTAGTGGGAAGTCTGTCAGCATGTCTCATATCTGATCAGAGAACACTCCAGCCTATTTCTTCTCCATGGTTTGTTTTGGACTCATTCATCTTTTCAGGGAAAAAAAGCCAACCTTTGAATTTGGGGACTTTTACTTGAAGCAACCTTTTTTTTTTTCTGCTTCCTTTCCGACTGCTACTAGATAAACTGAAGTGTGGAGTTTACTGTGAATTTAGGAGTGCTCAGCCTTCGCATTTTGTTGGTACAAGAATCGGTTGGTATGTGCCAGTATGTGTGTACTGGGTGCTTCTGTAAATAGCTTGAATGCGAGGTTGTACTGCAGGCAGCAGTCTGTACTGTTCTGCAGTGATACTAGGAGGACCTGGAATAGTGAGAAAGCTGAAAGTAGTGAAGCAGGAGCAGAGGAGTGAAAACAGGCTGTTGTATTTGTGGTAGGTTTTATTGGTAGTTTGTGCATTTTTCATTTAGTTTAAAATTTGATGACAATGTTTTGAATAGCCTGAGGTTCTCTAAAAGCTGATCTGGCGGGTGCCGCAGGGGTGAGCCTTCCAGTTCACTGGGCTGGCAATCCAGTGAGTCTTGGCTTAGAAACACCAGATCATCTTCTCTAGGAAATGTTGACTCTCATACAGCATGTTGTACTTGGGTGTTGGTGCCTTGAATTGGTACCCTTTTAACTCTGTCCTCTCACAGAGATCACTTTGCCTGATGTCTGCTGCCTATTACTTCTCTGACTTCTTTAGCTGATTTTTTTCTTTTGTTACAGGTGGTTACCATTGTAGCGAGAACTTGGAAAATAATTTTTCTGCTCACTCAGCTGCTATAGCATTATGTTTTTGCTTGTGTAGAAAAGACTGAAAAAATAGTGGACAGATCTTTAGTGATAGAATAATGAAAGTCAGGAAATGTTTGTCTGCTGTGAAATCCAACTGCCTTGCTGTAGGCTCTGTAGTGGTTTTAAGGGTAACTAGCAACTGGCTTCAGTTTCAGTAACAATCAAATGCCTTGTTGACTGTTAAGCATGATTTTGAGAGTAGAAAGATAACAAAAAAGTTTTTTGAAGCATTTACTTACAAGTAGGGTTCAGTAATTTTGGACAGAGTATTTTGTTCTGATTACAACTACCTTTTCCCATTTGTTAATTGCCAAATGTGAATGATACAAAAGGAATGAGAAACTAAGTTTCCTTTGTGTATAGATTTTAAACTACAGTGGTTGTTAGTCCATTTAATTGAGGATGAATGTGATCCCTTTTAAATCCGTAAGACTCTAAGCTTTCTAGGTACAAATATCCCTCTACCTCTTTAAACATTGTGCCTGCTTGTAATTGAGTAATCATTCTAGTTGCTCTGTAACTGGAACAGAACGCTGAAATATGTGGAAAGTACTTCCTATTCTAAATTATCAACAAATCAAGTGTATACAGGAGCATTTTTTTTGAAGTGCAAACCATTTTAAAAAGTACATTCATCTTGTTTGACAGTCCCTGGAAGGCAATTGAAATTTGAAAATCATCTTGAATTCTTTCCATTATTTATTTTTTTTTAAAGATTTTTCACTCTTGTTAGTGATGGATACTGTTCTTTTGGGCAAGAGGGTTCTGCTCTTACCGATCAAATACAAGGTGTGCAGATGGTTAAATCTGACTTGCAGTGTGAGACGGGTATGGAAGTACTTTTTCTCTAACTAGTCGCAGTAACAGTTCTTAAGTGAGGATGTTTAGGTCTACTTTATTGAAGCCAGTTGTTTGTATAGCTTTAGTTAATATTACTTATGTGAACTGTAATACTACTGCAATGTAATTTTATATTAAAAAAAATCACTATTTACCAATAAGTGTCTCTTAAAACCCCCACAATTCAATAAGTGCATATAACTCAATTTTTGTCTCCTAGGATCTAATCGATACAATGCTCTGAATGTACCATTACATAACAGAAGATACCAGGTAAGCACATTTTGTGACTTCCTGTGTAAAGATGCAACTTTCTACACAGATACTGAATAAAAAGTCATTTTAGTGACCTAAAGTGGCAGAAGATAGCCTGTCTTACTTACTGTCATGATATTCCAAGGGAATTTCTGTCCACAGAGCCTCTGCGCTTTTCAAAAGGTGGTCTGTGCTCTTCTTATGTCGAGGAGTCATCCGCTCCCCTCCCATCACTAGAGCTAATCCATTGACTGCTGGCTGATGATTACTGGGGGTATTAACTCAGGCATGCCTTTTGCAAAGGAATAGCAAAAAGGTTTAATACTTGTCTCTTATTAAAGTTATATGAACTATTCTAACTTACTGCAGGCTGGCATAGCAAAAGAATATTTATTTAATTGTAATATTTAGCAGTTTTTTTAAATTTTAATATTTAGTTAATATTACTTGCCATTAGTTGTAATCCTCTTAAGGAACAAATCCTGTATCTTTGAGAACTCTGCATGGTTCATTTACATTTTATGGGATACTTCTTGCCAAATCACCCTTATTAATTTAAATATTATTAAAAAAACCCTAACCTTTTCGGTTCATTAATGTAACTTCATCAGTTTCCTTGGGAATGTGGTTTACTCCATATTCAAAAATGAGCATTAATTTCCAGTGAATAGCTAAATCTATTAAGTCTTTTAACAGTAGTAGATTGGGTACCTTGATACAGTCAAAATTTTCCTGCTTCACTACCACAGAGGATGGGCTCCACAGCCCTTAGTGTTGGGTTTTTTTCTTGAACCTTCAAGTTAGTGCATTCAGATGCCACTGTAGAAAAAAATTCAGGTAACTGCTTTCTGCTTTTTTCAGAAGTGCCTATAAAGAGACCTTGTTCCTAATACGTCTGGCTATGAGAACAGGTGACCCGCTGTCCAGTTTTGATGGAAGCAGACCTAAATCAACCTGTGCTGGGTCCTAAGAAAAATGGGAATAACTGCACAGAGAGTTTATCCCTTTATTATTTCCTGCTAGCAGCACTACTGTCAGCCAGCCTCATGCTTTGAGATCTGCAGTCTTGAAAATGTTCCAGGACAGATTTTTATGACTGGCTGTGTCAGTGGAGGCAAAATGCTAGTGTATTAGCACAGGCTGCAGTGGAAAGGACAGCAAAACAGTAATATTGTCTGTTTTCCTTCCTTGCATAGCTAATTAACATACACAGACTGAGTGTAATGACTGCATTAATTACACGCCACTATCCCTGATCCACAGTCAAGATTCACTTTGATTTAACACTTCATTGAAGCATTAGGAATACATCTCTGAAGGAGAAATCATTCTTGGCTTGAAATGTCACTTTAACCTTATTCCCTCCTCCATAAATCACAGCAGTGTACTTTTCTTCTCTGTTGCCTTTGCTTTTTCAGAATGTTCCATTTTGGATTTGTTTCTTGGATACCTTTCTACTACACTAAAGCCACAGAACAGCCTTATTCATGAGCAGCAGCTCAGTTCTGTCCAGGTGGGAGAACAAGAATTGAGTGTTACTGGTTAGAGAAGCTGACACCTTTTATTCTGGGAGAAAACTGCATTGGTTTTTGCTAATTAAAGTTACATTTCCTTACAACCAGGTGTTACGATTTTCTCACTACCTCCGCACTGAAAGAACTGAGCTGTTGTCAGTGATTAGTCTATTGGTCTTCAGAAATTTTGATTTCAAAGATGGTTTCTGTGATTGTACTAACCTCTAAGTGTTCTTGTGGCCTGTTGTTTGAGAAATGCAGCAGAGGCAAAGCACCACCTGTTGAATGAAATAAAAACTTACTTTGTCATCATAGAAAAACATGCCCTTCTGTGTGGTATTGTAGTATATGAATAAACTTTAAAAGTTAAAGAAAACTGCTGCTATGTATTTTAGGATGACCTAGTGACAAGAAAGAAATAATTGATAGCAATTTTTTGTGTCCAACTATAGAATTTTTTTCATATTTAAATAGGTACTTGTCAAATGTAGTAATTTTAGAACTTCTTTACAGCTGAAGTTGCGAGACCTTGCTGGCCAGGCACTGGCTTTTGTTCAAGAACTTGTAACAGCTCTTTTGAACTTCCATACATACACTGAGCAGAAGGTACAGATCTTTCCCATTGATTCTGCAACAGACAGTATATCACCGCTAAATCAGAAGGTAAAGCTTACAGATTTCAATAGTGAGTATGTTCAGTTCGGTAGACTTTCATGAGTGAATAATCTTAGTCCTTCTTTGCTGCCTTCTGCCACCTTTACTGGAGTGCTGTGAGTGTGTTCCTGAGAGGCAGCTTCTCCTGCATGAGAAGCCTTTTCTATAGGGTGAATTCTCTGAATGCAGGCAAAGGTGTAGCTGCAGAGAATCCTTTTCCGCTGTGCCTCTGCTACAGAGCAATATGACAGTAAAATTAGGGCTCTGCTTTATAAGTGATAAAGTGCATTTGTTAAAAGTTTGGCTGACTGACTTTTAAAATGAGACACAAATATTGCACTGCTAAACAGATGCTTGTCTTAGTTAATGTACTGAGGCATGGGAGATGTTGAGACAGAAGGTCCTGTGTTTAATATGAAATAAACTGAATGTAAGGTAGGCTTATGAAGGAGAGAACTTAGGCTCTGTTCCGTTGTCAAAAACAAACTTTGTAATCTGATTTGGGGCTATTTGTGTGAAGACCTTTCCTGTAAGTCATCTGAAGCTTCAAGTCTGCAAAGCATGTTGAAATTATTATGAGAAACCTGAGCTGTCTCTTCCTTTGCAACTCCATGGGAAGGCTTTTCTGAGAGCACTGTTTGGAGCTGTTAAGCTGCATCTTTTGACTTTCTATGCCATGAAGCATGGAAAAAACCATTGTGCACAAGGATTTGTGTGGGGATGCATATATGTATGCTTGGGAATAAAACTGCTTTAACATCAGAGTTGTTGACTTCATAATGCAAGCGGACCTATGTGCATTTAAGTTGCTGGATGACGGTATCTTCTGATTCAGACTAATTTCAATTTAGAAGTTTGTAGGGCTCAGACTTAAGCTACTGAGGTGGACGTGGTTTGCATTGATCAAATGGCTGCAGCGCAGGTAGTGGCAATGTTAACTATCACAAAACTCTGGTGCTTGGGAAGACCTCCTTTAATCTCTTTGCAGGCAACAAATATGCTTGTGAAGGTGTTTTATCGACTAGAAAAATCCCCCTCTATTTACCTTCTCAGTTGTTTCAACTATTTGAATCAAGAATACACTTTTACAGAGATTCAGCATAGATCTTAGTTTGAGAACATTTTCTTGCTTCTGCCACCAAACATACTCAAAACGGCGTATCCTTCTGGTGAAAACTGTGTAGCTTTGTCATCCAAATTCTTTGGGGCAGGAACTGTGTCTCCTTTTTATGTGGCCTAGTGTGGTGATTGGATTCTAGAGAGGCTACTGCAGTTTAAGGGGATAAAAGCAGGTTTCTTGGGTATCACTTCTCATGCATTTTTTTTCTTAATGTCCTAGTTAACACTTCTTTGTTGCTTTTCAGTGGAGAAGTGCTTTCACACAGCTGAAACATGCACCTTAATCAGAACTGTAATTTGATTCTCCTTTTCTGATAATTGACTCTGAATCAGTAGTTCAGGCTTTGTTTGTTTTCATAATTATGTCTCTTGTAGTCTGCCCCATTGTGTATTCATGACCTAATTCCTCTGTGCAATTACCTCTCAGGGCTTTTGCCATGACTTTCCAGCGGTTAAGCATCTTTTATCACTCACTGAAGCTGCTGTTGCTCCTGTATTTTTGATTAATTTATCTATTTGCTTGGCAGGTGTTCTCAGTGTGATCTCAGCTCCTCCACTGAGTAGTTCAGAAATCTCCCTTTAATGTGGTAGAGAAAATGAGACAAGTGTCAGGCTTAGCACACTTGCACTGATTTATTTTTCCCCAACTCCAGGTCTTGTCTGGCGCTTTTGAGCTATTTTCCCCACCAAACACTCAAAGTAGATGTGGACAATTCCCTTCCAGGTTCAAGTATTCCTTTTCTCTTTAAGTATTGGATTGCTGGGTTCTGCTGGGTCTTCAGCATTGTGCCAGATAACTCCAGTCCTCTTTCTTGCAACACAAGCCAGGAGCATTCTGCATGTGTTATTTCTTCCTCCTTAGATTTAGGAATTTTCCCTAATTCCATCTGGATTTGTGCATGCATGAATGAGAGCTTGGCAAATCTCTTTTCTTGTTAACACTGTGTTGCCGCACTGTAATAATACATGAAATAATTAAAACTTCTCATATCCTGTGTGCCTGGGATCTTTAGCTACTCTTGTGGTATAAGTAATCAAAGGTGAAGGTATCTTTCTATGGGGTAAAATAAAAAACATGATCACTTTTGACTACCTATGTCAATCTGAAAAAAGCTTTTTCGTAATACTGTGGTATCAGAATTAAAAGCCTACAGTACTTTTATGTTTTGTTTGTGTAAAAGTAAACACCTTTCTTCTCAGGTATGCTTTTTTGAAGGTAAAATTAGCCATAGAATATACTTACAAAGTCAGGCAGCTCTGTGAGGCAAAAGCTTCATAATCACCCAAATCTCTTGTAGTTCTTGGGCGTAAGAATTCTCCCTTTGATTAGTTACTGCTCCATCCTTTGCATTGGGGTAAGCATGCTTAGACCCATGTTGAAAACTGTGCTGGATACAGATAAAGATGAAAAAGTATCTCTTGTCCAGATTAAACTCTTTTTAATGCTTCAGTACTATAGCTGTGCAAATGTTTGTGCTGATGCACAGGTCAAGGGGTGAGAGGCAAGCAACAGCTGGGAGGAAGGTAGGATAGATTATTCTGGTGTCTTAATGGTGCATGGATCTAGCGTCAATTTGATGGAGTTGAGCAACAAATGCAAGAATGCTTAATCGTAAAAGCAAGGATTTTGTGTGCTGTGCATGGCAGTTAAAATGAGATAGGGTGCTGTGGCAAAGCCCAGGGTGGGGTTTTGCCAGGACTTTATCGTAGTCTTCACTGTTTCTCACTTTCCTTCAAGGTGTGTGTTTGTGTGTCCTGTAGAAGAGGTTGCTGTAAATCACTTGACTGTTAGATCTTATTATTGACGTCCTGGGGGTCATTTAAGATCATAGGTGCTTTGCTAAAGTGGACTGTTCAATTGTTAACTTGAAACAGTTTGCAAGAGCCTTCTGCAAGCACCATTTTAAAATCTCGCTGTACTCAGTTCTCACAGTATCTTCATGAAAATGCTTCCTATGTTCGCCCTCTGGAGGAAGGAATGCTTCACTTGTTCGAGAGTATTACAGAAGACACTGTGACAGTCCTGGTAAGATTTCTTATTCTTATTTTTAGTACTGAAAAAGATTTTTACAGAGCAAAAATACTTGTGGTGTTTTTTCCTTCCAGGAAACGGCTGTGAAATTGAAGGCCTTCTCAGAACATTTAGCTTCCTACTTATGCTTTTTAAGAAAGATTCTTCCGTATCAGTTAAAAAGGTACTTTAGATCTGATAGATCAAATTAAAGGGGCACTAAGTGTCAGGCATGCAGCATTGTCAACATCTGCAACTCAAATATTGTCAGCCCTGAAAGCACTGTGGCTTAAAAGGCAGAACCTCTGACTTTTAACAGCCCCCCTCCAGATGGGACTAACGAAAGCTGCACAGATTTTTAGTGTTTCTTGATGTTATTCAAAAGCATTGATACTAATTTGATATACTGAAACTGTTATCTTCAGACAGGCTCAAGAAATTTATTTACCATGCAGTAAATATAGCACTGTAGTAAAAGTTGGCCAAATGCATATCCTTTCTGCTGCAAAAATCTTTGTTCCTGAATGGCTTGAAGGGAGATGAATTATTAGTGTAAAGGACTGTTTAAAAAGAGGTTTTGGATTAAGGCAGAAATAAAAGCTTGTTTTATGCCTTCTTTTTACCTGTTCTGCTCCTTAGGAGACAAAAGTCTTTAAACTGATGCAATCATTTCCTTGCCGTGAGTGTAAACCATTCCTGGCTTGTGACTGAAGCCCCTAAGAGTGGGGATAGTACATACACACAGTAATTTTTATGCATTGCTAAGTTACTCTGATATGTTAACCTTTCTAGACTAAATTCCTAGTCTACTGTTGCTTTGGGCTGAGGATGTAGAGAACACTAGTTATCTACTCCAGAACTCAGGAATTTGTTTAAGATAATTGCTCACTTTCTTAAAAAAAATAATTCATATATTCCTAGTTTGGAAGAAGAGTGTGAGTCTTCTCTTTGCACAGCTGCTTTAAGAGCTAGAAATATGGAGCTGCACAGAGACATGAAAAGGTTGACTGCAGTCTTTGAGAAGCTACATACATATGTTAGTCTTCTTGCATTACCAAGTAAGTGCCAGTTTTGGCTCAGTTAAATTGCGAGTGGAAGGTACTAGTTTTACTTTTGGACCAGCGCTGGGATTTTTTTTTTCTTTTTTTTTTTGTTGTCGCTGTGGGGGGTTTTTAACCATAGACACATAAAATGCTACTTCTATGATAGAGGAAAATAAGATTAATGCTACTCTTTAGGTACAGTCTAACTATGGGGCGAGTGAGTTCTGCAATATGCTCTGGCGTACTGAACCCTCTTTTATCCAGGCTGGGAGACTGAGTGTGCTGGAGAGTATTTGGTTAATGCTGCAGACTGCTCCTTCGGGATGGACATGGGCATGGGGTGGGTCTGGAATGACCAGGCATTGACGTGTACCACATTTTAGATAGTCATAGTTAATTGAAGAGGAGAAGAAGTGACTGTAGGTTTTTATGGTATGATTGGCAGTATGTCTTTGTCATCTCTTAATCATGAAATTGTTAACAGACTACATTTCATTACTAATTATCACTTCTAGCTCCTTCAGTTTTTAAGATTATTAAACTGCAGTTCTTATGGTAATGACTAAACAAAAATCAGGTAAAACCTTTGTGTGTATGTGTGTGGAAACTATCTCCAAATGCATACTGTAAATAAGAGGAGGAAACTGTTACTGTATAGCTTCCAGTTACTTCAGCCTTCACTCTTTAGAAGGACCCAGATGGTCCCTCCTGGAGCAGTAAGTATGTAACTCCTTCTGCACGCGTAATTGGGTTTTGAGACTACAACAGTTGATACTTGTAAAATCTGAATTAAATTTACGAAACTTGGAAGTCTTTTACCTGCGTACTCTGTCAAAACTTGGTATATATACATTTGATATTTAAGGGGAAATGTAAGTAAATGAATCTATTATGATTCTCATACTCCATGCATATGTTTCTAGTAGGCGGAAATTGGATTATTTTCAAAGCCAGCTCTTTTCATTCATGGTCAAATCTTAGTGGTGTTTGTTTTTCCTTTCTTTGTGGTACTCTTAGGTACAAAACCAGAAGGACTTCTTAGGACAAATTACAACTCAGTGTTTACAAACATTGCTGCAAGTCTTCATGGATTTCATGACCTTTTAAAAGGTGAGAGTGCAGGAATATTGTTATGTTTCAGTTCTGCTTCTTTCTGTTTAACATAGCACACGTACTCTCTCTGTAACAACATTGAGTGTGTAATAACATGATAATCTGGTTTGCTTTGCCTTTACAAACTAAGAAAAGAAACTAAACCTACTAGCTGCTACTTTTGGGCATGCATGTGTGTTTCTCGCTTTGTTCTGTTAGCTTTGTTCTTCTGAGTTGCTGGAATATTTCATTGTGGCACTCTAGATCTTCCCAAGCAGCATCACTTTACTTTCTGAATTTCATTGCCTTAGTGGTAATAGAGTACAGAGTGAAACACCATGAAATGTACGTATTCTCCCCTGCTTACTCTACTGTTGACCTAGTACCTGTCTTCGAAGTGGCATTTTTCCTTAGGTTTTTTAGGTTGATTACTACTTTTAACACTAATATATAACCAAAGCTTAGGAAGAAGTCTGTGTTCTTTCTGAAACTTCCTCCTTTACCTTCCTTTTATCAGAGGAACATGGATATGTTACATTTTCAGTGAAGTGATGTTTGGTTAAAACTTGGTGTATTTTAATACACTGGTATTTCTGTATATCCTAGAATGACCTGCAAAAAGTTTTGTGTGGGGGTTTTTTTGGTGCATGTGGGTTTTTTGTGGTTCCACTACCACCATCCCCCACCACCCCCGAAGACTGTTAATTTTGCCTGAAAGAATTTTAGAATATAGGAAGCAGCATTCTAAACTTCTGCTAGTCTTTTAGATTTGCTCTGACAGAATTAAAAATACTTTTCCCTTGTAAGTCATGTAAGCTTAACACTCGGATACTGAACATGACTGAAAATTCTACTTTTGAATGTCCTGATGTGAACCTATGGAAACAGAAAATGTACTTGTGAAATGAAGTGCTAGTATAATGTCAGCTTGGATCCCCTGTATAGCTACACTTTTTGGGATACAGAATACACTTATACACCTTTATTCTGCCTTGTGTGACAGGCATAATGTTGGTTCCTAATGATCACAAACAGTTGTCATAAGGCAGTGTACTGAGGAACTAAGAATATCTGGACATAAAAGCTTTATACAGCTTAGAGGGGAGAAGCATTTGAAGCCTGAGGTCATAAGCTGAACTTTAAAGTGGTTGCTGAAATAGACAAAAATTGTTATTTGACATAGGTGTGTTTTCTTTTTCTAGATATTTCCAAGGACTACAGTCAGAAAGCTACTTTAGAACAAGATGTTCCAACGGCCACACAGAAACTCATAACTACAAATGACTGTATTTTATCCTCTCTTGTGGCTTTAACAAATGCAGTGGGCAAGGTAATGGATATTTTTGTTTCAGTATAATGTCCTAACTTGTGCAGGTTTTTAAAAAAGAAAAACACCTTAGTTGAATGGTTTGGAAAATCTACATGTGCATCTCCTTAATAACGTGAGTACCAGGTTTGTTCTAAGGTATTTTCAGGCTACATGTTAAACGCTACTGAGTGGGTGGTAACAGTAGATACTGTGAAGGGGATGCTTTACATTAGTAAAGTCTAAGTTATGTGGAAGAGCCTGTAGCTTTTTTGAAGTTCTTGTTGTGCAGTCCAGTTTCACTAAATGCTTGTCATTCTCTTGAAATAGTTAATTGCTGTGATGAATCTTTCTGGTCAACTTAATTTAAAAAGTGACTTTTGATGTGTCTAGATTGCCTCATTCTTTAGCAACAACTTGGATCACTTCACTACTTCGTTGAGCTATGGCCCCAAAGGAGGAACAGAGTTCATCAGCCCTCTGTCAGCGGAGTGTATGCTGCAGTACAAAAAAAAGGCGGTTGCTTACATGAAGTCTCTGAAGAAGGTTTGTTCAGCTAGCATGCTTGCACAGGGAAAGCACAGTTCTGTTGATAGTTGGTTATGCTGAAGAGAATACAAACTAAGCATTTTCAGTATTTGGAATGGATGAGATTCTCTGAATGAGAATCTTGGCTGGGGAAATGAAACCCTTAGAGCAATAATGCTATTGAAAAATTTAGAGGGCATAGTTGCTTACATAGCTTGAGGGTAGGTGCAAGTTCTGCCGTTACCCATTACCACTAATCATTTCTGTGCCAAAGCTCCGAGGAGAAGAGGGTAGTAGCTGCTTGTTTTAGATTTCCTCCCGTATTCACTGGGAATATGGAGTGAATGACATCATGTTTTTATACTTGCATTCACTGGAAGACAGTGGGAAGCAACAGGGGGAAAAAAAATAAAGGAGGTATGCTGGAGAAAATGTGCTAAACTAAAGGACTGAACGCTGCCAGGTCTCCCTGTTGTCTCTGGTAACAAATGATGGTGTGCTTAACAGTTCTTACTAAATCACTGTACTGTAATGTCTGTAAAGTGGACCCGAAGATGAGTTTGATCATTAATTAACACCTGGGTATTTCAGAGCACTTTTTAATCAGGTGTGCATTTTGGGGTGGTATTTTTTGTGAGCTCAAGCCATTTTGTTTCTACTGGCTGGTAAACGCTTGAAAGATGTTTTTCTTCCCTTCACTGAAGTAAGGAGGGCAATAAGAAAATAAATATTGAATACGTATTCTGATCTACTGTGCGACGTGTTTTGAGGTTTCTTTTATCCTTCCGCAGCCTTGTGCAGATTCAGTGCCTTATGAAGAGGCTTTAGCCAATCGCAGGGTTCTTCTCAGTTCCACAGAAAGCAGAGAAGGTCTTGCACAACAGGTATTCTGGTATAAATTTTACTGACATATACAATAGTGTATTTTGTAAAGGTAAAGTAGTATTAAATAGTCTCCACATATTTACATGTGTCATTGTTTGTACATATACATGCATATACTGAAACGTAAAATTAGACTGTAGATTCCTGTAGAGTTTTGAAAGTGAAACTTATTCTTGTCAGGCTGGGTTATCCAATACTTGTTCTCCTGTACCTGCAGAAGGTACATGTAGTTGTAAGAGACAGGATTAGGCCATCGATGTCTCAATTTATAAATTCAAGAAGTCAGGCAATCTTTAGAAAGAAATACTTCAGTATGCCTTATTCTTGTCTTTATTTTGCATTTATTTAAATTATTAATGTAATGTAGTGTTTTGAGTGCTTTTTTGGACTATGCAGCATTTATTAGCACTGGTTAAGAACCATGATTTTTCTGTTCAATTAGTAGATCACATTTTATCATTCTTGTAGTGTACATACATTTTTTTTCTAGAAGGTGAGGCAGAGGAAGGTTAAATAGTATTTAAAGGGCTTACGCAGTTTATCCATCTCCTATTAGTGAGACTCACTGATGAATACTAAAACTTCTTTATTAGCCTGAATGCTCAGCCTGTGCTTGAACTGTCACTGAACTTTTGCAGAAGAAAACCACTTCAGTTCGCTGCTTTTTTTTTTTTTTTTTAGTGGCCAATATTCAAAGGGTATTAGTAGAGAAGAGATTCATTTCAACAGGAATGTGTGGAGTGATATGATGTGTGCTATTCCGTAGCTGGTTTCTTAGCTGGAGAAGTGGGTTCTTCTGTCTGTGTCAAGTGGGGCAGCTGGGAGGAAAGCGATAGTCTTTCTAGCACAGAACAAGGCAATGCTAGTGCCAGGCACACATTTTTCAAGTTTTCATAAAGTTCTTCCCTGTTTCCATGGTTTTTTTCCACCTAATGTGATGTTGCCAGTTCTATGAGCTGTAAGTTTGTGATGCATGCTTCAGACTAATTAAACAACGTGGCCATTTTTGACACGTAACCACAGTTATGTGTACAGCTCGAATCAGTAGTTTACCAAATGCATTATTCGTTAGCTCCCTTATGTAATAGTTTAACACAATGCTTTTCCCTTGGGTTCAATAACCTGGACTGTAAACTTTCCCTCCTAAAGGTCCAGCAGAGTTTGGAGAAAATTGCAAAACTTGAGCAAGAAAAAGAACACTGGATGCTGGAGGCCCAGCTAGCTAAAATAAAGCTAGAGAAAGAAAACCAAAAACTGAAGAACTCTCTTAGTGGACATTTAACTGAAGCTATACAAGAGCATTCTGTTTTGCCAAATGTAGCTGAACAAAAGAAGGAAGCCACAGAAAAGAGTCTGAAGGAACCTATTAAGAGTACTAGTCTGGTAAGTGACCTTTTTCCTTCAACAGAGAAAAATCCACTTTCTTTAGTAGTAGTACTGTTTGATCAGTGGAACACGAATAAGGAAAGCTTTTTGACTGTGTTAAAATGCATTGATACTTGGGCTCCTTGTATTTGCAAGCTGCTCGCTAATACTTTCTGCAGAGTTTGGAACTTCTTGGATTTTGAGATTTCACTGTCTTCAGTATCATGGAGATATTTTTGTAGTTCTGTACTTGTATGACTGAGGGGGGAAATGATAGGTGCTTAACTTCTAGATTTTTCTGAATCTGTAGTTAGGAGCTCTTGCAGGTATATATCTCGGGTCAGCTCTGAGTTTCTGATACTTTTTTTCATCTCTAGGTATGTTACAGCAAATGGAAGTAGGTAATAAGTATTTTTAAATGGGTTATAAGACTTATTACAGGTCACTTTAGCTGAATTTTTTAACTTGAAGCTATTCAAGCTTTCAGAGTTCTCTAGAGCACTGATTTCTACATGATCTTCATAGCTGCATACAACTGGGGTTCAACAATTGATTTTGAAAGAATTGTTGGAGGGGAATGGCCTTCTAGCTACCGTGTTTAACGTAACTCACAGACCAACATATTGTATACATTTATACAGAAGAGAATACAGAGTAATGTATATATTTCTCATAAATTTACGTTTCTAGTCGTTTTGAGATCAGAAAAGGCCTCTGGTTCTCTATGAAGATATTCTTCCATGAAACTAGTTAGTGGCATACACCCCTCTGCTAGAGCTCTGTCAGTGCTTCACGCTGAGCTGTCAATGTAATTTACTAGTCAGAGTGGAAAGAAAAGAATCCAGAGGGTACTCAAGAAATCCAAGCTAGCTTTCCTCGCTTTCAGACATAAAAATTTGTGTTTCAGTGTACTGATGTACCTCTGAATTAACTTCAAGTGATCAAGCAGTTGCATAATCATACACGGTAGCTTAACATCTTGTTGCTTTTATTACTTTTTCCCTGTGTACATTGTAAGTCAAAGGATAAGTTTGGAGAGTGGGTGTCAGCTTTAATTCTGTTAAAGGCATTCAGCTATATATTATTACCCTTGTTTGTTACAGGTACAATTAAATGTAAACTTAGTTTTAGTTGTAATCGTTGCAAGATTTTTTTGATGTAAAGTCCTTCTATGACTGTAGGTGAAATGACTTGCAGCTTTGGTATCTATTTTTGCAGTTCTTATTTAAGTGTATTTTCTTCCTTGTTCTAGATTGGAATGTTGACTATAACTACCGATAATGAAAAGGTAATCTGTTTTAAACATTATCAAAGTACATCTGGTAAATACTTCAATTCTGATTCTGTTAAACTTATGCCAGAGGTCTAATTACCAAGAGTATTGTCGTATAATGGCATGAGTCACCTGTGTAGTCCGTATATACTATATGTTCAAGTTTCTGAAATCCATATATTTCTTAATTTTCTTTTGCTGTTTAGCGAACTGTTAAGCAGTTCGGAGCAGTGTGAGCTGTGGTCCAGGCCTGTCCTCTGTAATTTGAGGAAAGCATTGGTCTGTCTGTACTACAGTAACCCTAACTGCATTCCAAGCCTCAACTCTTAACCCTTGTGGAAAGGCTTAAGCTGCAAAAAAGCCACTGACTGTAGTGCCTGGTATTTAACACTTAAGTACAGGCTATTCCAAACCAGAGATCACACTGAAAGAAACTTTGAACCAGCTGTCAGACTAAATGTTAACTCTTTATTTAGCACTTGCTGGGGCAAGAGCTTAGCAGAGTCAGGTTCAGTGCTTTCCCTTTTCTGATACTGGAAGGAACTGATGTGTGTTTTAGTTTACTCCTCCTTTTCTTCTGAAGATATTATTAAAAAAGGGGTGGGGCCAGGTAATAACTGATACAAGTTCTTAAAAACTACTGCGTAGCGCTGAACTGGAAGGTAACAACAAGTCATGTGAAAGCTGCCGCTAGTGGGTTGCTCTGTAACATAAAAAAGTAAACTGGAGAGTTGTGGTTAGTTTTGGGTTTGGCTTTGGTTTTTGGGGTTTTTTTAAGTTCAAATGTCTAAAGAAGCTTCTGGAACATGCAACATTAGAAATAGTTCTGACTGTGAGCTTCTGAAATTTAGTTGTGCAAAGGAATTCTTCCTTGTTTGGGAAAAGCCAGTAAACTTTTATGTAGGCGAAAGCAGTCTGCTTCTGCAGTGGATTTTCATCAGAGACTTGATATGTTAAATCAAGATCACTTCTTACTTCTTCAGTCAGCTCTTTATCCTTTAAGGAAATCTGACATTAAAAGTTACCATCGAGAGTGACAAATTGCAGAGTCACCTGCTGTAATTTGTCTGTTGTGTTTGGGGAATTTGATGCTTTTGGGTAGAGCAGCCAGGCCTTAGGAGGGAAGAGAAAAGAAGTCAGTATGGAGGACAATGTTGTGATGCAAGTATTCAGTCTATTAAACATAAATGCCTGTCTGCTTTGATTTTTGCTTTGCCAGGCTCCAGATACAGAGTCTCGTGAAGATCTGATAAAAACCCACTATATGGCAAGGATAGCAGAACTTACATCTCATCTGCAGCTTGCTGACAGCAAATCGGTACACTTCCATGCTGAGGTGAGCATGCAGGCAGTGTCTGTGCTGAAAACAGTAAATCCATTTTTGAACTTTCCACAGGCAAGTGTTACTACAACAGTGAGTTTAAATATGTGGAACATAATGTTTCGTAATAGACTGTTCCTGGAGTATGTTTTTTGCCTGTGGTCTAGTATGCATAAAAATAGATACTGTAGAAATACTTCTTTTTTTAAAAATAAAGTCCTTTGGTAGCCTTGTCTTGGGTGCATTAAGTAGTATGTGTATCATGTATAGGTTTGTTTGTATAAGCTGAAGCAGCTGGCTTTAGTTACCAGGCTGGTCTTGACTTAATGTTAAAGTCATACTGATGTCATTCAGAAATATCTGAGTGTATTGTGAAGTGATGAAAACGGCTCTCCTCTGAGAAATTGGTTCTTAGGCGTAAGTTATACTTCAAGAATTAACAAAATGATTCATTGTATATATGGTTTCCTGTTTTCATTTCAAATGAGGTAATTTTTGTTAAAAATAGTGGCTGTTTTGATTTGTGTAATTCTGATGTGGAATATACCAAAGCTCCAGGTTAACAGAGGAAATCCTCTTAAATATTTTTTTAATGATAATTGACATAGTATGGGGGAGCCGTCTTTCTCTGAGATTTGAGCAATGTATGAAGTTAGTTGTTTGTGTTGCCCTTATAAAATATTTCCTAGTAATTATGTGAAAAATAAGATATTTAGAGCATTGGTAATACAACTCTGTATGTATCGAAAAAATCTATGAAATGAAAAAAAACCTTGGTGTTAACTATTACATTAACTTGCATTTGAAAACGTGCACAAGCTCTAAGTTTCTTGAAATCTAAAGAATGCAGAAAGATGGAAACATCAAAAATAATCAGTTAAAGATGGCGCAAGGCGATACTCTGGAACTAACTTTCCTCCCTTCTGCCTTCCCTGTCCTGTTCTGGTTGACAGTGTCGAGCACTTGCCAAAAGGCTGTCTTTAGCGGAGAAGTCCAAGGAATCGCTCACGGAGGAGTTGAAACTAGCTAGTCAAAACATCAGTAGATTACAGGCAAGTAAGATGTTACACAACGTAATAGATGTAACTGTGTATAAGGGGAAGCTGGAGGAGAAAAATTACAACTGTCGAACAGGGCCTAGCCTTTACTAGGTCCTTAGTTATGTGATGTGAAAACTCTAATGATATGTAGAAAAGAGACTTAAATAATCAACTTTATACCTGGGATCTGAAGTGTAAGTGGAACATGCTTGCAAGTAAAAGGTTATAGTAGCCAAACCCGTGTTTTAGCGCATCTGATGTTAAGACTTATTATAAAAACGGGGGTTTTCTTAATGTCAAATGGTGTGGCTGTGTGACTGATTCCAGATAATACACTGAATTCTTAATCCTTTCTGGCACCTGGGACTGAAAATCTTAAAAATGCCGGGGTGTTTTTTTTGAAAGATGGCTTAATATTAGGCAAAAGTAACTTTGGGGTTACTTCAAGAAGCCGTTGTTAACAATAGATAATAAAGACGCCAGATGTTGTGTGAATGTCCTGTCCCTTTGTCCTTTCCCTCCCCACACAGTTGTGAAAGGAGCCAATAGCAAAATAAAGTTTATATAAATGGGCAGTTCATGAATGCCTTTGTGTTTTGTTTATATTTAGTTTGTATCTTTATTGCTCACCCATCTGAGATAGTGAGTGCCTAAAATGCTCCGTACATATAAGATAAGCGTGAATATAATTATACACGCTTGAAAGAATTGTTCATAAACACAAAGGGCTCTTTTGATTTGCTCCTTAAACAAATTCCAGAATCGATATCTAGCTCTGCATGAGACGTTCATCTCCAATTACATATTAAACTTCCTAAGAAAAGCTAGCAGGCGCACCGTTTGTGTGTTTCGTGGTCTGTGTAATATTGAGTCCTGGAATTGTTCAGGTTGAAGGGTCCTCTGAAGGCAACCTGGTCCCTTCCTTTGGTCGGAGCGGCGGGAGTTCAGATCAAGCTGTCGAGTCGGGTGTTTCCGGCACAGCCGTGCCGGCCTCCTGCCGTCATTGCTTCACTTCCGAAGCACTGGGCTGTTCTTTGCTCTGTCCTTGATCATTCAGCTTTTCTGGGCCCCTTTAACTTCCTGGGCAGTTTTACCTGGTATCTTGCCAAGCAGACCTTGAAAAAGCCAAAATCTACTCCTTTTAAATCTAGGGTTGCTGTAATTCTCCTGTTCATCTTGCTTGCTTCCCTCAGGATCTTAAATTCCACTAACTCGCGGTTGCTGCAGCCAAGGCTACCATTGGCTTTCACATCCCTGACCAGCTTTTCCTTATTTGTGAGTAACAGGTCCAGCAGGGAGCATCTCTTAGGCCTCCTGATCACTGGCATTGAGAGGTTCTTTACCACACTCAAGAGAACTCCTGAATTGCTTGCCTTCCACCTTGTTGCCCTTCCAGGAGATGTCAGAGTAGTTAAAATTCCTAAAGAGGATCAGGGTCTGAGGCTGAGAGATTTTATGTGCTTGTAGCAGATGCCTCCATACCACCCCTGTTGTACTCCTCTGATCCCTACCTATGAGATCTGAATTGTCTTCAAATCACTCCTTCACGTCAAGCATGATTTCTCCCCTTCTGTCCTTCCTAAAGTGTCTGTGTCCCTTCACTACTGCGTTCTGGTGGTGTGCACTATCCCACCATGTGTGTCTCATCCTGGAGAGATCATAGCTCTGCAACTGCATGTGGATTGCTGATCCCTTCAGCTTTGTATGCCACGTATGTTCATGTGCAGGCCATGTTCTAACCCTATAAACTTGTTTCTCGGCTGGAAGCAGTGTTGGAAAACTTAGCTGTTAGTCTTTTATGGAAGCTATAAAAAGTGTGTGGGGGAAATTATGAAGGAAACAGCAAAAATAAGGAGAACAGACCATGCATGAAACCTCAGGTAAAAGAAAAGTAGCTACTGACTTTCATGAAGTGATTTTTTTTTTTTTCTCCAACCGTTTAACTTAAATGCACACATTCAGCATCAGAAGTGTGGTGTACTAAGTGGAGATAGACGTTGGCTGCTTTGCCAGTTGTCACTAATATTCAGCAAAGGCTTCTGTTTTTTCTTTTTTTTGTTTTTCCCCTTAGGATGAATTGATGACGACGAAGAGAAGTTATGAGGATCAGTTAAGTATGATGAGTGACCATCTCTGCAGTATGAACGAAACCTTAACTAAGCAAAGGGAAGAAATCGATACGCTAAAGATGACGAATAAGGTAAGCTGCCAGTCGTGGACATTAGGCACTGGCTGCAGTTTGGAGGTCTGTGGGTTGCATTTGGCATTCCTGCAGCCCTACCCTTTTACAAACCAGTTTACAAGCTGTAGTTTTTATTGTCAGCTAGTTGGAAAGAAAACTGCAAACCTGGTCCTGCACGTTTCAGTGAAGAAAAAATTATTTCAAAACATACACGGGGGAAAGAACAAACTCTTTACGGTGCTCCTTCAAAGCAGGCTTTCAAAGCTACCCTCTGGTGGAAGACCAGCACCTTTTGTTTATTTATATGTGGTGAAAATAGAATTATTATCAAATCCAGCTAGTGATACCAGATGTTTATGATTAACTTAATAGTAGGAATGTCCTTTCTGCACCCCTCTCAGTTGTGGCATACTCTGTTCTTAGCAGCTATGTTTCTGTTTTATTTCCATATTCTAGTTTGCCTGTCTCATATGTAGGAATGAAAAAGTTGCCACTTACATTCCTCTGTGAATTTAAAATGCACACTTACGCTTTTTTCCAAGCAAGGAGTCTACCCATTTATCAGAAACAAGTTAGTGATTAAACCATGGTGTACCTTATTCTGACAATTCTAGGGAGGAACAGATGTTGTGAAGGACTTTGCCCTTCACTTGTTTGGCTGTGAAACTATCAGACTTCCATTATTCTCCTTAATTGCGGAATGCACAGAAGCAGATTGCACCGAAGGGTTAAAAAATATGATAAATCCATGTTTTGATGAAAGATTCCATGATGGTAATTTTTATTTTTTAGAGTAACTTCTTGCCCCCATGTACATAAAACTGTTTTTCCTCAGGTATCTGAGTGTTTAGACTTGACATTGTAATCTTTAAGATTACTTTTTGGCGTACAAGCTCTTGTGTTTTTAGAGGGAAGCTCTTGGCTGCATACTTATCATGGCACTTCATGTTTTTATAAAATGTTTTCTGGAATTCTTCACTTGTACTTTTTAAGACTTGAAGTAGTGCTCTGTCTGTAAGGAGGTAGTTCAGAATCTCACAACAGTAGATGCGGATTTTTGAATGTTACCAAATGTAGAAGGCGACTTGGTTGAAATCAAAATGATACAGTTAAAGCCATTATCACTTGGAGAGAGTTGTTGGGTAGCTTAAAAACAATGTTACCTTAAAGGACAGACTGTTGCTAACAAGTAATTGTTGCACAAAAGTTTATCTTAAGCTACATGATTGCTTTTTGGAATTGTTGCCAGTCAAATTTGAGTTGATTAGATGTAGAACCAATTCTTTTCTAAACTAGGAGTATTTTGTATAGACCAAGTTAAAGTTGAATTTGGTTTGGAACAAAATGGTAGGGCAGAGGGATTGATTTTAATTTGAGGCAGTTATCCTGTAATACTTACATTTGAAACATCGCTTCAGGGTGAATTATGATTTGAAGTGCTTTCACTGCCCTTACACTATTAGCAGTGTTAATACATTGGAGTGCCTTGGGACATAACTCAAATGTCTTTTCCACAGGTTTCAATTGGAGTGAGGTTCTGTCGGGCCCATTTGAAATATCGGGTACTTTGTGATGCTTGTAAAGATAGAGGGGTTTTCAGAGCAATCCAGTTCCAAGCTTCTGTTATTAAAAACCTACAGACTATTCATTCTCAGTTTGACTGTACTTTGGTTGCTGTAGGCATAAATTATCAGATGTCACGTTTATGTGTATCTGTCTAGACTTTCCTGTCTGAATTAAATGTTCTGTTCACTTGTTTCTTGTTGCAGGGAAATTCTAAGAAGAGCAAAAATCGATAGCTCACAGCTAATCAACTGTCTTCGGAAGCTGCTGCTGCACAGGATGTGGATAGTGACTTTTCATTGTCCAATTCCTGTTTATTCCAGGAAGCAGAGGGTCGTATTGGGTCTAGTAAAAACTGATTTGGTGCTGTAAATGGCTTTAAAATATTTAGAACTTGAAACAAATAAAACAGAACTTAATGTTGGCTCTAAACCAGGAATTACACACTCTGTGGATAATTTATATAGTAATTACCTTCAGTTTTTACTGTGCACTTTTTAAAACCAGGTCTTATTTTGATGTAATAACTTCAGATTTTGTATATTTTCAAATATGATTATGCATTAACAAATTTGAATCAGTGCAGTAGTTGTCTATTTTTGAGTTATAGGTTAAATTGTCAACATGTGTACATTCCTTTACTTATTAATAACAGTATAAAATTAATTTTGAGACTTTTCTGGCCATGCAAGCTGTGCAGTTACTGTAAATGTATTATTCCTGTTCTCAGCCCTTTTGAATTAATTGGAATTGTGGCTTTAAATGATTTCTATGAATGCACAGAAGTAAGTGGGATAATTATTTCAGACTGCAGTAGTGGAAGCTTTTGCTGCTTGTATTTGGCACTTTGGTTTTTGAAGTAAAGAGCACAACTAGCTGAACTGGGATACTTCTATGAAATTGCTTTAAGCCCTTACTTAGGCATTTTGTTTACACATGTATGTATATATATTGGTTGGAATAGCTGTTTAAAGCTAGAGGAAATTGTGATCGTAACTTGCCCCAAAGGAGTGAAACGGTATGTGTGTAGAATAGGTCAGCTTACTGTGCTCTCTTACAGTAAAGAATAATATGAAATACGTAGAAGATTTAAACACTGAATTTGTGAAAAGTCTTTATGGACTGAAGTCCTGATGGATTCACTGGAGGGTGATGCACATGGCTTTTCCTGTGTTTTGGGAAGTTTGTGAACTTTAGGCCTTTCCTAAGATTCTCTTTTTTAAAGTGAAGTCTAATACTACAGGTTTTCACAGCATTTTTTTTCCTATCAGATGCTGTGCTGCTCCCCGCTTTACACTGATCTTCTGTTCCATAATTTGCATTATGGCACTTACTTGTTCCATAAGGGTTTACTCTGATATCAGCTGTGTCGATATGTATTATTAGGACGTAATAATAAAATCAACTATGTGAAATCAGCTTGACATTTTTCTTAATTCTGCTTATACCCAGGTTGCACAGTGTGGTACTGTGGTGAGGTGTAGCAGCTATTCCCAGTGAGGTGAGCATAAGTAACTAGACTAGTCTAGTTACTCTTAGTAGTGCTTCTCTGTCTGAGCCAGGCTGCTTTTCTGTACCTAAATGTTGCAGTGTACGCAGAGTCCACACCGCATTTCTCACCTTGACTCCTGAAAGGCAAACAAGCATCTGTTCTGTATTGATCGCAGCTGCGGAACTGCTCTGATACAGGTTTTGCCTTTTAATGACAAAACAGATGCAGTTTATGAAACTGGAGAGGAGATGGGGTGAGCCTGCATGGTTTCTTACTAGTATCGTGTGGAATTAAGAGCTACGTGGTAGTGCCAGTGAGGGTTGGGAAGTGTTTACTTGCTCTAAGCATTTTATTGAAGCAGATACAGCGTCAGCTGTTTCAGTTAGGGGTGGAAGCTAACTGCTTTCTTCCACTTCTTGTGAAGCTGCCTTTTTTGAGGGCTTTCATTGTGCGGTGAAGGTACTAATTCAGTTATCTTACTCTAACTTTCTGAATTGAATTGCTGAACTTGTTACTGATGCTACTTCTCACAGGTGGCTGCATTCTGGTCTGAGTAAAAACATGCTTTGAAGATTGAATGCTTAAGAATGTGCATTAAAAAGTTAGATGTGTCTGTTATCTCAGATTGTTTTTGCAATAGAGTATACCCCCAATGTCAAAACTGGAATTAGTATAGGCATTTAGGTACAATTCCATTGTATGTTTATCAGCATTTTCTCCTTGCAGTGTTTATTTAAAAATGTCTTTGTGTGGCCCCCTCACCAATCAGCAGTAAACATGCTCAAGAAGAGACAATTTTGATCACTTGAGCTGCCTTCAGTTTTTCAAGGAAATGCCTTCAAGTAAGTTCTGAGCAGTCGTAAACTATCAATACACAAAAATAGAACCTTAGAAAAACATTTAAAATAGTGTTTTGAATACTGTTGTAGTAATGCTGTGATGGGGTGTAGTATATTACTTTTAACTCGGTGGCATTAGAAACTGGAACAAGTGAAAATGCCCAGCTAGCTTGTGCTCACCCGCTAACCAGGTCGTTCTCAGTTTCTGAATATCTTAAATGCTTTTAAATATCAAAATGGTTACGGAACAAAGCTGTGCTATTAAAAAGCTGAAGGATGTATTCAATGTTGCAGTGAAGAATTTGTCTCTTGAGTCCAAGTTCTCAAGAAAAACGAATTTTAACTACTTTGTCTTTATGAAATGGTCTGTGCAGGTTATTATGGAAAGCACAAAATTTGGACAAAGAAGTTGTACTAATACTGGAATTAATGTTCAAAAATTTACAGTGTAAATACTTCCGAGTTGATTAATCAGGAAGCTAATGACAAACTTGTAAAGTAGGAAAATCTCTAGAACAATAATGTAAAACTAGTGTTAAAGAAAAATCCTAATGCTAGTTATTTTTTTAAATAGACAGTTCATTGTAACACCGAAGTTTTTGAAGCATTTTTAGAGTGTTTAATTCATTTGTCCAAAACGTTGTGAAACTCATGAATGATCGCTCATACTCATGAGTAAGTGACAATAATTCAGACAAGTACTATTTCCTATTAATGGTTTTAATGTCTGGATCTTTAAAACTTTATTCAGAAATTCATTCTGAACTTTGTTTTAAGCTTATACTAACACTCTGAAAGATTTAAAGATGTTTAGCTATCCTGGAATTCTGAAAATACATCCTTGGTAACTATTCCATGTGTCCAAAATAGTGACTTTCTGTAACCAAGCATGAATTTAACTTTGATTGCCCTCTTAAGAACTACTGCTGCGTGAGGTTTGAAAGGGCCCCAGAAGCACCAGATCCGTCGGCTGGTTTAAAGGCCCTCGAGCTCCTGCAGGTCAGAGGTCTCCCTGCCTGAGAGATTAACTTCCAAAACAGGAGTCTTAGGCTGACGTAAGCTGTGCAAGGTTGTCATCTCGCTGCTGCTGAAATAAGGTGATTATTTTAAATTGTTAGAGACATAGTAACTATATATCTGTGATTTAAATACTGATAATCTTAAATGTTGATTGAAAAACGATGGTGTCTGTAATGTCTTTTGCAAATTCCTTCAGGTTCATTCTTAACCAGCTCAACATTTCAATAATAGTGGTGCCAGGATCTTCTCACTAGAGGTGATCTGGTAGGACTCTGAGCAGCGTCAGTACCCAGACTGAAACGCTTTGCCTTCCCGCCTCTGTTGAAACACGCTGGCGGTGTACACAGGGTATTTTCCTGTTTTACCAAGCCAGCTTCGCTCCCGATTTGTTCTTATAATCCTGCTGCTCTTTTTACTCTACCTTCCCTCGCTGACAGATGAGTTGAGTCGGTGGTGGGGAAAGGTCTTTGGCCCAGCGTGTTTCCTTGATGCTGACTTTGGGCACAGGCGGGACCCAGCAGTCCCCCTCCAACTCCAAAGAACAGATTTGCCCAGACATCAGAGGCATCAGTTGCATACGGGAAAGGAAATAAACTTCTTATATCACCTACCATGACATAAGAGAAATTATTACTGGGTTGGTTGAGCAATGTGAATGCTTTTTCTTAAAAATATAAATCCAATATATTAAACTTTGGAGAACCATCTGGCCCTGTAAACTGGGCAAACCTGTTCTTTAATACAGTATGTATGTAAGGTAATTCGAGAACACAATCTTAGCAACAGCGTGGTCATAATAAAAATAAAGCTTAGGGCAGTAAAAAATTGTAATTGCTACCAGAGGTCTGATTACTTTGTCCCACAAAGGCTGGATGCTGCTGTGTTAAGAATGCTCGTTCTGTCCCACTCTGTTTTCTGCCTCTGTTACTTCTTGCAGTATTGCTCAGCAGTGAATTAAAACCATGTTTGTTTAGAAGAGGCCATGTTTGCCCTAATTCCTGAACGTTTCTTTTAATCAAGAGAATTGGAAACTTACTTTAAAGCTATAATTGTGTCTGCAGAACTGCTAGCTGGGGTGCCGGTGGGGGAAGAGAAGAACTTTTGGGGACAGAGAAGAGCTTTTGGGGACCTTTATAAACCAAGGCCTGACTGGGGCTATGAAATCCGCCACATGGAAACTTGCCTGGGGGCATTTCTCGCTGTCTGCCTCTGCCGTGTGCGTGGGCAGCTTTAGACGTGTCAATGCTCATTCAGAGTCACTGGGCTTCTTCCAGAAGCTTCCAGTGCAAATAACTTGCATCTCTGCAACACTGAGGTTACATGACTGAGCTGCAAAATGAGCCCAACGAGGGTCGTGCAAGCTACCACACCAGCAGCCCTATGGGGGTTTTAGCTTTGGGGGTTTTTTTACACCTGAAATTGCAGATGTAACAGTAGAAATTCTACTTTATCTGTACTGGTTTTAACTCCTTCACTCTGTAAATCCAAATCTTTGTACACGGACAGAGGTCTTAACTAATGAAGTAGCCTTTGAAATGCAGGCCGGGTGTCAAAAGTGTATTTATGGCCTCCCATAAACAACACAGCTTGGTCCTGAGAAGAGTTAAAACCACAAGATTAAGAGCCCAGGTAATTCCCAGTCATCTTAAGCACTATGGATTCCTTCCTGAGTTGACTTGGAAGCTGGTCTGGGGTGGCGTGTAGCTTCTCGCAGGCTTTCTCTGCCTAAAGTTTGTTGCTTCTGAAATGAGTATGGGGGACCTTAAACATCCGCACCCCTTACTTTCTGCTACAAAAAGAGTCTTAATCCTTGTCGGTGTTGTGTCATCCCCTGCGTCCCCTGTCGTCATCCCCGCCCCCCCCCCCCGCCCCAGCTAAAGCTTCAAATTTCCTTCCTCTTGGACTTGGAAGGCTTCAGTTTGATGAATAGTACACGCAGACACTTTATTCAGGAAAGATGATGTTAACGAAGCGATGAGCCTGTTGAGAAGGTCTGAACTGAGTTCAGTGCATTGTCGTTAACTGCAGCCTTTGGCATGAGGAACAGCTGTAATGCTGGAGCTGGAGCCCTGATGTGCCTTCTGCTTGGTAACTTTCACATTGCGTATAGCGTATGTGGTGTTGGACACAGCAAATATTTGCCTTGGGAGGGAATCAGTTTTGCCAAAAGCTTCTTTTGACATGTGGGAAGTCTGGTTTATTTTCAGTCCAAACAAGTGGAGAAGGACAAATTCCTCTCAGATTATCAGTCTAGCCCAGGAGGTCAAGTAGCCAACAAGCACTCAACCTCTCACAAAAGAACCTGAGTAGGCTACATTTCTATAATCAGTTCATATGTGGTGACTATACAGTACTTGAATACGCTGAACTTGTGAGGGTTTTTTACTAGCAATAGTACTAAGTGAAAAATTAATTTATTAAAGGAAAGGGAGAGAAAAATTTGACTCTCACTTTTGCATTTTGGTTTGAATTCTCAGTTAAGATGGACTTCTGCAGAAATGTGTTGCTAAAATGCAAAGTAGTAGAGCAAAGAGTTAAAATAAATCTAGAAACTAGTGCTCTTCTGTCTCCAATTAAGAATATTTGGTTTTAGCCAGATGTGAACTGACAGGTTTCACTTTTGTCCAAAGTAGTCATAAACAGTCAACATTTTATCAAAAGGGGAGTATGCTGACTATATTTCTGTTGATCTTAACATGATGTGCAGTAACGTAAACTGACTGTGCTGGCATTGTAAAACGCTGAATGAGTTTAATAACTGCCCGTAGCGATACAGAATACTGTACCTTTATGTGAAATACTCTTCAAACTGTATTTACAGTAGAAATTATTTTAATAGTTCTAATTTGTTCTGCATATGCTATTCATTAAAGTCTAATTATATTGAGGACTTTTAAATCTCGGTATCAGATATGGTTTTTTCCCCTCTGCTGCTTGAGTTTATGTTGCACTGAGTTATTTTGGAGGAAGAGAAAATGATAGCAGAATTTACTGGAGAAGAACAGTCTTATCTTGAAAATATGTACATGTGTCTCAGCAAAGGAAAAATCTGAGCTATTTTTAGACAGATGCTGACCTTGATAAAGGGATGCAAGAAATTAATAACCTTCCCACTTGAAAACTATTAGAAAGGGCTTAATGCGGAAGGTAAAAGGCAAAAAGATTTATTGAATGTTGTGCAGGAGCACATGAGGATTTGAAGAGCTCATTTTGGAGTACGTAGAAAAGAGTAGAAATTGGTATTTCTAACTTCCTGGCATTGTGGCAAAACAGGGAGGTATTGATCCTCTGGTTCCTTCTGCCAAGAGACTGGGTGTGTCCTGGGAGAAGGCAGGAGACTCACTGGGATGGAATTCCAGAGGGAGAGGCTGGGATCAGGTTCTGGCTCTCCCAGGGCTACACGCTGGGGTACAGCAAGCAGTGCTACCCAGCCCTGTACTTGCCGTGGCTGCGGCTCTGGGCCTGGGGGCCGCGGGCTGGCGCTGCAGGAGACAGACATTTGAAGAGAGAAAAGATGTAAATTAGCAATTTACTGGCTTGCAAGTTACAGGTTAGATGATGGTGCAAAAATTCCAGGCTACCAGAGGAGAAGACCACTGCCCTTTCCTTCCCCTCTCCTGTCTGTGTAGGAGATCCTCAAATCCTTCCTCTGTGAACTGCTGCCGTCCCTTATGCCGTATTGGCATGGCAATGGGAGCAGCGGCAGCGTTCTGTCGGAAGCTGGTAGGTAGCAAGCCCTCAGGTGCAATTATGTATTTTCAATGTAAAATTCATTGGGAGCATGATTTTAGCAACCAGTATCTTGCCCGGTTTGAAATGATAAGCGCTTAAGAACAAAGACCTGGCTATAGCTGTATTAGGCACTGTATTTTTTGAAAACCGAGATAATATAAATGCTTTGGATTTTTTTTTTTTCAATTGAGAATGGCCAATGTTCTTTCTAGTGCAATATTTTGTAATGGCATTAAGCTTACAGAAGAATTTCTTTGTAGGGAAAGCTGTATTGAACACTTTCATTGCAAATGCAGACAGCCAGAGCCTGCATAATATTTCCTGTGCGCAGAGCAAGTAAGTAGGGTGGCTTAATTTCAGAGAAAACAGAAAACTTTTCAGAGAAGGTAAGTAGGACAAATGAAAGCAATTTACAGAAGGACATCCTCCTTATTCTCTCTAAAGTACAAGGAAAATGTCAACGGTGAAAAAGCAGGGGAGCTAAAATGGACGGATGGTGCTTTGGGAAGAAATTTGGGTTTGGTTTTGTTTTTTCTATTGCATTGCAATAGAAACTGGAGCTGGCTGCTGTGAGCGAGCTAGCATGGCTACCCCTCGCTTTTTGTAGGGGCACCTCAAGTAGCTGCAGTCCCTGGCAGCTCTGCTCTGTGCCCCTGGGAACGCTTTGGAGGGGTTTATAGGTGGTTTTCCCCCCTTCATCCAACACATTCCATCTGTGTGTCCTGTCCTTTTGGGAGCAGGCTTGGTGTGGTACCTTGCCACCTCTGGTAGGTGCACTCTAGAAACACGCCATGTAACGGATAAGGAATTTTTATTACTGCAGATAATTCTGTTATCCTGCTGGTAATTAATTCCTTTGCCAACCCTTGTGCTATATGTCTTTGGGGTAACTCCCATCTCTGGAGGAACTTTGCAGCATGAGGTAACTTGTCCTCTCTTGGAGCTGGGAGGTGTTTGCTCAGAGGGTGAATGGAGGGTGAGGCCTGGCCTGGCCTTGGTCCTCCCACCCTGCAGCTTGGTCTTTCCGTAGCTCTGCTGGTTTTTAGGCAGGCTCGGCAGTTCTGGTGGCTACCCTGAAGCAAAAAAAGTGATGCTTCACTGAGATGCTGCAGGGTCTTGTTGGAAATGCTGTCCTTCAGCATCGACAGAAATCCTTGCTGCCTCACGCTTTTCAGAGCCACTGCTCATCCCACCTCACACCACTGAACGTCTTGGAGCCTGCCTCAGCTCAGCTGCCAGAAAAGCCCGTCTGCTCCGACATGACTTACGGACAACCTCAGAACTTGTAAAACATTTGCTTCTCACCCCATGGAAAACCAGCCTTGGGTCATGCCTGTCACGTGGCACTGTCTCGTGTCCTCACCAGACCCTGCCAACGTGCTTCCTCCAAGCCTGTCCCCAAGAGGTCCCCATCCCTGCAAACCAGTGGCTGTTCACCTCGGAGTCTCCCAAGTCTTTCAGCAGCTTGGCCCTTCCTCACCCCTCTTTGACAGCAACTCATATTCTCTTACTCCTGAGGACAGCAGTAATGTTGTTCTGGCCGGTCCCCCACCCATAAAGTTCTTTCCCAGGGGTTGAGTCTCACCTTTATTAAAGCACAGGTACTTTTTTTTTTAATTATTTTTTTAGGTGTCCCTGTCCTGAGACAGGAACATTTGGACACCAAGAAATCCTTTGCCCTTTTGGAGATAGGAAGATTGATGCTGCAGAGAAGGAAAGGGCTGTTCTTATACACCTCAGAAAATTGCCCTGGCTTGAGATCTTCTCAGAAACCAGCAAGTTTCTTGACCTGGTATAAGCTAAATGGCTGTGGAGGAAACCCCAGGGTCTCCAGCCAGCATGGTGCTAGCAGAGAGATTTCTAGCAAGGGTGGGCAACCAAAGACGGTGATCTTGGAGTCCTTGTCCTTGTTACGGGTGTGGAGGCTCCACACCCGTGACAAGGACTCCAGAAACTCTTTTGGAGAAGTCAGCTGAAGTGGGAAGGAACTGAAGCTCTTCCCAGGACATGGTGTCCTTTAGGCTCTGTCCTTTGGGCCCTCAAAGACGCTCTCGCCCGCCTTGCCTCCCTGTCCCCTCGGCCGGCCGGAGGATGTGTTCTGCCCTCTCTCCCTCTGGCCCGGCCCGGGCATCGCAGGGGCCGAGTGTGGGTGGCTCGGCCAGTCGGGCAGCCGCTCTCCTCAGCTGCTGGAGCTCCTGGGGCCGCCAAGCGCGTTTCATCGGGTGGTTCTTCCCCGGCCTCGGCGGGGGGTGACCTGGCAGCCTCGGTGCCACCCGGAGGAGCGGGCTGGCGGCTGGGGCCTGGTGCGTGCGGGGCTGGCAGGGCCATGTCGGCCGGCCCAGCCCCCGCGGCGCTGCCCCGCCAGGCGGGTGATAACGGGTCACACCATAATAATAATAGTAATAGTAGTAATAATAATAATAATAATGATGATGGCTGTAATCAGGCGCGAGGCCCGCCGCGGCCTGTGGGGCGGGGCGGGGCGGGCGCTGCTGCCCCCTGCTGCCCCCTGCCGGCGGAGCGCGGCACATGGCGGCGGGCGGCGGCGGGTGAGGAGCGGCCGGGCGCGGGGCGCGGGCGGGGGACGCGGGCGGGGGGGGGCGGGGGGCGCAGCGGGACCCGCGGGGCGCAGGGGGCTCCGCCGGGGGTGCGGGGTCCCTCGGCTGCGGCGCAGCCCGCAGCGCCGGGCGGGGGGCGGGCCGGGGCACGGGCGGCTTTGTTTTGCTTTGGGAACGGGATTTTTATTTTTTTTTTTTTAAAAAAAAAGACTTTCTTTCCCTTTTTCTTTTCCCTTGTTTCTTTTTCTTCTTTTTCTTCTTTTTTTCTTTTTGTTCTTTTTCTTCCTTTTTCTCTCTTTTTTTTTTTCTTTTTAACTTCTTTTTTCTTTTGCCTTTTCTGTTTCCTTTTCTTTCTTCTTTTTTCTTTCCTTTTTCATTACTCTTTATTCCCTTTTCTTTTTTCTGTTTTCTTTTTTCCCTTTCTTTTTCCCCCTTTCTTTTTTCCCTTTTTTTCTTTTTTCTTTTTTCCCTTTTCTTGTTACTTTTTAACCTTTTTTTCTTTTTCTTCTTTTTTTCTTTTTCCTTTTTTCCCTTTTCTTTTTACTTTTCCCCCTTTTCTTCCTTTTTTCTCTTTTTCCTCCTTTTTTTGTTGTTTTTTTGGGGTTTTTTTTGGGAGGGGGGGGCTTTTCCTTTCCTTTTCAGTTAGAAGTGGTAATGAGGGGACTGCATTGCCTGGGGGCCCCGGAGCTCTCAACCTCTGCAGCCACCAGCGGGCTTTGGGTGACGGGCATCCCACAGGATCAAGTTCCCATGGCTTTTGCCCTGTCAGGGAGGAAGTTGGGGCGATCGAGAAGGTTTTTTAAAAATTTGTTTAATTCTTGAAGCACAATGAATTCCTGGAGCCTTTCTCATATTTTCCTGTGGTTCAGCTGCTGATGTTGCACCGTGCACGTAGGCTTGGGGTGTTGGGAAGCAGTGCCACATGGAGCGGGGCGCGGGGTGTTGGGAAAACAAGCGGAGCGGATGCAGGAGGATGAGCAGCACTGGGCTGTACTCAGCGGGTGCACCCCTAGTGTGAGCTCCAGAGATGCTATTTCAAGCGTACGGTGGATGAGGAAGAATTTAGAAAGTTTTCACATTCTGGCTTGAAGTACTCACCGAAGGGGGCTTTTCAATAAGGGTGTTTTTTTAAAAATATGTAGGTGTTCTGATCCTTGTGGCAAATAACAGTGCTTCTGAAATGCGCTGGGAAAAACGCTGATGGAGGTACTTTACGGGAGCCTGGCTCAAGCCAGCTCAGAAGTCCACACTGAACTTGCCCAGTGTTTTCTCACCGAGGTGGCACGTACGCGCAACCCTCGCTGATTTCTCTGCAAACAGAACTTGGCTTTTTTTGGAGAGTGGTAGTGACTTGTCTGGGGAGGAGGGAACAGAGGGTTTGGAGCCTGAGGCTCTTAAAAATGAACTATTCATTTTGCTCTTAACTCCCTGTTCCCTGTCTGGAGGCTGAGAGTCTTGTACATCTGTAAAAGAAGAAGAAAAAGTGGTAGGTGAGAGACGGAACGCCGAGCTGCCTGGCTCAGTGTGCTGAGAGTGCGCCTACAGCGAGAAAATGCTGTGGGAAAAGATTTATTTTGGGGGTGGAAACCAAATGGGGCTTTTTTGGGTGATGGCATTATGAACTCTGCTGTCATCAGTAGCTATTAAAAATACGTCTACCCAAATAAACAAAGAAGGGTTCATTTGTGCTGCTCCTTCGTTAGCGCTAGTATTTTTCCAAGGCTTTAAGGCAGGAAGAAGGGGAGGATCCCGCAGCTGACGAGAGAGTTGGTTTGTCAGAAAATGGCATTAATTGCTGTCAGGCGGCACTTTGCACGATTAGAAGACTTCTGCAAATCTTACATCGTGGTTACTCTCCCAGAAGGTCCTAGCATGTGTTTCTTGGACACTGAAGCACGAGGTGGTTTTTAAATGCAGGCGCAAAACCTGATTCTGACCCCCCCTTCCCCCCCCCCCCCAAAAAAAAGACTATTATATTGTTCAGCTAACATGCTAAATATAGTATTTCTGTTAGCTTCCTTACTATTTGTTATTCACTGCTGAGATTAGCGGCAAGAGTTTTTGGAGTGTGCTTTTGTGTTGTGTGTTCTTTGTGGCATTTTATCCACCGCTTCCCTTGGACGCTGCAAACACTAGCAGAGGACCAGGTTTAAATTTGTTTCTGACCATGAGCAGTTTAATATTTTGATATGTGAGCTGTGTGCCAGAGCACTCAGGCCTTTTATTTATTTATTTTTTTCTTCATCCAGAGGCCTGTTTCATCCTAAAAAAACAGGCTGTTCATTTGACGGAAGTGGGACAGCCACCTGTAACTGCATTTCTGCTGCTCGGTAGCATATTATAAATCTCTGCCTTTGCTCAGGGGGAGGGGAGAGGGAAGGATTTGGGATGTTAAAATACTTGCCAGAGCCCTCTGCAGTGCTGCCATGACCAGAGCACTTTTGTGGGATGTTTGTACATTCCTAAGAATAACAAATTTCCTAAACACAGTTAAAAACTGCTTCAGTAGATGAAGTAACATTCCATTAACTTAGCGAGCTGCAGAAGTACTGTAAGTAAAAATAAATTCATTTTCCTGTCGCTTCCAGGCCAGAGCACTCTGCTGATGGTTTGTTGCCAGTTTTGTTTGGTTTTTTTAATTAAAAAAAAAAAAGCAAAACGATCCAAGCCTTCTGTACTAGTAAAATGTCAGCTAGTGGCAATAAACAGTTTACATGAGGCTCTTCTGCAACTGCCCATTGGCTCTCCACTATCTGGTGGAGCGTAAGTTATGCATCACTATGGTGATGCTGAAGAGGAGCGCGATTCAGAGGGGATAAAGCAGGACTGGCTGAGTGAACTGAATGGGAGCAGGAACAGAAGCACCTTTCAGGGGTGCACCCACGCTGCTCCCCGCAGCTCAACAGCCCGGCAGCCTCTGCCTCTTCCTCATCCATCTTCTGATTGCGGGGTTTCGTTTGTAGGAGGAAAGGCCCTGTGGACAGGTGTGTTGTATACATGAGAGAAACATGCATATACGCAGTGAAGCGAATTAAAAATTATTTAGATATCTTGTCTAACTATATAATGGGAAGAAATTAAGTGCAACGGCACAGAGTAGTCAATCAAAAGCTAATCTCCAGCTACAAAACATCAACAGATCACAGGCTTGCAACAAGCACTAACATTAAAAGAAAAAGTTTTCCCAATCCACAGCTACATAAAACTATTTTGTTTTGAGAAGACGCAGTAACATCTTGCATCACACCTTGCAATGGCATCTTGCAACAAGTGATGTGTCTTCAAAGGCACAGTGATATCCAGGAGGGAAAAGAATGAAAACGTTGAGTAGTTAATGCTGATTTGATCAGGCTTTTTATTATTTCTTTTAGGAAAAGAGAGTTTTCTTCTGTTAAAGGTGTACCGTACGATGTAATGAACTATTTTGTCGTTCTTAGGGTTTAATACTGTTCTCATTCAAGCTAGGAAAAATGCTCCTACTGTCTTTGATAGCAGGTTGTGTCCTCTTGAGGTTTTTCCTGACCACCCCGTGTCTGCCAGCCAATGGAGGCGAGCATGGGTACAGCCCGTCCTGCCGTCTCCATTACTGACCTGACTCCAGGTGCCCAGAAATGTGTGCTACCAGACATATGTCACATAGACCTGACACAGTCTGTCACCTCCTGAGCTAGGAAACCCACCCCGTGAACAGGAAAATGCCGGACATCCGAGCTGGGACTCTTTCCTGAGTCTCTTCTGGAGGAACTGACTGAGAAAATAGAACTGATGGACCTGAAAAAGATGCTTAGACTTGTGTCAGGTACTGGTGTTTGCTATTCTTGTGGTTAGATGTGATGATATACCAAAGATAAGCGTCTTTTTTGTCACTTTTGTTACATTTCTGAAAAAATAATGGGTTATAAGTGTACCTGGTTTTGGCCCTTCCTTATGTATCAGAATTATTCAGTTGGTGGTGTGATGCAAGACGTGATTGCATCTTCTTGAAACAAAATAGTTCCATGTAGCTGTAGATTGGGAAAACTGTTGGTTTGGGGTTTTTGTTGTGTTTTGGGGGTTTTTTTTGTTTCTTTTTTAAATGTTAGAAAGTGTTTCTTGGAAGCTGTGTGATCCTTGAACATTTTGCAGCTGGAGATTGGCTTTTGACTGACCTCTCTGTGCTGTCGCATTCGGTGGTTCATCTGTTCTGTAATGTGGCTGCGTACTGGCGAGGTGACAGCAAGCAGTATAGCAATTGCTGCCAGTAACTTTATAGTTTCCTTCAGGTGAGCGGGGTGGCCTTTAGGGTAAGAGGAACAGCTCAGTGCTTGGCTGTGCACCGATGGAGAAACTCTTGAATGACCTCCGAGAGTGGCTTCAGGTATCCATTCCGGTACCTTTCCCAATGACACTTACATTAGGTTTCTATTTTAGTTTATTTCTTTGTAGTTTATTCTGTTTGGTTTATTTTATCCCATTCTGAAATTTACTTTTGTGATAATAAACTCTGCAAGAAAGTCTTGAGAGGAGCGGTGGTGCAGATCCCAGGTGGCTGTTGCAGTGATTTACGACAGCCTCCCAGTTCCTGTAGAAGGCATCTTTGGCCATCCCTGTAAAATCCTACAGGCACTTCCAGTAAAACGTTGTCTCTGGGCTGTCCTGCCTTGATTTCTAGTCCCAGCTGAGATAATACTGAAGGAGAAAAGCTAGTCTGACTCGCCTGTGGTGGAGAAAAGCTGGTCTGAGTGCTAGAGGGTGTGGGAATTGGGGCTTAGGGTGTATGGGGGGCTCAGCTGTAGCCAGCCAGACGGATCGTGCATGCTGTTGGGTTGTCTTTTTGAGACGGCTTTGATCTGGCTTCGCATCTGCGTGTTAGGGAAGGTCTCCTAGAATGGGTCGAGACATGAAAAGGAGTTTATTTACAGTGCGTAGCAGCTGAGGTTTGGGTGATTATTTCAGTGCAAAGATGGGAATTGTTTTCCATAGCTATGCGAAATTTTCATATGAACTGGAAGATCCTCACCATCTAACCTCCTGTTGTGAGCAAGAAGAGCTACTTCTCTGGGGGTGACCTGCTTCAACCACAGCTGAGCGGGCTGGGATAGTTAGCAGAGCTGCAAATCTGGCAGCACTGCTGCTTTTCTTTCATTTTTCCTTCGAGAGCTTCCCGTAGGTTTTCTCTCCCGCGGGAACCTCATCTCTGCTCACCGCCTTTAAAGCGTAAGATGTGGCTGTGAGAGGCAGAGGAACCCACATGTCTTCAGGCCTCCCTCGTCCGCTGCCTCTGTGTAGCATCCCTCCTGAGCGCTGGGTGCTCTCCTGGTGCGCAGACAGCGCCGGTGCTGCAGGCATCGGTACTTGCCCTCGTGTGGGGAGACCCCGTGTCCCAAACCGTGTGACACCATCCTCACTAGAGGCTGTTTCAGTATCTGGAAAAAAAAAAAAAAAGAAAAAAAAAGCTGTATCCTTTTCCCCAGCGAAGAAAGTAAGTGTTGTCTCCGCTTGGGAACATCCCGTGATGCCTGGCGTTGATGCCCTTAAAAACATTCGTTTTTTCACACTTGCCCGTGCAAGCTCCAGCCGCCCTGTCTGTGAATTCCTGTTCGGCTCACGGCAGAGGCAAGTGGGAGCGGGAGGCATTCGCATGGGTTACGCCTGCCTTTGCTCTGGGGACGTGCGCGCTGTCAAAAGCTGAAAGCTTTAATTCCTCCAGCTCTTGGGGCCAAGAGTAAGGAATTCCAAATTAAACAGATTAGCTGCAAGCTCTGAACTTCTCCCAGCTGTGCCTATGCCCCAGAGAGCGAGCAATGTAAATACAAGTTCACATTACACTTTGAAGTCGGTGTGTATTTTTGACTATTACACCAGTTCCTTATTTTCTAAAAGTAATGAAATGAGTAATGCAGTGGGAGACTTAATCCGTGTATATATCCCAAATACAAGCGAAAGCCAAGAAATTCTTATTTCCCATCAGTTGTGCCTTTTGCTTATGTTTATTTCAGAGGTATAGGTTGGAGAACTTTATTTTATTTTTTGTATCTAAGAGAGGTAGAGCAGCGTTAAATGTAAGTGTGGCCATATGTAGTCTCAAAATAAAATTTGAGGCAAATCAACATAAATCAAGCAGTATTTTACATAGAAGGTATGCTTCCAGGTTTTTTGCATAGTTAAGTAATAAACAGAATGGAGATACAAAGACTATGGCTGTAAAATACGGAGATAAATCTGCCGTATCTTACTTGGATGTCACAGAGGCTTACAAATGTTTAGGATATTTTATATACCATATGTGCTTTATTGCTTAAACTGCAGAGAATTTGTACTTTCCTGTGAGACTGTTATGCTTTATGGAAAAATGCTTGAAGAATTGTCTACATTATTTGTACAAGAAATGGTAAAACTCATATGGTATCGTTATGGGACGCCTTCGCCACTGTGTGCACAGTATGCAGGGGTTTGCGTTAAATTTCTGTATAGCCTATGTGCAATGGACAGCACGGTTCCTGGAAATATAATTGACATGGAGTAGCATATGGGGTCCATAGTTGTTCTGGAAAGGTGAAAATATGATGACCAGGTGTTGTCCACAACCAGAATAACTTGGCTAAAGAGCTCATCTTATTTTGAAGGGATTATTTACTTGTTTTTGTCACACTGTGTGTAGGTAAATCTGCTTTTTTTGAGCTTGAAACAGTTCATTGATACTTGCCTGGTACGACCCCACCATGCAAAGTGGCACGTGTAAGATACATGCTCAGGTGTCACACAGAGAATTTATTTAGAGGATGTATAGCTTAACGGTTTTGAAGCCACGATGGCCTCTGGAGCTGGAGAGGCAACGAGGAACATATTTATAAAATTATGCTTTTCTCTGTGTGTTGGAATGCGAGTGCTGTCTATTAAGCATTCACTGGCTTTGTGCTTTGCAGAAGGGAGGGGTTTCCTTGCCATCCCCTGTTAGCTGACCCCACACTCCAATATTTCAAAAAAAGGACCTTTGTGTTTTCATCTGAGGGGATGTGCTTGAGGGTTTTAACTGGTGCCAAGTGATAGGGAAGACCCCGGGGGCATCTCTGGTTCAGGTGCTGCTGCTTCCCTGTGCTGGTGGAGGCGATGCGAAGCCCTGCCATCAGGGTGCTGGGGGACATGGCTGGGTGGCAAGTCAGCATCCTCAGCTAGCTGAGGACCAAGCTGTATCTGGATTAAAAGTACCAAAGTCAATACCTTGAACTGCACCTTGGAGTAAGTAGGAAGTTATTATCAATAACTTCACCACGGGAAGAGATAACGGTATCCCCAGCAAGACACAAAAGTTGAGCAGAATTTTTGCTGCAGATTTGATCTGGGATTTTCGAAGCAACAAAGGACCCGGTAATAGCTACAGCCTATGAAATCTGTCAATAATAGGATAGGATTTCTCTTCCTTACACCCTCAAGGTATTAAAATGAAGAAATTAAGCCGCAACTACTGTTCATGAGATGCTGAGGGACTGAGTTAATCTGATAAATGGGAAGATTGTTTTCAGACAGAAGAGGATAAATTGAGATGAGTCGCAGCTTTTGGGTTCACTGCAACTGATGCATTTAGGATCAACTTATTTCAGCTAGCTTTCTTGTTTGCAATTTCAATATTCTAAAAATGGTATTTCCTTTCGCATATCTGAACCCCATGTGCTTGTAATTTAAATGTTATGGGCCGCATAACATACGTGGTAATGGAGATCAATAGCATCTTGTACCACTTTTACCCAAAATGTTTGGGTTACGTTTATGTGCGTCCCATGGGAGCCTTTTGGAGGCAAAACATATCTATCCTGAAGCCTGAGTTTACTGCAATTTGGAGGAAGAATGTCCTAACTCATAAGAAGGAATTTTGAGCACTCTTTAGAACAAAAAAGGACTTGGGAGAAAGGATTACTTTATTGCGTTGTGCAGGTGTAAAAGCATCAGTAGTGTAACACAGGAGAGGGTGCATTTCCTCTCGTTAGCATGACATTGTACAAACAGCTTTGAAAAATCCCTTTGGATTTTCCTCCTCCATCCCTAGCAGTTATCTGGGGGATCAGCGGGCAATAACAGGGGCAGGGGAGCCAGTATCTATTTCAACCCCCCACTTCTTGCATGTGTGTTTTTGTTAACATCAGCATCTTTTTTTTTTTTTTGAAAATCATGTATCTGGAACAGTACTAAAAGGTGAAGGCTACAGCCTCTGACAGGTACGCTGAGGGTATTGTAACAGGATGAGAGCTCCATCTGCGAAAGTGGGTTTCTTCACAGACATTTATTGACTGAAGTTAAATATTTGGCAGGTGAACTTCAAACATCCTTTTGTTTTGTGACAGGAAAAAACCTGCTGAATAATCTGTAACATCACACTTTAAAAAGCGAATAGAAGCAGACGTCGTGGAAAAAGAGAAGTGCAAAAAAAAAAATCAACATCTGGAAATAATAAAGGACACTGAAAAAAATCCATTCCTAATGAGAAAGGGAAATAGGCTGCAAAATGTGTTCTTTATTGTTAAAGACATTTGTATTTACTTACATTCCCCTTTTCTGTTTTCTTTTTCAGCCATGCATCTCAGCATCCCGTGACTTGCCCCTTGGCGTGGCCACAGTCGGGGCGACCAGGCTGCTGACCCTGCCGTCGTGCCTGCCCAGCATCACGCCATCGCCCTGCGCCGTCCCTGCAGCCCCTTGGACAGAAAGACCTCCTCTCCCCTCACTCCGGGGAGGATTTTTCTCTGGCTGGCAGTCGCTTATCTCTGTGAGTGCGGGAGGAGTTTCCCATGGCAGCCTTTGAGGCGCCTTCCTAACGCTCTCTGTTCCGCAGCGTGCCCCGCGGTCCTGGCTGCCGGGGCAAAAAGCCACGCTCCGAGCGAGCGAGCATCGCAGGAGCCGTTGTTAACAAATGAGGCTTGTTAAGATGAAGGAAGGTCTGAAAGCTTTAAAACGTGCCAGTCTAGAAATAATCAATATATACTGCTGAAGGCACAGCGCCGGCAGCCAGACGGAAAGGAGGAGAAGGGTGTGGAACGGGAGGAAAAACTGATGACCAAGTCAGAGACCAAACGGCTGTGATTTTTCTTTCCATCACTGCGCTTTATTTTGATGAATTGATTGTGTGGGTGAAGGATACGCTGGCAGCTGCGTGTGCCTGAGCTATGACAGTCATTTGTAACTTGTTTGCTCCCTTTCTCTCTCTCTCTCCCCCTGTAAGTGGAGAGGAGAGCGCTCACAAAATAACTAGCATAGCGCAAATAGTTTTACTGAACAAAAAGGTCGAGAGTTCAAAAAATAATGAAGGACCAGCGTCCTCCTCCGTTGCAACCTCTCGTTTGCTCAGCCGCAGAGGGAGTGGGCTGTGCCACAGTTTATGGTACTTTCTGAATGGCTCTAAACTGGCCAAGAAATAATGGGGAAATGGTAAAAATAATGACTCGTAGGGTAAGAATTCTCTGGGCTGAACTTTGGCATCGCTAAAAATGAATCCTGTTCTAAATGCTGCAGATAGGGCTTTTGTGGCGCCGGGATTAGACGCTGCAGTGCCATGCAATTAATAAATGGCCTAACTATGGCTGGCTGTGCAGGAAGGGGAATAGCTTTAAGTCATCGTTATCTAACCTTAATTAACGGAGTAACATATACACAGGTGGTTTTATCTATATGAACTCTGCCTGCCTTGCGCTTTCTGGCAAACGTGAATATGTTCTGACATAACGAGAATAACTTTTTATCAAATGAACGATGTTTGTATGTGCCCTGTGGTGCTTCATTGTACTCGATCCCTCCTCAGGCATTTGCAATTTATTGCTCGCTTCTTCATCAGCCAGGAGCAGCGGGGAGGAAAAACTTTACATACCCTGCATAGGGATACAGGGAGCATTTACATTTCAGTGCATGATTTAAAACCACAAAGGCGAAATTAATTATTTACTGGCTGCAGCTCTGCTCTGAGGACATCTAGCTGAGCTCTTTACCAAAGATACTTTGTTTGATGAAGTGTAGCTTATTAATTGGTTTGAGGACCTGCACTTTTTCCAGGCCGCCAGCCAATTCAGTACTTAGCAGGTGCGTATGTGGTTACTTAGCCTTGACTTGTGTTTCACTGGCATTTTATCTCCTCCGGTGGATGCTTGTAGTCTATCCTTCATCAGGGATGTAGCACTCATCCTTAGGGCTTTCTTGTTTATAAGTCTAATGCTTTTCCAGCCCCCTCCTAACGTGTCCAGTCTCTAAGGTCCTAAGTCAGGGTTGAAGGAACTGACGTGAAGCAACTCCTGCCTGGGTCTGGAAGGCGTCTGGGACCAACCTACGCGTGCTGGTCCTGGCAGGAGGCACCTCAGATAGCAGCATGGTGTGGGTGATGAGTCGCAGGCTGGTTCTGGTGGCCACAAAATGCTCCCTGCTGCCTCTCATCTGGGGATGCTCATGCCCTGTTGCCTGCGTCCATCGCAGGAGGAGAATGTCTCCCTTGGAGACACCTCAGGAACCAGCTGCTCGTTGCATATGTTATCTTGGTGGGCTGGTTTTGCCCTGATGGTTGTAGTGTGTGTACCTTCGCCATCAGCAGTGAGTTGCTACAGCTTTTCAACTACACAAAAAAATAATCCCCTGTCAGCCTCCTGGTTTTGTTTTTGGAAACAGCTGCACCATTCTTAGTAAAATGCTGTTTTGTTTAATGGGGGGAAGGAGGGGAAACTTGACCTGGAGCAGAGACCTAATATGGAAGATCTCTGTCCATATTCCAAGCTATACATAAGCTGTATAGTTGGAAGTGTTATGCAGGTGGTCCTGTACCGCTGTGGGACTTTCTGCTCTCTCTGATGTAGAGGCTGCATACATCAGATGCTCTGAACAGCCCGTAAAGCTTAAATGTCCTTTTGATCCCCAACCCAGCAGAGCAGCAGGGATTCGTGGGCAGTTTATCTGTTTCTACACGGCTGTCTTAGAATGATACATGTAAAGCAGAAAGTACACTGTGTTTGTGAACTGCAAGCCAATTTTGAGCTTTGTGTGGTTTGCATTTTATAAGGGCTGGGTTCCTTTTGTCTTTCAAGATAATTTATTTCTGCTCATGTCTGTTGTTTCTCTGTAGATGGTTTGTGGGTAATACATGTGCAAGTGCCTCAAGTTTCTCCTACAAGATGTGTTCCACAAATCCAGCCAATTGGGTCACCTTCGATGACGAGCCACTCTTCCAGTCACCTCAGAAATCGGTTGATAATCAGAGCAGTTGTAAAGCAAATGGCCTTAAACTCAATCTGTCCAGTGTGCATGACTCTTCAAGTAGGTCATCTTCTACAGGCAGCACTCCACTCTCGTCTCCTGTAGTTGACTTCTACCTAAGTCCTGGACCACCCAGCAACTCTCCACTTACTACACCTACCAGAGACTACCCAGGGAGTCCATGCTTCCCAAAGCCTGGGATTCACATTCTTTATCCCATCCCCGAATGGCCATTGAACGTTAACCTTCTTCCATCACCTGGGATTTGCTCATCCCTAACCTCACAGAAACCGAGCAGCCTTCCTTTGAACACCTTGCCTAATGACCATCCAGTTAAGACTTTGGTCTCCAAATCAACAGACGAAGGAAGCCCTAATCCACCAGGAGGTTGTGAGGAGTTAGGAGACTCGTCCTCAGCACCAGGGCGCTTCCCGTACTTCCAGGGCGACTGTGCTTTTTCCAGTCCTTTTTGGAAGGAAGGATGCTTGCCCAGCACATCACCAGTTAACGTTAGCACACACAGGAAGGATAAAGCACTTGACAGGAGCATCTGTCATCCTAAAGACAAAGAAGCTTGCCACGATCAGAAAAGCCTTAACCAGGGCTCCTTCAGCTACATCTGCGAGAGGCTCGAACACCTGCAAGCTGACAGCTGCGCCGCCGCGGGGAGCCCGCCTGTCTCCAGCACTCGGGCATGGCACGGGCTCTCCCCCGCGGTCCCCTGCAGCCTCTTCAGGAGCCGGAACGTGGATGGGTGGCCATTCATGCTGAGGATTCCCGAAAAGAAGAACATGATGTCGTCTCGGCAGTGGGGCCCTATTTACCTTAGCGTCCTAGCCGGAGGTGTATTGCAGATGTATTATGAAAAGGGCCTGGAGAAACCTTTCAAGGAATTCCAGCTGCAGCCACACTGTAAGCTGTCCGAACCCAAATTAGAGAGCTATAATGTCTCGGGGAAAATCCATACCGTGAAGATCGAGTGTGTGTCTTACATGGAGAAAAGGAGGTACCATCCCAAAGTAGAAGTGATCCATGAACCAGAGGTTGAGCAGATGTTAAAGCTGGGCACCACAGATTATAACGACTTCACCGATTTCCTCGTAACGGTCGACGAAGAGCTTATGAAGCTTCCTGCTGTTTCTAGACAAAGGAGGAATTATGAAGAGCAAGAAATGACGCTGGAGATAGTGGATAACTTTTGGGGGAAAGTCACTAAGGCAGAAGGAAAACTCGTGGAAAGTGCTGTCATCACGCACATCTACTGCTTATGTTTTGTGAACGGGACTGCTGACTGCTTTCTAACCCTGAATGACCTGGAGCTCCAGAAGAGGGACCAGCGTTACTTTGAGAAGGAGGAGGAGAAGAAATGGATCGATATTCTCGATTACCATTTCCATAACTGTGTTAAAGTGCAGGAATTTGAACAATCGCGAATTATTAAGTTTACGCCCCTGGATGCCTGCAGGCTGGAACTGATGCGTTTCAGGACACAGTACAACGGGCAAGACCTTCCCTTTTCTGTGAAGGCAGCAGTAGTGGTTCAGGGGGCGTATGTTGAACTTCAGGCTTTTATAAACATGTCTTCAACTGCTCCAATCCCAACGCGTGTACCCTCTGTGAGATACTGTGAAAACATTATGATACGCTTTCCCGTTCCCACGCAGTGGGTCAAAGCACTTTGGACCATGAACCTCCAAAGGCAGAAGTCCCTAAAAGCGAAAATGAATAGGAGGGCATGCCTTGGCGCTTTACATGAGGTTGAATCTGATCCCGTAATACAAGTCTCGGTTGGAACAGCAAAATATGAGAGTGCCTACAGGGCGGTTGTGTGGAAGATAGACAGGCTTCCAGATAAAAACTCAAGTAAATAATTTGAGCTTTAAAATGATGGGCTTGGGCACACACCTTCGCTGTTTTCATGCTTGTGTACCTCCGTCAGCTTCTGTAGTTTGGGTTTTTATCTGTGTGGTGATACTGGTAGAAGCTGGAGTAACCTTTTAGGAAAAAGAGAATATAGCCTTATTTATTTATTTATTTATCTATCTATCTATCTATCTATCTATCTATTTATTTATTTATTTAAAGGACATTTTCCTAATTTATTTGATGGAGGCAGGTGTATTGCCAGTAGTTACAGGCGTGCAACATCACGGAAGGGAATCTCAACATTCTGACTAAACCTCAAGTCTGCACTAAGACAGAGGGAAGGGTTTATGCTTCACATATACCAGCTGGGCAATGGTGGGCTGGGAAGCAAACGTCGGTAGGTAAAATGATTTGCCCACCCAATATGACACGTTTGATAGAAAAGGTGGAATTGTAACTCTTGGCTTTTTAGCGTCATTTAAGAAACAGCAGGTATGGTACATAATGAGAAGGTACTGTGGTCAAACTTGCTGTAGGAGGCTGGCTGTGCTTTTGCAAAGGCTAATATCTATTGCCTCTTTTCTGGGGTTGTGCCTTGGGGTCGTACGTTCATGGCAATAACTGCACTGGCAGAAAATGCATCCTGCTTTATCCCCATTTCTCTCTGGTGATGGTACCTCACTAAAAACTTGCAGCAATAAAACCAGCGAAGTTTATAGTCGCGTGTGTGGAAGTTGTTAATTTCCCACCAAGTCAAATAGTTAATTTACCTTAATTTAATGGAGAAAATATGACTTTCTGGAGAAGGAAAATGTAAATATATGGTTTTACAATTCCAATTTTTAGTCACATTACCAGATTAATAGTGCTATATAGTACTTTCCTAAAGGCATAAAAATTATTGAGGAATATAGTATTCTGCTTCAAGGTCAGCAGAGTGAAGGCATTTGATCCTTTGCTTGGATCTGCATTATGTGTATTTGAGGCCTTAGGACTCTGTGTAAGACAAGGCATCTATTGAAGCATTTTGCCTAAAATATCTGTAAAATTTGTACTTTTAAGAAGGGGGTAGGTACGTAGTATTAACAAATGGATTGGCCTAGTCTCGTAGTATCCTAACTGTCTGGACTAGCTACTTCTTTAAAATGTCCAGAAAAGATTTACTCTTCTTAAGTCCTGGTTTCAGATATGCTAGTGCTAAATAGACATATCCACTCCCAGGTTTTGTCATCTAGATGTGTGTGCAGGTGAAATTTAACATTCAAAACTATTAAAAAAAAAAAGAGTGAAGGCAAAAAATCTCCCGAGGATACTTCCTCCACCCACACCCCCCATTTTTAACTAATTCTAACTTACATGTAATTTGAATTGTTGTTTAGGTACTTATGACTTTACCTTATTTTTTTACTGCTGGGTATTTGAATTCTGACCAATATTTAGTGACAGAAATAACAGATTGACAGAGAAACTGAGGCAGGAACAAATGAAAGGGGAATATTAGCCTAAGCCTATATATGAACTAGATTGATTAAAAGAGCATTTGAAGCATCATGCATCAACATGCTAATGTGGCAGTTGTGAGAGCATGCATTATTGCATGGCTGCTGGCAGACGAGAGCTAGTATTTTGACTAATGATGCTGCATGGAAATACTGGTCCCTTTTGCATGCAGACTGCATCTTGCTTAGGCCATCAGGTCTCCCAAACCTCGAGCAGTTGGGCCTTTCGATTTCTATCGATGCACACCGCGGGAGGAACAGCACAAATGCCACCGTGGTCAGCTTCAGAAATGCTGTCGTGTTAACACCATCTCTGGTTTTGCTTTGGAAGAAGCTGTGGTTGGCTTGGACCTGTGGCTAATGCCATATAGTTCCCCCCGAATTGGCCGATCGCTCCCTTTTACACGCTGCTTGTTAGCTGGGTACCTCACACTCTGCTCAGAGAGGATGCCGGTGGCTCCCAGCGATGGGCAGAGGAGCTGCAGCATCATCAGGCAGGTTAACGCAAGGCAGGGAGCCAAGCCAGAATTAAGGGTGGGGGGAGAGAAATGGCAGAGAGAGGGAAGATAAAGGGAGGCAGTAAGGGAGGGGTTGGGGACTCTGGAAAATAGCCAGAGAGGGCAGAGGAGCTGATGGAGAGGTATAAGAGAACTAGTAGGCAGAAGAAGATTCTTCAGGTCTTCAAAATCCATAGACATGTAAGATGCGCTACAAGGCTTCAAGGATTTCGCTGTGCTGCTGTGAGCCACGTGTCTTCCCAAGGCTTATGGGACTGACCGGCTGGGTAGCTTTTAATATTCTTTGCCATTTGATATAGATTTGCTTCTGCAAAATCAAGTCAGCAATTGAGTCAGGCAGTTTTAAAGAAGTTTATAAGTTTTCCAAAAGTCTTTAATTCTCTGCAGGTCATTCACCTTAGGGTTTGATGTGCACAGTGAACTTCAGATTTATATTACTTGATAGTAAGAACTGTTTTTTGTGGCATTCTACAGCTTTACATTATTTTCTACCAGTAGCTTAAACTTTTGACATTTGAATAATTCCTCTGGCTGAGATCTCCAAAATAATTTGTATCCCTGAAATGTTCTTGCGTTCGAAAAAACATTTTGGTAGTAATACTGCCCAGTCAAATTTTAAACCTCTCTATCAAGTTTTCTGTATGCAGTTAAGAGTTTAAAAATAGACTTGTCCCAATGCATGCCAAAAATCTGGAGGCAGTCAAACTAATAGAAATATGTAGACTTTCATAATGCATTTACTGCAGGGAGAAAAATATGCCTAGGCTTTTGCTTTCAAAAAGCCTTTGTCTGTCTTCTTAAAAAAAAAGGAAAGGAAAGGTTGCCTACAGTTATATAGTGATTCTCTTTATAGACATCGAAATATGTTAGCATCCACTGGATTCTGCTAAAGTGTTTCCTTACTTTCCTTAGAAGAGCGCGGGCCAAGCAAAGTCGATGTGAGCTGCGAGATACTCCACATTTTTTAAAAGCTGCCTATGCTTATTCAGTTATATAGATGGAGAGTTTGAAGCCAGAATGTTAGCATTTTTTTTTTTTAAAAAAAAAAAAGGTAAAAAGCTCTAGACTTCAAAGGGTTGATCCAATGAAGTTTGAAAATTCTGCAAATTGAATCTACGCTTGTGAAATTGGGGCATCGTATAAGGAAACGTCGAACATATGATTTCAGCACAGCACTGGGGCCAGCCTTTGGGTGGCAGCGGCTGTATGCACCTGTATTGCCCAGGGAGCTGGGGAGAGGTTAGACTTTGAAACTGGCTGTTTTAATCTCTTGCTGTGTAAATTTGTGCCCTGTGGTGTTTCCTGCTAGGATACCTCCATGCTTGGGCCGTTGTATAAAGCAACAATTCTTCAGCTGATGATTTCTCCTTTTCTTCTGCATCATGGAGCCACACTGAGAAAGCAGTGATTAAGCAACACAGAGAGATGGAGCCAGGGGAGCTTGTGGCTGCTGGCAGCCCTGCTGCTGCCCTTTAGCATCTGAGCATGGGCTCCAGTATGGGAGCTGATGTGGTTCCCAGCAGCATTCAGCTGCCTCTTTTCTTATTTTCTGAACTGCCTAGGTGGAAACTCCAAGCCATGACTTTGCCAGGTGAGCTCCATCTCTGCCCACCCACCTCTTTCTGGCACCAGCACCATTGCAGACTGCTTCTTGGTGGTGGTACCTTCCTACTCCCTATGCATTCCTCCCAGAAGGTGGGATAAATGCACCCATTTAGACATAGCTGCAGGGGTTGTTGACCTCTAACAACCCTACTGTCAATCTGTTCTTTGTAATTGTTGACGTTTTAATGTTCAAAATAAGACTTTTAGAACTGGAGCTGTTTTGGTAAAAATAGAATTAGTACTTAACTGAAATAACCACCACATTTTTTTGGCCTAAACTGCTTGTTTTCATGAGCCTTTCTCAGATCATTGTTGCTTGAATGCTACTCAGACAGGTGAATAAGGGCTAAATTGTGGGAGTACATGCAGCAAAGTTAGATTATTAATTGTTTGTGAAATGCTACATGAATGCTAAAAGACAGTCTGAATAATTTTGTTTGTTTGTTTATTTTGGCTTTCTTGTTGTTATTCTTCAAGAAAGACAGCAAGAATTTGGAACATATTTAGGAAGTAAGAGCCAGATTTTCAGACATAAAACAGGAAAGTCTTAGGTGTCTCAATTCACAAAAGTCTTAACAAGTTGCCTAGACACTTAAACCACAGGGTTTCTGTCTCTCATGTTCGTAAAAGCTCACTTAGCTCCCCGAATTATCTGGTTGCCTTTCAGGAGTGATTAGTTTTCACCAGTCCAGGTGATCATGTCTCCACAGAGCCTGATGGGCCACATTTTGGATAGCTGGGCTTGAATCTGAATACGTTGTCTTAGCCTGGTGGACGGACTTACACTGTGCCTGCACCAACCCACTTGTCTCTCCACACCAGTACCTCTTTCTCTGTTTCTGGCCAACATCTTGCATTTTCAGCATTACAGTTTCTTTTGCAAAAGGATCTTGTACATGCAGCCTCTCTTTCTTCTTCAAACTCCGGTGTAATACAAGGCCTGGGAAGCAATAGTTTCATGGAGCAGAATGACAAGGACTGGCCAGTTTTAGGTGAAAACTAAGGCAATGGTCACAGTCTTTCCAAGTGTTGGTTGATCACTTTGTTGTCTGACAGCCGATGGGAAGAAGTTGCTCCAGCAATGGGCAGAAGAACTTCTCCACAAGTGAAGCGGTGAGTACCTCCTTCTGACATTGACATTGGTGCAGGAGACGCATGGGCTGGGGGCAACCCTGTGCAAAAAGGTCCAGTGGAGGCTGCTCCAGAGGACCCAGAGCAGTAACCTTACTCAGATCCCAAAACTATTGTCTCTCCTCTGCAGGTTACCACCTAGTGCAAAGGAAAGACCCCACAACTCATCAGATCCAAACACAGACCACCTTATGGGTGTGAGTTATCTGGAATATAAACCCTGAGATTTTTTTTAAGGGCTAATCACAACTGTGCCACGTCTAACAGTGAAGGCTGTAGCAGCAGACCAAGAGGAACGGCCCGTTTGTGCCTGGGCTTAAGTGGACATCTATCACCCAACATTTACCATCAGATACCTGCCCAGGAAGATTCCAAGCAGTGGTTATTTCTGGATTCCCTTTTGCAGAAGACAAAATAATTTCCTGGACAATTCCCATTGCTACTTGTTTCTCCATAGGTTTCCCTCCCACAACAGGAAGATGCTGAACATGGTCTCCAAAAGCCTTTAGATCTACTTTTCCTTCTACCACAAATGGACTCCAAACGATGCTACTCTTCAGCAAACCCTCTCTCCTCAGATCTTGGTCAACCATAGCCCCAGAGGCAGAGTGCGCCGCTTTCCTGGCCAAGGCATGACGTGCCATCTTAGCGTTGCAACCCCTGATGTTTTCTGCAGGACACTTGTCTTGTGGCTGATGTGCAGTCTGCACATCCCAACACAGCAAACAGCACAAAGACCAGGTCAAATAAGTCTGTTGCCAAGCTGCATTCTGGCACCACCACAGGAAAGTGGAGCTGGTCCTGGGAGCCAAGAGGAGCACAGCTCAGGTGGGTCGTGGTGCCATAGACGGGATGACATCTCACAGTTTGGCACTGGAACGGCGTGCCTCTTGGGGCCTCCTTCACCGCTGGTGCTGCTGTCACCACAGCTGTTGCTGGGACGATGGCAGATTCAAGGATGGAGAAGCCCACCTCAACAGGGGCTCATTCCACCACGTCCAGGCAGTCTGGAGGAACGACTGTGGATCAAGAGAGTGTTAGTGCAGGAGAAATGGGCTTGGACACAGCAAGAAATGGCCAGCAGCAGGACAAGGCTTATGTCACAAAGGTATACAGATCTGCCTGTCACGAGTGATGAAGTGCCATCTCCTCCTCACACTTGTTTAGTGCTCCAACTTCATTCTCAGGAGGTTGGCAGGTGGCTGTAACACTTGTTTCTGACTTTGTTCCCTCCTCTATTTCAGTAATAAAGTCTCTAATGTAATAGTTTTACCTGTCTCTGTGTATTGTCTTGAGACTTTAGCCACATGCTGCACCCCCCTGGCATTGTACCTCTTTGCCGGCTTGCAAACCGGGTACTTTGTGCTTTAGTGCCTTGAAGGACCCTGTTCTGTAGCGTGCTCAGAGATGTGAGTGATGTCTCGCACATGCCAGGAGCACTGATTTAGCACAAATGGCAGTCGGTACCGCCTACTCCACCCCCATACCTTATAGCCGCGTGGGTCACTGAGCCCGATTCATGCCCGAGTGAGCTAAGCAGTAGGCTGTTACATGAAAAGGAGATGACAGTGCTGCTGCTTTTGGTCATGGGCTGGGGTTTGGGTGGTGGTTGTCATTTTTTAAGTGCGTGTGTGTTGTAAAGCGTCGTGCTTTTGGTGCGGCAAGTGGGTTGCAAAGTCGGCAAGGAGGGGTGAAGTTTTTCCATCCCATCTCTCCAGCCTGTCCTGCTCGGTTTGATTTCCCTCCCTCTGTGCTGGCTTTGGTGACAGCTGGGCACTTCCTTCTCACCCTAAAGATGCTGTTGTGCTGGATGTATTTAGAGCAGCTTCATTCCCAGAGCTCAGGACTTGGGCATTTTTTGTTGCAGTGATCCCTACCGGTCCCTTTTATGGTTCTGCCCTTGCATTTCTGAGTGCAAGCTGTAATACCCTTCCTACAGTTTCTGTAATGCATTCCTTAGGAGCATGTATTAGAGCTGTGCTTTGGTAGAAAGAAGCTGCTAGTGGGGAGTGGATGCTGGCTGTCCACTGTGATACATCTTCCTTTAAAGACACCTGTAAGACTTCATGGCCAGTGTTTGATACTCTTCCATGGTGCAGGGTTTAGGCGATGTGTAGATAGCATTATTTTCTGAAATCCAGTTCAGGTTTTCTCTGAACATTGCAAGAAGTTAAATAAAGAAATGGCATTTAGGATAAGGATCGAATATAGGATGTACTGCTGGAAGCAAGCCTGCAGGGGATGCTTGTAAATCAGCCACGTCCAGCAAAGCCCAGACAGTGAAGGACTGCACTTGTCCAGGGACGTGCCCCTTGTCTGACTGCTGGCTGTAAATGCTGCTGTGTTCTTGTGTGTGTGTGCCTTCGGGGTCAGCCGAACAGAGAGAAGCACTTGCAGTCAGCAAACGGCTTTTTAAGCTACTGGTTACTGTTGTTGTTACTAAACATGGAAAAAAGAAAGGGGAGAAAAAGAGCTGGAGACCTCCCCATCTGAAGTTTAGGGGCTGATAACCCAAAGGATAATTCTCATTCCTTTCTCCCCTTCCCTCACCTTTTCTTCAGGCAATCAAGTTTTAATTGGGCTGTTGAGTGTAACAGCAAGGAAGAGGGAGGGAATTATTAATTATACTAATTACATAACTAGTCAAAAGGAAAAAAAAAATGTTAAATGTTCTAGTGAGTGCGATTAAGACAAACATGAATTTCATGCTTTAAGCCTTGGTTTTTGCAGATCTATTGACTTTATGCCAGACCTGGAATGAAAGCTGGAGGATGGTTTATTGAATTAGACTTTGTTCTGGTGAAGTCAGAGACATGTGTGACAGAACTCTGCCCATCGAACTGCTTAAACATAAATTATCTCCTAAAATCAGAACTGGCTTGGGCAGGCTGGGAGGCAGGTTGCAGGGAAAACCTGCAGCACAGACCAGAGGACGCACCCCGCCCAAGGCTCCCAGGAATAATGGAGATGTAGCTTTTTTATTTATTTTTGCCTTATGAAATGCCCATGAGCCTGTGGATGTGGAGCGTTACAGCAATTTTTCCCGTGGGATGGATAAAGCTCAGTGCATGTTAACTCCATCTTCAGTGTTTCCTTCATTCTGATACGAAATTGATTCCTGCCACCAGAGAAAGGCAGTGCATAAAGAATGGGACGCTTTTGCCTGAACTTTGAGATGCCATTCAGTGTAATGGATGAAACCCAAATAGACACTGCCAGGCTTGCCTTTGACAAAATACAGCCAATCCTTTCTCTGCTGGTTTTTTTCTGCCTGCAGCCAAATGGTAGTTAGTTGTCTATGCTGATGCTTAAAATCCGGGAGAGGCGGAGAAATGCAGAATTAGTACTTTTTGCCCTGAAGAATTTGGAGAGGCAGCTGCGATATAAAGGATTCTTTTCATTATGTTATGTTATACTGCTTTCATGCAGATAGTGAGCCAGCTGACCTCAGTTTCTTCGGAAAGCAGGCTTTTCACCCTGGTGTTCCTGTGCGCCAGGAGAAGGAGAAATGCTTTCCCTTACATTGCCACATATACGAAACTCAAAAGCAAGTGATCCCTAAGATCTAAGGCTGGATTACAGTAATTTAGAATATGCTGCACTATGTGGGCAGACCTTCACGATTCTGTTTTATAACATGATGGTTACTTTACTAATACTTTTGTTTGGAAGAAACGGGGTATGTTCTTTTCCCATAACAAATCAAGCTAGAGCAGGGAGTCCAGGTCGCCCTTATCCTGGCAGCTGGGATATATCTTGTTGGAGCAGCACTCTGAGCTGTGCCGTTATCTCGCTGCCATAGACATACTGTAATAGATGATGTTACACAAGATAGCTGTAGTACTTGAAATAAACACTCCAGTAAAATTCCTACAGCAGAGGGCTCTGGAAAGGGTGGTTGTTGGACACAGGGCAGCACATCTACTTTGCCTTAGCTGGGGCCTTCCAGTTTTTATTTTTCTACGAGAGTAAGAAATGTATTTTTAAGGGAAAACTGAGATTCTTCCCTAATAGTCTGAATTTAGCAACCAATCCCTAAGTTTGCAATACTCTTCTCTCAAGCAGAAGCTGGAAGGTTCTGGTAAATCTTGTCTAAATTAATTCATAAAACTGCAATGATTGTGGAAAGCATGCTGAAGCAGACAAAAAATGAGTGAGGGGCCACCTTACGCCCATGTAGCAAAAGGTTATAGATAGAATAATCTTGCATCATAACGACAGCTCTGCATTAGTAAAAGATAGAACTGTGTTCTCTTGCTGTAAACAAAGAAAAGACAATTAACTGATGGTGGTTTTTTTGTTTGTTTGTTTGTTTTTTCTTTTCCAAGGTTCAGATCATCCACACAGCCTGTCTTACAAATTGGAACTGGGATCAGACCAGGAAATACCGTCTGACTGGTATCCGTTTGCTACTGTCCAGTTCATTGTTCATGATACCTGTGCCTCAGGAACAGAAGTCAAATCACTGGGCGTAGAGAGCGATCTGCAGCCCCAGAAACACGTGGTCCAGAAAGCTTTTTACAATTGCCAGGTATTTTCGGGGCTGTTTTCAGTGTTTTCCTCCTCTTCTTCCTCCCCACTCCCCCATACAGCATTTGCAAAGCAAATGTGCTTTGTATTCTCAACATATCTTGCATGTACTTGTGATAATGACTTTGAGCAAAAGAATCATTAAAAAATAATTCCTTGTCTGATCAAAGAAGATGCTGAAAAACAGAACTGCAAATGAGGCATTGTTTTTCTTCAGTTACACTATTTTTGGACTTAGTGGTTTTGAAATCGGTTGGGTCTGGAAATGTTTTGATACTGTGTCAAAGCTTTTATTTGTGCCATTGTTACAGTTCACACTTTCAGTGCACAATTATTTGCTAATTCTACCTGTGTTTTGTTTTGTTTTGTTTTTGTTTGTTTTGTTTTCTAACTACAGGTTGAAATTGAAAAGAAGTGGATTAGGCTTGATGGGGAAGATCCAGATAAGGCTGGGAACTGCCTAATGCAGTAAAAGAGGATGGGAGGCAACATCATAGGATATTAGTAGGAATCAATTTACATAGGAAATTTATTGTTAGAAGAAGCGCAGTGACCTAGTTTAGGATAAACATGGTCATTGAATTTTCTTTTTTTTTCTTTTTTAGTGCTTTTGGGTTTGATTCTGAAAATCAGTACTCGTTTGACTGGCGTGCGTTCAAGTAAACTTCCTGTCGTGGGAATACTGGTATGAGTAAAGTCTCCTTGTAAATACTTGCAGAATGTGAGCACTTAATTGACTGATTCCAATACATTATTTTCCTGTTGTGTATCTATGACTTGGGAGTGATCTCATACTCCATACTGAAACCTAATGGCACTACTCAAAGAGTTCATGTCAGTTGGACATATAATATTCAGCAATAAAAACTGCCAGAGTGCTTATGTGCAGACCAGCATCTGTGTAAGGTCCAGCAGGACCAATTACATCTTTTAGCGGTGTTTGAAAACTAAAGTCCCCCATGTTTCTGCTCCCCTCGATATATGTGAACAGAGCAAGTTGTAATATTATTCTCAACAAAAGCCTCAATTAATGAGTTGGAAACTGGGGTGATTTCATTGGTAAAATGGGAAAAGTTCCTCCGCAATAATATTCTTCATTTTTCTGTGGCTGCGAGTGTTTCCTCCCCAGCACTTTATAGGCTCACTCAAAGTAATCTCTTGGGTAAAAAAACATATGGCAGATGTGAGTGAACTGTCTGTGCCAGCATTAGACAAATCTTTTTTCACTGCTGCAGCGAGTGAGACAAGGGGCAGATCCTCAGCAAGTGTAACTCACTCGGGGCCCATTGCATTTGATGAAGCTTGGAGAATTTACTCCAGTGGTGGGTTTTCCCCACAAACTGAAAAAACAGTTGGTCGCTGCTGTTTGCCCTGGGTCTCCTTTAGAGGATGCAAGTTCCAGATGTTGATTTGGAAAGTGCAGGAACTCTTGCTTTGAGTAACTTCTAAGACAGTCTTTCCATGCACGGGAGGGGAGATGTTTTCATGCTACTGGGCTCTGAAGGCATTTTCTGTGGGGAAATAATGCAGGAATGGACTATTGCAAGAAAAGCGAAGCGGTGACGCATCAGCAGGCAGCTTGAGCTACTAATCCTGTATCAATGTGTTAACTGTTTTTTCAACAAACTATTGGCATTTAGGGAAAGGTTTTAAATGCTTCCCCTCATGCATTATTCTCTTTGTCATTTTGTAATTCCAGGTCTGAAACATTCTGATAAATTAAAAAATTGCTCCTGATACTTTTAGTTTTCCTTCCCCCTGCAGTTTTCTTAAAATTATCCTTACTTCAAACTCAAATTAGTGGAGGACAAAAATATAGTATATGCACTAAGTCTCACTTTATATTTTGTACAGCTTGTAACTGTTTATATGAACACTGTGTAAAAATACAGATAAATGTTATTCCCCAAAAGTAGAAATACGTGGGATATGCACTGAGAAAATTACCAGTCTGAGGAAACAGAAGGCCATAATATGAACCTAGTTCATCACAATACTTTCCCCCCCATTTGGAAGCTGAGAATGAAATGGGTAATAGATTCTATAGTAAGTCCTGAGGGCAGGTTTTTTATGGGCATTGCATTGCCAAAGCCCCAAATAGACTATTACGGTATTTTGGCTTCTCTATATATCCCTTTTTATTAGCAGATTATATTATTATAGATCTAAGCAAGCGTTTGAGTGCAGTCATGATCCAAATATGTCTCAGCTGTTGTTGTATCCTCCATCCGTGTTTTGACTTGAGAAGCCATTGGCACCTTCAAGTCATGTTTGGTTTTATTCCTATTTAATTTTGATTTATATACTTCTCAGCTGAACGAAGGGGCACAGTGTGCGCTAGGGCGAAGCGTTTATACTTCGCCTCACGGCAGAGCTCTGCAGTTCGCTGAAGCCCATGGTTACACTAGAGCTACAATATCTGTTAACCTCTTTGCTCGGTAAGGTAGAGGAAGCAAAACAGGTGTTGCAGATACCTGCACTAACCTTTGTCTGAGGCTGGCTGGTTTTGATTGGCATTAATACAGCTCATTCAGTAAATCTGTTAGCAGTGGTTGCTGTTCAGAGCCTGTCTTGCCCAGCTGGCCCCTATTGTTCTGTTTTCAAGAAGGATGGACAGCCAGGCTGTTCTGGGACTCTTTCACCTTAGGATCACCATGTGCAGCACTTGTCTCCTGGGCATTTGGCACCTGGTGGTGTTACCGGTCCTGCAGAAGCATCGGCTGCTTTTCTTCTGTCAGGTATCTGCTGTATCTTGATGTGTCTAAGAAGCCTGTGTAGCGTTGACCCCTCGAGATGTGAGCTATCCTTTTGAATGGCCTCAGTGATGAGCACCCACGTTACAAGTCACCTTTCCTGCTAGCGCATCTGTATTACAGCAGGTGTAGTGAAAATGGCCATTCAGCCTTACTGAACTCGTTAACATAAAAAACGGGAAGCTACAGCTTTATCTAAGTTGCAGACCCTTGGTTTTCCATCTGAGACCTGCCAGACTCACCATTAATTTTATTTGGAATTGGATCAAGTTCACAGGGAATTAATTCCACAGAAATACTGCCACACTGTAAGTTCAGTCTCAAACCGATGTTTGTATGCTTTGCTGTCAGAATATTTAAAAATAGGCTGCAGTTTAATGGCAGAAAGTTTGGGTTGTTTGACTCCTTTCCCCCCCCCCTCAAATTCTAACTTCCTATTCTACAGCAGCATGCCAAAGCAGAAACACCCTGGCTTTTTTTCTTCTGCATTGTCCAGTGTCCTTCAGTATAACCTACTGAATGAACATTCTCAATGTTTAAGACTTGTTTGTTAACATTTTCGATGAATGCTATAGCAGGTGATAGCGAGTAAACAGACTGGCTTTGATTCTTTAGAAATCTGGTCTATATGTAGCCTACCTGTAATTTTGGGAGGGGAATGGAGGTGAGGAATAGTTGCAATAAGCCATTGTGATGCTCAGTGTCCAGCTAGCAGAAGGACCAGAGCCTTAAATAATCCATGAGGTACATTGGCATCATGTGAGGAACCAGGTTTCACACGTCTCTGATCGCTGCTTCCCACAGCTAGTGCCTGCAGTCACTGAAATGCTTCCAGCTGTTTGGGTCACTTCGGATGCTGACACTTCACTAACATTTACTACAGGGCTGTATTTAGAAATTGTCTGTTTCCTTCACAAAGGACCAGCAGGGTTTGGGATATTTTATATTTTAAACAGGAATCAATGAGAACAGCTATTTTTATAGTGTGTTTGCCTTACTTACAAAGTGTTGTATTAGCTGAAACTGACAAACTTCGAATTCATCTTTCTCGTACTATTTTATATTACTGTATGTAAATGGTACTTGATGTAATTTTGGATTAAAACACCCATTGAAGTCAATGGAAGTCTTTTAAGTGACAAAATGGGATCTGCATCAAAGTCTTTTAAGAATAAAGGAGAGGCAAATTAAAAAAAAAAAAAAAGAGAAGAAGAAAGGAACAGTGGTAATGGGCAGGAAAAAAAACCACTATAGAAGATTCTTGATGCTAGTAGGTAAGCAACCTACACTGCTTGCTTATTCCAACCAGAAAAGAGCACAAAAGAGAGGAAAAGAGGTGTTACTGGGTGTCAAAGTTGAAGCTTTGAGTGATTTGGAACAATGGTCTGGCTGCCCCTGTGTAGCAGCTCTCAAGAAATGAGGATGATGATGCACTCCATTGAATGATGCCAAGCTGCTGTCCTCCTTATGCTCCTTGGTTTTTTTTTCCTCCCAATTCCACATTAATTGTCTAAAAGTACTTTACATCTGAAAACATGCTTTCACGTGTTGCTTTTAGTTGCATTTATTTTACTTGATGGACTTCTTAGCTGCAGTATTGGTGTCCACACCTCTATTTTACATTTATTTATCTTTTTGTTGACTAAACACAGTACCTGCTGCAGTTGGTAGTTCTTAGCTATAATTTTGATAACTCTGAAGCAGTACTGTTATTCTTAATGGAAAATATAATTTTATTTGGGTCTTTTGTCAGTATAAGTATAAACAGATCGTGCTGATAATCTTGTAATAACATTTTGTAGATTGCCTATTGATTAAAAAAATAAAGTTGTATTTCAAACTAGCAGTTTCTTGTCCCCTTACCAGAAATTTATCAAGCTTCTTTTACACTTGCTATAATTAACTGGTTGATCTTGTATCATCAGGTATTGCAGTTTATTAGAAAGAGCAGTTCTACTGTGAGTGGGGGACATCGCTCCTCGTCTTAGATAAAGCTAGTTGCAGGAAGCTGAATAATGCACTATATTCTGCTAATGATCATTTATGGCAGGCCCTTTTCTGGCCTTCTTTGCATAACAGTAGTAACCCAAAGAATACAGAGTTTTTTCCTGTTGAGTTCTTCCTCTGATCTCGCTGGGATATTTGAACATAATGTAGCAACAAATGTTTTAAGACTTCCAAAAATTTCAAAGTCTGCTCTTCAAATGAGCCATTACTAGGGAAATAGTGGAACCTCTGTGGGGAAATAGGGAAATGAGGCAGAGGTTTGTGGGGCAGCATTCAAAGGATGAGCTTTAAGAGTAAAATAACCATGCCACTTCTCCTGCGCTGCTGTCTCTGTAGCAAACCAGTCAGCTATTTGGGGAAACACTGGGAAATACAGTTAATATCCATTTTCAGTTTATTGGTGTTCTATCCTTCACTGAGCACCTGCAAATGGAAAGCAGGTGTCTAGCAGAAGTATAGTCTCCTTCCAGAGTTTAAACAGTTTGCAATATTTAAAAGTATCAGTGAACAATATGATTCAAGTACATGAAAAAATTAGATGGTAAGTTGCTAGAATACAAACAAAAAAATGAAACCATTTATTTTTGGGACAGTTTCTTAATACGTGCTATGCCTAGTATGTGCTATTTTATAGCCCTGTTCTTAGTAAAAACAACCTGTAATTTTTTACAATAACAATCATAACACGTTGTAAGTGATGTTCATGCTCCCTGCTGAAGCCTTACTGGTAGAAATAAAAGAAAAAGCATCAGCTCAAATTCTGCTTTGAAATCAAACAAAACCCAGTGCGATTAGGCATTTCAGGTTGTGGGTCTAGCATTACGTTGCATTGTGATGCCCTTTTTTGTTTAACATAGAATAACTTTCACTTCCATTTGCATTTTCAACAATAAAAGTCTGAGGGGAAAAAATCAGAAGTGGGGATGTGCTGGGAGTGGAAGAGACTCACGCTGAGAGACTGGCAGTGGAGGTAAGAGGGAGGAGGCTGGGAGTGAGCAGGGAGCCGGCAGAAGGGCAGCAGGCAGAGCTTGTTTGCAAGGGCTGAGGAGAACTGCTGCCTCTCTTAAGTCAAGGTGAAAAGTTTACTTGTAAAAGAGACTGAAATAGAAAAGCAGTGAGGAAGCCATGCAGAGAAATGCCTTCAAGGGAAGGTATCGAGAACAAAGTTGTGAGTAGCTGCAGGGGGAAAAACGAACTGAATGCTCTCCTTCAGTGGGGAGGAGGAGGAGCTGGGAGCAGCTGAAGAAGGAGGGACATGGGCAGAGCTACCGGAGGCACAGCAAGGTGGCTGTGAGACTGATGGGGCACAGTGAGAGGTGCCCTACCCAAACAAGCCATGCTGGTGTCTGCTTGTGGCATGCCACGGCTCAGGGCAGTGCCGCGCCATGCAGCTGGCTCTGCTTTCATATAGCACTGATATATACATATATATAGTGCTGCCATGACATGCCAAGCAGAAGAATTGCTCAATCTGTCTTGAGCATCCCTGCATCACATCTGTACAGCTGTCGGAAATGGTAACCTATCTTCCTGGACAGGAAGATCTCACTCAAGCAAGGGACCAATGACACAGGCATGCTATAGGAGATGCAATGAAAAACATCAAATAAAACCCAGCCTGGAACAGAGAGGATTTAAAGCAAGAACCTGGGCATTAGGCTGATGATACCCAGAGGTAAGCTACCACTGTAACCTTGTCAGACTGCTCTCAAGGGAGGGACCTTCATCTGTCAAGTCATCTATAATGCTGAGTAGATTTTACTGCCTAAGTGTAAGTACTGACACCAGGATTTATATGACAGTTCATCTGAAACGGAGGGAGCCATCCACTGCCTGGAGCGAAAAGGTGAAGGGCTGCTTTAGCCCCCTTTCATGGAAACCCATTAATATCTTTGCTGCTAATTGCGTGGTTATAACATCAAAAGGGGTGTGCAGAAGATCTAATTCAGGTAGATCTACGCAAAAGTAGAGTTGGGGAAAAAAAAAAAAGAAGAAAAAAAGACTGAAAAGTACATACAGTATTAGGACAGGAGGAGCCTAACCATGTTTGCTCAGAACACGAGGCTCAGGAAGATGACCTTGAGCAAATATTGGGGTCCTCACATAAATGCTTCCAATGGCAATGCAGGTTAGTCTCCATACATCTGAGTTATTCTTTAGTAGAGTTAAATTGGTATCAATTAGGCAGTAAAAAGGAGAACCTGACTGCTAAGCTGTGCTTCAACCTGTCTCTCAGCATCACTTGCTGGATGATTTTAGTGGTATGGTGGGTGCTGCAAAACTCACTGCTGGTGAAAGGGGCTACCATGGTCACTCAGCTTTATTCCTCTCCAAATTACCAAATGCAAAGTTAGTCAGAGCAAACTGGCCTTGACCAAAACATGCTGCTCTGCTCTTATTTAACTTTGCACTAAAACTGCTGGACTTCTGCAATCATCTGCTCGACTGTGAACTTCCAGCAGCTAATTCAAGTAAGGAGAAATTATGTTTCTGGTATTTACTCTCCTGCTGCAGCCTGCCTCTGTGTGGTTCTGCAGGTAAGAGGCAATTATGGACAGGTGAGGAAGGAGTGGGATTTCAGTCGTGGGTGATGGGGGGTCAAGCAAGATGGCAGGGAAGGGACAGGCACCGAGAGCAGACAAAAGAGGAAGGAGTTGGACTGGGGCTTTTCTTGGGGACACTGGGCAGGAGGTTGGGGTCTCTGGGGAAAGACGGTGCTATAAACATCTGTCTGTCATACCCAGGGAAACAAGGCAGACAACAACGGAGGTGAAGAACAGGAGACAAGTGCTGAGCTGGGCACTGGCAGGAGTGTGGTAGAAAGCAGGGACAAGAGCAAGGACAGTGAAGTGGCTGATGGCTGCTGTTTCCCTTTGAGGCTTTCTCTCCACATAAGGTATATGTATCAGGGTGAGTATTTAGGAGAGGCAAGGCTTATTTTATCCTTAATTAGGCTTACTCATACTACACAAGTCTCTGGTCTTATCAAGAAGCTGAGATACACAGTACTATTCAGTATATTCAATCCATTGGGACTGCCATTTTTCTACAGCAGTTTGTACATGTCAGAGCCTTTTTATGCCACCCAATGTCCTTAAAAATTATCATCACATTGAATTAAGGGACAGGTGTTTCTGCCGTTCCTCTGATAAAGTGGTTTAAATCAGGTAAAAAAAAGGAGAGGCCCTTGAAACAACAGGAGTCACGTATGACAAATGAAAAAGGAACAAATCACAGGTCCCAATGCTACCTGTCTCAGAACTCTGGTGGAAATGATGGAGCTTATAACAAAATCACACTGTTAATAAAATTGGTTATGAGTCTAGAGTGCTGTGTATCTATGAGTCAACATCTGAAAACAAAGGGAGCGTGTTAGAGGGTATCTTTAAAATGAAATTACAGTTCTGCCCATGTCAAGGCATCTCCGTGAGGACTGCCTGGATTCTGCAACCGGTTCCTCCTAAGAATTATTGCTTTTACTTGGAAAGAAGGGCAAGATGGTATTTGTAAAATACGCCTTGAGAAAGCTGCAGTCCTCTGGTTCAGTAGCCACGTTCCTCTACAGCTGCAATGCCGGATTTAAACAGAAGAGGGCAGTCACTACCAAGCAGCTGAGTTTGCTGAGGGCTCGCCGTTTCTAGAGCGAAGGCTTTTCAAAACGGCAATTTAAAAAAAAGAAAGAAAAAAAAAAAAGATTAATAAAGGTTCATAATCCAAAAATAAATCTTCTCTAGACATCAAGTACCAAGAGGAGTATAAATAATTACAAATTAAAACCTGTCCAGTAAATGAATGTTTGAGGTGCCCTTAAGCAGCAGTATCCCAAATGCTGACAGAACCCCTGAAAAATCAGGAGAGCTTGAACAGCATTCTAATCTTTTCGATAGCCTGACTTCTAAAACTCCTGTGAGCTGTTAAAGAGACAACAACGGGGAGAGCTGGACTGGAAGCTGAACCGAGACTGATGAAACCTGGGTACTGTTCCCGACTGCCTTTGTGAGCTTGGGTAAGCTATCTGGTGTGTCTGTGCCTCAGTTTCTTCTCTTGAAAATGGGGTTAAATGTTAACAAAAGCCATAAGCATGAAAATCACTACAGGGTTGCACTTTATACTGCAGGACACTGATACTAGGTTAAGATCACCAATATCAAAGCTAGCCAGTCGGTATGAGTGATGCTATTCACAGATATTTTAATATTTTTTTTCTTGCTCAGAGAAGACTGGATTTTTTTCACTGTATGCCAGGCTTTCTCATGCTGTTCAGCTGACACTCTCATAGTGCTTGGGTGAAGAGACACCTTCTTTAGGAATTTTTAAAATAAATTATATAAAGTGTGTTGCTAGACATCAGATGAAAGCATAAGCACCTTGGTTAGCAGGAAGCACCCTCTGCAACCTCCCTGCGCAGCTCAGAAAGCCGTTATTTCCATTCCCAGTTTTTACTTTCTCCCCAGCCATAGCTGTGTACTATCAGTAGGCTTAGTCTGCTGTCCCTCGCACGAAGGGAGCTAACGCGTTGACCTTGGCGACAGGAGCTCTGGTATTCACTGGCAATACAAAGGGTATCATTTACAAGATACTGGGTATGCCCACAGTGCCATGTGCTGGTGGGATGTGCTAGGAATATGCAAACACAGACACACGCTGTCAAGCCAAAGTGCTTTGGTCTGCAAATTTTCATGTGGACGTAGCCAAATAACCTGACCACTATCTGAGACAGCTGAGAAGTCCTGGGATATCAAGTTCCCAAACCTGTCTTTTTGAAGTTAGGCACACAGATTGTTCCAATTTCCAGGCACTTTGTAATCCCTAGATAAACAAAGGGTGGTAGAAAGCAGGCAACTCCTTTATAAATCTTTCTGCGCTTGCACCTTTCTAAAACTGCTGTAGAGTTTGCTGGCAGATAGATGGCTCTGCATCAGGTTTATCTGTCTGATGTGTAAGTCAAAGCCAGCTGCGGGATCACCATCTGCAACCTTCAGAGCTCAGCAAGATCCTCAAGGCTGCAACTTCTCCCTGCTATCTCTGCTAACATGACAGGACTACTCAGACAGCAGAAGAATAATGATGCTCTGGGTATGCACTATTCCAGACAATTTCAAATGAGCACTGTGCTTAAAAAACCACATCTTATTATTTAAACTTTCTATAAACAAAGCAACATGGCTTGCCTTTTCCTTGTGATGATGCAGGGCATACAGAACGGCTAAATATGCAACTGCTGTTTAATTCAAGACCCAGACAGTGCCATTAAACATATTTTGTTGTGGAGCAAAATTACTTCAATAGCAAATTGCATTTGTCTCTCATGAAAATGCAACTTACAGTATTATTATGGATGTTGCTTCCTTTTGTTGTTGTTGTAGGTGTTAGTCTAGCTATATAATTAAGGGTCTGTCAGTCTTTTCATTAAAATCTTTCCATTTTTCAGGATAAGTCAGCCTTAAAAAGCTTAATGGGTGAGCCTCCTCCTCATGAGCCAAGTAGCACTGTAACATGCATAGCTACCTGAAAACGGGAAAAGGAGATGGTGTTTCTAGGTTCTCAGAATCATCAGGACACCACCAATCCACGTACAGACAGAATGTGTATAGAGACCAAAGTCTATATTCTCCTACATATATGACATTAATGAACATTTTTCCAGATGAGTAACTGCTAAATTGGTAAATCTGTATTAACATACAAACAGATTGCTGCAAATGTAAGCAATGATTTCAGTAGTTGTAACAGATTGCTGCTATTTAAGTGGTAGCTTCAGTAATCTCCCTGTTTATGCGGTAATAATGACTTCAGAGTTTATCAAAATAACATGCTTTTGTTGCCAGCTTTCCTAGGTGCATTTTTGCACTGTGAGCAGATCTCCACACACAGCCGCCTCTCCCTCCCCTCTCACAAGCTGAAGCTTCAGGCCCCCGCCGCAAGGCGGGCCCCTGGGCAGCCCCTCAGGAGCCGGGAGCACCCGCCGGGTTCACCGCCCGCCCCACCTACGCCCCCGCGCCCGGCGCGGCACCGGGCCCCGCACTCGCACGCAGGCAAACATGGCGCCCGCTCGGGCGGGGCCGCCGCGCGCCGGCCGCGTCCCCATGGCAACGGCGCCTTAAGGCGGGAGGGCGGGCTGGTGGCGGGTGCCGCCATGGCTCACGGGAGCCCTGTGGTGAGGGGGAGCGGCGGGGCTGGACCGCGTCCCCGGCCCCATCCTCACCCCACCACCCCCCCGCGCCGGCGAGACGCAGGGAGGGGAGGGACGGGATGGAATGGAATGGATGTGCCCGGGCCGGGTCTCGTCGCCATCGCCTCAGGCGGTGTCGCCCCGTGGGGGCCGGGGAGGAGCGGCCGCTGGCCGTTCCCTGCAGCGGGCAGCACAGGGGTTGCTTTAAAGCCACTATTTTTGGCGGGCTTGTTAAGCAAAAGCCCCTTGTGGGTAACAGGATTGCGACAGGGCCTGGCGTGAGCCCCTGGGGAGCTCCGGGGGGCAGGGAGGCTGTGTGGGCCTGGCGGTGGGGCAGTGTGGCGGCCCCGGGCCGCCCTGCTGCCGGGCCCGGCCTGACCTGCCCCCTCAGGCCGCCAGGGGAACGCGGGGAGGCCTCGGGCTGCGCTTTGGGCCTTGTGGTACCCTGGAATGGGGCATTGCTGACCCCCTCCCCGCTGCCTACCCTGGACTGGGGCATTGCTGACCCCCTCCCCACTGCCTGCAAAGGAAAAAAAAATTTCCGATGGGATAGTCTGGTTCATGGCAAAGGGGCCTGTGTGTTAAAGGGATAAAACTGGAGTGTGGGCGTCTCAGAACTGTAACCATTCCCCTCTTATTTGGGAGCGTGTAGTGGGATTTTACAGTTGCTGTGTACAGTTTTTATATAGGATAATAAATATTTGTGCTTCTTGTAGCTTGGCAATCCTGGGGAGGGGAATAGGCCTGTTGAAAGATTTAAATTCAGTTTCTCTTCTGGATTAACAATGAAGGCAAAGCATTTGACATATGGGCTAGTCAACATCCTTTAGTGTCATGGTACAAGAGTCAATTTTTTTTTTCCTTGTCTTCTTAGTGTTCTGAAGTGTGGTAGGGCAATTCTTGGAGATCTCAAACCTCCTGTGAGAAATCATAAATGAGTGTGGTTATTTCAAAGTAGTGCTATGTTGTGCTGATAGCTTTTTGCAAAAAATGTAACTTGTTACTTCTTAATAACTTCTAGGCTTTTTTATATTGTCTGCAGTTTACAACAGCTTTAGAGCAGTAAAACATTAATTTGATATTGAGTTAGAAAAAACGTAAATTACTATCCTGGAATCTTAACTTCTATGGTTTCCTAAAAATCTCAGCTTCATCTTTCACCTTGTGTAGGCTATTCTGGTGGTAATGATAGTCAAGATTGATTGACTTTAAATTGCTAAAATCTTACTATCTTACATTTGCATCAGAGTGAATGTATCTTGAAGCTCGTATGTCTGTTGTCCAGGTCTGACTGGAGGATTAGGATTTAATCATGAATATGGGCAGAAGAAGGAATAAAGTGTTGTGCTGGAGTCCTGTTATAAGATGAATGATATGTGTTGGTACCTGTAGTGTTAAATTTCCATGGCTAAACTACTCTACAGCATCAGATGATTATCACAAAGAAAAAATTAAATCTGTTACTTACAGAGGTTACTTGCAGGTTACTTACATTATGCTTCTGATAGAATTGGCACCCTCTCATTTTTAGTAGCTTGTATTGTTGGTTGGCCTTTAAGTTAGGGGCAATGACGCTAGAATGATACTAAGTGGTTTTAAACTGATGTTTTAGACATACTTGTTTGAAAATGCAGCACAGCAGTTGTTTTTGTAATATATCTAGGATTTTCTTAAGCATTTCTGTAGTCTGCAGAAACCAATAATTCCAGGCTTGAATTCTGTATTTTTCCAGGGATGTCAGATTTAAAAGAATGAGTGGACTTGCAAGTCTTTGCACTTGACAGAGTATTCAGTTTATTACACTGATCTGTGCATGCTGTTCATCTTGTAACAGTAGTTTATGCAGTGAGGTTAGGCTTTGTGCTGTCATTTCAAATGACTTAATCTTCATCCTGACTTTGAAAATTTTTTATTTTTTTAATGTAGCATAAATTATACAAGTCCGTTATTGAAGATGTGATTGAAGGTGTGCGGGAACTCTTTGCAGAAGAGGGTTTAGAGGAGCAGGTTCTGAAAGACTTGAAGCAGGTTTGTTGGGTTCCCCTGCATCAATAGAAGTTGTATTATATTTTTTTTTCTTTTGACACAATGTACCTGTCTGTTTCTTTGCCCTCCCAAACAAGCAAACTTTTGCCCTAACTTATAGTTTCAAATATCCTGTAAATGATGTGTTGGGCTGCTGGAAGCTGAAATTCGGTAGTGATTGTTATCATGTTTATTGGATAGAATCAGTCAATTTACTCTTGCAAAAACTAGGGATACCTGATTTTCATTTTAGATGTGGCTTGTTTTTTAAAGCTGATATTGTTGACCTTAATAATAATCTTTCTGCAGCTTTGGGAAATAAAGGTGATGCAGTCTAAAGCAACAGAAGGCTTCTTCAGACATAGCCATCGTTCTGCGCAGTTTGCCCTGCAACTACCGCACAGTTTTCACCATGTTCTGCAGGCTTCAGCAGGTTAGATGTTGAACACAACAGATGCAATTTAAGAATAGCTCAGTGATTCAGGAATCTTCTTGGAAGACTTGAAGGTGCTGCAGTAATCTTGGTTTGTGATGCTTATGTATATATCTAGCCTGATGGGGAACAGTAATTATTTGAAAACAAAATTTGACCAATAAAGGACGAAATAAACTTTGATAAACTAATGCAATTATGTGCACGTGCTCTTGATCTGCTGCTTAATTCCAGTAGCAAAACATGAAGACAATTTTAGTCTTCTTGTCTGCAGTCCAGAAGCGTAGCGCTTCAGCTGCAAATTTACCAGTAAGGTTAAGCTTTCACTTCCCCTTTTAATGTGTGGCATGATGTGTGCAGAGGTTATATGCATGGTTGTGCCATGCAGCTCTGCTGTCGTGTTGGAGTTTAATCTGGTTCTGCATTTGTTAAAATGTAATCCCTTTCTTAAACTGAAGAGTAGGAGGGTAGTCTTTCAGTTGGTTCTATTAAAAGCAGTATTCCTGTTGCAGAGAAGTACTTGACTTTCACACAGCCTCTGACATCACAACCTATTCTGCTCAGTTAAGTCCAGCTGACCGTTGTGGTAATGTTATGGTAGAGTGTAATGCTTAGCTGAGACTTCTCCCACTATGAGAGGCCATTAGGACTTTTCCCCATAAAGGACAAAAAAACATACGAGATGATGTAATGAAAATCTGCATCATAGTACACTTCAGGGTTGGGTAGGCACTCTTCAGTCTGTGAGGTTTTTTTGTGTTTGTTTTTGTTTGTTTGCTTGTTTGTTTTTGTTTTTTCCAAAACAAAAGTTGAGTGGACTGATTTTGGAGACGGGTTCTTATTTATTCCGTGTGATTACAGGGAATATACTTTTGCGTTTGTTTGCTGTTAGAAGCTTTATATTTAATGAGCTTTACCTTGTTGCTCCCAAAGTTTTGGAAGGGCAATACTAAGCCAAAACAATCTGGTGAAACCAGTGAATTTTTTCTTTTCCTTAAATGGGATTTGAATTGTCCTATATGCTAGAGATTTTCAAAGTAATTGGGCTACCTAAATGGTTTGCTTCTTGAAGCCTGGGGAAGTTTTCCCTTTGCTTATCTTCTCCCATTCCAGTCAGTATTGAGTGCTTTTGAAAATCCCACCGTACTGTTCCTAGTATTAGCACCACCGGATTTGCTCTGGTGCAGAAAAATACTTGCACATTTTCTGCATGTTGACACGATAATATGTTTTACATACATGTTCTTGGTCATGTTAAAATGGTAGCATTGCACATCTGTCCTTCTAGCTGATGTAATAAATAGAAATAGCATGCTTAATTTTTACAGTGCAACTTAAACATATCAAACAGTTAAACGGTAATATTTGTAGAACAAAAAAACCCCCAGAAATCACTAAGACCAGCTTCTAGCAAAATTAAGTTTGGGGTATAACCTCTTCCCCCTGAGTACAGCATAAGCTTCAAGCAGCATAAAAGGAAGTGTATTTAAGAGCCTTATCTGGATGTGCTCACTTGATCTCATGAGTATGAACTGAAGTTAGATTGCTTTAGTTTCAGTTGTGCTTGCTGTAAATAACTGAAAGATCAACTGTGTCCAAGAAATTAATGTTTTTGTGAGGTGCTGGTTTGTTGTTTTTTTTTTTTTCCCCTCCTGTATAGCTTCTCTAGTCATCCCAGCTGGCAGAGGTTTCCAGCAGTTCACAGCAGCAGACCTGGTATGTAACTATAGTGACATTTTATTTAAATTTTGAGTATTCTGAATTCTAAATGATTGTTTGTCAGTTGTTAATAGGCTTGAGGGGAGGCAAGTATGAAATATTTTCCATGTATAGATGCTTTAGGACAGCATTTCTCATGACAGTTTCATCTGTCCAATATGGCATAGTAGGCAAGGGAGCAGGAGTCCTGCTGAGGGAGAATCAACAGATGAAGAAACAGTGCTGTTATTTCTAGCCCTTTTTTATTTTTATTGAAAACAATAAAAAAATTAAGAGTTTGTAGAGGGAGAGCTGTAACTCTGCTGCTTAAGTATGAGCAGTGAAAAAGGATGAGGATCTGCCAGTTGGTTTTGCAAGCAATGCATCCGGAAGTGTGTTGGAAGCCATGGCTGCATGTATTTAGCCAATAGATGTATAGTGGAAATGCACATCTACAGATATTTTTTTTTAAAAATTTTTTTTCTTACTGAGTTTTAAAATAAAGCACCGCTGGGAAATGCTAGCGTTACTGAAGCTGGGAGCAGCATTATGTGCAAGGCATAGAAATCATCCAGAAGAAAATGAGAGGCTTATAGAGTTGACAGGTTCTGAACTCTGGGCATGGCAAGATTTGTTTGGGGAGGAGCTATTAATTGTCAGTGCTTGAAGTTATTGAGTGCCTCCTGAGCTTCAAGCTAACTAGTTTCCCAAGCTGAAATACGATATTGGGAAGGTGTTTGTGTAACATCCAAGTTACCTGATCTAAAAACTAAATTTCCCCAGAACAGCTAGTTTGAAAGGGAGCCGTATATCCAACTGTTTGGTTTCCAGGAGAAAAAGAGAATGCAAAGTGACTTCGTAGGCCTAGGCAAGGAGTCTATGCAGTGTGGAGTATGCATAAGCTCAGGTAAAAGTGGTTCTGAGTGGAAAAACAACTTTCTGGATGGTGTGTACTTTGAGGGCATACAGGAAAGTGTTCTGTTAACAAAAAGGGAATGTGATAACTGGAAAATAGGAAACCTTAGGGCAAGTCATTATCCTGTCAATACAGAATACTCTTTATCTTTCTAAATCTGAAAAGTCTGAAGCAACTCTTCAGTAAAGATGATCACAAGAAGCCCTCATTGGTGTTTCATCTGAAGATGTTATGTGTGACATTTAGGGCCCTAGGAGATAAAGTATGCACTACTTCTTAATAAAGCTCTTGTTTATCTAGAGTGCTTCACAAGTGGGTGCAACTCTTACTCTCCCTTCGGGCATTGCTTATCCTATACATGTACCAGCGGGAGTGACGCTACAGACAGCATCTGGTAAGATTAAAGAGGGGATGTAAAATGTTACAGTGCATTGACTGGATGTGGATATTGAAAGATGGTCCCAAGTACAGCAGATAAAACAAATGCGAAGTTAAAAGTGTAGGTGTGTCAAGCCAGTTGCCCTCTTCTTTTGTAGTTTGTGTTTGTAATCGTTGCATGGGAGAAGTAATTACATTGATTAGTTAATGTGTCAGTTGTGTACACTTGCAAGATCAGTTAAGGTGGGCTGCCAGGTGATGCCATTTTTTTGTTTTACAACTGCTTACAAATGTGTTACCTGTGTCTGGACTGACAAAGGATTTCCTCCTCTTATATAAAGGACAATCTTCATGTTTTGAAAAGGTAAAGACAGTCTGGTACTTCAGAATCAAGTTGATTTTTTTTTTTTTTTTTTAATTCAAATAAAATACAACCATCCATTAACCTTTTTACTCACACTCTTTTGCTGATAAAACTGCCTGTACAAAAATGTGCTTGTACTGCTTAGGATGTGGTAACTGGAAGGTTTATTTCAGTCACAGACTGACTCCTCAAACAGCTGTTCTTTGAGAACTAGTGTCACTAGATATCTATTTCAGATATAATTCCTAAGGTTTTGAGACATATAGGCTTGTGTCAGTGACTGTGGGTGTGTAAGAATGTGCTTGGGGAAAAGAATAATTAAATGAAATTGGCAACTTGGCTTTAGCAGCTTAACTCTAGCACTAATAATAACTTTAAGGATTCAGTATTTGGAATGGTTTTTGTACAAAGAAAGGCTAAATAAACTAGGAATTTTTAATTTTTTTTTTTAACTAAACTAGGCAGCTCTTTTTAGAAGGAGGGGATACCTAAAGGTCCTTAAGAGTGAACTGTCCCTGTAGACGTGGAATAGTTTACTGTTTCATCTTGTATTCCTTAGTTTCTGAAATTACATGGAAGTAAATTCAAAACAGGATTTTGTTTTTTAAATCCAGTATGTAATTTACTGAACTAACTGCTACAGGGTACTTGGGGGACAAAACCAGAAAGGGATATTAGACATGATGGTCTGGATGAGAGCTCTGACTCAAAAAGCCTCTGAACACTTAAGTTTCAAAGGCTGAAGTTGTGCTTGGGTGAAGTATTTCTTTGTGAACATCTTGTTTCTCATAGTTTACCTGGGTGTTTGCTGTTGGTTATTGGTGGTAACAGGACAGTGGCCTGGATGAACCTGTAGTTTAACCTGCTGAAGCAGAATTTAACTCTTGTCTTTGCAGGGCAATTGTATAAGGTAAATCTGCCTGTTGTGGTTACACAGGCTGCAGGAGATGCAAGTGTTCTACACCATCCTGTTCAGCAGGTGTTGCAGCCCCCTGGGCAACCTTCAGTTCTGCAAGCCAACATTGCCAGTGTTGCTCAGGTGAATGCATCCTCTGCCCAGGCAGATGCTGAGACTTTGCAACCCCAGGAGACTGCTATCCAACAGACCATGGTATTTCAACCAAATGCCATGGAGAAAAACCACCTGGAGAACTCTGCCAGCACTACATTGGTCCAGCAGCCTTCTGTGAATCAGCAGCAACTTGTAACTAATGCAGTGCTGAATCAAAGTGCAGACTCAACAGAAAAATCCCAGTATGGCAGTCTTCACACAGCTGTGTTTATGCCAGAATCATCTGAAGGTTTTTTTCCCACTGAATCCTTGGCAAACACCTCAAGCAGTGTTCTGCTGGATGTGGAGGGGCAGTTAGACATTGAGTCTCAGGAGCTGGTGCAACAGCCGGTGTCTGATGATATCATTGACCTGATTATCACAGGCAAAAGTTTGGACGATAGTGCTGTTCTGAAAGACCATGACGTCATTGCTTCCTCTGACAAGGTAAGGCCTTTTATTTCTCAGCTGGTGAAAATACGTTGGAGATGGTTGGTAGAAGTATCGTAGGAGATGTGATCAAACACACCTGTAAGTAGCACCTCTAAATTATAATAATAAAAACTAACACCATTTTGAAGTTCATTCTTGAGCTTCTTTTGAATAGCAGTAGCTGATTACTTATTTTTACATGAAGAATTTGTCACAAGTATTGCTGAAATACTGGCATTGAGGAGGATGTCAATCTAAAAAATGCTGCAAGTATAATGGGTAGATATAATATGTTCTTAGACTTATTAACTATTTTGAGGGATAGTTTTTTTTTGTGACTGATCAGATGGAAATGACCCTTTGAGAACTTTGTGTCATTCTGACACTGAATCTGCGTTTGGATACTGGCCAGTTGTGGGCAAATTTCTCTTGCAGTGTCAGCTGGGATTAGTTTAAATTTGTAATGTTAAATGTGTGAAGAGCATTTAACTTTCATTGAGAATGCATGTTGAGTATGAAGAGTGGCATTTGATAAGTGAAAATCTGCTGGAAGGAAATGCATTTCCTTGGGAAAAAGTCCTGAACAAACTAGAATTTAGCTAGAGCTGTGTGGAAAACTTGAATGATTTTAATTAACAGGCCACTTTCCTGACCTCATCTACTTTTTGTTCTAGAAATTATTTACAGATGTTTTAAGTTCAGGCTGGTTTGCTGACTTTGAGTTGTAGTGCTTATATGTGATTGAGGCAAATTTATTAAATGCAAATTTAATGACAGTAATGACAAATGACTGTAAATAGAAAGCATGTTATGGTGCTTGTCTGAACTTTGATGGCAGGGTGATGATAACTGTAGTAAGAATAGAAGGTCAAAACAAAGTGTTATTTTCTTGAACTAGAAAGTGTATGTGGATGTGAATTAGATGCTACAGTAAAGATTTAATGAGAAACTAAAGATGGCTGAAAGCTTAAAGGACTTTTATGCTCCTGTGAATGCTCTGTTTAGGAATTCTAGCACTTTTATGAACAGTAACTTGAGGTACTGAAATATTTACTGTCTCAGCTTTTTATATCTTATTTAAACAAAGCACTTTGAGTTGAGGGAGAGAATGAGATCATCTTGATTTTTATTTCAAAAAGGAAAAAGGCTATTTTTGGGGATGGGTGAGTAGCTAGTTTCCTTTTTTTAATTTTTTTCCCCTTGTTTTGTTTTTGGAGCTGTATTTGCAATAGGAATTCTAAAGGCCTGGTTGGTCATTGTTGTCTTAAAAAAGTTGTTTGATTACGATAGTGTTTAAAGAAAGGTCTAAGAAAATGTCTTGTTATATTGTTGAGGAATATGTGGCATAGAATCCATTTAAGATTAGGTATAAGGACAACGTTTGCAAATGTACTCAGAGTTTCCAAGTAGGCCAGGACTTGAAATTCTCATTTTAGTGCCCCAATCGTGTTGTTTTATTAAACAAAAATATCAGGCTTTGTACTGAACAGTGAAAGCTGTATGGCGTTAATTCACAAGCTGTCTCTGGTCTCTTTTATTCCTGTCAGATGGAACCTACTGAGCAGATGGAATCTAATTTACGATCAGAGAAGGATATCTGCAGTGACATTGGAGGCATAATTCAGCTAGATGGTACTGGTGATGTTTCTCCCAAGGAAGAAATACCATATACAAAAGATAGGGAAGAGAATGAATTCATTGGCATTATTGAATCAGAGGATCTAAAAGCTCTGGATGATGAGGAAGATGATGATGAGGAGTATGACAGTGTTTCAAACACAGAGTCTAGCAGCAGTGGTGGTGATAATGAAGAGGCCCAAACAGATATCGTTGAGGAGGTAATTTACTTTTAAGCTTTTTGAAGCACATTACAATAGTATATCTGTCTTTACTGTTGGAATTGTTGCATCCAGAACAATTCCTGGTTAAGTTTAATGCAGAGAATGTATAGTTCAGTTGCGTACCTCTTGAGACATGTGGGTACTGCTCAGAAGTCACTTGAGAGCTCATTTTGAGAAGCATGGACAAATGAAAGAGATGTTGAGAAGTCATTTTTATTGGATTAATTAAAAGACTTAATTAAAGTTATAGGGTAGAACCTTGGCCTCAGTGGAATAAAGTACCGCTTTTTATTTAAGTAAGATTGGGATACAAATCTATGTTTCTTCGCCTTCTGAAGGACACGGGATTAGACAGAGAAGGGAACAATGTGATACAAGTACATGTTTGCTAGGAAAAGGCTTTTCTTAAAGATGCAATTTTGTATCCTAGAAATTCACAAGAGAATCAACTTGTGGCATCTGGGCTTCAAATAAATACCAGTTGATTAGTGTTCTATTTACATGGGTCAGCTTTGCCAGTTAGCAGGCTTGCTTTTTGACCCGTGTTTTTGCTCAGGGTGGTGTTGTCACTGAGAATGTATGCATGTAAAGCTGCTTATAAATGAGCTTTTTGCAACATGGTCTTAATAGCCTCTGGGTCGTGATTTTTGCAATGCTAACCTTTTATTGTTCTTGTTATGTTTAATGTCAAGTATATTCAATGCTATTCTGAAAGAATGTATAAAATAAAATTTTAATCTCTAGGACCCTTTAAATTCTGGTGATGATGTCAGTGAACAGGACATTCCAGACTTGTTTGACACTGACAATGTGATAGTTTGTCAGTATGACAAGGTACAGTATATAGTTTTATCTTTGTTTCTTAATCATTCTAAGTAATATCTTCAGCAAATCCATGTCTGGTTTACTACCAGCGCCTTTTAAAGAAAATCTAATGCTGTAATAATTGTGTTTAAATTACATCTTCAGCTGACAATAGTCTGAAGACTTACCTGCTGCTTTCTGAAATGAGGATAATCAACGGTTTTTTAATGACCTATTAAAGGTAAAGAAAAGGGGTCCAAATCTTGGCAAATTAAGATCTGGAAAGCTGCATAAGCTTAACTTTCAACTTTTTAATAATTACTTTTAAGTAATTTCAACAGCTCCATGTATGTATGTATGTATGCATGTATGTGTTTTCAGCCATGAATTAAGACTTTTGAAATGGGTAACAGAAAGAGGAGTGTGTGTACTTTATTCTTCACTTTTTGTCTTTTGAGGTGCTTACTGAGAGGTTTTCTTGTCAGAATTCTGTCCTGTCTGAAAAACAAAAGTTGTTAAGGGGCGTTTTGTTCTCCTCCATTTTAATGTTTAAAATTCAACCTTGTTTTGAACTCTTGAAGATCAAAGTACTTCTAGCCCTGGTATAGTTTTGGATGGGTATATGCCAGTAGTTTAAAAGTTGACAAAACAAACTGCATATTTCATTTTGAAACAAATCTAGAAAAATATCTCTATAGTTTGCCTAAGAATGTGCCTTGGCTTTCCTTCTTTCAAAAGTGACTAGTGATGATTTTTTTTTTTTAATGCATGTTCAACTAGGCCTGCCTTTAATGGTGTCTGTGTTTTAGGAAACAGTGAAGTGCTAAGAAAATTGTCTTTACTAAAGCCTAACAGATGGGTTTTTCTGAAAGTAGTTATTTTGGAAAATGTAGTTATAGGGATGTGTGTAGAAAATGCATCTGAAATTAAGCCATAGTGTCTGTATTGTATTGAAAATGTACACAAAGTTTTGAAGCTTTGTAACTCAGTTTGTTACAGATGCTATGGGTAGTGGATATTGTTATCTACAGCAAGTTTTGTCTGTAATAAGCAGAAAAATTGGTTGGAAATTTAAAAAACTAATAGAAAGTTCAGGATGTCTTCAAGGAAATTTAAAATCGGATGTTGCTAGAAATAAACAGTTACAGAAGTTGGAGGAAGATGTTGGTGACTTCCCCTTTCCTATACAGATTTAGTAAAACACATAGGCCTTGTAGAAAGTAGATGGAAAGAGTTACCTATTAAATTACTTTGTTATCTATAAAAGAATGCTGTCAGCAAAATTACTGTCTTGTTTCTTTTTTTTCCCTCCTTTTTCTTTCTGGACTTGAAAATAGACTGAGGCTTAAAATCAAAGGAATTTTCTAGGGATACTTAAAATTCCTTCTTTTAGTATTAAACAGAAACTTTCTGTGGTATAGATAGTTTTGTAGGCCTTTAAAAAGAAACAGAATATGCACATTCTCTTACTGTTTTATATGGTGTTATTTGCATTTTAAAGCAAAGTTTTCCTGCTCTTAGCCTTATCCTAATGTCTCTGCACACAATGTTGCTTTGCACTGTGCGCAGGAGAAGAAACACTGCGTTTCAGTTAAGCCATACCAGTTTGCAGGGTGCAGTATGTTTTGGGACTGGTACACTTGTGAAATTGCTCTGTTATAGTCTTGTTTTCCTGCTGGTGTTGAGATGACACACAGCTACTTGTTTTTTATGTTTTTGTTTTTGTTTTGTTTGGGTTTTTTTTGAGAGGGGTGCATGTGCTAAAGTTCAGGAGGTTGTTCCCTTGAGAGAGCAGGGAGTTCATTATAAACAACTGAAGTCTACTGCCTCTGAATATTTGTGGTGTGCTCAGTGGCAGTGTTTCACATGTTTTGGGCTACTGGGGTTTTAAAATAAAAAAAAAGGCTTGTAAACAAGTTGCTCTTAAAAAAGACTTTTTTTAATGGCTGTCTAATATGTATTATATTGGGGGGGGAATTGATTTTTTTTTTTTTTTTTTTTCATCAGATACATCGAAGTAAGAACAAATGGAAGTTCTATTTAAAAGATGGAGTGATGTCCTTTGAGGGTAGAGACCATGTTTTTGCAAAAGCTATTGGAGATGCAGAGTGGTGAAACCTTACTGAAGTATGTACTTTAACTGTGGCGTTATTCCCTTATGAACCTCCTGTGAAACTACTAGACTTTCTATTGTTTTGCCATTAAACAAAACAAGAAAGCTGTGATAAAAATATGCTAAATCAGTGTTGTTAATACATGCAGACTAAAACAGTGTTGTTAGCTACTTAGCTGTCTTGGCTGTTCTCTGATTATTTCGTTATGTTTCCAGTTACTTTGTAATAGGAGTGAATAGCTTTAAAGACTGAAATGTTGAATCTGTAGTAATTCAAGAAAAAAAAGTGACTATGTTTAAGTAAATTTCAGTTCTGTTGGTTCTTTGAAATAAGAAACAGTTGTTGGTGATACTATGTCAAAGGCTGCTGAGTATAAAAAAAGAAAAAAAAAAGCAACACCTATGCAAATCTGAAACCTGTGGTTGTCTCAGGTGTGTACTTTGTTCCCTTTCCTTCCACCCTTTTTGTTGATGCTTTGTGGTTTTTTGACTTCAGCTTAAAGGCAGGCACTTTAGATGTAAGTCAGGAAACGTGGGTGGAAGACCCTTGAGCTCTCAATATGTGAGAATTATTGTTGTTTATTCTATACCCTCTATGTCTGCTGAGATGCTATGAATAGTCTGATTTAACATTAAAATGTGATTTATTTTCACTGGCAATGCAGAGTCATTTAAGTTTGTTTCTGTATATATCCACTACATTCTGGGACTACAGACCAGTAAGCTGTGAATGATACAAATTGTGCATAATAATAAAATGTCATCTCATACACGTTTCTAGCAGAGTTGGTTTTGTGTTCCCTAAATATACTTTGCTTAGCGAAATGTGTGCAAGCCGTGCATGTGACAGTAGCTCACCCTGCCATGAGAACCGCATTCCCAGCAGTCTTCAGAGTTAGCTTTGTGTTTCTTCCTCTAGAAGTAGAGGTCAAAAAGAAGGTCTGGGCCCTCACCCTTCAGAGCTGCAGCTTCCCCCTGGCTAGCTCCTGGTTCTTGGAGGGCAGCATTGGAAACAAAATGGTAAAGCCTCTGCCAGGCTGACTCGGAAAGGGGAGGGGGGTAGGGGGAGGATTCTGCCACAAGGGCAGGGCTACATGCAAGCATATGGCACCCCTTCCTCCTGGCTGCGGCTTTTAGGTCTTTTTAGGTCTGCTGGAAGAAGACATCTTGAAACATTTTGGTTATCTCTATTCTCTGGGAGGACACAGAGGCCTTGAGAAAAGAATGAAAAGGAAGGGGAGAGCTGGAGAGAAGGAATATATGGAAGAAATGGGAGACACACACACACACACACACACAACCCTAACCCTTGTTCATAATGGTACAAACCCTTGTGCTGATGGTGTAAACAGAGGTGCTTCCTTCAGGAGGTAGGTTTTTAACAACTATTGAGTTTCTTGCATGCTTTTTTGATGTATCAGCTGGTGTCCAGTATCAAAGACAGGACACTGAACTAGGCGGCCTGACCCAAGTGTGGCATTTCTTTTGTCTTTTATAGATACTGCTGCTGGGATGTGAAGAATTGTGTATTCAGAAAAGGTTAAAATACTTGAGTGTAATGGCTGCTTTTCCGTCATTCAGCTGACCTGTAGATGCACTGGTGCTACACTTCAGACCCAGAAATGCACAGGAAATGCAGCTTTTGCCACATGATGGATGGCTTTAGATTTCAGCACTTTCTCACAGGCTCCGAGGTGTTCATGCTCCATAAATGTGTACGTTATGAACTGTGGGACCATCTTCAGCTTGGGCAGTACAGTGATGCTTCAGACAAGACTGGAAGCAGAAGCAGAGTGGCGCAGGAATCCATGGGACGTGACTGTAAGTGCACCATCTGCTCAGCACCATGCGGGCTCTGAATGTTGCTTCTGAGAGCAGGACTTGGTTTTGGTAGTCACTGTAAAATGAAGTGGCTAAAGAGTACCTAATTTTTAGCTCGTTTTAAGGATGGGCAGCTTTTCCCTCTAGCTTTATCTGTTTGTGGTGTTAAAAAGACTGCCTCCACATGAAAGGTGAGGGGTCAGAACTCTGAGTGTCCTTATAATGGCCCATCTCCTGTCTCTCTGTTCCTTTTCAGGCCTCATTTCGGTGCGAATAGGTGCAGAGATGTGTGAGATAAAAGTACTAGAGTAGGAATTCCCCCCCCCTATGTCTTCTACACTTTAGTAATTCATACTTATTACATACTTTCTACCAGTTAGCATTGTCTGTCTTTTTATTCCATTCTTGAAACATTGTTTATGCTTTAGAGTTTTGCAAGTTAATTTTTGACAGCTTGCTGCAACCTCTGTGCAGTTGACATATGATACTGGTTATATAGGCTGCACGTTTGGGACTGGAAGTATTTTTTAACACTGGTCTCTTCCTTCCCAAACTTCTTGCAAGTTTTATGGGTTGGCCACTGGTGGTGTTTTTCATCCTCTTTTGCTTCTTCACAAATCAGGTGCACTGTCAGCAATTAAAATCTGAAAGGACTGTTTGCCATCTTTCCTCCTGAAGCTTTGCAGACAGTAGGCACAGCTGGCTGTTGCTGCTGGTCAAAGCTGACCTGCATCGAAAGGGATGCTGAAGATGGCTTAGCCATGCCATCCAGCACCCCCTGGGTTTTGATGTAGTTGTTTTTTCTAACCCAGCACCTTCTTGGTATGAAGGAACCTGAAGGTGGGCTACACCCAGTGCCTTCCTGAGCTATTAAATACTGAAGCTTTGGGGATTAGAGTAGGGTTTTGCTCTTGCTATCTCAACCCTTCCCATGTTTGAGAAAATGGCTTCTGAATTAATAATCTGCAAATCTTCTGGCTCCTTCCAAACTACATGCAGATACTCCTTGAGAATGCTTGCAGTGGTTTTCCCGGTCCAGAGCTATGGGCTATTTGGACTCCTGCAGCAGGACCGACTTCCGCTGTCTTCTGTCTGCGCATACCAGCATTGCCCTACTTGTTTCCAGTGTTCTTGAATGAACATTAGCAAAGACAGCTTTGAATAAGACACAACTAAATATATCTGAAGGCAGGAATTTTTATACTGGAAAAAAGTGTTTCTCATTAAAATGTAAGCTCAGTTTTACTAATTACTGTAGCCTACGATTTGAGCAGTAATCAGATCAGAGTGCTTTTGATCTGAATGGTTTATATAGGAATGCTTTTGATTGCAGCTGCTTCGTAGTTTAGCAAACACATTGCTGCAGATGTGGTGGGAAGAGATGTGTAATACCAGTTATGGCCATCAAAGATGCTTCAGTAAATGGCTGTCTAAAACTTTACACCGGTAAATGTAAGTTTACCAAAAATAATGAGACAGAATAACGCGTATAACTTGTATGAGAAGCTTTAGCATGAATCTAAATCTTTAATAGTGTTGCTTTTACTTGTTTGCTTACTTCTGTGTAGAAAAATTCAAAGTACATAAACTGTATCTGTTGTTTGTGGGATTTGTGCGTATGGTGGTGTTTTTTTTAATTGCTAGTTATTTTCTAAATGGTAGATTTCACTCAACTTACAGCAGGTACAATCCCCACAGCTGTCATACGTCTTTGCTGTTACCTAAGCAGCATTGTAAGGCAGGTACTGTCAGTTGTTGCTATTTAGTTTCCTGATACTACTATGTGGTAGGTGGACAGGAAGGGTGTGCTTGCAAGCTCTTGTCCTGTTGACACATAGTGTAAGAAAATCAGTTAGTGGCCACTCAGGACACTGTTTTGCCGTGTCCTAAATGATATGCAGGATTCCTCCATGTGCTGTGCAAAGAAACAAGTCTCAAAAAGCAGTTTTGAGATGGAGAAGCCTTAGGCCAGGTAGATTTATTTTTATTACTTGATTCCTGCCGCTGCCCCGCCCCGTGTCTTTAGCTTTTATTATAGTTAGGTAACCTACAGTAGTCCCACTTGCTTATCTGCTGAGCTCAGGAGCTGGTGTGTGTAAAGTGTACAAAATGCATCATATGGAATTTTTATTCATTGCTAAACCATAGAGCTTTAACAGTCTCCTCTGTTTTCGATCTTGCTTTGTTCCCAATGTGTGCAAACTGCTCGTGAGTACAGCTATGCTGAGATCAGCTTTTATACTGATTGAACTCATGGCATTAAGCTGAAGATAAGAAAGGGTCAGA